>NW_027507785.1:297577389-298177389 GCF_037356315.1 Lithobates pipiens
TACCAGAATGCCTCTCACACATGTGCCCGGGCTCATCTCCTTTGTTCTTCAGAGATTGTGGACAGGTGGGAATGGCCTTTCACATATGGTGGGCATGCCCCAAGGTCAGACGATTCTGGATTTGTGTACACTCTTGGATATATTCTGTCCACTGATCAATATTCCCAAGGATGCCCAGAAGATCATATTCCATGACATATGCAGTCATTCATTTATTGTATATTCTTGGCAGCCAAGAGAGCATCACCACAGCTTGAAAGAGTCCAGTAGTTGATCTAGCCCTATTAAAATGCAAACTAACCTGGATTATGCTACACGGAAACATCTGTGAGTGTTATAAGGGATAAGGACAAAGAATTTTTGACAATGTATGGGACATTGGCTGTCTTATTTACAGGTCCCTGTTGCTTGAAAGAGGATGTTTCTGAATGGCGCGGTAGCCTTGGTTGGGAAAATCTTTTCCTCTTTTTCTTTTCTTTCTTCTATTTCCTCTCTTTCTCCTTCTCCCCTTTTTCTCTTCTTCCTATTCTTTTCTGATGGTCTTTCTCCCTATTTGTTTCTGTTTTCTAAATGTGTTTTGATAATGCACTGGCTAATCTGGCCTAGTTACACACAGTACCTCAGTATTGTACCGGAAAGGATACCCAATGAGAGTGGCCGCTATGCATTGGATCTTTTGAGCATTGATCCATACTGTCTCAGCCCTCCGTATTTTGATATCACTTTCCTATGGGATCCTACATTATCAATAAGCCAGCCTTCCTAGTGGTTGAGCGTTTCCACTTCCACATTTTACTCAGGGAAGGTATGTAACCATAGAATATACTGTGCTTCATGTTGTTTCAGTTACCCTTTATGTGTTGTTGTAATTGTAACGCCATTGAGTATCAAACTCTGTATTTTATACCTACTTTCTTCTGAAAACTAATAAAAACTATAAAAGAAAGAAAGCAAGCAAGAAAGCAAGCAAGCAAGGAAGGAAGGAAGGAAGGAAGGAAGGAAAGAAAGAAAGAAAGAAAGAAAGAAAGAAAGAAAGAAAGAGTGCTCTCTGTATACAAAGAAATGTTGCCTTTATTGTCACAATGAATCTCACTCACAAGATCTAAACAATCAAAGGCTTAATATCACTATTGCAGAGTGGGATAACACCCGCGGCTCACCACTTCCCTCAAAGTTTGTCTGAAAGCTCCAGTACTCGCCAGGTCAGGCTGCAACTCCCAAGAGAAGGAAATGTCAGCTCAGTGTGTGTGCCTTTTGATGCTCTGCCCACATTGTGCCAATAAAGGCAACAATTATTTGTATACAGAGAGCACTATTTGTCCATTTTTTTATCCATTTATGGCCGTGTGTATGGGTTGTGGAGTGGACCTCTTATTGTAGAAAGTTTACTGTGCCAGAGATTTAAGCTGAAGAAGAAAGGGTGCTGTATGACCTTTTATAATTTAAAGGTCTGGGTTACAAGGTAAGAACCTATCCTTTTGCCTCTGGTGGTGGTTGGAGTTTTACACACGCACGCTGGAAATTTTGTGATTTTTAGTTAGAAGCATTTTCACAATTTTTTGCACACAGACTAGTTATTGCATGAAAAAACAACACAAGTTATACAATGTTGGGGGCAGGGGCACTTTAGTCATCCCACCACTTCTTATGGATTTACAGGTACCACATCCTCCACCCTGAGCATAAACTTAGAAAAAACCCTAACAGGAAAAAAAAATGAAACAAGAGTTTAAAGGTACCACATCACTAATGATATATGTATAAAAATATCAAACACTTTAATTCCATTTCCAAAGAATAAAAATCCCAAAGAAAGCATACTATTGTTGCACAAAAAACAATCTTAGTCTTGAAAACAACGCGTTTCACAGGTGCAAAGCCAGCTTCTTCGGGAAACTCAAGACTTCATAGTTATATGGTGTTATGTGTAGACATGTGCACTACCAAAAAAGTTTTCGTTTCATTCGTTACATTTTTTTTTCTTTTTTTTTTCCACCAATAGAGATTTTTTTTGGTGGCATTTGATCACCTCTGTGTTTTTATTTTTTGCACTATAAACAAAAAAAGACTTTTTTGAAGAAAAAAAAACAATATTTATTTCTTTCTGCTATAAAACACATCCAATAAAAAAATGTAAAAAAATCAAATTTCTTCATCGATTTAGGCCAGTATGAATTCTGCTACATATTTTTGAAAAAACAAATCCCAATAAGCATATATTGATTGGTTGGCACAAAAGTTATTTTTTCATAATCAAAATGTATTGAAAGTTTATGAGGAATGATAAAGTGGCATCATAGCAAACATCAAATACAGGTTGTGTATTTATGTCAGCTTACAGATAGCACAAAAGTTATAGAGTCTACAAACTATGGGATAAAATTATGATTTTTTTTTCTACTAGTAACCCCCAGCGACTTATAGCAGAACTTGTGACATTATGGCGGACAAATTGGACACGACGTTTTTTGGGGACCAGTGATGCCAATACAGGGATCAGTGCTAAAAATATGCACTGTCACTGTACTAATGACACTGACAGGGAAGGGGTTAACATCAGGGGCGATCAAAGGTTTAAACGTGTTTCTAGGGAGTGATTACTAACTGTGAGGGAGGTGCTTGTACTGTAAGAAGGCAAAGATCAGCTTAGCAGAAACACAGGATCACCACCTCCTCTTCTGACGGAAGGGCAATCTGCCTTGTTTACATCTGCAAACTACTTTTCTGTCCCTCTCAGGATCCTGGCGGACATCAGGTGATTGGACTCAGCGGGAGCTGGCCTCCAGCGGCATGCGGATGTGCAAAATCACGTACAGAAGTCACAAATTGTCCGATGTGTCTGCCATAATGTCGCAGTCCCGATAAAAATTGCAGATCGTTGCAATTACTAGTAAAAAAAAAAAATATGATAAAAATGCCATAAAACTATTCCCTATTTTGTAGACGCTATAACTTTTGCGCAAACCAATCAATATACACTTATTGCGATTTTTTTTTTTTGACCAAAAGTACGTAGAATACATTTCGTCCTAAACTGAGCATGCCCCAGGTGAGGATGTGCAAAATCATGTACAGAAGCCAAAAATTGTCTGGTGTGCCCGCCATAATGTCGCAGTCCCGATAAAAATTGCAGATCGCTGCAATTACTAGTAAAAAAAAATAATAATATTAATAAAAATTCCATAAAACTATTCCCTATATTGTAGACGCTATAACTTTTGCACAAACCAATCAATAAATGATTCTTGCAATTTTTATTATTTTATTAATATGTAGAAGAATACATATCGTCCTAATCTGAGGAAAAACATATTTTTTTTATAGATTTTTGGGGGGTATTTATGACAGCAAAAAGTAAAAAAAGATGCCTTTTTTTCCAAATTGACGTTCTTTTTTTGTTTATAGCGCAAAAAATAAAAACTGCAGAGGTGATCAAATACCACCAAAAGAAAGCTCTATTCGTGGGAAAAAAAGGAAGTCAATTTTGTTTGGGTACAACGTCGTATGACTACGCAATTGTCAGTTAAAGTGAAGCCGTGCGGAATCGCAAAAAGTGCTCTGGTCAGGAAGGGGGGGGGGGGGGGGGTAAAATCTTCCGGGGCTGAAGCAGTTAATGAGTGGACCTAGAGCTTGTAATCCACATATAAAAAAAGTCTAATATAAGTGCCAGGCTAAGGAGTCCAAAGTCTTTTAATACTGGTGTTTGTTCATAACATAAAAACATTAAAAAAAAAAAGGACTGTTTTATGTCTTCTTATTATGAAAGAACACCAATATTAAAGACTTTGGACTCTTAGTTCTTTGGCCTGGCTCCCTCATTAGACTTTGCACATGTAATACGAAATTGTCATTCAAGTTTTCTCAGAAGCTGAAGGATCAGAGAACCACAAACTGTTTCAAATGAGAAAAAAAAAAAATGTGAGCCAAATAAATCACAACAGACAATCAATAACAATTATGATATTCACTTCAGCAGCTCTGAGTTCCAATAATTGCTACAATGGAGAAAGTTAAAGACTCAGAACTGTAAAAAGGAAAGAGAAGACTTACAAATATCTAACACATGCAGCGTTTAATCCATAGGATCAGAAGAATTACCTGGATAATATGGACAGTTTATGATTTCCCCCAAGAGTAAGGATATACAGTATTCTATATGAAAGGAAATACAGCATTTATTAGAATGGATATGGGGATTATCTAAAGCATGAAAAATCTTTGTGTTCATTTATTCCGTTAGGGAACAATGTATCATGTCAATATATCCAATAAAGCTATTGCTCTTTAAGGAATCCCTGGCGCCCCTTTCTGCTTTTTTTTTTAACTCTTTGTGATGCAGGTAGTTCAGGTACAGCTAATGAAATTAGGTTGATTTTTTAAGATGACTCTGAAGTATTTATAAAAGCCAAAACAGAAATGTATAGTATATTTAAATATATTATTGTTGTTTAACCACTTCCAGTCCGGGCCAATTCTGACATTTCTCACATACATATTTAAAATCTAGATTTTTTGCAAGAAGATTACTTAGAACACCCAAGCATTGTATATTTTCTGTAAACAGAGGCCCTGGAGAATAAAATCGTAGCTGATACAGTATATATGCAATATAATACTCATAGTAAAATATCAAGGATGATGTTGCGCCGAGTAAATACCGTATTTATCAGCGTATAACACGCTCCCCAAGTTCGGGAGGGAATTTTAAGGAAAAAAACTTTTAGGAGGGAAATTTAAGGAAAAAAAAAAAACTTGCATTTAAATGCCCATCAATGCAGCGTAAATAGTGGGAACATATGGCCCTAGAAACAGGGGGCCAATATTGTAGGAAAAAGAAAATATATTTTTATATATGTAATAAGAGGACAGCTCTATAGAATCCACAGTAATTATTACCTGGGTAATTTCATTGAATCAATAGGACTAGTTCAAAGTTCTGAAAAAGTTCAGTAATGTGTCAGGATAATCCATGAGCTGGAATATTTTAATAGCAGTAAGAGAAATTGGAAGTTGGTACTGAAAGGAAAAAAAAATAAAAATAAAATAAAAATAAATTACGAAAGGGGGCTTAAATAAATAATGAAGAAGCCAAAACATAAAGACCTCCTGTAGGATCTGCCATATAGAGATCCCCAGCGAGGTCTAACTTAAATAGTTGGAGACGTGGCAACTAGATAAAGAGTAGCCTACCTTTGTACTGCACAGGGGTCCAGAGAACGACATCCAATCCCAACAATTGCCAAGAGGCAACTGATTGGGATGGGAGGCTTTAAACCTCTCCAGCTCGGCGGCGTCTGACGTCACCGCCAAGCTGCGGGCGGCAGAGAGAGGAGGGGAAAGGCTGCTTGGGTTTCTCCTCGGGACTGAGAAAATTAGTGTGCATGCGCAAAACCGCGTCATCGCGTTGCGCATAGCGCACGTCACGTGAGGATGCCATGGCAGCCATTTTGGAAAATCTCATGCCATGGTCCATAGATAGCAGAGTTCATTAATGATGGGTGGAAGTGACATGCAGCACACCAACCAAACGAAGACTGTATATCAACGCAAATCACATTGGGCAGGACACCGATCTAGCAGAGATGTCAAGGGGGCCATTTTACATACCCGGAGACAATAGTTTATGGTTGGCAAAATTTAACTGGTAGTGAGTAGAGATGGTATGCACAAGGTGGATCACACATAAGCGCCATCAAGGTCATCCTAGTGTTTTCCAAACATTGTGTTCGTATCTAACAACAGAAGGACATGTAATGCAAAACGGCACACAGGCCACTTATACAAAAGTATTCAAGGTCCAAAATTTGAAGTCCCTTTAAACCAGAAATACCCATAGAAGCCAAAAACCCAAAAATTGGGGGACAAACGGGTCAAAGCTCTGATTGATTCACAGAGTTGAATGAGACACTGATGTCCCCCAGGGCGCCCGTGCAGAACCCATTTCAATTACAGGCGACACATCTACTCACTTAAAAACGAAAATGAAAAAATTGAAAAAGTTATTGAGTTTTTCAAAAATCAGAAAAGAAAAAAGCTTTTTTTGAAAAGTTGAGACTTAGATTACAGAATTCAAATATTGAGTGTTAATAATATGGTTTCTGGAGTATCGGCGAATTTGGAGAGATTTACAGATAGCACACAAAAAAAAACAATCATTGTTTACATATGTGAGCAGGACCTATGTGCGCATTTGCATTCATGGATTAGCAATGAATAACATAGGGTGGGGCAAAAAACACTATAATGATAACTCCATGGAAGGTACAGTTACATGAGGGAACCCACACAGGGCAAATCAGAAGGCCTATTTGAATCACCTTTCTCCCCATTAGTACAAACTCTCCTTCACAGCCTGAACTAATTAGCCAATCATTGTCCCATCACATGAAGTGTGTCACATGCTCCTTCACATCCAAAAGGTCCATGTAGCTTCCCTTCCTCCAGGAGCAAAGCTGGTGCTAGGTGATTGACCCAACACTTTGCACATGCTTCACATCTAAAATGTTTGGGTTTTTGCTTTGCTCCAGTTGATTGAGGCTGGGTTCACACTAGAGAATGCAGTCGCTCATAGCAGGAGTCTGGTGCATCCCCATTCACAAATTCAGGTCCGATTTCAGCCCCAGTTGTGGGCTGAATTAAGACCTGAAACGGACCAAAAGACACACTGGGCTCCTGTGCAATGTGCACCGGAGCTGCTTCGGAGGTATGTGAACTGGCTCCGTAGAGAGCCGGTGTCTTATCATATAAGGTCCTCCATCCGATAGTGTCCGCTGCGTACTGAGTATGAGCAGTACACACCAACACAGATTCCGAAAATTGCTGAGGATGAACGGCGCCTGCTCCGTGAGTCCAGATTCTATCCCCACTATCCAAGTGGACATAGAGTAGGAATATAAAAGAGCCGAGCGCAGCGAGGCCGAGCCCGAAGCATGGCGAGCGAAGCTCGCCTGCGAGGGGCCCTCTAATATTCACAACCCTATGTCCGCTTGGATGGTGGGGTTACCACCTCCACTCACGGCGCAGGCGCCGTTCAGCTTCAGAGATTTTCCGAAGCTTCGTCTGCTCTGTACTGTGCATGCGCAGTACGGCGCGGACACTATATGATGGCCGGACACTATATGGCACAACACCGGTTACAATCTCCTGCTATGCAAATTAGATGCAAGGAAACCCGCATTCAATTTGCAATAGTGTGAACCCAGCCTATCAGGGAGGAGTGAAGGAAATTATCTGGGAAGGGTTGGGGCTACAACTACACAAACCTCCTATGAATAGCAGACAAAATTCGGTAACATAAGTAAGTCTCACATAATTTGTTGGTGCTAAATAAAAAATGTAAATGTAAAATTATATGTGATGGATCAGAACACAACAGTCTAAGTTGGTAAAGTAAGATTAGAAAAATATATACACAAAACTATTTTTCAGAAATAAAAAACTGATCATTGGCATGTGCATATGTATTCACCCCCATTGTTATGAAGTCCGTAAAAAGCTCTGATGCAACCAATTACCTTCAGAAGTCACATAATTAGTGAAATGATGTCCACCTGTGTGCAATCTAAGTGTCACATGATCCATCATTACATATACACACATTTTTGAAAGGCCCCAGAGGCTGCAACACCTAAGCAAGATGCACCACTAACCAAACACTGACATGAAGACCAAGGAACTCTCCAAACAAGTAAGGGACAATGTTGTTGAGAAGTACAAGTCAGGGTTAGGTTATAAAAAAATATTCAAATCTTTGATGATCCTTAGGAGCACCATCAAATCTATCATAACCAAATGGAAAGAACATGGCACAACAGCAAACCTGCCAAGAGACGGCACCAACACTCATGAACCGGGCAAGGTGGGCATTAATCAGAGAGGCAGCACACTTAAGGTAACCCTGGATGAGCTGCAGAGTTCCACAGCAGAGACTGGAGTATCTGTACATAGGACAAGAATTACGCTCCATAGAATTGGACTTTATGGCAGAGTGGCCAAAAGAAAGACATTACTTTCAGCCAAAAACATATTGGCACGTTTTGAGTTTGCAAAAAAGGTATGTGGGAGACTCCCAAATGTATGGAGGAAGGTGCTCTGGTCTGATGAGACTAAAATTGAGCTTTTTGGCCAGCAAAGAAAAAGCTAACACATCACATCACCCAAAGAACACCATCCCCGAAACATGGTGGTGGCAGCATCATGCTGGGGGGAAGTTTTTCAGCAGTCAGGACTGGGAAACTGGTCAGAGTTGAGGGAAAAATGGATGGTGCTAAATACAGGGATATTCTTGAGAAAAACCTGTACCACTCTGTGTGTGATTTGAGGCTAGGACGGAGGTTCACCTTCCAGCAGGACAATGACCCCAAACACACTGCTAAAGCAACACTTTAGTGGTTTAAGAGGAAACATGTAAATGTGTTGGAATGGCCTAGTCAAAGCCCAGACCTCAATCCAATAGAAAATCTGTGGTCAGACTTAAAGATTGCTGTTCACAAGCGCAAACCATCCAACTTGAAGGACCTGAAGCAGTTTTACAAGGAGGAATGGGCAAAAATCCCAGTGGTAAGATGTGGCAAGCTCATAGAGACTTATGCAAAGTGACTTGGAGCTGTGATAAACGCAAAAGGTGGCTCTACAAAGTATTGACTTTAGGGGGGTGAATAGTTATGCACATTGACTTGTTTACTTTACAATAATAAAAAAAAAAAAAGTTGTGGGCATGTTCTGTAAATGAAATGATGCAAATCCTCAAACAATCCATGTTAATTCCAGGTTGTGAGGCAACAAAACACGAAAAATGCCAAGGATGGTGAATACTTTTGTAAGGCACTGTATATATATATATATATATATATATATATATATATATATATATATATTGTGACATTGGGGTGTTTAGCTCAATTGGTAGATGCATTTTTTAGTCCACATCAGGCAGGCGTTGATGGTTAAGGGCCTGGTAGCCCACGTTTATTATAAGAAAAACAAAATATTAGTCCATCCAGAAATCCCACGCAGGGGTCCAAGCTTACATTAAATACACAAAAAATCCAAATGAAAATGCTAGCCCACCTGGCTACTCTTCAGCAGTAGTGCTGCTATAGGTACTTGCTCCGTCCACCAAACTGCTTGGACGCACACAGTCTTAGGCTCCTTGGACGCACACAGCTTCGGCCCTTCAACACACAGCTTTGGACTCCTTGGACGCACACAGCTTCAACCCTTCAACGCACACAGCTTTGGGCTCTTTGGACATGCACACAGCTTCAAGCTACTCCACTCCACCATCCCTCACACTCTACTCCCAACAGCCCCTTCGTTATATGGCTGTGTGCAGCTGGGCACACACCCTGCTCGTTATCACCAAGACCTGGACACAGGGTTGGAGATCCCTCTCCTCCAATTTCACAGGGACAGAGCCTCGCTCTGTCACAATATATATATATATATATATATATATATATATATATATATATATATATATATATATATATAATAACATAAAACCTCCAATAAGAATACATTTTGTTCGATAAAAAATATATCTTCACATTTGAATGTTAATTGGTCTAAAACATAATTTTACGGATCAGAAGGTCCTACGGTTATTTAAAAAATTGAATAGACACATGCCTTTTGTCTTTTAAAATTACTTTCTCCTCCATGATAAATATATTACTGCATTATTTATGCTTTCTCTGTTAGAAATTGACCTTTTAATAATTCTGAAGGTTTCTTGATCCCTACTTAGAAAGGCCAATGCAGTAGCCACTTACATAAAGTACAAAGAGCATAATAGTGCCACAAAGGGGAACTGCAGACCAAAACTGATATTAACAGGGCAAATGCTCCCCTTACTCAGTAAGGTCAACTTTATTTAACTGTTTAACTGGGATAGTAGTAAGGTAGCAAGTTTTTTTTTTTTTTGTCAACATCTTGGCTCATCATGTGGTGCTTCCTTGTTTGCTTGTCTTGTGCTTCTGTTGACATCTCAGTGATACTACTTATTGGGATTGATTTACCAAAGTACATTGTCCACAAGCTTTGGGCTTGTGCCAGAGGGGTTGATTTACTAAAACTGGAGAGGGAAAAATCTGATACAGCTGTGTATGGTAGCCAATCAGCTTCTAACTTCAGCTTGTTCAATTAAGCTTTGACATTAAAACCTGGAAGCTAATTGGTTACTATGCCGAGCTGCACCAGGCTTTGCACTCTCCAGTTTTAGTAAATCCCCCCATCTCCTCCATTATGTCAGCTATGATGTAGTGATCACATCATACTTGTGGCATTACTGACAAAATAAGCATTTAGCCTGCAGATGAACACTACAACCTTTATACTTTCTATTTAATACTGTAAATGACAGCTACAATTACAGAATAAAAAAAGTACAAATGTTATTAATATTAATCATGGTAATAATAGACAAGGAAGAGAAGAGAGGCCACCTAAGCTCAAACCACAGCAGCACTCAGTCCCTAGTATACAGAACAAGCCAAAACGAATATGTCCAAGGGACTTATTTCGAGTGGTACTGAATAAAATGATCCAACAGAATGTTAAAAACGTACAACATGTATTACAAGTTAAAAACACACTTAATACAATTTTTGGTTGTGTTATCAAATAACAAAAAAAATCAAGCAAGTATATACAACATATCATCCATGATTCTTAGAATATACGATTATTCAATTCATAAAGGCTTTCATGTAGGTTCTACGCGTTTTATGGGGCAATGCCCACTTCATCAAGTGACAGCAAGGATTTTTTGTTTATATCTGTGGAGAAACCATGTCATAAAAAAACAACGGTATATTTAATAGCTTAGAATTGATGCACTTATGTTAAAGGGGTACACCAATAGCCAGATCTAGCATATATATATATATATATATATATAGTATACTCACCACCAAGTACATATATTGACACCCGGATCTCAATACTGTGGGGAAAATAAAAATAATACATTACAAATATAGTAAAGCAAAACTTTTTTACATTGCAGTGCATATTTCAGTAAAAACAACAATCAAGCGAAAACTGTGTTGTTAGTAAATCAGCATACCAAACCAAGCCTTATGTGTCCAAAGAAAAAAAGAAAACCCATATGAAAATATTTTAGGTATGCAAATTAGTCGTACATTTATTGTAAGCTAACCAACGCATGCAGAGGCTGTTAATTTGGACTGAGCATCTGGGCATTAATGACCAATGTCACAGAAGGGTTAATGAATCCTTTTGGCACTATGGGGTGGATTTACTAAAGGCAAGAGCGGTTGCTCCTTAGTAAGTGACACATCAGACACTTCTGACACATTTTTGGGACCCTTGGCATTTATATGATTACTGTAAAAATGTCACTGGCAGGGAAGGGGTTAACACTAGGGGGCAATAAAGGCGTTAACTGTGTTCCCTATGTGTTTTTCTAACTGTAGGGGGAGGGGACTGATCTAGAGGAAGTGACAGATCATGTTTCCTAGCTAATAGGAACTCACAATCTGTCATGCCTCACAGAACAGAACAGGAATTTGTGTGTTTACACACACACGTCCCTGTTCTGCCTCTCGTGCCCGTGATTGCTCATGGCCGGTGGTCATTAAGACTGTCGGCCACGAGCATTGCCCACCCCGCTGTGTCCCGATCCTGCGAGCCGATATATAGCTACGATGGTTTGTGAGATTGTGCCGACCTGGCGCAGTAAAATGACGGCAGCTGGTAGGCAAGTGGTTACATGTTCCTTTATGTATGATTGGGTATTCTTTGCAAAGTGAAGCTTCACCTCATTTACTAAGCTCTGGAACAACTGCACATATAGAGGGCAACTACACGTTGCAAAGTGCACAGTCTATGTTGCCTTTAGTAAATCAACTCCTGTATGTCAAACAGTACTGGAAAAAAAAAGTCTCCCCATTGTGATGTCTTGTACTGTAGGGGTAGCTTAGGCATGCCATGGATGGGCAGTGTGGTGAATGATGAAACATATGGGTGCGGCACATGCATGCTGAAATATGGGTTGCATATTTCTTCATAAAAAAAAAAAAAACACCAAAAATGGTCTCAGATCCTTCAACAGGTCCAAAGCACTCATTATCAGTTAAAAGCTATCTACTTGGTTACTAGGCAAGTAGGTCTTCTGACTGATCTCCCAAGCAGGGTCTTCTGGGGCAGCAACCCTGGGTCCTGTCATTGTTGTGGGGCCCAAAGCAGCTGCCTCATACTTGCCAATGATGCCAGTTTAAATTCCCTTGTCCTTTGAAGTTTTAGTCCTGTGCTGTGTCCCAATATCTCAGTGTGAAGTGCTGGTACTGATGCTGCCCAGCTCTGCCTTATTGTTGTGAACAAATGACTCACCTGCAGACCCTGTGTTTACATGTAAATAACCAGCATTCATATGTAAATAGTGGCGGCTTTCATAAGTAAATAGCTGTGGCAGGCGGTATTGATATGTAAGTAAAGGCGGCATTCATATGTAGATCATGCCCCCCTGTAGTGAGGAGGTGATGTGCTGTAACCTCTAGCAACCAATCAGTGAGCAGTAATACTGTACAGTAATCTCTAGCAACCAATTAACAAGCAGAAATCATGTGCTGTAACCTCTAGCAACTAATCAGTGACCCGTAATGTGTGCAGTAACCTCTAGCAACCAATCAGTGAGTAGTGATGGCCGAACGGTTCGCCCGGCGGTCGTTTCGCGGCGAATTTCCGACTTTCGCCGTCCGCGGGTTCGAACGCCTTTTTCCGTCGTTCGCCCCGGCGGACTTACGTGTTTAATGTATACAAGAACTTTAACCTTTCGTGACACGTTTATCATGTGTTACAGGACAACCAATTGAGACATGACAGCTCATGGACACTTGGACATTCCCCCTAACCTATAAATACACCCGATCCGGTGGCCATTTTACATTCTTTCTTCTGTCACTGTAGGGAAAGGATCCTGTGTGGAGTAGGGACAGAGAAAACGCTAGCTATTTGGTACACAAAAGTTCTTTTCAGGACTGGTATAGGTGTTAGGTCAGCAGCCTGAGTTTCTTTTGTCAGTTTAGATAAAGGGACAGAGCGCTGTATGCTGCTATTTTAGGGACAGCTCAGCCAGATTAGTCTTTCTTCATCATCATCATCATCATCATCATTAGCTGTTACTATCAGGTCCACAAAAGAGCTGTTCCAGCTAATCGTTCCAGCCTACTCTTTTTTGCCAATTTGTATAGGGACAGGCAGGAAGCAGTGTGTCAGGCAGTGAGGATAATTTTAAAGACTTGCTGTTACTATTAGTTCCACAAAGGTTCTTTTCAGGACTGGTATCAGTGGTACGGTAATAGGCTTGTACACGTATAATATTCTTTCTTCCAAATATAGAAAGAATATTATACTTGACTGCTGCCCTTCTGCTGCAGTCTGCTAATCATTCACAACTCACTTGTTCCACAAAGCTCTTTATCAGGACTGGTAACTTGGTCTGTCTAGGGTGCTACGGTACATAGGCTTGGGTGCGGTACAGTCTGCTGTTCTGTAAGGACCGCTATCGGTCCACAATACATAGGGTTGCCGTGCACTACTGCTGACCGCTGCCCTATACTGCAGCAGTCCTTCATTGGTATAGGGACTGACGTACAGTCTGCTAATCACTAACACACAACCTGCTTGGTCCACAAAAGTTCTTATAAGGACTGGTAACTTGGTATAGGGTGCTACGGTACATAGGCCTGAGTGCGTTACAGTCTGCTGTTCTGTAAGGACCGCTATCGGTCCACAATACATAGGGTTGCCGTGCACTACTGCTGACCGCTGCCCTATACTGCAGCAGTCCTTCAGCGGTATAGGGACTGACGCACAGTCTGCTAAACACTAACACACAACCTGCTTGGTCCACAAAAGTTTTTATAAGGACTGGTAACTTGGTATAGGGTGCTACGGTACATAGGCCTGAGTGCAGTACAGTCTGCTGTTCTGTAAGGACCGCTATCGGTCCACAATACATAGGGTTGCCGTGCACTACTGCTGACCGCTGCCCTATACTGCAGCAGTCCTTCATTGGTATAGGGACTGACGTACAGTCTGCTAATCACTAACACACAACCTGCTTGGTCCACAAAAGTTCTTATAAGGACTGGTAACTTGGTATAGGGTGCTACGGTACATAGGCCTGAGTGCGTTACAGTCTGCTGTTCTGTAAGGACCGCTATCGGTCCACAATACATAGGGTTGACGTGCACCACTGCTGACCGCTGCCCTATACTGCAGCAGTCCTTCAGCGGTATAGGGACTGACGTACAGTCTGCTAAACACTAATACACAACCTGCTTGGTCCACAAAAGTTCTTATAAGGACTGGTAACTTGGTATAGGGTGCTACGGTACATAGGCTTGAGTGCGGTACAGTCTGCTGTTCTGTAAGGACCGCTATCGGTCCACAATAGATAGGGTTGACGTGCACCACTGCTGACCGCTGCCCTATACTGCAGCAGTCCTTCAGCGGTATAGGGACTGACGCACAGTCTGCTAAACACTAACACACAACCTGCTTGGTCCACAAAAGTTTTTATAAGGACTGGTAACTTGGTATAGGGTGCTACGGTACATAGGCCTGAGTGCGTTACAGTCTGCTGTTCTGTAAGGACCGCTATCGGTCCACAATACATAGGGTTGCCGTGCACTACTGCTGACCGCTGCCCTATACTGCAGCAGTCCTTCATTGGTATAGGGACTGACGTACAGTCTGCTAATCACTAACACACAACCTGCTTGGTCCACAAAAGTTCTTATAAGGACTGGTAACTTGGTATAGGGTGCTACGGTACATAGGCCTGAGTGCGTTACAGTCTGCTGTTCTGTAAGGACCGCTATCGGTCCACAATACATAGGGTTGACGTGCACCACTGCTGACCGCTGCCCTATACTGCAGCAGTCCTTCAGCGGTATAGGGACTGACGTACAGTCTGCTAAACACTAATACACAACCTGCTTGGTCCACAAAAGTTCTTATAAGGACTGGTAACTTGGTATAGGGTGCTACGGTACATAGGCTTGAGTGCGGTACAGTCTGCTGTTCTGTAAGGACCGCTATCGGTCCACAATACATAGGGTTGCCGTGCACTACTGCTGACCGCTGCCCTATACTGCAGCAGTCCTTCATTGGTATAGGGACTGACGTACAGTCTGCTAATCACTAACACACAACCTGCTTGTTCCACAAAAGTTCTTATAAGGACTGGTAACTTGGTATAGGGTGCTACGGTACATAGGCTTGAGTGCGGTACAGTCTGCTGTTCTGTAAGGACCGCTATCGGTCCACAATAGATAGGGTTGACGTGCACCACTGCTGACCGCTGCCCTATACTGCAGCAGTCCTTCAGCGGTATAGGGACTGACGTACAGTCTGCTAAACACTAATACACAACCTGCTTGGTCCACAAAAGTTCTTATAAGGACTGGTAACTTGGTATAGGGTGCTACGGTACATAGGCTTGAGTGCGGTACAGTCTGCTGTTCTGTAAGGACCGCTATCGGTCCACAATAGATAGGGTTGACGTGCACCACTGCTGACCGCTGCCCTATACTGCAGCAGTCCTTCAGCGGTATAGGGACTGACGTACAGTCTGCTAAACACTAATACACAACCTGCTTGGTCCACAAAAGTTCTTATAAGGACTGGTAACTTGGTATAGGGTGCTACGGTACATAGGCTTGAGTGCGGTACAGTCTGCTGTTCTGTAAGGACCGCTATCGGTCCACAATACATAGGGTTGCCGTGCACTACTGCTGACCGCTGCCCTATACTGCAGCAGTCCTTCATTGGTATAGGGACTGACGTACAGTCTGCTAATCACTAACACACAACCTGCTTGTTCCACAAAAGTTCTTATAAGGACTGGTAACTTGGTATAGGGTGCTACGGTACATAGGCTTGAGTGCGGTACAGTCTGCTGTTCTGTAAGGACCGCTATCGGTCCACAATAGATAGGGTTGACGTGCACCACTGCTGACCGCTGCCCTATACTGCAGCAGTCCTTCAGCGGTATAGGGACTGACGTACAGTCTGCTAAACACTAATACACAACCTGCTTGGTCCACAAAAGTTCTTATAAGGACTGGTAACTTGGTATAGGGTGCTACGGTACATAGGCTTGAGTGCGGTACAGTCTGCTGTTCTGTAAGGACCGCTATCGGTCCACAATAGATAGGGTTGACGTGCACCACTGCTGACCGCTGCCCTATACTGCAGCAGTCCTTCAGCGGTATAGGGACTGACGTACAGTCTGCTAAACACTAATACACAACCTGCTTGGTCCACAAAAGTTCTTATAAGGACTGGTAACTTGGTATAGGGTGCTACGGTACATAGGCTTGAGTGCGGTACAGTCTGCTGTTCTGTAAGGACCGCTATCGGTCCACAATAGATAGGGTTGACGTGCACCACTGCTGACCGCTGCCCTATACTGCAGCAGTCCTTCAGCGGTATAGGGACTGACGTACAGTCTGCTAAACACTAATACACAACCTGCTTGGTCCACAAAAGTTCTTATAAGGACTGGTAACTTGGTATAGGGTGCTACGGTACATAGGCTTGAGTGCGGTACAGTCTGCTGTTCTGTAAGGACCGCTATAGGTCCACAATAGATAGGGTTGACGTGCACCACTGCTGACCGCTCACCTATACTGCAGCAGTCCTTCAGCGGTATAGGGACTAAGAGTTTTGTCACAGGGTCATTTAAAAAATGACATGCAGAGGAAGAGGCAGGCCCTTCCGCAGGGGTGGTAGGGGTAGGGCAGGAGCAACAGGCTTGAGCCAAAGTGGGAAGTTGCAGAAGGTGCGTTCAATTACTTTAAAGGATGCACCAGACTTGGTTGAGTGGCTCGCTCAGCCTTACTCTTCTGCACCCTCCTCATCCTCTCGATCTGCACCCTCTTCTTCACTCTCTGCTATGTGCACCCCCAAAGACACTACCACCAACAACACGACCACCACCACCACCACCACATACCTTCCGCTTGAGTCACTGGAATTATTTTCCGATCCATATCAAGAGGACATTTCTGATGCGCAGCCACTCTTGGTATTGGATCAGGAAGAGGAGGTAGCAACAAGCGCTACTCAGCAGTCTGACGCCAGTACCCAGATCAGCCCAAGGAGGAGGTTGGTCCCCGGTGTTGCTGCCTACTCTACTTATAGCGGTGGGGAAGGTGACGTTGATGATGACGTGTCTAGTGATGTCACGTGGGTGCCCACAAGAGAGGAAGAGGAGGGGAGTTCAGAGGGAGATATGGACCAGCAGATAGGGAGGAGAAGCAGCAATGACTTACATTGCACAGCAGGGACAAAGCAGACTGCAAATGTATCAGGAGCGAGTCATCGACCATGTACGGTCACATCTGGCGCTCCCAGGACACCGGCACATGGCTCCGCAGTGTGGGCTTTTTTTAACGTGTCCGCTGCTGACAATAGCGTTGCCATCTGCAATCTTTGCAGTCAACGCGTTAGTCGCGGTAAGCCCAATACTCACCTAGGGACGACCGCCTTAAGAAGGCACATGAGCAGCCATCACCGAGCCCAGTGGGAGCAACGGAACACACAAAGCCACACTGCAGGCTCTCACCGTCCAGCCTCGTCTTCTACTTCTCCTTCTCCTCTCTCCTCACAATTGTCCTCCACTCCACCTTCCATCACGCCAAGCTCACATTTTTCTGCAAAAAGGCAGGCTTCCGTGGGCCTAATGTTTGAGCGTAAAAAAATGATGACGCCGGATAACCCTCTTGCCCAACGGTTGGCGGCTGGCTTGTCAGAACTCATAGCCCGCCAACTACTGCCATATAAACTGGTGGACTCGGAGGCCTTTCGCAAATTTGTGGCCATTGGAACACCACAATGGAAGGTCCCAGGAAGGAAGTATTTCTCAGAGAAGGGCATCCCAGAGCTATATGGCCATGTTCAGCGGCAAGTGAATGTATCTCTGGCACACAGTGTCGGTGCCAAGATACATCTGACCACAGACACGTGGTCTAGCAAACACGGGCAGGGAAGGTATATCAGTTTTACTGCCCACTGGGTGAACCTTCTGACGGCCGTCAAGCATGTAACCCGTGGCACCCGTGTAGATTTGGTTTTACCGCCACGGATTGCATGCAGGCCTGACTCTTCTTCTCCTCCTCCTACTCCATCCTCCTCCCTCTCCTCCTCAGCTGCCTCCTCCTTTTCCGCTGCTAGCGTCTCTTCCACTGCACCGCCCAAGCTCCCCAGAACCTATTCCACATGCCAGGTGAGACGTTGCCATGCCGTGCTGCGTCTGTTGTGCCTGGAAGCAAAGAGCCACACTGGCCCGGCACTCCTTTCAGCTTTGCGTTCACAGGCAGATGAGTGGCTAACACCGCTCAATTTGACAGTTGGTAAAGTGGTGTGTGACAACGGTGCCAATCTGCTTAGCGCATTGAAACAGGGCAAAATCACGCACGTGCCGTGCATGGCACACGTCTTAAACTTGGTCGTGCAGCGATTCCTTGTCAAATACCCTGGGGTCCAGGACATCTTGCGGCAGGCAAGGAAAATCTCGGCCCATTTCAGAAGATCTTACACGGCCATGGCTCGCCTTGCTGACATTCAGCGGCGACACCATCTGCCGGTCAGACGTCTTATTTGCGATTGCCCGACGCGATGGAACTCAACCTTCTATATGCTTGATAGGCTGCTCCAGCAGAAACGTGCAGTTAACGTCTACCTGTATGAACTCTGCGAAAGAAACGGTTCTGGGGAGCTGGGTTTTTTTTCACCGCGCCAGTGGCTGCTCATGCGCGACACATGCAGACTTCTGCGGCCATTTGAGGAGATCACCAAACTGGTCAGTCGCAGCCATGGCGCCATCAGTGACATGGTACCTTATGCCTTCTTTCTGGAGCGTGCATTGCGTCGTGTCATTGATCAGGCTGTGGAGGAGCAGGAGCGGGAAGATGAGGAAGTCGCAATGCTGGATGAATTCCCAGGGGGGGCTACTCTATCTGAGACAAGTCAACAACAGGAGTCTGATGAGGAGTCAGAGGAGGATGGTGCCGGGGCGGATGAGCAGGAGCAAGAAGAGCATGCTTTAAACCTTTCTGGGATCCCTGTTGTGCGAGGATGGGGAGAGGAGAATGAAGAGGACGACATTATCCTGGATGATGAGCAGGAGCCAGGCCACCACACCGCTTCCACTTTAGTGCAAATGGGGGCCTTCATGCTCCAGTGTTTTAATAGGGACCCCCGTATAAAAAGCATGAGGGTCAAGGACCAGTACTGGGTGGCAACGTACTTAGACCCCCGGTACAAACACAAAATGGCGGAAATGTTACCGCCGTCGCAGAGGGCTGTCAGAATGCAGCACTTCCAGGCCTTGCTTCGAGAAATGCTGCATTCTGCTTTTGCGTGCGCTGGCAGAGGAGCAATTCCCACTCCCAGAGAAGGATTTGCGGGTACCAATCCAACAGCGCCTGCAAGAAGAGGCCGGTTTGAAGATGTGTTGGTGACTTCGGATATGAGGTCATTCTTTCAGCCGACCCATCGACAGGTGTCATCCGGATCCAGCATCAGGGAACGCCTAGACCGTCAGGTGTCCGACTACATTGGGTTAACGGCCGATGTGGACGCTCTGAGGAGTGATGAACCCCTAGACTACTGGGTGGGCAGGCTTGACCTCTGGCCAGAGCTTGCCCAATTTGCAATCGAACTGTTGGCTTGCCCCTCATCCAGTGTCCTGTCCGAAAGGACGTTCAGCGCAGCAGGGGGGATTGTGACCGATAAGCGTACTCGCCTAGCTCACCACAGTGTTAACTACCTCACATTTCTAAAAATGAATGAGGCATGGATCTCGGAGGAATTCAACACATGTGATCAGTAGACCATGTATATGTCTATAAACAATTTTTGGAATCAAGCACACAGACCTTCTTAATTCATTTGGCTCACTTCCCTGACCCAAAAAAGCACACCGTACTATATGCCCCTACCCTCCTCTTTGAAGAGGTTGAGCGGTGTCATATTTCTACTGGGGCTGCTTATTATGAGGGGTTCCCACCATCCCTGTGCTGTGCTGACTTCCTCCTGGGTGTTCTTATTATGAGGGGCTCCCACCATCCCTGTGCTGTGCTGACTTCCTCCTGGGGGTTCTTATTATGAGGGGATCACACCATCCCTGTGCTGTGCTGACTTCCTCCTGGGGCTGCTTACGGTGCTGCTGTCAGCGCTGTATGTCACGGAGCTGCTGTCAGCGCTGTATGTCACGGAGCTGCTGTCAGCGCTGTATGTCACGGAGCTGCTGTCAGCGCTGTATGTCACGGAGCTGCTGTCAGCGCTGTATGTCACGGAGCTGCTGTCAGCGCTGTATGTCACGGAGCTGCTGTCAGCGCTGTATGTCACGGAGCTGCTGTCAGCGCTGTATGTCACGGAGCTGCTGTCAGCGCTGTATGTCACGGAGCTGCTGTCAGCGCTGTATGTCACGGAGCTGCTGTCAGCGCTGTATGTCACGGAGCTGCTGTCAGCGCTGTATGTCACGGAGCTGCTGTCAGCGCTGTATGTCACGGTGCTGCTGTCAGCGCTGTATGTCACGGAGCTGCTGTCAGCGCTGTATGTCACGGAGCTGCTGTCAGTGCTGTATGTCACGGAGCTGCTGTCAGCGCTGTATGTCACGGAGCTGCTGTCAGCGCTGTATGTCACGGAGCTGCTGTCAGCGCTGTATGTCACGGTGCTGCTGTCAGCGCTGTATGTCACGGAGCTGCTGTCAGCGCTGTATGTCACGGAGCTGCTGTCAGCGCTGTATGTCACGGAGCTGCTGTCAGCGCTGTATGTCACGGAGCTGCTGTCAGCGCTGTATGTCACGGAGCTGCTGTCAGCGCTGTATGTCACGGTGCTGCTGTCAGCGCTGTATGTCACGGAGCTGCTGTCAGCGCTGTATGTCACGGAGCTGCTGTCAGTGCTGTATGTCACGGAGCTGCTGTCAGCGCTGTATGTCACGGAGCTGCTGTCAGCGCTGTATGTCACGGAGCTGCTGTCAGCGCTGTATGTCACGGTGCTGCTGTCAGCGCTGTATGTCACGGAGCTGCTGTCAGCGCTGTATGTCACGGAGCTGCTGTCAGCGCTGTATGTCACGGAGCTGCTGTCAGCGCTGTATGTCACGGAGCTGCTGTCAGCGCTGTATGTCACGGAGCTGCTGTCAGCGCTGTATGTCACGGTGCTGATGTCAGTGCTCTGTATTACGGTGCTGCTGTCAGTGCTCTGTATCTCCTGCACCCTCTTGTTTGCCTACCCTGGTCCCTGACCTTCCCTCTCCTCCATTGCCTTCATTAGCTCCATAGTCCTGAATTGTCAGAACAATTTCCCAAATAAAAAAAAAATGCTTGTAGTTATCGATCCCAAATTCACCTCATACATGTATTATGCTATTGTCCAGGTGGTGGGACTACGTGCTACCCCCTAATAATTACCCCGTGGCCGCAAATTCGACCTAAAGGTTTGCGAAATTCGCCTCCCATTGAAGTCAATGGAGCCCGCGGCGAACGGTCGTTTTCGCGAACGTTTGTGTCCGTTCGCGTTTCGCGTTCGCGAAACGTCCCGTCGGAAGTTCGTCCATCACTATCAGTGAGCAGTAATACTGTACAGTAATCTCTAGCAACCAATTAACAAGCAGAAATCATGTGCTGTAACCTCTAGCAACTAATCAGTGAGCCATAATGTGTGCTGTAACCTCTAGCAACCAGTCCGTAAGCAGTAATGATATGCTGTAACCGCTGGCAATCAATCGCAATTGCTGCCTGATCTGATACAGTAAACTGATTTTAAGTCTAGCTGCAATTTATTGCATGTCTCAGCCCTTGTACACACGGTCGGAGAGTCTGTCGGAATGAGTCTTATCGGACCGTGTCATCAGATAATCCGACTGTGTGTGGTATACATCGGACTGATTCCGTCCGAATCTCCGTCCGACCCAATTTTCCAACATGTTGGAAATATTTCCCGACCAACTGGGCCGGACGGACCTAATCCGATCATGTGTAGAGCATTTTCATTGGACCAAGTGCCACGCATGCTCAGATCAAATTCTTACATCAAAGCTATTGGCTACTAGCCTGAATGTGGTCCCATCGTAACGAAATTACGTCATCACGTTCTGAAAGATCGGATTTTACGCCAACTTGGCCCGACCGTGTGTATGCAACAGTTTCGAACACAATCTGTCGGACTAAATCCGACAGGCAAAATCCGACGGATTTGGTTGGCAAAATTTCCGACCGTGTGTACGTGGGCTCAGAGCAGGTGGAGAGTGAAATTGCATGGGTGGGGGGGCAAGAAAATTTCGCCCAGGGTCCAATCTGCTCCCAAGGTGACTTATTGTTTGCAACTAATGGGTTATGTATGGCCACCCTGACAATGAAATTAAAGACCTAAGTACTCCACACATGATCCCAGAGATGGAGGTTGTTAGGTCTATGCGATATTGAAAAGCGTATTTTATCTATTATAGCAAAAAATCCTTATCCAGTTCACACAAGGCTGGTTTAATGTTTAACTGAAGGTCTTGCACAGAGCACTTAGTGTTCAGGTACACATTCATCCTTTCATTATTAAGCTGATAATGTATTTCCTTCCTCAATAGAAAATTCCAATCTATTATACAATATAACATTATCAGCACATGTTGAACAAGCACTACCAAATCAACTGATTACATTGTCCACTTTTGATTGTGTATAATCCAATGTGTCTGCTCTGCTTTGTACTAATGAGTCAATGTCCTTTAAGGACACTGCAGGTGTTGTGTGCTCAAAAAGAAAAACAAACTCCTATGTGACAAAAGGAAAGTTTGAAAAAGATAAAAAAGGAAAAAACAAAACAAAAAAAAAAAAAACTATTAATCTGAAAAAGTACAATTTGTTCAACAAACAATATATCTAATGTGTGAGATCTGTCTCGCTGACAACCTGACCGTAAGGCATATAGTGCTCTGCGTACAAACTGTTATCTCCTTGTTATGGCTGTAGGTTTAATTCGCAAAGCTAACTCCCAAGGGTATCTTTATTTTCAAAAAAGTGAGTTATTTTTAGTTGAGTCCAATATAAATTAGAAAATTACAGTCACATGACTGCAAATAAAGCGTCTTAAAGAGGAAGTAAAGCCAAAAAAAAAAAAAAATAGACCCTGCAAGGCAAAGGCATAATGAGCTAGCATGCATAGCATACTTGCTCATTATGAATAGCTTACCTGAGATGGAAGCCCCTGAAGCGACCCTCGTCGTTCTCCTCCGACGCCGCCGTGATACCCAGAGTGACTTTTGGGTATCGCGGCTTCCGGCACTGTGACTAGCCAGAGCCGCAAAGATGTCACCCCCACGCATGCACGCAGGAGCTACCACTAAAGGCATGATCGCCGGTAGCAGCGCCATGCTTAGTGCACCAGCATGCCGCTGTCTATGGTGCATGCGGTGCCTGTCATTTGCAAATATCTCCTAAACCATGTAGGTTTAAGAGGCATTTCTTGCACCTACAGGTAAGCCTTAATCTAGGCTTACCTGTAGGTAAAAGTGGTCTGCAAGTGTTTACAAACACTTTAACCACTTAAGGACCAGGCCTCTTTTTCAGATTTGGTGTTTTCATGTTTAAAACTGTTTTTTTTGCTAGAAAATTACTTAGAACTCCCAAACATTTTATATTGTTTTTTTTCTAACACCCTAGAGAATAAAATGGCGGTCATTGAAATACTTTTTTTTACACCGTATTTGCGCAGCGGTCTTACAAGCGCACTTTTTTTTTAAGAAATGCACTTTTTTGAATAAAAAAATAAGACAACAGTAAAATTAGCCCAATTATTTTTTATATTGTGAAAGATAATGGTATGCCAAGTAAATTGATACCCAACATGTCACGCTTCAAAATTGCGCCCGCTCGTGGAATGGCGTCAAACTTTTAGCCTCAAAAATCTCCATAAGCGACATTTAAAAAATTCTACAGGTTGCATTTTTTGCGTTACAGAGGAGGTCTAGGGCTAGAATTATTGCTCTCGCTCTACCGATCGCGGCGATACCTCACATGTGTGGTTTGACCACCGTTTTCATATGCGGGTGCTACTCACATATGCGCCCGCTTCTGTGCGCAAGCTCGTCGTGACGGGGTGTTTTTAAAAAAAAAAAAAAATGTTTTCTTATTTATTTTAATTGATTTTATTTATTTTTACACTGTTTAAAAAAATAAATGGATCACTTTTTATTCCTATTACAAGGAATGTAAACATCCCTTGTAATAGAAAAAAGCATGACAGGTCCTCTTAAATATGAGATCTGGGGTCAAAAAGTCCTCAGATCTCATATTTGGGCTAAAATGCAAAAAAAAAAAAAAAAAAAGAAAATCTGACATTTAAAAAAAAAAATACCTTTAAGAGGTATGGGCGGAAGTGACGTTTTGATGTCGCTTCCGCCCTCCTATGGTATAGAGACGAGTGGGGGCCATCTTAGCCTCACTTGTCTCTATGCCCAGCTAGGAAGAGGACCCAATCGCCTCCGCCGGCTCCGGTAAGCGGCGGAAGGTGCGGGAGGGCGGCGGGAGGAGGGGTGGCACCTCTCCTGCCGCCAATAGCGGTGATCTCGTGGCAATCCGCCGCGGAGACCACCGTTATCGTACAGCCGACCGCCGCCTGAAGAGATGGATATCTCAGTTGTGGCAGCAGCTGCTGCCGTTACCGAGATATCCCTCTTCAAAAAAAGGACGTACATCCCCGTTAGGCGGTCCACAAGGGGTTAAAGTCTCTTGGATACATGATTTGTTATTTAATGCGCCACTATTGCATGTAGTGTCTGCTATGTACCTACTCA
Organism: Lithobates pipiens; assembly: GCF_037356315.1. Lineage (NCBI taxonomy): Eukaryota > Metazoa > Chordata > Amphibia > Anura > Ranidae > Lithobates > Lithobates pipiens. The sequence continues at coordinate 297,602,216 of NW_027507785.1, forward strand.
ATCATGGCAAACAAATAAATACTTGTTCATGTTTTCACTTTGACTCCTTCGATTAGCTACAATATACACTATACACACCTCATTTAAAGTGCAGACACTCTTTCTTTATGTAGCAGTTGGTTTTGCACAGAGCTGCTCCGATCCTACCCTTCTCAGGTCCTTCTTCGGTGCTCCTCACCCCTCCCTTCTGTTGAGTGCCCCCACAGCACGGAGCCCCTTCCCTTTTCTCTCCTCATTGGCTCACTAACTTTTATTGACAGCAGCAGGAGCCAATGGCACTGTGCTGCTGTCTCAACCAATGAGGAAGGGAGTCCCAGACAGCAGAGTCTCCCCTGCAACATTGCTGGATCTAGATGGACCTCAGGTAAGTATTGGGGGGGGGGGAGGCTGAGGGGGCTGCTGCACAGGAAATGCTTTTTATCTTAATGCATAGAATGCATTAAAGTGGTTGTAAACCCTTACAAACCACTTTGACCTACAGGTAAGCCTAGATTAAGGCTTACCTGTAGGTCCAAGAAATATCTCCTAAACCTTCTAAAATAAAAGGTAAAATAAATAAGAAAAAAAAAAAAAGTAAACACGCCCTGTCCTGCTGAGCTCCCGTGCAGAAGCAAAAGCTTACGTGAGTAGCGCTCGCATGTGAAAACAGTGTTCAAACCACACATGTGAGGTATCACCGTGATCGATAAGAGCAAGAGCAATAATTCTAGCTCTAGACCTCCTCTGTAACTCAAAACATGCAACCTGTAGAAAATTTTAAACATCACTTATGGAGATTTTTAAGGGTAAAAGTTTGTCAACATTCCACCAGCGGACGCAATTTTGAAGCGTGGCATATTGAGTATCATTTTAGTCGGCGGAACAATATCTTTCACAATATGAAAAAAAAATGGGCTGACTTTACTGTTACTGTCTTATTTTTTAATTAAAAAAATATATTTTTTCCAAAAAAAGTGCGCTTGTAAGACAGCTGCGCAAATACGGTGTGACAGAAAGTATTGAAACAACCTCCATTTTATTCTCTAAGGTGTTAGAAAAAAATGTATAATGTTTGGGGGTAATTTTCTAGCAAAAAAAAAATAAATGTTTTTAACTTGTAAACAACAAATTTCAGAAAGAGGCTCGGTCTTTAAGTGGTTAATGTCTTCCCTCTGTTTGCTATGGCCCCTCTCCCCTCTCTACACCCCCTCCCCCCCTTTCTTGTGTACTCACATTGAATTAAGCCATCACTATTATGACCCCATGCTGACAGTTGTCATTCAACAGGAGACACAATACTGCCCAGCAACACCATTACAAGTTTCCATTACAACTCGTACTGAGTATAAATAACAAATCTGTATAGCAATAAGGAGACCCTTGGGGAAGCCTTTTGTGCAATAAACCTGAACTGCAGACAAAGCTAATAAACATCATTTAATTTGGTTATATATATTTTTAACCTTTCTATAATAATATAATACTGTCCTGATAGCAATCGTTTGTAATGCCATATACAGCAGAAGTCACACTGGGAGAGGGAGGGGTGACAGTCTATCAAAGCTCTATGGCTTTGCACACTGGCTTTAGCATCTAAAGGAAAAAAACAAAACAAAAACCACCACTTCCTAACACACATTTCCTTACAGGTGTCCATTCCTGTCACCAATATTGATTACATAGCCCTTGTGTAGATGCATATATTTACCCACATTTACCATTTTCTTGTATTCGCAGTAGGATCAGGAGACAGCTGGGTTAATTTGTTAATTGCAAACAGACTGTGAACTTTGCAAAGTTGCAGTTGCTCCAGAGCTTAGTAAAGGAGGTAAAGGTTCACTTTGCAAAGAATACCCAATCACATGCATGGGACATTTACAAAAAAAGCATTTTTGCTTGCACATGATTGGATGATGGAAGTCAGCAGAGCTCATTTACTAAGCTCTAGATCAACTGCACTGGCATAGTGCAATTGCATCTTGTCCGAAACTGTTGCATACACACGGTCGGACAAAGGTGTCGGAAAATCCGATCTTTCAGAACGTGATGACGTAATTTTGTTACTAGTGATGGACGAACTTCCGACGGGACGTTTCGCGAACGCGAAACGCGAACGGACACAAACGTTCGCGAAAACGACCGTTCGCCGCGGGCTCCATTGACTTCAATGGGAGGCGAATTTCGCAAACCTTTAGGTCGAATTTGCGGCCACGGGGTAATTATTAGGGGGTAGCACGTAGTCCCACCACCTGGACAATAGCATAATACATGTATGAGGTGAATTTGGGATCGATAACTACAAGCATTTTTTTTTTATTTGGGAAATTGTTCTGACAATTCAGGACTATGGAGCTAATGAAGGCAATGGAGGAGAGGGAAGGTCAGGGACCAGGGTAGGCAAACAAGAGGGTGCAGGAGATACAGAGCACTGACAGCAGCACCGTAATACAGAGCACTGACATCAGCACCGTGACATACAGCGCTGACAGCAGCTCCGTGACATACAGCGCTGACAGCAGCTCCGTGACATACAGCGCTGACAGCAGCTCCGTGACATACAGCGCTGACAGCAGCTCCGTGACATACAGCGCTGACAGCAGCTCCGTGACATACAGCGCTGACAGCAGCACCGTGACATACAGCGCTGACAGCAGCTCCGTGACATACAGCGCTGACAGCAGCTCCGTGACATACAGCGCTGACAGCAGCTCCGTGACATACAGCACTGACAGCAGCTCCGTGACATACAGCGCTGACAGCAGCTCCGTGACATACAGCGCTGACAGCAGCACCGTGACATACAGCGCTGACAGCAGCTCCGTGACATACAGCGCTGACAGCAGCTCCGTGACATACAGCGCTGACAGCAGCTCCGTGACATACAGCGCTGACAGCAGCTCCGTGACATACAGCGCTGACAGCAGCTCCGTGACATACAGCGCTGACAGCAGCTCCGTGACATACAGCGCTGACAGCAGCTCCGTGACATACAGCGCTGACAGCAGCTCCGTGACATACAGCGCTGACAGCAGCTCCGTGACATACAGCGCTGACAGCAGCTCCGTGACATACAGCGCTGACAGCAGCACCGTAAGCAGCCCCAGGAGGAAGTCAGCACAGCACAGGGATGGTGTGATCCCCTCATAATAAGAACCCCCAGGAGGAAGTCAGCACAGCACAGGGATGGTGGGAGCCCCTCATAATAAGAACACCCAGGAGGAAGTCAGCACAGCACAGGGATGGTGGGAACCCCTCATAATAAGCAGCCCCAGTAGAAATATGACACCGCTCAACCTCTTCAAAGAGGAGGGTAGGGGCATATAGTACGGTGTGCTTTTTTGGGTCAGGGAAGTGAGCCAAATGAATTAAGAAGGTCTGTGTGCTTGATTCCAAAAATTGTTTATAGACATATACATGGTCTACTGATCACATGTGTTGAATTCCTCCGAGATCCATGCCTCATTCATTTTTAGAAATGTGAGGTAGTTAACACTGTGGTGAGCTAGGCGAGTACGCTTATCGGTCACAATCCCCCCTGCTGCGCTGAACGTCCTTTCGGACAGGACACTGGATGAGGGGCAAGCCAACAGTTCGATTGCAAATTGGGCAAGCTCTGGCCAGAGGTCAAGCCTGCCCACCCAGTAGTCTAGGGGTTCATCACTCCTCAGAGCGTCCACATCGGCCGTTAACCCAATGTAGTCGGACACCTGACGGTCTAGGCGTTCCCTGATGCTGGATCCGGATGACACCTGTCGATGGGTCGGCTGAAAGAATGACCTCATATCCGAAGTCACCAACACATCTTCAAACCGGCCTCTTCTTGCAGGCGCTGTTGGATTGGTACCCGCAAATCCTTCTCTGGGAGTGGGAATTGCTCCTCTGCCAGCGCACGCAAAAGCAGAATGCAGCATTTCTCGAAGCAAGGCCTGGAAGTGCTGCATTCTGACAGCCCTCTGCGACGGCGGTAACATTTCCGCCATTTTGTGTTTGTACCGGGGGTCTAAGTACGTTGCCACCCAGTACTGGTCCTTGACCCTCATGCTTTTTATACGGGGGTCCCTATTAAAACACTGGAGCATGAAGGCCCCCATTTGCACTAAAGTGGAAGCGGTGTGGTGGCCTGGCTCCTGCTCATCATCCAGGATAATGTCGTCCTCTTCATTCTCCTCTCCCCATCCTCGCACAACAGGGATCCCAGAAAGGTTTAAAGCATGCTCTTCTTGCTCCTGCTCATCCGCCCCGGCACCATCCTCCTCTGACTCCTCATCAGACTCCTGTTGTTGACTTGTCTCAGATAGAGTAGCCCCCCCTGGGAATTCATCCAGCATTGCGACTTCCTCATCTTCCCGCTCCTGCTCCTCCACAGCCTGATCAATGACACGACGCAATGCACGCTCCAGAAAGAAGGCATAAGGTACCATGTCACTGATGGCGCCATGGCTGCGACTGACCAGTTTGGTGATCTCCTCAAATGGCCGCAGAAGTCTGCATGTGTCGCGCATGAGCAGCCACTGGCGCGGTGAAAAAAAACCCAGCTCCCCAGAACCGTTTCTTTCGCAGAGTTCATACAGGTAGACGTTAACTGCACGTTTCTGCTGGAGCAGCCTATCAAGCATATAGAAGGTTGAGTTCCATCGCGTCGGGCAATCGCAAATAAGACGTCTGACCGGCAGATGGTGTCGCCGCTGAATGTCAGCAAGGCGAGCCATGGCCGTGTAAGATCTTCTGAAATGGGCCGAGATTTTCCTTGCCTGCCGCAAGATGTCCTGGACCCCAGGGTATTTGACAAGGAATCGCTGCACGACCAAGTTTAAGACGTGTGCCATGCACGGCACGTGCGTGATTTTGCCCTGTTTCAATGCGCTAAGCAGATTGGCACCGTTGTCACACACCACTTTACCAACTGTCAAATTGAGCGGTGTTAGCCACTCATCTGCCTGTGAACGCAAAGCTGAAAGGAGTGCCGGGCCAGTGTGGCTCTTTGCTTCCAGGCACAACAGACGCAGCACGGCATGGCAACGTCTCACCTGGCATGTGGAATAGGTTCTGGGGAGCTTGGGCGGTGCAGTGGAAGAGACGCTAGCAGCGGAAAAGGAGGAGGCAGCTGAGGAGGAGAGGGAGGAGGATGGAGTAGGAGGAGGAGAAGAAGAGTCAGGCCTGCATGCAATCCGTGGCGGTAAAACCAAATCTACACGGGTGCCACGGGTTACATGCTTGACGGCCGTCAGAAGGTTCACCCAGTGGGCAGTAAAACTGATATACCTTCCCTGCCCGTGTTTGCTAGACCACGTGTCTGTGGTCAGATGTATCTTGGCACCGACACTGTGTGCCAGAGATACATTCACTTGCCGCTGAACATGGCCATATAGCTCTGGGATGCCCTTCTCTGAGAAATACTTCCTTCCTGGGACCTTCCATTGTGGTGTTCCAATGGCCACAAATTTGCGAAAGGCCTCCGAGTCCACCAGTTTATATGGCAGTAGTTGGCGGGCTATGAGTTCTGACAAGCCAGCCGCCAACCGTTGGGCAAGAGGGTTATCCGGCGTCATCATTTTTTTACGCTCAAACATTAGGCCCACGGAAGCCTGCCTTTTTGCAGAAAAATGTGAGCTTGGCGTGATGGAAGGTGGAGTGGAGGACAATTGTGAGGAGAGAGGAGAAGGAGAAGTAGAAGACGAGGCTGGACGGTGAGAGCCTGCAGTGTGGCTTTGTGTGTTCCGTTGCTCCCACTGGGCTCGGTGATGGCTGCTCATGTGCCTTCTTAAGGCGGTCGTCCCTAGGTGAGTATTGGGCTTACCGCGACTAACGCGTTGACTGCAAAGATTGCAGATGGCAACGCTATTGTCAGCAGCGGACACGTTAAAAAAAGCCCACACTGCGGAGCCATGTGCCGGTGTCCTGGGAGCGCCAGATGTGACCGTACATGGTCGATGACTCGCTCCTGATACATTTGCAGTCTGCTTTGTCCCTGCTGTGCAATGTAAGTCATTGCTGCTTCTCCTCCCTATCTGCTGGTCCATATCTCCCTCTGAACTCCCCTCCTCTTCCTCTCTTGTGGGCACCCACGTGACATCACTAGACACGTCATCATCAACGTCACCTTCCCCACCGCTATAAGTAGAGTAGGCAGCAACACCGGGGACCAACCTCCTCCTTGGGCTGATCTGGGTACTGGCGTCAGACTGCTGAGTAGCGCTTGTTGCTACCTCCTCTTCCTGATCCAATACCAAGAGTGGCTGCGCATCAGAAATGTCCTCTTGATATGGATCGGAAAATAATTCCAGTGACTCAAGCGGAAGGTATGTGGTGGTGGTGGTGGTGGTCGTGTTGTTGGTGGTAGTGTCTTTGGGGGTGCACATAGCAGAGAGTGAAGAAGAGGGTGCAGATCGAGAGGATGAGGAGGGTGCAGAAGAGTAAGGCTGAGCGAGCCACTCAACCAAGTCTGGTGCATCCTTTAAAGTAATTGAACGCACCTTCTGCAACTTCCCACTTTGGCTCAAGCCTGTTGCTCCTGCCCTACCCCTACCACCCCTGCGGAAGGGCCTGCCTCTTCCTCTGCATGTCATTTTTTAAATGACCCTGTGACAAAACTCTTAGTCCCTATACCGCTGAAGGACTGCTGCAGTATAGGTGAGCGGTCAGCAGTGGTGCACGTCAACCCTATCTATTGTGGACCTATAGCGGTCCTTACAGAACAGCAGACTGTACCGCACTCAAGCCTATGTACCGTAGCACCCTATACCAAGTTACCAGTCCTTATAAGAACTTTTGTGGACCAAGCAGGTTGTGTATTAGTGTTTAGCAGACTGTACGTCAGTCCCTATACCGCTGAAGGACTGCTGCAGTATAGGGCAGCGGTCAGCAGTGGTGCACGTCAACCCTATCTATTGTGGACCGATAGCGGTCCTTACAGAACAGCAGACTGTACCGCACTCAAGCCTATGTACCGTAGCACCCTATACCAAGTTACCAGTCCTTATAAGAACTTTTGTGGACCAAGCAGGTTGTGTGTTAGTGTTTAGCAGACTGTGCGTCAGTCCCTATACCGCTGAAGGACTGCTGCAGTATAGGGCAGCGGTCAGCAGTAGTGCACGGCAACCCTATGTATTGTGGACCGATAGCGGTCCTTACAGAACAGCAGACTGTAACGCACTCAGGCCTATGTACCGTAGCACCCTATACCAAGTTACCAGTCCTTATAAGAACTTTTGTGGACCAAGCAGGTTGTGTGTTAGTGATTAGCAGACTGTACGTCAGTCCCTATACCAATGAAGGACTGCTGCAGTATAGGGCAGCGGTCAGCAGTAGTGCACGGCAACCCTATGTATTGTGGACCGATAGCGGTCCTTACAGAACAGCAGACTGTAACGCACTCAGGCCTATGTACCGTAGCACCCTATACCAAGTTACCAGTCCTTATAAAAACTTTTGTGGACCAAGCAGGTTGTGTGTTAGTGTTTAGCAGACTGTGCGTCAGTCCCTATACCGCTGAAGGACTGCTGCAGTATAGGGCAGCGGTCAGCAGTGGTGCACGTCAACCCTATCTATTGTGGACCGATAGCGGTCCTTACAGAACAGCAGACTGTACCGCACTCAAGCCTATGTACCGTAGCACCCTATACCAAGTTACCAGTCCTTATAAGAACTTTTGTGGAACAAGCAGGTTGTGTGTTAGTGATTAGCAGACTGTACGTCAGTCCCTATACCAATGAAGGACTGCTGCAGTATAGGGCAGCGGTCAGCAGTAGTGCACGGCAACCCTATGTATTGTGGACCGATAGCGGTCCTTACAGAACAGCAGACTGTACTGCACTCAGGCCTATGTACCGTAGCACCCTATACCAAGTTACCAGTCCTTATAAAAACTTTTGTGGACCAAGCAGGTTGTGTGTTAGTGTTTAGCAGACTGTGCGTCAGTCCCTATACCGCTGAAGGACTGCTGCAGTATAGGGCAGCGGTCAGCAGTAGTGCACGGCAACCCTATGTATTGTGGACCGATAGCGGTCCTTACAGAACAGCAGACTGTAACGCACTCAGGCCTATGTACCGTAGCACCCTATACCAAGTTACCAGTCCTTATAAGAACTTTTGTGGACCAAGCAGGTTGTGTGTTAGTGATTAGCAGACTGTACGTCAGTCCCTATACCAATGAAGGACTGCTGCAGTATAGGGCAGCGGTCAGCAGTAGTGCACGGCAACCCTATGTATTGTGGACCGATAGCGGTCCTTACAGAACAGCAGACTGTAACGCACTCAGGCCTATGTACCGTAGCACCCTATACCAAGTTACCAGTCCTTATAAAAACTTTTGTGGACCAAGCAGGTTGTGTGTTAGTGTTTAGCAGACTGTGCGTCAGTCCCTATACCGCTGAAGGACTGCTGCAGTATAGGGCAGCGGTCAGCAGTAGTGCACGGCAACCCTATGTATTGTGGACCGATAGCGGTCCTTACAGAACAGCAGACTGTAACGCACTCAGGCCTATGTACCGTAGCACCCTATACCAAGTTACCAGTCCTTATAAGAACTTTTGTGGACCAAGCAGGTTGTGTGTTAGTGATTAGCAGACTGTACGTCAGTCCCTATACCAATGAAGGACTGCTGCAGTATAGGGCAGCGGTCAGCAGTAGTGCACGGCAACCCTATGTATTGTGGACCGATAGCGGTCCTTACAGAACAGCAGACTGTAACGCACTCAGGCCTATGTACCGTAGCACCCTATACCAAGTTACCAGTCCTTATAAGAACTTTTGTGGAACAAGCAGGTTGTGTGTTAGTGATTAGCAGACTGTACGTCAGTCCCTATACCAATGAAGGACTGCTGCAGTATAGGGCAGCGGTCAGCAGTAGTGCACGGCAACCCTATGTATTGTGGACCGATAGCGGTCCTTACAGAACAGCAGACTGTAACGCACTCAGGCCTATGTACCGTAGCACCCTATACCAAGTTACCAGTCCTTATAAAAACTTTTGTGGACCAAGCAGGTTGTGTGTTAGTGTTTAGCAGACTGTGCGTCAGTCCCTATACCGCTGAAGGACTGCTGCAGTATAGGGCAGCGGTCAGCAGTGGTGCACGTCAACCCTATCTATTGTGGACCGATAGCGGTCCTTACAGAACAGCAGACTGTACCGCACTCAAGCCTATGTACCGTAGCACCCTATACCAAGTTACCAGTCCTTATAAGAACTTTTGTGGAACAAGCAGGTTGTGTGTTAGTGATTAGCAGACTGTACGTCAGTCCCTATACCAATGAAGGACTGCTGCAGTATAGGGCAGCGGTCAGCAGTAGTGCACGGCAACCCTATGTATTGTGGACCGATAGCGGTCCTTACAGAACAGCAGACTGTACTGCACTCAGGCCTATGTACCGTAGCACCCTATACCAAGTTACCAGTCCTTATAAAAACTTTTGTGGACCAAGCAGGTTGTGTGTTAGTGTTTAGCAGACTGTGCGTCAGTCCCTATACCGCTGAAGGACTGCTGCAGTATAGGGCAGCGGTCAGCAGTAGTGCACGGCAACCCTATGTATTGTGGACCGATAGCGGTCCTTACAGAACAGCAGACTGTAACGCACTCAGGCCTATGTACCGTAGCACCCTATACCAAGTTACCAGTCCTTATAAGAACTTTTGTGGACCAAGCAGGTTGTGTGTTAGTGATTAGCAGACTGTACGTCAGTCCCTATACCAATGAAGGACTGCTGCAGTATAGGGCAGCGGTCAGCAGTAGTGCACGGCAACCCTATGTATTGTGGACCGATAGCGGTCCTTACAGAACAGCAGACTGTAACGCACTCAGGCCTATGTACCGTAGCACCCTATACCAAGTTACCAGTCCTTATAAAAACTTTTGTGGACCAAGCAGGTTGTGTGTTAGTGTTTAGCAGACTGTGCGTCAGTCCCTATACCGCTGAAGGACTGCTGCAGTATAGGGCAGCGGTCAGCAGTAGTGCACGGCAACCCTATGTATTGTGGACCGATAGTGGTCCTTACAGAACAGCAGACTGTAACGCACTCAGGCCTATGTACCGTAGCACCCTATACCAAGTTACCAGTCCTTATAAGAACTTTTGTGGACCAAGCAGGTTGTGTGTTAGTGATTAGCAGACTGTACGTCAGTCCCTATACCAATGAAGGACTGCTGCAGTATAGGGCAGCGGTCAGCAGTAGTGCACGGCAACCCTATGTATTGTGGACCGATAGCGGTCCTTACAGAACAGCAGACTGTAACGCACTCAGGCCTATGTACCGTAGCACCCTATACCAAGTTACCAGTCCTTATAAGAACTTTTGTGGAACAAGCAGGTTGTGTGTTAGTGATTAGCAGACTGTACGTCAGTCCCTATACCAATGAAGGACTGCTGCAGTATAGGGCAGCGGTCAGCAGTAGTGCACGGCAACCCTATGTATTGTGGACCGATAGCGGTCCTTACAGAACAGCAGACTGTAACGCACTCAGGCCTATGTACCGTAGCACCCTATACCAAGTTACCAGTCCTTATAAGAACTTTTGTGGACCAAGCAGGTTGTGTGTTAGTGATTAGCAGACTGTACGTCAGTCCCTATACCAATGAAGGACTGCTGCAGTATAGGGCAGCGGTCAGCAGTAGTGCACGGCAACCCTATGTATTGTGGACCGATAGCGGTCCTTACAGAACAGCAGACTGTACTGCACTCAGGCCTATGTACCGTAGCACCCTATACCAAGTTACCAGTCCTTATAAAAACTTTTGTGGACCAAGCAGGTTGTGTGTTAGTGTTTAGCAGACTGTGCGTCAGTCCCTATACCGCTGAAGGACTGCTGCAGTATAGGGCAGCGGTCAGCAGTAGTGCACGGCAACCCTATGTATTGTGGACCGATAGCGGTCCTTACAGAACAGCAGACTGTAACGCACTCAGGCCTATGTACCGTAGCACCCTATACCAAGTTACCAGTCCTTATAAGAACTTTTGTGGACCAAGCAGGTTGTGTGTTAGTGATTAGCAGACTGTACGTCAGTCCCTATACCAATGAAGGACTGCTGCAGTATAGGGCAGCGGTCAGCAGTAGTGCACGGCAACCCTATGTATTGTGGACCGATAGCGGTCCTTACAGAACAGCAGACTGTACCGCACCCAAGCCTATGTACCGTAGCACCCTAGACAGACCAAGTTACCAGTCCTGATAAAGAGCTTTGTGGAACAAGTGAGTTGTGAATGATTAGCAGACTGCAGCAGAAGGGCAGCAGTCAAGTATAATATTCTTTCTATATTTGGAAGAAAGAATATTATACGTGTACAAGCCTATTACCGTACCACTGATACCAGTCCTGAAAAGAACCTTTGTGGAACTAATAGTAACAGCAAGTCTTTAAAATTATCCTCACTGCCTGACACACTGCTTCCTGCCTGTCCCTATACAAATTGGCAAAAAAGAGTAGGCTGGAACGATTAGCTGGAACAGCTCTTTTGTGGACCTGATAGTAACAGCTAATGATGATGATGATGATGATGATGAAGAAAGACTAATCTGGCTGAGCTGTCCCTAAAATAGCAGCATACAGCGCTCTGTCCCTTTATCTAAACTGACAAAAGAAACTCAGGCTGCTGACCTAACACCTATACCAGTCCTGAAAAGAACTTTTGTGTACCAAATAGCTAGCGTTTTCTCTGTCCCTACTCCACACAGGATCCTTTCCCTACAGTGACAGAAGAAAGAATGTAAAATGGCCACCGGATCGGGTGTATTTATAGGTTAGGGGGAATGTCCAAGTGTCCATGAGCTGTCATGTCTCAATTGGTTGTCCTGTAACACATGATAAACGTGTCACGAAAGGTTAAAGTTCTTGTATACATTAAACACGTAAGTCCGCCGGGGCGAACGACGGAAAAAGGCGTTCGAACCCGCGGACGGCGAAAGTCGGAAATTCGCCGCGAAACGACCGCCGGGCGAACCGTTCGGCCATCACTATTTGTTACGATGGGACTACGTTCAGGCTAGTAGCCAATAGCTTTGATGTAGGAATTTGATCTGAGCATGCGTGGCACTTTGTCCGATCGGAATTCTCTACACATGATCGGAGTATGTCCTATCGGACCAGTTTGTCGGAAAATATTTCCGGCAAGGTGTAAAATTTGGTCCGACGGATATTCAGACGGAAACAGTCCGATGCATACCACACACAGTCGGAATATCCGACAAAACGGTCCGATAGGACACATTCCAACGGAATCTCCGATCGTGTGTACAAGGGCTTAAGGCAGAAACATACCTCTTGTGTCATCTTCTATCCCAACTGGCAGGAAGTCTTGAGTCTGCTTCCAGCCCAACTGACAGAGAGTTAACTTCAATGCAGAGATCCAGACAGGGCCATCTTTAATATTGATTGGACCCTGGGTAAAATTTTTATTGGCGCCCCCCTCTGAATCCACTTATCATCTATTTGCAGGCAGCGGGCTCAAGGGACAGCTGCTTTGGACCCCACAACAATGACTGGGCAGCTGCCCATTTTGCCCTATGTTAAAGATGGCCCTGGATCCAGATCAAGTTTTTTTCTTTAGGATGTTCATAGACAGCCCAGTAGTATCAAAAAATGTTCCTGATGTGAAGCATTACTTGAAATGAGCAGGTTGTCTCTATATAGCAATAAGAAATGATTTGAACTACCTCAGCAGTATAAGTTGCAAGTCCTTCCTTCTGCTGCTGCACTCAAGATGGTTTCATTTTCTCTAACCCTCAGCCTGGCCCTGAGCTCAGTAGAAGTTGTTGTTTATGCTGCATGTCAACATATGCCTCGTTTCCACTGAGCGGATCGGTTCGGGTTGGTTTGGTACGGTACACTACTTTGAGTGTTTCCATTATGAAAGGGGCCCATACAACCAGACCATACCGCACCATTACATAGTTAGTCAGGTTGAAAAAGACACAAGTCCATCCAGTTCAACCTTCATGGTCCTGCTTCAGATGTGGGGCCATAGAAAATGGTATGGTATGGTTAGGGCAGAGCTACTGGCATCACACAATACATTCCACTGAAATGGCGGACAGAAAAAACGTCAATGCTCACGTCAAAGGCATTTTTTCTAAACCCCGTATTGGCCCTGGCGGTCCTACTTGCGGTGGAAACACTCAACTGAATAAGCCGGACCATTCTAACCCTTCCAAACTGAACCAACCCGAACTGTTCCGCTCAGTGGAAATGAGGCAATAGCTTCCTAAGGTTTAGACAAGCCAATTCAACCAGGGTGCCCTGGCACCCTGAGGTTCCTTGAGATTTCTTCAGGGGTGTCTTGGCAAAATGCCTAAAAATTGCCCAAAAATTGTATACAAGCTGACATCTATATGAAGGCTTCCTTTTAGTTACATAAAGCGACAGGTTTTCATTGTGCACCATTACAACCTTCTAGCTGCCGGCATCCTAACAACCAGTGATGTCATCAGTTGATATGGAGTTGCCTGCACAGCATCCTTGTATCCTCCAACTTGTGTGGATGTTGCTGCATTATGAAAAACGATTTGAATCGTTTTTACATTTTATAATGGGGTTCGATTGTCTATGATTTTTAAAGGATGTCTTGACTGAAAAAAAGGTTGAAAAAAAATGTTTTAGACAGATCCCTGTCCCCCCAACAGCCAACTTCATTGTAAACATTATCTTGTGAACCAGAGGTGGTATCATTTTGGTGGTCAATTTGTCCTTTTTTGGATCTGACTGGTCCATCACTGACCCAAGTAGAGCTGGATTTCCAAGGGCCAAGTGGCAGGTGAGCAATACAGTAGAAGTAAAGGATGGCAATGGAAATCAGGCTGGAAATTGTTTAGATTTACTAAAGTATCGTAACTTGCAGAACAATAAATGTGCAGATCAAACAGTTTACAAGGTTAAATGGTTTCTAAGTATTAGTTCATAGCAATCCTTAGTGCACAAAACAGACATAATACTATTGATTGTAAAATAAATATACAGACATCTGGCACATTGTGAGCCACCTGGCTCACTGAAAAGTCAATTCATTTGTGTGATTCAAGCACATTTGTAACCTGGTGTAATGTATCTGGTGATAGAGTCTGAAGAGCAGAGGTAGGCCTCTCTTACAGCGTTGGCTCAGTCAGGAGCCCTGGTAAGGCAACAGGGGTGCCAGAGCAGAGAATGGCTCGAGTGCCTGTAAAGTCTTCAGCCAGCAGATACAGATGTGTGTTGTGATGTGCAGAGAAGACAGGTGGGATGCACACAGGCGGAAGGACCAGGCTGGAGGCAGGCACAGGTCAACCCATGCTAATGTGGGTATGCAGGCCAAGACAAGGTCAGACAGTCCAAGTTGGCAAAGTTCAAGCAGATGGAGACACAGCAGGCAGCAGAGTAATCAGGGACCGGGTCAGTAACAGCAAGGCAGATCATGCCAGGGAGTAGGCAGAAGAGTAGTCCAGAGGCAAGCCAGAGGTCAGTACAGGCAGAGTCAGGTATAGCAGAGGTCGACAACAGAGGACCAAAGACAGGAACAGCTTTATAGATGCTCAGGAGTGGATAAGACCAAATGGCACTGACACACTGACATAGTGCAGCTTAACCACTTGCCACCCGCCCTATAACAGAAACACAGCTGCAAAGTGTTTTCAAAATCCTGACCGGATGTCATATGACGTGATCAGGATTTTGAGCCGCTGCGCAACCCCCGGGGGCGCGCATCACGGTGATCATTGTTGCGGGGTGTCAGTCTGACACCCTGCAACTACGATCTCAGTAAAGAGTCTCCAGCTGATCACAGTGTAAATAGGAAGAGCCGGTGATTGGCTTTTCCTCACTCGCGTCTATCAGATGCGAGTAGAGGAGAGCCGATCGGCTGCTCCTCTGACAGGGGGGGTCTGTGCTGATCGATTATCAGCGCAGCCCCCCCGAGGATGCCCACACTGGACCACCAGGGATGCCACCAGACCACCAGGAATGACAAGCACAAGGTATGCCACCCTAGACCACCAGGGATTCCAGTCAGTGCCCACAATGGATGCCAATCAGTGCCCACAATGGGCATCACTGATTGGCATGCATTATTGTTTGGCACTGATTGGCATCCATTAGTACAGTATAATACAATACAATGCCGCCTATCAGTGCCCATCTGTGCCACCTATCAGTGCCCATCTGTGCCACCTATCAGTGCCCATCCATGCCCATCTGTGCCGCCTATCCATGCCCATCTGTACTGCCTATTCATGCCCATCTGTACCACCTATCCATGCCCATCTGTACCGCCTATCCATGCCTATCCATGCCACCTATCCATGCCAATCCGTGCCAGCTATCAGTGCCAATTTGTGCCATCTATCAGTGCCCATCCGTGTCGCCCATCAGTGCCACCTATCAGTGCCCATCAGTGCTGCCTATCAGTGCCCATCAGTGCTGCCTATCAGTGCCACATAGTGTACATCAATGCCACCTCATCAGTGCCACTTCATTGGTGCCACCTCATTGGTGCCCATCAGTGTAGCCCCATCAGTGCCCATCAGTGAAGGAGAAAACTTACTTATTTACAAAGTTTTGAAACTGAAACAAAAAAAACATATTTAAAAAAAAAAAAATCGGTATTTTTTTATTTGTTTAGCAAAAAATAAAAACCGTAGAGGTGATCAAATACCACCAAAAGAAAGCTCTATTTGTGGGAAAAAAATTATAAAAATGTAATTTGGGTACAGTGTAGCATGACCGCGCAATTGTCATCCAAAGTGCGACAGCGCTGAATGCTCAAAATTGGTCTGGGCAGGAAGGTGTTTAAGTGCCCAGTATTGAAGTGGAATAGGCCGCCTGGTGCCAATCACAGAACTCTCACCAGCTACATGGCCACAAGCAGGGGTTCTTAGGTTACTGCGCATACGAGAATGCAAACGTGTTCCCTGACACCTGGGAGGTCCTAACTGGTGATGTGACCAGTGTTGAAGGACCAGTACCCTACAAATACAAGTATTCAGAACCAGTGCTAGGCTTCCAGTGACTAGAAAAAAACAACAGCCAATGAAGCCATGAGATGCACAGTGCAGAGAATTCCACTGTGTTTACAGTGACATCAGTGTGACAAACAATCCAGCAAAATGCCACGGAGGCACCATAAACAATAACACTTTTTTTGTTTTTCACAGAAAATTAGAAATGTGCAGTGGGTAACGGTGAAAAATTATTGCATTACATTCCTACATTAGTATCAAATTGTATGTCCCTGTGGACATAATATAGAACTAAGAAACTTTACTGGTGTGTAGCTCTCAAAGAATCAGTTATACACAAACACATCTTAAAATCAAATTATTTTATTAGTTCAATCCAACTGAAAATTAAAATCATATACTGTATATACAATCAAACATTGTACACATCCCTGAAGGCCCAATTATAACTCCGAAAACAAACGCCCAAAAGGGCTCAATATTTTTTAACCACCTGTAATATCAAATGTTAACTTTACTCACTTGACCTCCAGAACATTTTACCCCCTTTTTGATCAGAGCATGTTTTGCTATTCAGCACTGAGCTACTTTACCTGGCAATTGTGTGGTCATGCAACACTAGTGTATACAAATACACATTTTAGCAATTGTTTCACACAAATAGAGCTTTCATTTGGTGGTATTTGATTTTTTAATTTTTCATGATACAAAAAAAAATGGCTATAAAACGTATCCAATACAATGAAATAAAGAAATCGAATTTCTTCATGAATGTTGTTTATTTAGTAAATAAAAAAATAAAAAAACCAATAAGTGTATATTAATTGGTGTATGTGAAAGTTATAGCATCAGGTATAAATAGTGGCTAGTGGGATTTTTATTAATTACATTTTTTATACTAGTAATGGCTGTTTTCAGCAACTTACAATGAAACTGTGCTAGTGTGGTGGGAAGTATGACACTAACTGATGCTGGCTGGTGGTACACTAACTGACTAATTGACACTGACATCAATAGTGACACGATTACAGTTATCAGTGCTAATACTATACACTGACACTGTGCTAATGACACTGGCTGTGAAGGGGTTCATATCTAGGGGGGATTAAGAGGTTCAGTGTGTGCCTAACGATGTTTACTGTGTATGTTATGTGCTACTTTTACTAAGTGATTTCGCTGTTTTTTTTTTTTGCTTTGCAGGGAATAAAAAAAACAGCAAGATCGCCTGTCAGTGTTCTGATCTCTGTGTCTTACCATGAGGTGCTGATCAAGTATCAGATACGTGAACCCATGATCCAGCACAGAGCGGCCACCCTACAGCAGTGTATATGCATGGAGTAGTCTTCACTCCATATCACTCCAGTTGATGCAGATGTATGCTGCATATACAGTATATTAAGGTTGGTTATGGATTGTCACGTACCTGGCAGGAGATTGAATTGATGAGGTTGACCTCTCTTGTTTCTCCTGCCGAGGTCCCACTGAACCCAACCCAGCAGGTTTAATGAAAAAAAAAGTCAGTCAGTCAGTCAGAGCCGCTGTACTAATAATCCGATGTTAGTAGAGCCATCTCCCCCACTGATCAGTTGTGTTCTGACAGGGGGGTGCCCCCCCCCCCCACCAGAACACTCCAGTCAGCACTCTCAGTCATTGGCTAAGATCGCTGACTGGGAGCTGATCGGCTGCTGGTTTTCCAGCAGGCATGTCTTACAGAAGCCAGTCAAGAGGCTGGCTTCTGTCAAACTGGCTGGCATACACACGGGCTGAATATCGGCCAGTTTTTATTGAACAGGCTGATGTCTCCCAACATTCGGTCCATGTGTATGGGGCTTTAAGGAGCAATCCCCATGTAATGCAGGTTCTGGAAGAGTGCCTTGTTGAAGGTGTCAGCAAGCTTTAGACAGGGACACACTGCAATGACAGGCGCAGTTATGAAGGACAGACCAAGCAAACACTCAAAAGTAGTATGAAGCCGGAAGCAGGAGCAAGGCCACAGAGGTAGTCAAGGTCAGTAGCAGGCAGGCCACGAAGTACAGAAGCATAGGAAGAAGAGTGATCAGGAATGAAGCCGAGGTCAGGAACAGGTTGGCAGAGGTACAAACAGAATCCAGGATTAGATCAGTAGCAAGCTGTAGCAAGCTGTGTCATGCACCAAAGTCAGATACAAGATACACTCAGGACACTGAAAAACAGTCAGCACTGACAGTGAGCAAGAACATTCCTTAAACAGCCCATCTCATGCAAGAAACTGTGGGCACGCTCCCGTGTGTGTGCACATGTGTGCGCATTTGTACAAGCAATGCATCCACACTCATTTTTATTGCAGGATACTAGTCCCTCACTATGCGTCTATTCTTATTTCTATGAGCGATGCTATGCACATGCATCCCAAACGTAAGGTCCCAGTTGAGAGATATGTATAGCCCATATCTAGTCTCTCGTCTCAATGACAAATTTCAATATCTTCCCAAAAACCAACCTGGTCACTGGGAAATCATCATTTATTTGTGCGATTCAAGCCACATGGGAGGTCCTCGCTTGTGATGTAACCAGTCTTGAGGGACTAGTTCCCTGCAAATACAATAAATTATAGAGCTGTTGGAGAAACCTGTGCTCCAGCCTCCAGTGACTGCTACAAAATCCCATCAATGGAATCAGGACCCGGGATTGTCCCTTCTTAAAAGACTGAGACCATATTCTACCCATACTGCCTTTCTACTCTTTACCCTTGTACACACGGTCGGAGATTCCGACGGAATGTGTCCTATCGGACCGTTTTGTCGGATAATCCGACTGTGTGTGGTCTCCATCGGACTGTTTCCGTATCCGACGGACCAGGTTTTCCAACTTGTCTGTAAAATTTTCCGACAAAATGCTCCTATCGGACATACTCCGATCATGTGTAGCCTACTCCGACGGACAAAGTGCCACGCATGCTCAGATCAAATTCCTAGACCAAAGCTATTGGCTACTAGCCTGAATGTAGTCCCGTCGTAACGAAGTAACGTCATCACGCTATGTACAATCGGATTTTCCGACAACTTTGTCCGACCGTGTGTATGCAACAGTTTCGGACAAAATCCGTCTGACAAAATCCAAAGGATTTGGTTGTCAGAATGTCCGACCGTGTGTACAAGGGCTTTCATTGTAGTCACCTTGATTGCTAAGTAACTGAGAATGTTACCCCTCCATCATACTTGGATAGGGGGTAATAGAAGGACAATTACTTCTGTTGTCTACCCCAGACAGTTGCCCGGAACCATTCAGCCAAGCTTCCAGTGGCTAAAAAAAAAAAGAAAAATCAACAGCAGTCAATGAAGCCATGAGATGCATAATGTGCACAAAATTCCACTGTGCTCACAATGATGTCCCTGTGACAAGCATTCCAGCAAAGTGCCATGGAGACGCTATAAACAATAAATTATAATTTTTTATTTTTTTACAGAAATTCTTTTTTCTTTTTAACTGAAAATGCATCAGGGTTATATTATATAATTAATCTAGATGCAAATAGTGCTGAACAGAGTTTTCCTTTAAACATGTGACCTCAGTGTGATAAAGGCTTTCATTAGCACTTAACATCTCCTAAAAGATCTGATAATTTAATTAAATGATTGCCAGTCCATACATAATTCGCAGGCATGACACTGCCAAAGGGAAGGTTTACTAGAGGACTGTTTTAGCTGGAACCTTGCACTTCAGTATCTGTCTGGCTCAGGTTAGAAAACATAACTCATGTAACTAATGGCTAGCAACAGATAGGACTAAGTATGTTGACTTCTGCTTAAATGTCACACAAGTGTATGAGAGAAAACAGATGAAGCTGCTAGGCAGAAAAGCAGTTTAAAGGACAAGTCTAAAGTGAGATAATTGCAACAGTTCTTTTTCAAAGCGTTTTTCTAGTTGTCTGCATATGTCAGATTACATGTTTGAAAACAAGTTGATCAAAAAGAATTTATCAAAATAAAATGTATTTTAGAATATAAAAACTAAATTAGACGTAGCAGGAAAAAATAGTAATTAACGATTTTTACTTCTGAATAGAATTTCTACTGCTTTTGTATAAATGTTCTTTTTTATTCATTGTAAATCAGAATTTAAAAAAGAATTTTAAAGAAATAGTTTTATTTTTTTAAGTGGAGGCTTCCTCTTCCCCTGCTCTCCATGGGCATCATGGCAGTTTCCGTTTCCTCCCTCCTCCTCGGCAGCCAATCGGGACACTTCTCCTTTCAGACAATCGGGAAACAGGCCTCAGATTCGCTTTCTCATTGGCCACCACACCTGGGTGGGCTCGTAGAGCAATGCTGGGTGTGCTTTTTTATTCATTGTAAATCAGAATTTAGAAAATAATTTTAAAGAAATCGTTTTATTTTTTTAATCAGGTGATTACGGATGATCAGGTACAGTCTTTTTTTGATTTGTCTTCCAGATCCTGCTTAATAGTCCATTGTAAAGAACCTGTTTTTTTACAGAGCTCTATAGCTCAAGGGGGTGGCAAACAGTGACACCACCCACGTCCGCTCGGTGGGGTCTGGAGCACTTACCCCATCTATGGCGGGCAGCGTTTCTCCCGGACTTCCCCTGCTCTACATGGTCATCACGGCAGCGGCAACTTCACCTTCCCCTGATCTCCATGGGCATCACCGCAGAGCAGTGGTGGCTTCCCCTTCCCCTGCTCTCCATGGGCATCATGGCGGTTTCCGTTATCGCCCTCCTCCTCGGCAGCCAGTCGGGACACTTCTCCTTTCAGACAATCGGGAAACGGGCCTCAGATTCGCTTTCTCATTGGTCACCACACCTGGGTGGGCTCGTAGAGCAATGCTGGGTAGTC
This sequence comes from Lithobates pipiens, assembly GCF_037356315.1. NCBI lineage: Eukaryota > Metazoa > Chordata > Amphibia > Anura > Ranidae > Lithobates > Lithobates pipiens. The sequence goes on from NW_027507785.1 coordinate 297,622,940, forward strand.
TGTGCAAGCCAGCTGGCTTTTTATTTATTTCTTTTTTATCTGTTCTTTGCTGTAAGTATAATATCATTTTTTACCATTGTAGGTGTAGTTGGTTTTACACTATAGCAAGTTTTTTTTTTCTGGGTATCCTGGCTCATTGTCCTTTGAATGCAGAGTTGGATGTATACTCCTTGGTCCTTGTGAGAGTGGTGAGACGTCTGGTTGGCCTTTCCCATATGTAGTGTTAGCCCTTCTAGAGCTGGCATCAGATTTCTCCCCAGGATAAAGGCTCTGGCTGGGTATTAGCCACAAGCTTTTCTAGCTTGCCATCTGGTAAGCATGTTTTCTATGTGGTGGAGGTGCACTTTTGGTGTGGTGGAATAATCTGTCACAAATAACAATCAACAGACAAATAGACATTTACCCTTATGGGCATAACTGATCGCTTCAATTGATGATCTTGTGGACTTTCATTCACTTTCTATATGTATGCTTAATTATGCACTGAATGTATATGGTCAGTGCAGCTCTCTCTACCTTTATTTACTGATTTCTGTGTGTTTCTCACAGTAGAGCCGCAGCTTTATCTCATTTGTTTTTAACATTTTTTCATTTTTTTTTAATATTTTTGTGTTAGCACGGTAATTTTTTTGTTTTTTCCTAGCTGTGCATGGTAGCCAATCAACTTCTAAAGCCTAGTACACACTAGTGTTTTTTTTTTTTCTTTTTAGACCCTAAAAGAAAAGTTTTTTTCTTTTTAGACCCAGCAGGGCTGAACAAGAAAAAAACTGACAGTTCAGGAGGAGCCGCTGAACTAACTATGCAATGTTAGTACTGCAATCTCTGTGCTATTGTGTTCTGACTGAGATGGGGCTATAGCCCCCCACACCAGAACTCTCTGGTCAGAGTGAGAGTGTTGATCGGGAGCCAATCCGCTGACCTTTTTTTGGTCATGCCCCTTCGACAAAAGCTGGCCGAATGTCGGACCGACTGCACTACACACGGGGCCAAATGTCGGCGGATTTCTATTGAACCGCCCAAAGCTGCCTGACATTCGGCCTGTGTGTACTAGGCTTAACTTCATTTTTTTCAATTGAACTTTGACAGTTTTAGTAAATCAACCCCATATTGTATTAACTATACTGCTCCCCTTGTTTTATCTAATATCTTTTTACAGAATTACTGGAGATAATATAACTATTAGACAAATATATTTAAAAGCCCCAATTATTTATCTATAACACCTGTCACATGACAGCCCAGGTCCTTGTTCTTCTGGACTGTACCATAGGAACCAACTCTTATAAATTATAAATCTTCTCTAGCTCCCTTGTCACCTCCCCCCATGCTCGCCTCCAGGATTTCTCCAGAGCTTCTCCCATCCTTTGGAACTCCCTACCCCAATCTGTCCGACTGTCCCCTAATCAATCCATCTTTAGACGATCCCTGAAAACCCTTCTCTTCAAAGAAGCCTATCCTGCTTCTAACTAACACTGTTTTACTTCCTCCATCAGCTCATCCCCCCACAGCTGTTGCCTTTTGTATCAATTGCCCCTTCCTTTTTAGATTGTAAGCTCTAACGAGCAGGGCCCTCTGATTCCTCTTGTACCAAATTGTAATGTAACTGTAATGTCTGCCCTCATGTTGTAAAGTGCTGAGTAAACTGTTGGCGCTATATAAAACCTGTATAATAATAATAATAATAATAATAATAATAATAATAATAATAAATGATTTAAGGATAATAAAAAGAGGAAAGTGACTCATAAACTAGAGTCCATGTTTAAATATAGTCCATATGACATCTGGGTGCAGCACACTAAGGTAGCTCTGGGAAGAAGCAAGCAGCAGCTCTAAGGGAACTTTGAGAAGGTGCATGTGCTTCTTCTTGTTTTTCTATCTGGTGTGATGGATGCCTTCCATTGGATGCCACCAGTGTTGGGTCTTCAAAGGGTCCTGAAGCCTCCAGGACTGACATCATATGAGTAGCAGACACTGGACCAGCAGAAGGAATGTTAGATGGACCAGCAGTAGTTTCAGATTAAAATTCTGCCGTACAATTATTTGATGCATAAGGCAATATGAAAATTGTGAGCTTGGTATCCCATGTGAAGGCAGGTGCATATGTGAGCAATCACAAAGATTTTTATGTTCAAAACTAACTCATTTTATTCACACAAAGCCTTTTTCTAAAAACTAAGGAGGCCTAGGAAAAAATGAGAAGTACTTCAACACAAGATGAAAGATAACATGCTGAAGGTATCGCTTCCACTGCTAGCATAATTACTGATACGTGGACAGAGCTAAGAAGTGCCCTATATGGTTTCCAATGAACAGAGAATTTGCTCCAGGAAAGGGACAATTAGTTCTCTCTTAGGAATCACAGCTCATATACATATGGAAATTTGTGAGTGGCAAAGGATGAGGAAGGAGCCAGTTCTATACAGGAAACACTCTTGAAACTCAATAACCATATGTTGTCCCATGTGTTTAAACAAACGACAAAAGGCACAGAATCATTTTGGACTCATTATAGTAAATATTGTAAATAATGTTCAACAGTTATTACTAAAAATCATAAACAGTGTCCAACAAAAGTTAAAATAAAATTTTGGTTAGCAAAAGAATTAAAAAAATGTAGACCGTAAATCGAAACTCAAGCCTTAAACTTTAGTTGTTCTCATGGAGTGTAGGTTTGGTTTGTTGTTGAAAGGCTGTTTATGATACAACCCGGGTGACTCTCAAATTAATTCAACAAATTTACCAATAGGTGAAAATAAATATTTAGAATATATGCTAGTTGTGTGTGATTATGTATAATAGCTAAGTGACATGTATATTATTTAAAATGTTTCCAAAGTTTTTTTTTTTAACCTTTAGTTTCTGTTTTGTTGACACAGCAAGTAAAAAAATAAAAATAAATAGTTGTCACTAGAAAAAATGCATACATTGCCATATTTCCCCTCTGTTCCTATTTTGGTAACCATTCAAAAATGTTTTCAATATTTGTTTTGCAAACGCAGTGTGTTTGTGTACACAGAAATAAAATAAGTATTACAAGAGAGTGCAGGGTTCAGGAGTGTGTTGCGCTCAGAATGCAGGGATCAGGAGTGCGTTATGCTTAGAATGCAGGGATCAGGAGTGCGTTATGCTCATAATGCAGGGATCAGGAGTGCGTTATGCTTAGAATGCAGGGATCAGGAGTGCGTTATGCTCATAATGCAGGGATCAGGAGTGCGTTGAGCTCCGAATGCAGGGATCAGGAATGTGTTACACTCAGAATGCAGGAATCAGGAGTGCATTGAGCTCAGAATGGAGGGTTTAGGAGTGTGTTGCACTCAGAATGCAGGGATCAGGAGTGTGTTGCACTCAGAATGCAGGGATCAGGGGTGTGTTATGCTCAGAATGCAGGGACCAGGTGTACGTAACATTCAGAATGCAGGGACCAGGAGCGTGTAATGCTCAGGATGTAGGGATCAGGTGTGTTATGCTCAGAATGCAGGGTTCACCAGTGCATTATGCTCAGAATGCAGGGTTCAGAAGCATGTTACGCTCAGAATTCAGGGATCAGGAGTGCGTTATGCTCAGAAAGCAGGGACCAGGAGTGCGTTACTCTCAGGATGCAGAGATCAGGAGTGTGTTATGCTCAGAATGCAGGGTTCACCAGTGCATTATGCTCAGAATACAGGGTTCAGAAGCATGTTATGCTCAGAATTCAGGGATCAGGATTGCGTTATGCTCAGGAAGCACGGACCAGGAGTGTGTTATGCTCAGAATGCAGGGTTCACCAGTGCATTAAGCTCAGAATGCAGGGTTCACCAGTGCATCACACTTATGCCCCGTACACACGTTCGGACTTTCCGACAAGAAAGCCGTGGATTTTTGTTTGAAGGATGTTGGCTCCAACTTGTCTTGCATACGCACGGTCACACAAATGTTGGCCAACAATTGCAAACGAGGGAACGTGGTAACGTAAAAGACATATGACAAGCCGAGAAAAAGGAAGTTCAATAGCCAGTGCGGCTCCTTCTGCTTGATTTCAAGCATGCGCAAACTTTTGTGCGTCGGACCTGTGTACACACGATCGGAAATTCTGACAACAAAGTTTTGTTGGCGGAATATTTGAGAACCTGCTAGCCAACATTTGTTGGTGGAAAGTCCGATCATGTGTATGGAGCATTAGAATGCATTATTCTGAGAATTCAAAGTTCAGGAGTGCTTTACTCTCAGAATGCAGGGATCAGGAGTGTGTTACACTTAGATTGCAGGGTTCAGGAGTGCATTATGCTTAGAATGCAGAGATCAGGAGGGTGTTATGCTCAGAATGCAGGTTTAAGGAGTGTTATGCTCAGAATGCAGGGTTAAGGAGTGTGTTATGCTTAGAATGCAAGGTTTGGGGGGATGTGAAGGGCAGTAGATGACACTGCAATAGGGATGGCCCTGCCCCTTCACATCACCTCCTCCCCCATGTCAGGGAAATGCCCAGAACGAACGCGCTGCTGGATTTTCTGGGGTGCGCCGGTGCGCGCTGACGCTCGTGGGTGTGCTTGTGCATGGGTACGCGCTTGTGTGCATACGCGTGCGCCTGCGCGCGCGCTTTTGCGGGCATGCATGTGCCTGTGTGTGTCGGTGCCTGTGCGCATGGCGCTTGGCGCCAATTGGCCTATTTAGGTTGTCCCTGCAGTGTGCTCGGTGCTGTCCGATCTACAGCTCCCCGTGCCTAGTACCCATTACCTCATTTGAAGCTCCAGATTTCCTGACTACCCGCATTGACCTTTGGATTGTCCTGTTTGCTGCCTGCCCTTGACCTCGGTCTGTCTGTGACCTTGAACCTGCCTACTCCACTGTACCGCACTGCCCGCCTATTGCCAACCCTGCCTGTGACCCGGACTTTGAACTTGCCAGATCCCTTGTATTGCACCGCCTGTGTGTTGCCGACCATGCCTGTGACTGGACTTGCTTCACCAGCTCTTGCTCTGAATCCGCTGCCAGCGTCCAGCTGCCTGGGGACCACCGACTCATCTGCATCAAGCCCTTTGGGCCTCTTCTCCTGCAACAACCCGCCAGGCTCTCATATCAATCCGTGCCTCCTGTCCATATTACCAGGGGCCACGAACCAGACACATAAGGGAGACCTTCCCCTGCTATCTCGAGCTCATCAGTCAGGTACGTGAAGTCTGACACCCCACCAACACAGTAGTGTCCTCTTTCCCCTATATCAGTGACTTCTGAACCCCTTCCCTCACATAGCAGTGTTCCATTGCATCCTACATGTGGTGCACACATCAGAGAGCGAGAGGCAGCACAGTTCTGGACAGAGGGTGGGAGCTGGCAGAGTGAATTTTCTTATTAACAGGCTGGTGATTGGTTGACCTAGCAACCAATCACCTGTGAGTTACCTTGAAAACTTAATTTGGCCAGCTCCTCCTCCTGGCCCTCCCATCCTGAGCTGTGCTGCCTCTCACTCTCTGCTGTTCACTGATTACAGAAGCAGAAGAGGCTAAAGGGAGGGAGAGAGAAGGCCCGAAGGAGGCTGGAGGCAGAGAGAGGAATGGCAGCTAGCAGTAGAAGGTGGGGGTTGGCGGAGGAGTCGTGGTCTACCTGTCAACTGCCCGTGATCGTCAGGTAGACTGTGATCGATGGATTGCTGACCCCCAATTTAGAGATTAAGCTTAGCTATAAAAAAAAGGAAACTGGAAAAATGGTGCCAGAAAATATATACAGAAAAAATATTACAAAACAGACAATTAACAACAGTAACATAAACAGAACTAAAAATGAATGAAAATACTTAAAGGCTGATGCCATATTTTACATCATGCTACACATTATGATTTGATAGAAACCAAAATATGATTTATATTGGTTTAATATATTGCATAGGTGATTTAATGTGATTTATTCACCTGCTGGATATTGTAGCATAGGCACGTTTGGTGTCTAACTGATCGGCATCTTCTCATACACCGATATGTAATCACTCTTAATGAATATGCTTCAATTCTAGAAAGAGTTATGAAAATTGTATATTGTTGACTCTGGAAGTTCTATCTCATGTCAAAAACCAGGCCCACAGATGTGTATTTCTTTTCCAAGCAGGTATTATTATTATTATTATTATTATTATTATTATGTTATTTTATGACAGGGCTGCATTAAGAGGCTTTCCAGACCCTGATAAGTACTGATTAAGATACTGCTAGAAATTTTAAGACTGCCTGTCACCTCACTTTCTCTATTTGTGGGGGGGGGGCTTATATGAATTATGAATTGTGCATTACCGTTTCTGGCTGTCCACCCCAGATACAAAATATAAAAGTTAACTGTTTTGTCACAGACTTTAGAATTTTGGAGAAATAATAGTGCACTGTACCTGGGGCAACCCCCCCCCCCCCCCCCCCCAGCCCCTCAACACATTTTCAGACCTGTCAAAATGTATTATAACCAGAAGATCTACTGTGACATTGAAAGAAGTTGGCACATCCCCCACAGTTAGAAAGCACTCCCAGGAAACACATTTAACCCTTTGATTGCCCCTGATGTTAACCTCTTCTCTGTCAGTGTCATTCGTAAAGTTACAGTGCATACTATTTAGCACTGATGTGTCAAAAGTGTCACTTAGTGTCCGATTTGTCCGCCGCAATGTTTCAGTCCTGCTATAATTTGCTTATCACCGGCAATACTTGTAAAAAATAAATAAATAAAAATTCCATAAAAATGTCCCATAGTTTGTAGACACTATTACTTTTGCACAAACCAATCAATATACACTTATTGGGATTTTGTTTTACCAAAAATATGTAGAATAAAAAAAACATATTGGCCTAAATTGAAAGAAAAAAATTGTTTATTAGATGTGTTTTATAGCAGAAAGTAAAACAATTTTTTTCTAAATTGTCAGTTTGTTTTTGTTTATAGCAAAAAATTAAAACCGCGGAGGTGATCAAGTACCCCCAAAAGAAGGCTCTATTTGTCGGAAAAAAGGGACATCCATTTTATGTGTGTACTGCGTCGCACGACCGCGCAATTGTCAGTTAAAGTAACGCAGTGCTGTATCACGAAAAATGTCCTGGTCATCAAGGGGGGGGGGGTAAACCTTCCAAAACTGAAGAGGTTAATGAAAGTTAATGGAATACAATGGTGCATAGACTTCCTAGGATACGACTCCTAATTCAACCACATTTAAAGTTGTTTTGTTTTTTTCATTAGTTTCCTACAAAATATTCTACAATGGTCCTGAGTCCAGGACAATCAAAATAAATACATAAAATATTTCATGAATTAGTTGTGTCTTGAAAAATGTATATATCATTTCACATATTGAATAGTAACCACAAAGGAAATCTTAACTGTGAAGTTCATGCCATTATAATTTGATTCCCAGAAAACAATATTCTACTTTTTGCTGTATGAAGACATGTTCATATTAATGGTTTATAAAAAAAAAATTGTATGCTCTCGTCAAAGAAAAAAGGCAATTAGGATCTGCATTGTAATTGTATCTATCTCATGTTTTTTGACATTGATTAGCTCAGTTCTCTTGTACAATCTCTGTTACCACTGTAACTATGACAACAAATATGATTAAACTGTCAACATATGCATTGTACTCTTATAAGCTGAAGTGCCATGAAGCATAAACTTGAAGGGTTAGCATAAAATATGCAGTAAATTATAAATAAATGTAAAAATAAAGAAAACGAGACAAATCATAACATATATACATTGCCAACATTTGAAAACTCTAGCACCATTTATATAGGAAATATCAAACAAACGTAAAGAAAAATAAATAAAAAATAAATGCAATTGCTCAATAAATAAAATAAAAAAATATATTTTAGTGGGAACAAATGCCACCAGGAAAAGTACACTGCTAATTATTTATGGTCAATTATCATTTGCCAGTCAGCCTTCTAATACTTCAAAATAATTGTGTGTCCGATGTGTGTTGAGTTGTTGTAATGGAGAGTTCCATCACGGACATGACAGCTTTCAGGCACGTTCATTGTACCCCAAACAAAGACCATCTCCTCCTCTCTCCTTTACAATGACACTTCTCAAACTGAGAAAAGAGAGTTAAGAAAGGGAGCAGTGATGGGTTGACACCAGCATTTTAATGCAATGCTTCCTTTACATCTCCAATTATCCATCTAGTGTTTATAAACCGTAGGTTATTTAAATAAGGCCTAAAATGGAAAAATCATGAAAGTCCATTTTATAATAAAAACATTTTTTATTTAATTTTTTATTTCTTCGTTCAGCAATCCTGGTGAGTTTTTTTGTCTACGTTGACAATATTTTTTTTTTTTTGTATTGTTATACACTTTCCCTTTCTATGACACTGAAAAACACTAAAGGAGACTCTTTAATTCCCATTACAATGCCAAATCATTCTTCCTTACAGATTCTTTGTTATGGGAACCCGGCAATCACAGATGAAAAGTACTAATCAGTTGGAAAAAGACCTACTTTTGTGCACAAAAGTAGCAGTCATAAAAAAAAAAAAAAAACACCAATTGGTCATGGCCTAGAAGGAGAGCCTGCCAAGGATTTTAATGGACAATAGCCTTTAATAAGGCTGGTTTGCTTGAAACCTGTGTTCTTTGCATGTAAAGGTTGAACACTAAAAAAATGCAGAGTTCACTAAAGAATTTAGCAAACAACATAATCATTAGCAGAGGTATACTTATGCCATTATTTGTTAAAGCTTTATTGAAAATCTATTCAATGGATTCTTTTGTGGAATCAAATTGATTTTATTTTCTTACAGGAAAAAATAATATTCTATAGGCGTCTTTCAAAGTAAAGACCACTCTCTAATCTCAATGCGGAATGTTTATTTTTTTATAATGAACATATTAACATTTAAGGCATGCGGGGATACATGAGTTTTTCTTTGAAATGAATTAGAAATAAAGAAGAAGGTTGCTTTACATTAAGAAAAATAAGAATATATATACTTAAAGCATGTTAATTCACAACTTAATAAATACATATAATGTTATTAATTAAATATTTTGTCATGACCACTGTATGAGAAAAGGGCCTATTTAGCCAGTACTGCTTATTATTAACGCATATAGGCATCATCAGAATGTCTTTCAAAAATGCCTACAATCCAAACAGGTCAAATCGTTTCATGGTAGCGTGTGATAATAATCTCTCAGTGAGAGATCTGACTTATATAGATGAGCGAAGAAATGACTCTAGATCCTATTTCTTTACTTTCAATACTCTAGCCCAAAAGAGATGTAAACCCTGACATACAGTTTGCTACAGCTGGGCATTATGGACAATTGCCCTTAAAAAAAAAAAAAATTAAAATAAATGCATACTTTTTTTTTTAAATCAGATTATTTTGGGGACGCTTTGGAAAAAAAATTGAATTTCCAGAACTCCTATTAAATCACTTCCCAAAAGATTTACTGGGCATGAGGGTATTATTCTAAATCAGTGATGCAAGAGCACTGCCCCTGTAACAGAATCAGTAATTGGGAGTGGAGGTGTTTTGTAATTTTTAGTTGATATACCATTAATTCCCATTGAAGGCTCAGCATCCATTCTCTCACCTCTATACATCTCCTCGGATATGGTTGTGCCAGCAGGCTCTATGTTATGTATGAGAAAAACAAAAAAGTTTACCGTGCTACCTAGTGATCAAACAAAAAAAAGATAAAATTAAAATAAAATAAAAATAGCTGCAGTTCAAAAATTGGGAGATATGCACGAATAACAACATAGGAAAAAGGAAAACAAAATGAGCTGCGCTTAATATTCAAAAAATATATAAGGTACATACGATTCTGTGATAAACCCAACCAAAGCAATATATGTGTAAATCAATAAAAAAATGTTGAAAAGTAAATACAAGTGACAATAAAATACTAAAAATAGAAAAAACTTCCCGATTGTGTCACTCAAAAACACAAAAAAATTATTTAGATCCCTGAAATCAGATATAAAATTGTCCAACATAGTGAGGGTGAAACCACAAGTGAAATAATTATCCAGTGAAGTAAATTAAAATGACACCCAATATATATATATATATATATATATATATATATATTATACATATAAATATATATATATATATATATATATATATATATATATATATATATATATATAGATCAAAAGTGATCTACCACCGCCTGGAATGCACGCTTACCGGAAGGCAAGCTTAAAAAGCCTGTATCAGAGAAGATATCCAGCAGGGATGTAGGCACAGCTCAGCCTCACAGTGATGAGCTCAGGGGCAGGCAGGGTACCTGCCTCCTGGTCTTCAGCATAGATCTGCATGTGAACGCACAGGACAGAGTGAGTGGTGTCTGTATGTTGTGTATGCTGCTACTCCTACTTGATTGTAACCCATATAGCCATCTATCATCAGCTTCATATCCTCCTGCGAGTAATTTCTACCTTTGCATGCTCTCTTTAAGAAAGCAGTGCAAGCCATAGGGTTAACTTGAGGTTTGGGGTCTCCGTCGGATTTTGTCCATCAGATTTTGTCCGAAATCAGTGTTGCATACGGGGTCGGACAAAGTTGTTGGAAAATCTAATCGTACGTAACGTGATGATGCAATTTCGTTACGACGGGACTACGTTCAGGCTAACAGCCAATAGCTTTGGTTTAGGAATTTGATCTGTGCATGCGTGGCACTTTGTCTGATTGGAATTCTCTACACACAATCGGACAAAGACCGATCGGATCATGTTGTCGGAATGTTTTTTTAGCCCGGCTCTAAAACTTTGTCTGTCTGATATTCCGAAGGGAAACAGTCCGATGGAGCCCACACACAGTCGGATTATCCGACAACACGGTCCAACACGGTCCAATCGGACATTTTCCGTCGGAATGTCCGACCGTGTGTACAAGGGCTTATAGTGGTAAGTTCCTCAAAATCGAATGGTTTCAGGAATGGTAGGGTCAGTTTCACTCCATTCAACTTGGGCACATCCACGCTAGGCGCATCAGCACCTGATGTGGATGAGCCCGAGTCAGATGGAGTAAAACTGACCCTACCATTTATAATTATGGGAGACCAGATGATCCTGAAACCATTAGATTCTGAAGAAATTACCACTAAAACAAAAAGCATGCAAAAGTAGAAATTACATGCAGGAGGATATGAAGCTGATGATAGATGGCTGTATGGGTTATGATCAAGAGAGTAGCTGAGACTGGAGAAATGTTGGCAGCATACACAACATACAGCCTGCTGGCACGACCATATCTGAGGAGATGTATAGAGGTGAGAGAATGGATGCTGAGCCTTCAATGGGAATTAATGGGATACCAACTAAAAATTACAAAACATCTCCACTCCCAATTACCCAATTACTGATTCTGTCAAGGGGACAGTGCTCTTGCATCACTCATTCAGAATAATATGCTCATGCCCAGTGAATCTTTTTGGGAAGAGATTTAATAGGAGTTCTGGAAATTTTTATTTTTCTTACTTGAAAAGGGGGCGTAGAAAAAGAGGGGAGACCCATTATACCAAAAGCAAGTGCACCTTTATTCATTTCACAATACCACGGCCTAGGACATAGAGAATGGAAGGCCACAGATGACATATTAACACAAGATTTCCACACCCTACACCTTCGGTCATTATGTAAGTCTTTTGTGTCCAGATGCATTGAATGTATCAGAAACAACCCAAACACGTCAAACAATCCCAAACAGGAACACCTACTGTACCCTACCTCACCTTTTACACACCTACAAATTGATTTTACTCCCATGCCAAAGTTGGGAAAGAGACAGGGATATCTTAGTAGACATGTTTTCCAGGTGGGTGCAAGCTTTCGTCTGTACTAGGGAGGATGCAAGGGTAGTTGTAAAAATACTGACACAGGAAATAATACATGAGGTGGGGATGCCCGTTGCAAATTAACTCAGATAATGGCGCAGCCTTTGTTTCCAAGGTATGTCAGGAGTTAGTCAGAACCCTGCAAATAGAGTGGAATTTCCACATTCCTTGTCACCCACAAAGCTCAGGTATAGTGGAAAGAATGAAGAGGACAATCAAGGACAAGATTAGGAAAGCTACGGGTGGAACATTTGCCAAATTGAAAACTGTGCTCCATGTAGTTTTAGCAGAGATTAGAATGACTCCTTACAAGTTTAATAATTTGTCACCCTTTGAAATTCTGATGGGTTGACCATTTCCCACCACCTGGGCCAAGAAGCCTCTGGTAATAGAACAAGGTGACCTGGACATGATACAAGAAGGATATTGCAGAAATTTGATTATGAAATTGAATGGCATCAACAGTAAAGTATCTTCTTTTCTCCCATTACCCTCACAGGAACCAACGCATGAATTCCAGCCTGGTGACACGGTGGTGATTCGTCAGCTGAACCGAACCAAGAAGCAAGACTATCCCTTTGGCCCACCCACTACTGTCATCACAGTGACCAGAACCACTGTCCTTACAGAACAGTCTGGAGCCTGGATCCCTGCAGAGAGGTTAAAGAAAGTACCCCAAAGGACCCAGAAGCAAGACACAGATAAAGAAGGTGAAACAGGTGATATAAATCCTCGAAGCGCGAATGAAACAGGTGACAGAGACTCTGAAACAGATGACCTCATTACTTTCTCCACAGACTTCTGGAAATATCTTGTGCCTACTCTTTATGCTGGCACTGATAGTTTTTTTTTTCCCACTTGTATCATTACTAACTGTATCTACCACCCTGAGAACTTGGGTGCCATTGGTATTATATATGGTCATCATAGTACCATAGTACTGAAACCATAACCCTTTCAATACACTTTTGGCAGACCTTCACAGACACTCTGAAATCTTGTGGAAAGCCTTCTCAGAAGAGTGGAGGAAGTTATAGCAGTAAAGGGGAGAACCAAGTACATATTATATCCCATGATTCCACGATGAATGTCTACCAAACTAATATGGGTGTGATGATCAGTTGTCCATAAACTTTTGGCCACATAGTGTATAACACCAAACACACCAAAACTCCAAAAATAATTACATTTTTGTAATGAACTCGAATGCCAGTTGTTAGGGTGAGCAGATCAATGCCTATCATTTTGGAATAAGATATCCAACAAGCTCATTTAATTGTGATGATCAGGAGTCTACAAACTTTTCACCATATAGTGTATCTCTTTAGCATTACAATTGCCATAGATGTGCACATTTTCTTACCTTAAAATAAAAAAAAAAAAAAAAAAAAATAGTGTAAATGTAAAAAAAAAAAAATATTAAAATGGTTATGAGTTTGAACATTAATAAAAAGTATAAAGAGCACCAATTATAAATCAATTTTTTAAAGCTATGTTGTTACATGGACCAAATTTGATAACATATTTCATAATTTGGCTATTTTACCTATCTATCTATCTATCTATCTATCTATCTATCTATCTATCTATCTATCTATCTATCTATCTATCTATCTAAATTATTCAATCTATCTAAGTTATCTCATCTAGATCAAATTACCTGGCATTAGGATTGCATTACTGTAGTGGCAAGCAATTTGTCCAACTTTACACAGGAGGGTGATATTTAAGTGTAAATTAAACTACCGTAATTAGAAACAATTAAGGAAGGTTTTAGCCCAAATGATCTTATGAATGCATGTACATTGGCAATTCTCTCTCCTTTTTAATTCATCAGTATACTGTTTTGCTTACTTAGCATGAAAAAGAGCTAGGTACAGCATCTATAAGGTGATAAAAAGTGTGCATACAGCACATATTGATTACATCATGGAGGTTAGAAGAAAAATTTGTATATGCGTTTGTAAATTTTCTTTTTATAAGATTTTGGTAAAAAAATAAAAAAAAATAAAAAAAAATTGCTATAGGAGTCCAACAAACAGTTCAATCAAACCTTCATAATTTTATTAGGTATATGCATACTCTCCAAATGTGAAATAATTTATTACAACTTATGTGCTATGAACTGAACAATTTATATGTCTGGGGTAAATCATGTTGATTTTTATTTCTGTGTAAATCCGATTTGAGTTACATCTCATCTGTTCAAACTGTCCAGTCTAAGTGATATGTGAGATTTTAGGAAAATATTAACTTCATATTTCACTGGATATAAAAAAATAAAAAAAAATGCTTGAAATTGGGCATGACACTTTGCCTAAAGTTATAGCATACAGTACATTTTCTTTGTTAATACAACATTAAAAAAAATCACAATTTTTATTCCAATGACCAGAAGAACAATTTGCACAACAGCCAGATCCATATAAGGATGTGATTGATGCATGCACTCAATATAGACCGAAAATCCCCTTTCCACCAAAAGAACAGACAGCTGACATTCCAGATCGCTGGTAAATATTTTAAAAATTAAGTTGTTTGAATAAGTAAAAATTTATTTTGCTGCAAAATAATTGATTTGCAGTTGTCAAAAAATTGCTACAGTGGATGCTCTTCATTTTTATTGAAATTTTGCTTAAAAACAAATCTACTTTTCTTTTTTTTGTTTAGAGAAGGTTTTTTTTTTTATTTCTTTATTGTGCGTGTGTGTTTGATCATTGTGCACTGTTGCTTTATTTTTTTGTTTTACTTTATTATTATTTCTGCTATGAATAAAAGAAAAATTAATTAGGGGCCCAATAACTGATCCAGGATAGTTGGAAGGAGAAATGATCCTAATATTGACTCAAATGGAGAAATCTTGACAAACTTTCATCAAAATTTCAGGGAGTTTAAATTTTGCTCATCCTACCATGCAGCCAATAAAATGCTTTAGAGAAAAATATCAGAAATAATTAGTAAAGAGTTAGTCTTTAGTGTTATTTACCAGCCAAAACTGTTGTTGGTTGCATTTTTCTTCCTCTCTGTGGAATTTCAGTGCTAAAGTCAAGTACACACTATAGACACCCCCTCCCCCCCGCCAGAACACTCCGATCAGTGCTCTCTGCCATTGGCTGAGAGCGATCATCGGGAGTCGGTGGATGGCTGCTGGTTTTCAAGCATGCACGTCTGGCTAAACGGTCGGCTTCCGACATACACATGGGCAGAATGTTGGAATTTTTTTTTTTAACCGGTTTATGTCTCCTGGCATTCTGCTGGTGTGTACGGGGCTTAAGACTTCCGAGCTAAAGTTCCAGATTTACACAAAAGCTGCAATAAAAACAACACAGTCTTACACTCTTTGTTGGTTGCAGATGCAGCTAGAGGACTGGTAATCATTTTTTCTAATTGAGTGGGGTCCTCCCAAAATCATACCAGACCCTTATCCAAGAACACAGCTCAGCAGGTCAGGAAAGGGAGGGGATGTGAGAGCACCCCAACCCCCTCCTGAACCATACCAGGCTGCAGGCTTTCAACATGGGGGAAGGGTGCTTTGGGGGGCACTTTGCCCCCCGCAAAGCACCTTGCCCACATGTTGATGGGGACATGGGCCTCTTCCAGACAACCCCCAGTTTCCGCCTCCCGTACCCCTACCCAGTCACTTTTGGGCATAGGTGACTGAGAAAATATATCTTGGATTTCTTAAAATGGGACAGTAATATTTATCCACAATATCTCCCAGGATATATGTAAAGACTATACTTGCTTTGTTTGATTCTGAACTCAACATGTTAGTTGAGAGAGCTGATCACATTGGCCTCTAGAACTGGGTAGGAACCGGACAGTCTACTCCTACTATAGTTTGTTGCCTACTAGGCTGAGGAGGAGGGGGGGGGGTTCACTGTTTGTATTGTTAATTGTAATTAGCTCCTGCTATTGTGAGAAGGTGTCCTGTGTTTATACTAATGTGTGAAGCTCGGTGACAACAAGTCTGACCTGTAGGCACTTCGGCAGTGGTGCCCTTTCATTTTAATGGGCAGAGGCGTTTTAGGAGTGAGGTATACCCGGCTCCTAAACCCCTCCAAAAATGCTGCTTGGAGGACTTTTTCTTGTGTCCCGCAAGCGCAATGCCCCAGTGTGAAAGGACTCAGGGTTTTCACATTGGAGTAACAGGAGAGGTGCTTTGAAGATGCTATTTTTAGTGCTAAAAATGCCTGTAAAGTGACCCAGTGTGACCTGACCCTCTGACTGGACAGTGCTGATTGGCCCTGTGCTCATGACAAGCACCCCCCCCCCCCCCAAAAAAAAACCTCTCTATAGCAATATAAACCAAACTGAGCATGTGCAGAGTGGCCCCATGGATTGGGGACAGTACAAGAAGGGAAGGATCAGAGAAGACATGATCAAACAGCCTTTTCGCACAGAGGATTAACCCCTTAGGTTCCACAGTGAGTATAACAAGGATGCTTTGCTGCATATACAGACTGATTTTACTATTGTGGGTTTAGTAACACTTTAAATCAGCCTTTCTCAAACTTTTTACCCCAGGGGAACCCTTAAAATAATTTTCAGGTGTCCATAATGTGTCAATAAAAAAAAGGATATAGCTCCTACAAAGTTATCTCTAGAGTAAATTTGCAGTGCTCATGTCCTTTGCTAGCATACATGGGATAAGAAATAGCTTCAACAAGAATTGGGAAATATGGATTAAAACTTACAAATTAACCAATTTCTTTTGAGATACTAGAACATATTGACATGTAATTAAACAGCAAGCAAATTACAGCTAGAAGATGATTAATAGCAGTTAATGGTTACTAAGGTTTGTAGTAACATGGCTACTTGTTTCTGTTCAATGTTATGATATTTGTTTATTCTTTTGTTAGATGTAGTTTGTTTTCTATAAGTTCAAGATACATACCGTACATTTAGGTCAGACTGTTGTCATCTAAAAAAAAAGGTTTATGTATGAGAAAAGCAATATACCTATTTCTTGGATCATAGCTTGACATGTATATGATTTGATTTTCATTCTTATGATGTTGTACTTGTTCAAAACCAATAAAAATAAAAAATAAATAATAATAATAATAACTTTCAGGTATGGGTGGAACCCCTGATAAAACCCTTTCATTGGGGGTCAGTGGGAACAATGCCCCTTACTTTGGTGGTCAGTGAGAAGAATGCCCTTTTTTACAGTGGTGGTAAGAATGGCTCCTTTACAGAGTGCTATAAAGATCATTGGTGTCATACCACTGGCTCCTCCACGTAGACATATGCACACTGAAATATATTGTTTCAGAATTTAATTTTCATCCGAAAAATAAATGTATTTAGTTACTCCCAAAATTTGTTTTTATTTATTTTGTTTCGTTAAAAAATGCATTCGTCCGAAAATCCAAAATAATTAAGGGCAAATCTGTAATTGAAGGCTTATGGTGTCTGAAGATTCGATGGAGCAGCTAAACTGTACGACGCCGCAATCGTACATTTCCGGTCAAATGTTCCATCTATAAACTATAGTAGAATTCTAATATTGTATGACACTAGTAGTAATTATATTTATTAATTATTATTACTAGTCAACCAGCTTTAGAATTCTTCTATAGCCCATGGGCGGAGCATTTCACCATAAATGTCCGCTTGCGGTGACTGCTTCTTTGAATCTTCATGTCGAATCTTTTCTCTCTACTTCGAATAATCTTGGACTAATAGAGTTAGCCCTTGTACACACGGTCGGAGAATCCGTCAGAATGTGTCCTATGGGACCGTGTCGTCAGATAATCCGACTGTGTGTGATATGCATCGGACTGATTCCGTCTGAATATCCGTCGGACCCAATTTTCCAACATGTTGGAAATATTTCCCGACCAACTGGTTTGATCGGACATACTCCGATCATGTGTAGCGAATTTTGATCGGACCAAGTGCCACGCATGCTCCGATCAAATTCCTGCATCAAAGCTATTGGCTACTAGCCTGAATGTAGTCCCATCGTAACGAAATTACGTCATCACGTTCTGAAAGATCGGATTTTTCGACAACTTAGTCCGACCGTGTGTATGCAACAGTTTTGGACACAATCCGTCGGACTAAATCCGACGGACAAAATCCGACGGACAAAATCCGACGGATTTGGTTGGCAGAATCTCCGACCGTGTGTACAGGGGCTTAGGTTAGGCACATTCAACCTTTTTTGCTATTGTCTCTATAATGTCTAATCTTTTCTCTCTATGTTAAATCTTTTCTCTCTATGTAGAATAACCTTGGACTAATAGAGCTAAGGTTAGGCACATTCGAACCCAGGTTCGATGGACACAGATCGCTATTGTCAGTGTCATGTCGAATCTCCTATCTATATTGAACTGTTGTCACAACGAAAACGAAATAAAGCTTTTGTTTATGTCATATCTTTTGGTTTTTGGATTCTGCACGTTAATAGTTTGTTAAAAAGATAACGAACATACCTGAAATTCGGACGAAAATGAATGCACATGTCTACCTCCAAGTGACATTGGCTCAGAACTATATAGGCACCATCAAACAGGAGGTAAATCAGCCACAGCTCAGGGAACCCCTAGCCACCCCTGGAGGAACCCTAGAGTTCCATGGAACCCTGGTTCTCAACCCTAGTTGAGAATGGCTGCTATAAATACATGGAAAATAATAATTCTTAACAGACCTTATAATCAAAAGAAAGCAAAGAAAAAAATACAGTACATACATAAATACATACAGTAACTTAGACATCATAAGTAATTACAAAAAGATTGATAAATATTAAGCAGTTAGCCAGGATTTAAGATTCAAGTCCATAAGGGGTACACACCCACCAGTCCAGAAATGGTTAAATGGACATTGCAATCATTTAAAGTGTAATATTGCTCTACACCATATGTAATTCTTTACAGACACTGCTTTGATTCCTCGTTAATCCCTTTTGCACTAACAAGTGGGTAGCGTAACGTGACAAATATGGGAGGTGAGCGTTGGGGTCCGGAGATCAGAGGTTATGTTATATTGAGTACTTGATACACTATTGAAAACTTGAGCACTTCTCCCTCCAGACATGACTTTGATGAAGCACCCTACAATATGAAAGTGACCGCGCGTCCCACTGTTTATTTACCAAAAATATATTTTTGACATATAAAGCCTACGTTTTAAAATGAAAAGAGGGAGAGGCCGGGTCATCAGGGTTCATACCTTAAATACCTATCCAAGGATGAAAAATGAAGGTTGTCACAGCTAATTCCTGATGTTTACCTAACAGCTTGACACAAAGGCATTCACGGTCCTTTATTCTATGCTTTGAATCATTTTTTTTAACCAATGGGAATCCCAGGACCTTGTCAACAAAGTTGGTGATGTTTTAAACGTTAAAAATAATGTTTTGCGTCTCTTAGTCTGTTTATATAGTATTTATCATGCAATTTTCTTTTTAAAAAGTAAATGCATACATAAATGCTATCTTTAAATGGTATCCTTTTGTTACATAAGAGCTTTAGTAAACCTTTTATTCTAAAGCTGTTAGCTTAGAGATTGTTGAGGTTTGGGAATTGCATGGACTCTGTATGAATGGGAACATAATCAATGGCAGCAGATGGACACATGGACATTGCAGTGGGGACACCTACAGGCAGTAAGGTAGAAGTGCACACATGTTAAAAAAACATTTTGAAGGATAAGTTCACCTTTCGGGAAGAAATAATAAATAAATAAATGCATATAATTTGAAGGTATAAAATGTGCATTTATTATTATTATTATTATTATTAATAATAATATTTATTTAAATGTTTTTATTGAAGCCCATGGAGCATTGCGCACATGATCATATGCTATCACTGGGGGGGGGGGGTGCAGGAGGTGGGTGTCACAGGAGCATGTTACATCCTAAATAGGGGTGCAATATGCTCCTAGAGGTGAACTTATCCTTTAAAGGATATCAATGCTGAGACTGTCACGGAAGCAGACATTGCACCTTCTGAAAATTCTAGGTGCCTGGCTTTCATTCTGATTGTAAAATTTCATTACACAATGTCCTGAAAAAAATATGCAGATCAAGGGTTTTTGACTTTTCCGTACTTTCTGTGTATGTTTGTATCAAGCTTGCTTTTTATTTTTTTAATTTTTTTAATATACAGATATGTATATATTCCCCAGTATTGGTATATATTGAATGTGAGTGTTTATGTTATATGTACACCATTATCAAATTTCAATGAATATGAATGCTTGTATTTTTTAACCTATATTATGCATATCTATTTTCTTACAGCATTGCTACTTACCCATCTGCCCTCCACTAGAACCCCTGAAGAAGCCGACAAGGCGAAACACGTTTGGTTGTGGCAATCTCCTTGGCATATATTTCCCTGATGTATTTTTTGCTATCCATGCTGTATTTGATCAGTTAACCACTTGCCATCTGTGCTATAGCTGAATGACGGCCACAGCGAGGACCTGAATTTCCAGGAGGCCGTCATATGGTGCCACCCCCTTTGCACACCCCCTGTGTACGCTGTGATCACCGAGTCACTAAGACTCAGGTGATCACAGATCAGAGTAAAGGGCTGGTACAGGCCCATTACCACGTGATCAGCTGTCAGCCAATGTAAACAAAAGCTCAGTAATCGGCTGACAGCATGAGGAGAAAAAAAAAAAACCACCGGCATATCTGCAAGGGACATCGGCCCCGAAGAGGAAGAGGCAATTATTCCTCATCTGTGCCCACCAGTACCCCCTGACAGCGTCACCTGCCATTGCCACCTGTCAGTGCCCACCAGTGCCACCTATCAATGTCCATGAGTGCCACCTATCAATGCCCACAAGTGCCAACTAGCAATGCCCACAAGTGGTGCAAATTAGTGCCACTTAGCAGTGCTGCCTATCAGTGTAAACGATCAGTGCCTATTATTGCCAGCCATCAGTGCCCATCACTGCCACCCATCAGTGACCATCAGTGCCCATCACTGCCACCTATCAGTGCCGCCTCATCAGCGTACATCAATAAATTTATAACAAAATATAAATTTTTATTTTTTTTATTTGGTCTTTTTAAAAATTTTCACAAAAAATTAAAATCCCAGAGGTGATCAAATACCACCAAAAGAAAGCTCTATTTTTGTGGGGAAATAAATGATAAAATAATTTGGGTACTGTGTAGCATGACTGTGCAACTGTCATTCAAAGTGCGTCAAAGCTGAAAATTGGTCTGGACAGGAGGGGGGTTTAAGTGCCCAGTAAGTAAGTGGTTAAATTAATGCAGTGCCGTATAACAAATAATGGCTTGGTCATGAAGGGGAGATAAATCTTCCGGAGCTGAAGTGGTTAAAGCTAAATTCCAATTGGTCCAGCTTGGATAAATGTAAGTATGTATATGCTGTACCTGGCTGATCTCCCTGGAAGCTGGAAATCACTATAGCAGACACCACTACTACAGTGATCTCCACTAGCTTCCAGGTCCCATACTGAGCAGTTGCTCCCTACTGAACACAGGAGGTTGCTCACTCAGCATGTACACTATTAGGCCTCCTGCACACTAAGAGCACTGATTTTAGGGGCACCTGGTGCTTTTTTTATTCTGCCTCTAAATGTCCCTCCATGTTAGGCTATGTATACATGCAAACATAAGCATTTAGAGAAGTTTACAGGCAGAAAAAAATACCCATTGCCAGTGCGTTTAGGAACAGCAGTGTTTTGTCAGAAATAACACTTGCCTTGCCTAAATGTGTGTAAACGCATCTAAATGTCCATTAACGCTAGGCGCTTATATCGCTTGAGCCTCAATTAATTTCAATGGCCAGGCTAAATTACTAAAGTATAAACAGAAAAGTCAGTGCTACTACCCATACACCACATAGATAGCAGAGCTCCCAGGTGCTCGATCAACAGTCACTGGCTGAGTAGAATAATGTAGAAAAAATGATCTGCACTCAGGTTGTTGCTCTTAAAAATGTCTTAATTTTATTGAATAGTCACAGTGAACAAACACAGATTAAGTCAGTTGACGTGTTTCAGCCTATAAGGCCTTAGTCATAACCCACAATCCAAGTTATGACTAAGGCCTTATAGGCTGAAACGTGTCAACTGACTTAATCTGCGTTTGTTTACTGTGACTATTCAATAAAATTAAGAAATTCTAAAATCAACATCAACAAATGCGGATCATTTTTTCTACAGGATAAATTACTATTCTGGCCAATGAAATGAATTAATGCTCAAGCACTTGCAATGCCTAAATGTATCTATATGTGTTTACATGCATCAAGCCTGGTTTTTTTTTCAGCAAAATGTTGCTGCCAGGAGGAAAGGTGTTTAGGAAAGCCGGACAATGCCCTGTGTGCATGAGGCCTCAGAGAACAATTTTGTAGTAGGTAGTGATTTCCAGCTTCAGTTCCAGGGGGATCTTCAAGGTATGGCACATGCACACTTATATTAGTCCAAGCTGGCTATTTTGTAACTATGCAAAAATAGCCTGGAATTCAGCTTTGAGACAGGGGCCCCTCTACTGTAAGGAAGAAGTGTCAACCACTAAGCCAACTGTTACTGAAGACCGTAACAACCAGGCACTTAGCATTTTCAGAAGGAGGTCAGCAAAGGCATCTCCTTTATGTCTCTCAGTATACACACACTAGGGTTAGTTTGGACAGGAGCTAATAGCCTTACCAGCATGTCTTTGGGGTGTGGGAGAAAACCAGAGAACCCGGATGAAACCCACACAGGTACAGGGAGAACATGCAAACTTCATGCAGCTAGTATCATGGTTTGGATTCAAATCAAGGGCTCCAGTGTTACCAGACAGTGGTGCTAACCACAAAGCCATTGTGCTGCATAGAGAGCTTCATACATTTGTGCCTTTTACATCTTTGAGTGTAGCTTTTAACTAGAAATTGGCTTGAGAACAGCAGCGGCCGGTCCATTAGGGGTGAAGGGGCGGAGCCTCTTGTTCGTATGCATGGGGTGCCCAACTAATGCCTTTCTATTAGGTCTTTTTTTCCAAGCACATGATTAGAGCCTGAGGCTCTAATTGGCTTGAAAAGGGTTGAGCTCGGATCGCAGTGCTCTGCCACTTGTGATAACTAGCAAATCAATAGTTACTATCAGTTTTTTCCGTGTCAATTACTTTGTACTGAAACCACAACAGTAATATTAGTCAGTATATGCAGTAAAGCATGCTTGTTATACTCACTGTAGAACCTGGAAGGGGTTAATCATCCATGTTGTGTAAAAAAAGGCTGTTTGATCCTGTCTTCTCTTATCCTCCCCTTCATCCACTGTCCTCAATCCATCTCCTGATAGTACAGAGCCTTTTGAGTCACTCTGTACATGCTCAGTTTGGTGTGTATTGCTAGAGAGTTTTTTGTTTTCTTGGGAGGGTGCATGTGATCAGCACAGGACCAATCAGCACAGTCCAGAGAGAAGGTCAGGGGTCCTGCAGCCTCATAGGGCAGTCAGAGTAGAATGAAAACTCCTCCTACAAGCTTTAACCAGACCCTGATAAAATTCACAAGACTGCTATATACTGCTGATGAGAAAAGGTATTTAGCAGTTTACATTTACTAAAATAATTGCATTTCCATGTTCTGTGTACTGTGGGAGACCAGATATAGTGAATTCAGGGTCCTGGGTTTAGTAACAACTTAAGTCACCAGACAGCCATGGGGGGGGGAGGAGGGGGTATCCTTTCTGACCTTACAACTAAGTTAAGGAGGCCAATACATAGAACAGAAATTAAGGAAAGTAAAGCCTCGTACACACAATCAGATTTTCAGATGGGAATTGTGTGATGACAGGTTGTTGGCGGAAAATCCAACCGTGTGTACGCTCCATCGAACAATTGTTGTCGGATTTTCTGTGGACAAATGTTAGACGCCAGGCTTTAAAATGTTCCACGGACAAATTTCTGTTGTTGGATTTTCCGAGTGTGTGTACACAAGTTTGTTATACAAAAGACCAAAGTACAAACACGCATGCTCAGAAGCAAGGACGAGCCAGAAGCGGTCGGTCTTGTAAACTAGCGTTAGTAATGGAGAATTAACATTTGTGAAGCGTCAAATTATGAAATCGCGAAATGCAGCGCAAAATTCTCTTCTTCTTTAATGGGATAATAATGAAGCTGCTTTGCTGGTGATACTGATGGAGTTATTGCAAACACATTTTCAAAGGCTTTTCTTTTCTAGTGAATAATATTATTATGCTTGTTATTTTTTTTTTTTTGGTGCAAGTTATCACAACACCATTATCCCATCGTTTTTAAGATCAAAGATACAACTATTTTGATTTCCCTTGTCAATTTTACATTGTATTTTTTAAAATGTAACTGCCTACTCCCAAACTGTCATATGAAGTAAAACACATAGCCAAGTATTATTCTCCACATTTTTTATTGTGCATTAAAAAAAGAAAAC
This sequence comes from Lithobates pipiens, assembly GCF_037356315.1. NCBI lineage: Eukaryota > Metazoa > Chordata > Amphibia > Anura > Ranidae > Lithobates > Lithobates pipiens. The sequence goes on from NW_027507785.1 coordinate 297,647,133, forward strand.
AAATAAAATTAGACACGCTATCTGCCAATATAAATTAACCAAAAAGTGCATTCTATGCATCCAAAAATATAGAAAATATACCAAATCAAATCATTATTCAACCAAAAAATAAAATAAAAGCCTCATGCATGTGCCCTATAAGGGGTCAACAATGCCAGGAGTTGGTGAAAGCTATCTCTGTCATCCAGAGATAATTCCAAAAATCATCTGGATTATTCTCCTGGAGCTCCCACAGCAAAGGCATATGACATAATTGGTCACAATGAATAAAGCCACCAATCTATGGTGCAAGAAATCCTCCTCCTTGTGTTCCTGGATTGGAGTTGGGACAAAGCAATAAATCCAAGGCCATTAATAAATAACACGTTATCTCCTCCGATCCCGCAACATTGTTGGTTGACGAACGGCCGTTCAGAAACAAGCTGAAAAGCACAAAATGAAAAGCTTGAATCAACACTCACCAAACTTCTACTAACTCGAAATTAGAAGGAGCAAAAGGGTGGCGCTAAAGAGCTGAAAAAACACGTAGTACGACACTACGTTCATAATTGTTGGCCGACAATTCCTTGCCATTTGCATGCAAGTCAAGTTCCTGGTCAACGCCCTTCAGACAAAAGCCTGAGGTTTTGTATGTAGAAAATCCGATTGTGTGTACGAGGCTTTAGAGTTCTTGTCTTATCATTCATGTGTGGATGGATTTTTTAAATAGGCAAACCCTGTGCCTGTTTTATAAATATAATTCAAGTGCAGTTTTCCCTATTGATTTGTCTTTCTATAAAATGTAACTTGCTAAGTAATAACAAAGAATGAAAAAAAAAAAATGTAAACTTCTCAAATCAGTAAATATCAGTTGTCTAAACGTGAAACGTAAGGCAGCGGAAAACAGCACTGCTGCATAAATAAATCCTTTATTTTATTTGGCGGGCTGTACAATAAATTTTACTTTGTTCGTTTTGTGATATTTTTTGCTATGCTGTCGGTTCGGTAAAATTTTGATAACAGCTATTTTTTTTTCCAGGAATAAAACTGCCTGTTATGGAGAGTTTTCTTACATGAATGTTTATATATGGTGGTTAGAGAACTGTAGACAAAACACCAAATTCAGTAGTGGGTTTTGTGAAAGGCTATACACCTTTATCTGATTTTAGTTTTTGGATGCTCTGCATATATTAATATATTTTTGTTAATGCGCAATTTCAATCTCATTTTTTTTTTATACAAAAAAGTCACCCTGGGGCTGGAAACATTAAAAAAAAAATAATCATCTCCTTTTTCTTGGAGTTATCTGCTGCTGTAATACCCCCCCCCCCCCCCCATAGATGTCCGAAGTCTTCTGGGTAGTGTTGGTTGAACACCCAAATTTTTGTGCATTCGGTGGGATGTTCCCCTGTTTGAGAGTTTTGCTGCAAACCAAACAGGAGGGTGTTTGACCCATCTTTACTTCTGGGTGGAATGAGACCGGAAGACTGAGGACATCCTGTGAGTGCAGGGTTTCTTATGGCCAGCACCCAAGGGGGCATCCACACACACACCCTGTATTCACATAAAAATAATGCAGCTCTTATATCAGAACTGTTCTCTGTAGCACCACGGGTTGCCCAGCCAAGACAAGAGACGAGGAGGATGCTGTGAGTCTAGTAACAACATAACAAATATATATTGTAGACTTGCCACGGTCCCAACCTGGTTTCCCTATAGCAGCTACAGCTTCTAAATTTAGTTATGGTAGTCACGTGCCCTAAGGCCCCTTTCACACATGCAGACAGTATGTCCGTATTTCATCCATCCATTTGCGGATGAAATACGGACATACATGCATTCCTATGGGATAGCGGGTGTCTGAGGATGAACATCTGCAGACACCCGCTATTGTCCGCCTCCGCAATTGTCCGATTCTGCAGATGGAGGAAAATCCTATTTTTCTATCAGTCTGCAGAGCAGATCGGGTGAACACTGACAGACGGTCCGTGCTCATCCGATCCCCATAGAGGAGAACGGAGAGCTGACAGGGCGGTCCCTGCACAGTGTGTGGAGACTGTCCGCCGCCAGCTCAGCGGGGACAACGGAGCGATCCCCGATGAGCGAGCGGATCATCACGGGGCGGATCATTACTGATCCGCCCCGTGTGAAAGGGGCCTAAGACCTCTGGAAAAGGTTATATGAAAAAAACAAAAACACCACGCTCCATATCTTCTGGTCTTGCAATAAGATTCAGACGTTTTGGTCTCAGGTCAAACACTGGCATTCATATGCCCGACAATGTGGCCGCATTTCTCCTTCACTCCTCTCTCATCATACATGATACATTTGCTCAATGCCAAAAAGATTGTATTCCTGCTTACTGGAAACAAACATCTGCACCACATATCAGACCGTGGTTTGCAAAGATCGCCAAAATTGAACTCATGGAAGAATTAATGGCCTCGTCCAATCACACATAGGAGAGACTCTGGAATATATGGTTTTATTGGACACAATGCACCTGTACTTCCGAATATACTACTCCACTCAGCTCTCAAGTCTGACCCGATGGGCCATCTAAAGCCCCATACACACTATCAGTTTTTCTGCTGAGATTTTCCTTCAGGTTTACCAAAACCATGTAGTAGAAGGGCCTGCCTGATTGCATACAAATTGAAACTCCTAAGGTTTGACCTCATATTATATGGTTTTGGTAAACCTCAAGGAAAAACTAAGCAGAAAAACTGATAGTGTGTATGGGCCTTTAGACTATAAACCTGAAAGCACATCTGCAGTGGGAGCCGCCAGCCGCCATCTTCTCTCTATTGCACATATGAGGTGTGACAATTTAATTGAAAGACAAAAACAGAAAATTCCATAGCTCAACTCACCAACCAGTCTGCGGACCAAGCGAATAAACCTGTCCAACAGTCTGCGTTAAAAATGGGTTAAGTTAACACGCATTTGCAAACACATGAGTAAGCTGCATGGCCTCTTCACGCTACTGAATTTATGAGCGTCTTCACAGTAAGAGTATTCCCAGAAAAAGCAGCTTGCCCTGGGGGAAACGCTGAGTGCTCGCTCCCGAGTCGCTGCTCTATGCGTCCATAAGATATATAGGGTCGCGTCTTGGTCCCACCACCCTGCTCTCTCCTCATTGGCTCACTGGCTGTGAATGACAGTTGTGGGAGTCAATGGGCTCCTGCTGCTATCTGAGCCAATGAGGAGGGAAAGTTCTGGCACATCGCTGGATCGGAGGGAGCTTCTGCACACAGAGCTTTTGCACACAGGTTTGCAAACCTTCAGCCTTTAGAACCACTTTAAAAGGTACTCCAGTCATTGTTAAAAAAGGTAAAATTCAGCAGCTACAAATACTGTACATGTTGACTTTTAAACCACTGCGCTATAGCCAAATGATGGCTACAGCATGGCCGGATAATTTTGGGAGGCCGTCATGTGATAGCCTCCCGTGATCACACCTGCAGGGTGTGGGCAGCGCGCTCTGTGATCACAGTGTACAATTACAGCTGATCACGTATGTAAATAGAAGCTGGTTATCAACACTCCTTTCCTCATGCTGACAGCGTGAGGAAAAGAGAAGAGAGCCAATAACCGGCTTCCCTAAAAGGGACATGTACACCGATAACCAGGAAACTGATTATCAGTGTAGCCCCAGCAGTGCCCACCAGTGCTGCCAATCTGTGCCCACCAGTGCTACCAATAAGTGCCCCTCAGTGCCTCCTCATCAGTGTCACCTATTAGTGCTGCCTATTAGTGCCCATCAGTGCCACATATCAGTGTCCATCAGTGCCACCTATCAGTGTCCATCAGTACCACCTGTCAGTGCCCAACAATGCAGCCTCATCAGTGCCCACCAGTGTCTCCTCATCAGTGCCCACCAGTGTCTCCTCATCAGTGCCCATCAGTGCCACCTCATCAGTGCCCATCAGTGCAACCTATCAATGCCCATCAATGCCCATCAGTGCAGCCTCATCATTGCCGCTTCATCAGTGCAGCCTCATCAGTGCACATCAGTGAAGGAGAAAAATAAAAAAAATGTTGGTCTTTATTCGTTTATTTAGCAAAAAATAAAAAACCCAGTGGTAAATATTTAATAACTACCATAATAAATTTATATTTGTGTGAGAAAAATCATAAATTTTTTTGGGTACAGGGTTGCATGAGCACGCAATTACCATTCACGGTGTGACAGCGCTAAAAGTTGAAAATTGACCTGGGCAGGATGGGGGTAAAAGTACCTAGTAGGCAAGTGGTTAATAAGCACTTACCAGCCCAGGAGTCCAGAATTTTCTCCCATGGGGCCGATTCTTTGCCGGTCTTCAGATCCCTGGTGCTGCCTTCTTGTCTGTATGAGCCGGCTGTGTCTTACTTCTGTTTTACAGCCGGCTGCCCTTTGAGCATGCCCAAGATTGCGGTGCTCTGTCAGACTGGTCCTACAGCCTCCTGTAAGGTATCCCAAGAGGCTGTGGGCAGGGGGTGGACCAAACTAAAATAGGAGCAGGTACCTGTCAGAAAAAGGTACCTGCTCCCTCCCTCCCCCCCCAAAAAAAACTACCAAATATGATTAGCGGCACTTTCCCTTTTATGTAAAGAATAAGCCTGCAGAAAAATGTGATGCCCAGTATTCTGATTCCTGCATTGGCATAATAATGACAGGGCCTCTTTAAATGAAATAAATAAGTAAGTTAGCACTAGCTAGTGCAGGAGAAAAAAAAAAAAAAAGTCACGTAGCAGCGAACCATCCATCCCTTTTATGAGCAGTATCAATTAACCAACCCCAGACCTCAAACTCAGCCAGGCAGCAAGCTCTGTGTCTGTTCATGTTGCCTTATCCAGCCCATTATGGTGAGTCCTTGTCTCAGACAAAGAGGAAGACTGAAAAAAAGAAGCTGGCTGACAAATTAGACTTGAAATCAGTTTCATTTACATAAGGAGTGGAAGTTCATTAATAATAGGGTTTTAATTATTCATGATCTCGTTTTACTGGATACAGCAGTTTTATCCCTGCTGTGCTGTGTCTTTGGATTAGCTAAAACCAACCGCAGCAAAACGGATGGCCTGCCCATATTTTCTTCTATTTTGACAAGGCCTGAATGGGAAGTTGGATCAAATTACACTGAAAGGCTTTAAAAAAAAATACAAAAAGCACAAAGCATTTTTTATTGACTAGAGTGTGCAGAGAAGCTTCTCGTACCAAAGATGCTAAGGTTTATTTAGCTGTTTTCTACAATATTTAAAGGAGAACTCTGAATAGCAGATCCATCACTATGTATGAAATGAAAGCTATGTTTAAGGCCTATATTGGCCATATGAGTAAGCATGGCTTGTTTGTACTGTGAAATATGAATCAATAAAGTAGCCTGAAGAAGAAGCGAGTGCCGGTGTCTTGACGAATACTGTCCCCCGTCGGATAGTGTCCGCCCTGTACTGCGCTTGCGCAGTATGGAGGACAAGGAGATGCCGAAGGACTCCGAAGATGAACGGCGCCTGCGCACTGAGTCCAGGTTCAAGCCCCACCAGCCAAGTGGACATAGAGTTAGAATAAAAAATTGCAGAGTGAAGCGAGGCCGTGCCTGATGCATGGCAAGCGAAGCGAGCCCGCGAGGGACCCTCTTACGGTAGATGATGTTAAACAGCACTTAGTATGTCCACTTGCATGGTGGGGATTGAACCTGGACTCAGGGCACAAGGTACTATTTAGTGCGCAGGCGCCATTCATCTTCGGAGACTTTCGGTGTCTCCTTGTCCTCTGTACTGCGCAAGCACTGCGCCTGTGCAGTACAGGATGGACACCATTTGATGGGAGGACAGTTCTTGGCAAGTCACCGGTTTAGCAGTGTTGTGTAGTGGGAACACATGCAGGAGGTTTAATGCTTTCTGTACTACATTTGGGCTTTTCTCATGGCACCCTGCAGTTCTCTTGCATGGGCATCTGTGATTAATAGGGCAGCGGAACAATCTTTGCCACTGAAAGCACCAGTAGAGTACCACCCTAGCTCAACCGGAACTCGGGTCCACCTTATTACTTGCTTATCCTGCAGGCTCAGTTCTGCCCCAGGAGTAATTCTCCCACTGTGGTAGTGCTACAGTATCCCCTACAATCCAAGAGCAACTCCAAAACTCAGTGCCGCAGATCTAAGGTCCATAGAACCTTACCTAAGGCATAATCCATGTACAAATGCTGGCACTAGGGTGTAACTCAGTAAAGTGGTAATTCTTTATTATAAAAACTGTAAAATACTGCCAAGAAGAATTGCCAACACATTTCAGTTGCTCAGGCTTTAGTCATGGCCATAGTGTTATTTTTGGCACTGGTGTTCTTTTTGGCTGCATTTCCTTGTTTTAAAATATAGAATTACCACTTTACTGATTTACACCCAAGTGCCAGCATTTCTTACTAGATTATGCATAAAGTAATTCCCCAATTGCATGGAATACGGTATAGGGATCAATGCAGTTTCTCCATAATGATGCCAACTCTATGTATTAAAGATTAACAAAACAGTCATTCTGAGTAATGATGCTTAATGGATCAGTTTCAAACATTTCTTAGGGTGAGAAAGACCCGTGCCTGCAGTGCATAGTGGAAAGTATGCCAACCCTCCTGCTTTGGTTGATTTCAAGGATATTAACTTAGCTCTCATCAAGGAACAGCATCCACTTCCCCCTTCCTACAAAGGGGGGAAGCCTGTTTAAGGATACTGAAGCTCACATGGCAGTTCTCTGATAGGTTCCCAGTAGAAGGAAGAAGTCTTAAGTTCCCTCCACGGCATTGGAGAGTTCCCACCAAAGCTAATGCTCATAAGTCAATTTATGTACCCCTAGAACTGGAGTGGCAGGGTATACTGCCCATCAACATCAGGAAGGAGCCATTTCCAAAAGGGACTTTACATTGGGGGACTAACGGTAACACCACAAGGTGGGGGGACTCCCTACATGACTACACCAGGCTAACTGCTCGGGCCAAGGAATGGGGCCCTTCATTCCACTGCAGCAGTTTATATTTGGCTAGGCATTTTAAGGAGTGTTTCCGAACATCAAAGACCACATGCAGTGTCAAACATGGATTGGTATTGTCCCTCAACAAAGTACTGGGCCTCTAAAAGATACTAAGCCTGTACTTCAGCCACAAACTACCCATTACCAACACTACAGTTAGAACCAGCAGTGACTGTTCAGACACTATCCAATTCTCTAGTGAAAACCATTTTTGGGGGTCTGCAAGAGCACACTAGAGGTTCCATGAGTGATTGTGACATTTGGCTTGACCTATTTGAGCTCATTGATTTCCCATCCTTGGATGGGAGATCAATGACCTGTTTGAGCTCATTGATCTCCCATCCAGGGATGCATGCATCATTTTAGCAACAACTGAAGACACACCTACTGCCTGCTAGATGGAAACGTTGAAAGTTGCAGAGGAACTACTTCATGAAATGCTACCAGTTTTACCCAGAGCAAATAGGAGAAGCATTTTGCATGTTTGAGTGCTGGTCAGGCAGGAAGTGAAGGAGGTTCTCGTGGCCAAAAACAATTTAGAATTTACAAATCGAGACAAGAGTTAGGGCATTATGAAGATTTTCTCCCACTACTTATCTTCTCTAGATGTAAGAAACGTCCAGGTCTATGCAAAAAGGAAGTGTTCATGTACTCGACTAACCTTCAGCTACTATAATATATTTGCGATGTATGCATGGAAAAGACTAAAAATTAAATAACTTCACTTGTATGTCAGAAGCCGTGACTAAAACTTTCTTCTGAAACTGCACTTGATGCCTCCTTCTCACAGCTGTGTTGGCTTAGCACATCCAATTGACCCCATGTCTACTGTACAATGCTCCACTGAAAAGCAACCGGCAACAGATCTGAAAGCCAACTGCATGGTTCTGTTTCAAGGAAATGTCAGAGTTCACTGGTCTCCATTTCCATAGCAGAGCAGATCAGCGCATTCACCGATTTCTGTGTGGCACCTAACACCCAGCAATTAAAGACATTTCAGCCTCCTTGACATTTTAAAGTACGCATTTAAGGGTTTTTCCTGCTTAAATGAAGTGGGTGTCTCTGCAATCTCACATCTTCACACCAATTTGCCTCTTATGAAGAAGCAGTTTTTTTTTATACATTTGCAGTGTGAAAAAAATCTAAAGAAGAACTCCAAGCTTCCTCGTCTCTTTTAAAGTAGGGCTGTAGTCAGGCAGCTACATACCGTTTAAAGTGTTACTAAACCCACAACAGTAAAATCAGTTTGTATATGCAGTAAAGCATGCTTGTTATACTCACTGTGGAACCTAAAGGGTTAATCCTCCTCATTGTGTAAAAAGGCTGTTTGAGCCTGTGTTCTCTGATCCTCCCCTTCTTCCGCAGTCCTCAATCCATCTCCTGATAGAACAGAGCCTTGGGGGCACTCTGCACATGCTCAGTTTGGTGTGTCTTGCTAGAACGTTTTTTTTTTTTTTTTGGGGGGGTGCATGTGATCAGTATAGGGCCAATCAGCACTCTCCAGACAGAGGATCAGGGGTCATACAACCTCATAGGACAGTCAGAGGAGAATGAAAACTCCTATTATAAACTTTAACCAGTGCTTGGCTGGACACTGATAGGAGTCACAAGACTGCTATATACTGCTGATGAGAAAAGGTATTTGGCAGTTTAGATTTACTAAAATAATTGCATTTCCATGTTCTGTCTACTGTGGGAGACCAGATATAGTGAATGCAGGCTCCTGGGTTTAGTAACACTTTAAGTACATGTATCTTCCAAAGTATTTTATATTTATTAAGCCACACATCCCTGCCACATTATATAGGGAGAAAATGACAGTATGCCAAGCCTGCAGCCAGGGGCGGATCCAGGAGGGGGGGGGGGGGGCAATGGGTCAATTCCCCAAGGTAAGAACTTACCTCCAGGTGGGGGGATGAGGGTGGCGTGGATGTGGCTTCCATAGAGGTCATCCCTCCCACCAAGCTGCTCTCACCCTATCCTCCCCCTCCACCTGGCTGCATCCACCCTGTCCTCCCCCTCCACCTGGCTGCTCCCACCCTATCCTCCCCTCCACCTGGTTGCTCCCACCCTGTCCTCCCCTCCACCTGGCTGCTTCTGCCTTGTGCTCCCCTCCACCTGGCTGCTTCCGCCTTGTGATCCCCTCCACCTGGCTGCTTCCACCTTGTGCTTCCTTCCACTTGGCTGCTCCCACTTTCCCCTCCCCTCCACCTGGCTGCTCCCACCCTATCCTCCCCTCCACCTGGCTGCTCCCACCCTGTCCTCCCCTCCACCTGGCTGCTTCTGCCTTGTGCTCCCCTCCACCTGGCTGCTTCCGCCTTGTGATCCCCTCCACCTGGCTGCTTCCACCTTGTGCTTCCTTCCACTTGGCTGCTCCCACTTTCCCCTCCCCTCTACCTGGCTGCTCCCACTCTATCTTCCCCCCCACTTGGCTGCTCCCACCGTGTCCTCCCCTGCCCTGGCTGCTCCCATCCTGTGCTCCTCTCCACCTGGTTGCATTCAACTCTGTCCTCCCCTCCACCTGGCTGCTCTCACTCTGTCCTCCCTTCCACCTGGCTGCTCCCACTCTGTCCTGCCTTTCACCTGCCTGCATCTACCTATACCTTTTCAAGACCCTGTGTATTTATTTATGTATGTGTGTGTGTGTGTGTATATATAATTGCATTTTATAGTTGGCCCCCCTAAATATGAAAGCTGGAGACGCTACTGTCTCTCACTGCCCCCCTGCATCACCACATTTCTGCATCTAAGAGAAGACTGACATTACTGTGCAGGCGCAGGCAGCAGAGAGATGACATCATCTTTCACTGCCCGCCCTTACTCTGGGACAACAGGGACAATGTCACTGGCCACTGGCAAGTGACAATCTGCATCTGGTGACAGGCGACGTAGCAAGTGACAATCCCCATCTGGTGGCAGGTGACACGCTCAGGGCTCCCACTGATTCTGCATTATGGTGAGTTGAACCATTTAATGTTATATTACAATGTATTAATAGAAATATTGAGCTTCAATCATCCTGACACCATATTAACCATGGTGCCGTGACAATTGAAGCACCAACACCAGCCATTGCCTTGACAAATTGCCCCGTAAAAATTTTGGCAGTGCCCCTCCCAAAATTATACTCTGGATGCGCCCTTGCCTGCAGCTTGACAGCTTCCGATAGCACTTCTTTATCTCTGAAAGATAGAGTTCCTCTTTAAATATTACCACAGCTTCATTATTCAACTTCCAGTATGCGCTTTAGGAAACAACATGTTATCTCATGTATATGCAACTAAACTATAAATCCCATACCATATAATATATGCAACCTAAGAGCCTTCAGAAGCAAAGCGGATTGCTTTATATTACTTGAATAACAGACTGGCCTGTGATTCCTCACAGCAGGTCCTCCATTTCCTTCTATTCAAAAAAAAAATTGGTAAAATGTAACAGCCATCGTTAAAGGCCAATTACTTATTTCGTTTACTAATGTCAAGGGTATTAAACAGCGAAATATTGGACTGTATTAATATATATATATTTTTATGTGATATAGCTGCAACCCTATGCCTACCCTTGCTTCCCCTATAGTGCAGTTAAGATTCTGACCATTGTGCTCTGTTCGAGAATAATGGTCCAGATCTCTAGGGTTCCTACATGCTACTTGCAAAGTCACAACTGTTGTGCTTCAATCAACAATAGGCAAGTCTTCAGAGCAATGTTGTTTATTGGAATACTATGCAAGGGGGGTATCGGACTACTGGAGACCCCAAAAGAAAACCTTTATTATATTGCAACTTAATAAGTCTTAATCCCCATACACACGATTGGATTTTCCGATGGGAAATGTTGGATGTCCGGCTGTTGGTGGAAAATCCGACCATTTGTACGCTCCATCAGACAATTGTTGTCGGAATTTTCCGAGGACAAATATTGGCTAGCATGTCTTTAGATTTTCAGCCAACAAATGTGTGTTGTCGGATTTTTCAAGCGTGTGTACACAAGTCCGTCGGAAAAAAGTCCAAAGTACAAACACGCATGTTCGGAAGCAAGGACGAGCCAGAAGCGATCGGTCTTGTAAACTAGCGTTCGTAATGGAGAATTAACATTCGTGATGTGGCAAATTATGAAATCTCCAAATGCAGCGCACAATTCTCTTCTTCTTAAATGGGATAATAATGAAGCTGCTTTGCTGGTGATACTGATGGAGTTATTGCAAACTAATTTTCAAAGGCTTTTTTTCTACTGATAATAATTATTATGCTTTTTTTTTATTTTATTTTTATTTTTTGGGCAAGTTACGACAACACCATTATCCCGTAGTTTTTAAGAACAAAGATACAACTATGTTGGTGTCCCTTGTCAATTTTACATTGTATTTTTTAAAATGTAACTACCTACTCATAAACTGTCATTTGAACTAAAACACATAGTCAAGTATTATTCTACACATCTTATTTATTGTGCATTAAAAAAAAAAAATAGACATGCTATCTGCCAATAGAAAGTAACCAAAAAGTGCATTCTATGCCTCCAAAAATATAGAAAATATACCAAATCAAATCATTATTCAACCAAAAAAATAATGTCAAAGCAATAACTCCAAGGCCAATAAAAATAACACGTTATCTCCTCTGATTCCACAACATGTCTGGTTGACGAACAGCGTTCAGAAAAGAAATGAAAAGCACAAAATGAAAAGCCCGAAAAGTAAAGAGCGAATCAACACTCACCAAACTTCTACTAACACGAAAATAGCAGAAAGAGCCCAAAGGGTGGCACTAAAGAGCTGAAAAACCATGTAGTACGTCATTACGTTCATAATTGTTGACCAACATTTTTGTGACCGTGTGTATACAAGACAAGTTTGAGCCAACACCCTTTGGACAAAATTCCACGGTTTTGTTGGCGGAAAGTCCGAGGCTTTAGATGTGATGGTTGCATTTGTTTTCTTTTAGTTTCACCTGGTGATCCGGCTTGTAAGTCTTTTTTTTTTTATCAACAGAACAAGCTTTTCTGAAGATGTAGCGGTTACAAGGTTGAGCCAAATCATTTATTGCTAACAGGGGTGCTTACATTGATCAGCTTTTATTTATTTATGTAACACCTTTATCCCAAAAGGAAAAACACTGTTTGCTGTAACTACGGAGTTCCACCCACTTTTGAGAGCTGGTCTTAAACGAAAGACCACCTCTCTACCCCTCGTTTTTGGATAGTAAAATTTTTTTTCTTCTAACTTACCTTTTTATGAAGTACAACCTGTACTTCTGATCCATCCGGTCTGTGGCACAGGCCGGCATATCCTCTTCTTTGACAAGCCCCCCCGCTGTCTTCTGGGAACTGTGTGCGTGCCAGAAGACAGCCGGCCATTCACAAAGTGTTGTGTGACTCGTGCATGCGCAGAGGAAATGGGCAGCGAAGCCACAAGGCTCCACTGCTGGTTTCCCTTAATTAGAATGGCGGTGCCTGCACCCGATCCGATGGACAATTCGGCCGTGGGTGGCAGACATCGCAGGCTCCCTGGACAGGTAAGTGTCCTTATTAAAAGTCAGCAGCTACAGTGTTTGTAGCTGCTGACTTTTAAAAATCATAAAAATTGCGGGTGGAACACCGCTTTAAAGAGTGTTCGCTGGAGTTCAGATTCCGTTTGTTAGGGTACTTAAAGTCTTTTTTTTTTTCAAAAAAATGAACAAACATTTTATACTTACCTTCTCTGTGCAGTGGATTTGCACAGAGCAGCCCCAATCCTCCTCTTCTCGAGTCTCTCTTCTGTGCTTCTGGCCCCTCCCTCCTGTTGAGTGCCCCCACAGCAAGCAGCTTGCTATGGGGGCACCCAAGCCGAGTCATAGCTCTGTGTCTGTTCAGACACGGAGCTTTGCTTCGACCCCGCCCCCTCTCTCTGCTGATTGACCAACTGACTTTGATTGACAGCATATGAAAGGATTGAATTAGTTGAAAACTCAATCAAAACATGGAAGACTTTATCGGCACAACAAAAGTTGAACCGACGGGGATATCCCGACCAGCCATCCTTTCTACAGGAGGCACCTCTTGTCTCCTATGGGCTTTCGTGGCTGTAGCTTTACTTAAAAGCCCCCCCACTAAACACGAGGAACCTTATACACGAGGCTTATACACACACCAAGCTGATATCTTTAAGCTCATATGAGTGGATATATCTATTGCATTTCCTTGCGTTTTGGGAAGGCCTATTTAAATCTCCTTATCGATATCAACATACAAGATATCTGGTATACAGGCACTTCCTTCATCCAATAGTCAACTTTGTCTGAATTACTATAGAATCACCGGTGTCCTTGGTTACACTGGAGACGAGATGTTCTCCTCTTGAACTTGAGGGTCACAAAACTGGTTCAGTTTCTTTCATCCATCCAGTGAAAAGGATTGACTCTGGTCCGTATTCAGTTTTTTGTGGTGTCACCCTCACTTGATCTCAGGGTTTATCAGCACCTACCCAGTACCCCTGGAGGAAGCTATTAAAATTGCAAAACGCATTGACAAAAAGACCATGAAGGAGTCTATGGAATCTACTTATTGATATCCTTACCATGTTTACACAGTTTTTGATACACTATATCTATATATAGAGCCTAACCTTTATGTCTACTTTATAGAGCTGCACGATTCTGGCTAAAATGAGAATTGCATTTTTTTTTTGGTTAGAAAATAGATCACGATTCTCATGGCGTAACATCATCTTTCACATTAAAACAAAAAAAAAATTGGGCTAACTTTACTGTTTCTTTTTTTTATTCATTGAAGTGTATTTTTTCCCCAAAAATTGTGTTTGAAGGACCGCTGGGCAAATACAGTGTGACATAAAATATTGCAGCAATTGACATTTTATTCCCTAGGGTCTCTGCTAATATATATATAATGTTTGGAGGTTCCACATCATTTTCTAGAGAAAAATATTGATTTTACAAGTGTTAGATACAAGTGTCAGAAACAAGTGTCAGAAACAAGTGTCAGAAAAAGATTTATGCCGCGTACACACGACCGGACTTTTAGAGGGACTAGGTCCGCCGGTCTTTCCGACGGACTTACGGCAGAGTTCTGACGGACTTTCCGAATGAACGGACTTGGCCACACACAATCACACCAAAGTCAGACGGATTTGAACGTGATGACGTACAACTGATTTGAACGTTCATAGCCAGTAGCCAATAGCTGCCCTAGCGTCGGTTTTTGTCCGTCAGACTAGCATACACACTGCATACACGGATTTCTCGGTCCGACGGAGTTCCGGTGGACAAATTTAAAACATGTTCTATTTCTAAAGTCTGCCAGATTTTTGGCAAGCAAAGGTCCGATGCAGCCCACACACGATCGAATTGTCCGACGGATTCGTTCCGTCGGACCTTTGCTGTCCAAAATCTGGTCGTGTGTACGCAGCATAAGACTTTAAGTGGTTAAACTTCCTGCATTTACACATTGTTTAAAATCTTGGCAGACTGTCTGGATTTTTTTCTTTACACACAGAAGTTTCCATTTGATCTAAGAAGGAAGAGTTATGCCGTGTACACATAACCGGACTTTTCGACGGACTTGGTCCGGCGGACTGGAATCCGTCGGACAATTTGATAATGTGTGGGCTCCAGCAGACCTAGAAATAAAACTAGCTTTCCGATGGACTCGAGTCCGGTTGAAAAATCCGGATGTCTGTGTGCTAGTCCGACGGACTAAAACCGATGCTAGGGCAGCTCTTGGCTACTGGCTATGAACTTCCTTATTCCACGTCATCACGTTCGCATCCGTCTGACTTTTGGAGTGATCGTGTGTGGCCAAGTCCATTTGTTTGAAAGTTCGGTAGACCTCAGCTGCAAAGTCGGTCGGATTTTCCGCTGGACCAAGTCCGTCGAAAAGCACGGTCGTGTGTACGCGGCATTAGTTTCATTTCAAAAGCTTGACAGACTGCCCGAATGTTTTCTTTTGACAGCTGAGTGAGCAGATAAGTCTCTCCACTTGTTATATGAAAGAATCAGCAAACTTTGCAATAGAGATCGTCAGAGGGGTTGAATCGAGATTGTGATTTTTTAACGATTAATTGTGCAGCTATAGTACTTTATTGGGTATCTGTTGACCTTGTCAGTTAGTAGGGTGTTTTTTGTCTGTTACAGTATATGTAGTTTTTAATTCTTTTTGATAAAGACTTTCTATTTTTACTAATTACTGCCTCATGTTGTGCCAATAAAGTCCACCATGTTTTGATTTTCAACTCATTCAATCCTTTCATATAATTTTTGGATGTTTTCATAGTGGGGGTCTTTCCTTGCTTTGATTGACAGCAGTGGGAGCCAATGATGCTCAGCCAATCAGGAGGGGGAGTCATGGATGGCCGAGACACTGGTGGACAACGCTGGACAGAGAAGGGTTCAAAGAGTGGTATTAGGGGGGCTGCTGCACACAGAAGGCTTTTTATCCTAATGCATAGAATGCA
This sequence comes from Lithobates pipiens, assembly GCF_037356315.1. NCBI lineage: Eukaryota > Metazoa > Chordata > Amphibia > Anura > Ranidae > Lithobates > Lithobates pipiens. The sequence goes on from NW_027507785.1 coordinate 297,662,563, forward strand.
TTAAGATACACAACCTTCTGACTTCACAACCCCTTAAAATCTGCTATTGTATCTAACACTCATCTTCTCCCAGATTAGCAATGCTGCTGTCCCAGTGTGTCCCTGTGCTCCTTCATCAGAATGTGGGAACACTAATACAGGTGAAGTGTTACTAGCCAGAATGAAAACAGAGGGAAGAAACTAAAAAAAAAAAAGACAACAAATGCAGCAATTACAATGGTAAATTGCAATATATTAAATTTTTGGTTTTGGGTTTAATACCAATTTAGAGTGTTACCCTGCATTCACTATATCTGGTCTCCCACAGTACACAGAACATGGACATGCAATTATTTTAGTAAATATAAACTGCTAAATACCTTTTCTCATCAGAAATATATAGCAGTCTTCTGACTTCTATTAATGTCTGGTTAAAGCTTGTAGGAGTAGTTTTCACACAGTGTTTGGACAGTGCTGATTGGCCCTGTGCTGATCAAATGCACCCTACCAAGAAAAAGAAAACTCTCTAGCAATACACTTCAAACTGAGCATGTGCAGACTGACTCCAGTAACTCTGTCTTATCCAGACATGTTATGGGGACAATGCAAGAAGAGGAGGATCTGTACATACAGGATAAAACAGCCTTTTTACACAATGCAGAGGATTAACCCCTTAGGTTCCACAGTAAGTATAAAGTTTTACTGCATATATAGACTGATTTTACTATTTAATAACACTTTAAGCATGCTGCTGGGGCAAAGGATGGTATGCATGTGCCTGTACTGCTGTCACATGATAATGTTACAGTCCAATACTTTATTCACTGAAACAAAATTAGGTTTTAAGACCACTTTCACACTGAGGCGCTGGCCACGTTGATGCTAGTTTTAGCTGCGCTTTACCGTCGTATTAATGGCACTTTTCGGCCACTAGCAGGGCACTTTTAACCCCCGCTAGTGCCCGAAAAAGGGTTAAAAGCGATTTGCAGGTGCTTCGGCAGCGCTGGCCATTGATTTCAATGGTAGGGCCGGTTTAGAAGCGGTGTATTCACCGCTCCCACACCACCCCAAAGATGCTGCTTGCAGGACTTTTTTTTTCTTTCCTGCAAGCACACCACACCAGTGTGAAAGCACTGGGGCTTTCACACTGGGGCTGAAGAAGAGGCAGTTTACCGGCGATTTTCAGGCGCTATTTTTAGCGAAAAAACGCCTGTAAAACAACTCAGTGTGAAAGTGGCCTAAGTGTTGAGGAACATTGCTTTGCAGTGCTGGACTGAGGCCTAGAAAAAGACTCTGGCGTATGAGTTGTATGAGGTCACATTTATGAGTTAAATTAAGTTACGTCAACTCAAGAGCCATTTTTATGTGTTGGACAAAAAAAGACATCACACATCTAGATCATGGTTTATCCAGTATTAGTTAGTCACATTCAACTGGACTTGTTCTGTAATGTTAAACCATATTGTTCTGTAATGTTAAAACATATTCATAGCATATTCCAGTCACTTCTTCAGCTCTAATGAGTGTCCTGACACTCATTAGAATTGAAGAAGTGACTTGGAAATGCTTCAACATGTCTTCAACCTCACAGAACAAGTCACTAGATATGATCCATCATATTACAGTGAACTAAAGCTATGACTGCATCAGTGCAACTATGCTAAAGTTATATACGCTCACCCCTGCTGGGACCACTGAATAGATGCACAGGGTTCTTTTCCCAGTAAATGCCCCGAATTCAGGTACAAAGTTAAAGTCACTCATTTTGCTCAATGAATAGTCTAGTCCAGGTTTTCTCAACCTTTTCAACACAGAGGAACCCTTGAAATAACTTCGCAGTCACAGGAAACCCCTGCTAAAAATTACTATAGCTACAACTAATACATTAGTGTGATGGTGTCACGTACCTGGTGGTTGAGCCCACGGATGCTGGGCCTGGGAGTGGCTTCTCATATTCCTCTGGCTCAAGAACTCCTGGTAGAGCAGACAGATGTCCAGGAGCACAGAAGGGGCACAGGTGCCTGGCAGGTCACAGTTGAAAGGGCTGGTCCAGATTCCAAGAAGCAGACGGGTAACCGGATGCAGGCTGGAACTGGGGTCAGATGTGAGCAGGAGCAGCTGGAACACTCACACCGGATCAAAGTGTAAGGTGTCTTGTAGATCAGGACACTCAGTGGATCTTCAAGCAGGCCGGGTTGGGCACTGGTAGGCAGGAACACACCAGGGCGGCAGGCAAGGCGTAGTCGCAGTCAAGCCTGGTCAAACACGGGCGGGCAGGTATGGTACCAAGACAGCAGGCAGAAGAATAGTCAGACAAGCCTGGGTCGGTGGCAGGCAGCAAACAGAGAGTAGTCAGAGGCAAGCCGGGTAACAGGAATCAGGTAGCAAACAAGGTAGTAACAGGGGGTCTCTCAGGAACACTGTAGACCGGACAGCAGGGAGGCAAGGTGACAGATCCCTTTAAATAACCCCTTTGGCTCCAAGATTTGTCATACTGCGCGTCCGCTTGCGTTCACGCGCACGCCTGTGCGCACGTGCGCATACTCGTGCACATTCGCGCACATACATTAACTTTATCCCGCACCCGCGTGCGCCCGTCAGCATTAGCGCTAGAGCGCACCCGCGTGCGCCTGACAGCGTTAGCGCGCACCCACGTGCACCCACCAGCGTTAGCGCGCCCCCGAGTGCACCCATCAGCGTTAGCGCGCACCCGCGTGCGCGGGTTGGCTCTTCTGCTGGGGATTCCGCAGGTAAGACTTCCGGGAACAGCCAGGTTATCAGAACGTCCTTCTTGACAGATGGTTACTTAGTGGGAAGAATGCTCCTTACACTTGTGGTCATTGGGAATAATTACCCCCTTACAGATAGCTAAAAAGATCAATTGGGAACTTATCTGAGAGGCAGAAATTGCTCATTGCTCAAGGAACCCCTAACAACCTCTGGAGGAACCCCAGTGTTACATGGAACCCTGGTTGAGTAAGCCTGATGTAGAGGTATGCTTTTCTGATGCTTTATTGCAGAACTTGAACTTGGATAGGGTCAGGGTAACTGTGGGATACTTCAGTAACTTCTAGTTGTAAACCTGAGGACACTAAACTTCATCTTAGCAAGGTGAGCATGGACCCTTGCCTGCAGCAAATATTGGACCAAGCTTTTCAGGAATGCTTAGTGATTTTCTTTTAGGTAGAACTGATTCTATTGCAAGAGATCTAGCAGAGCAATAACATGAGCAAAGAGTCCTTGCTTGCAGCAATAGACAACTGAACTTTTCAGGACATCAGACACAATTAGGCCGCGTACACACGCGGGGACTGTTCGCTCAACTTTGTTCGTCAAACAGTTTCAGCGGACAGTCCGCTCAAAATTAGCATGGACGGACTTGCCCACACACGACGAACGAACAGTCCGCTGAAACCGTGCGCGATGACGTGAACGGCACGTACGACGGGACTAGAAAACGACGTCCTATACACTGCAATGCAACCTTCAGCGTGTAAATTCTTTCTGAGCATGCGCGAGACTTAGTTTGACGAACAAGCCTACACACGGGCGGACTGTCCGCTCAAACCAAGTTTCAGCGGACAGTTTTTCGGAATTTCCGAAAAACTTTGTTCGTCAGACTGTCCGCTGAAACTGTTGAGCGAACAGTCCCCGCGTGTGTACGCGGCCTTATAGTTCCCTTTTGGCAAAACTGACTCTAGCACAAAAAGGATGGCAGTAACACACAGTATCAAGGATCTTTTACTCCAATCCATTCCTTCCAACATTTTCAAATAGGAATGAGGGACACCTATTAGCAGAAGTATGTAGGCATGGGACACACCCCCTGTCATGCCCCCTTAAAGGAGAATTATACAAAAAAATCATTAGTTAAACCCACAAGTGCTTTTATTTAACACTATTATTGCTTTATACTGGCTTTTGAAATATACAAATGCAGCAATTTAGCAATTGTGTGAAAGGTTTAGCACTGGGAAACACCTTTTGAAAGATAAAAAGTGCATTTTGTACGCAACTGTATAAATCAGACTAAAATGAGGGACACATTTAGAGGAAAGAGGGACTTTGTTCCAAATCAGGGAATGCCCCTCAAAATCAGGGACAGTTGGGAACTATAGTACACACTAATGTCCTTGGTTGCCTCCTTCCAATGTCTTCCAGACAGTTTTGCATCGATATCAGACTTGATCTCCCGTCGAAAAGTCCCTCAGACAGCTTCAGCAAGCTTTCCGTAGAATAGGCCCCCAGCTATCCTAGCTGGGACCCTAATGAACCACAGAAACGACAGGTTTGCCATGGCGGCAAACAGCCATCTCAGCCTGTGATCTCCTCCTTAGTGACAAGAACCTTCTGTGACAAGTCCCATAGTATTTATATACACCCCCAGCCACCACCTGGGCATTTCTCCCAGGGGCTGCATAAATATTCAGCTGCTGATTAGACTTTCCAAGCCCGCTATCTTCCAGTACATTTCAGGACAGACAGAGTGAAGCAGTCAACCCTGCAGCCAGTGAAATCCAGAAAAGACCAAAACAATCACATGCAGCTACACTGATTTCAGTGAGCCAGAACTAAATTTACTTAACCTAGCACCTCTCTAGGAGGGTGCTACAATTATAATACATGACTACTTAACATTTAATCTTTATGTCACTAATGTATTGCAGAAATATCAGACAGATTCAGCAGACTTTTCCCTGTGCTTCTGGATAAAATTGTATCCCTCTGAGAACTATAGAGGGCGGTACGGAAAACCAAGGAATACTCAGCATTTTTGCAAGCTCACATCCATTCAAATTATAAGAATAACATCTTATCAGACATTTTTAACCAGCTCAAAGAAAATTAACTCTGGGAGTATGCACCCCTGATCCAGTTTAAATGTAAAGTCTTCATGTCTCACTAGGGCATATCTTTAAAACAAAGCTGATTCTATCTATAAAGCCCACTTCTTCCTTTTCTGTAAAGTTTAGGTCACATATCAAAGACGGATATCAACTCCTTAAACCCTGGGGGACCCTATGCACTGGCCAACAAGTTCTTTATGGAAAGTATAGCCTTTGGCAAAGAATAGCATCTCAGAAAAAAATAAATTCGGGAGCTAAAAAAGTTAAATCTTCTGGAACTAACAGAATACATGATATATAGCAATGTTTTATATAGTAGTGAATCAGTGAAATGTCCATCATGATGACAGGTGCACTTTAATGAGAAGGGCACATCCAATTTATGACCGGACTTGTCTATACTCATTCTGCAGGATGAATCATAGAAGGCAGCGATGTAAGCCATCTGAATTGCATTAATAGGACATTGTGGAGGAAAAGTACATATCACTTACCAGCCAATATAATAAAGTTATCCCTGTGCCATCCCTATCCAGCGTTATGCAGCGTGCACAGCTGAAGAGGTGCTGAACATTACAACTATTAAAGTAGTTGTATCATGCTTGTGTGGCTGCTGTATGCACCTCTTTTTGAGGATATTGGTTTTTAAGTCCAAGGTCAGATTGTTGGCCAAGTATTTTATTTTTTTTCTATTAGCAATACAAAACTTACAGTCTCATTTATAAGAAGTTTTAAAGTGGTCCTATTAAACTATTAATATTGTTTAGGTCATGTCAGTGTCAGCAACCTTTTTCTACTTAAGGGTCGGATTCAATGTATGTGAATGGATTGAGGGCCGCATTCACCTGCTAATAAATGAAGATAATAATAATCCCATTACACAGCCCCCGCAGCTCTGGTTACCATTTTATTACACTGTCCCCACACCACTGGACCCCTTTACACTACACAACCCCCGCACCTCTGGCCCCCTTTACATTACACATCCCCCTGCACCTCTGGCCCCCTTTATATTACGCAGCCCCCCGCACCTCTGGCCCCCTTTACATTACACAGCCCCCTTCACCTTTGGACCCCTTTACATTACACAGCTCGGCACCTTTGGTTCCCTTTACATTACACAGTCACCTGCACCTCTGGACCCCTTTACATTACACAGCCCCCTGCACCTCTGGACCCCTTTACATTACACAGCCCCTTGCACCTCTGGACCCCTTTACATTACACAGCTCCCTGCATCTCTGGACCCCTTTACATTGCACAGCCCCCTGCTTATTACACAGCCCCCCCTGCACATCACAAAGCCCCCCTACCCACCCTCCTGCATATTACACAGCCCCCCTACACACCCCTTGCATATTACACAGCAACCCCCCTGCACATCACAAAGCCCCCCCTACCCACCCTCAGCATATTACACAGCCCCCCTACACACCCCCTGCATATTACACAGCAACCCCCCCCCCCCCCCCCACAGCTCTGCCCTTTCCTACCTTACTCCATGCAGAGAGGGAGACAGAGCAGAGCAGGGAGCAGGAAGCTGAATGAGAACACGGGCGAGACACACAGCATTGCTGATAAGACAGCAGGAGCTCCTGGAGGTAATTTGTCATATTGACAAGCTGGTGATTAGTTGCTAGGACCACCTCGCAACCAATCACCTGGAAAGTCAAATTCGGAAGCTCCTGCTGACTTGTGTCTCTCTCTCGTGTTCTCATTCAGCTTCCTGCTCCCTGCTCCACTCTGCTCTTACTTAAAATGTCCACGGGCCGGGTGTGCGTGAATTCATCACGTGCACTGATGGGCTGGACATTTAGCGGCAGCGGGCAAGGCATATCGACTATCCATTTATGGCAAACAGGAAAACCTACTAGCCCAGGCACCACAGCTACCTACAGATTTCTTTGTTAGAGCTGATACATGCAAGTTTTAGAGGGGATGCTTGGTTCCATAATTGCTTGGTCTCAAATAGTGGACCTAACTCTGGTTGCATACAATATACAAATCCTCCTAATCACTGAAGTTAGCTCTTGGGTGAACGAGATTTTATTGAATTTCTATGCATGTGTAGCGCCCTGCCCTTTCACATAGGCTGCTAAGTTAGGTAAATGTAATTTTTTTTTTTTTTTGCTCCACTGTAATCAGTAGAGCAGTTTGTGATTTGCTTTGGGCTGTTCTGGGCTCTGCAGGCTGCAGGTTCGATTGCTCTCCCCTGCCTTTTGGGGGATTCCGGAATATAGCAGGGATGGCTGAGATAGGGTTAGGAGGATGCAACTCAGAAGTCTGAAAATGTATTTAGTCTCAGCCAATCCCTGGGGGAGGGGCAAAGTGCATAAATGGTCTGTGGCTTGAGGCAGCCCGCTCCTTGTCCAGGAGAAGTTCCCAACCTGAAGGGCTTCTGCCCTTCCAGGCTGCCCAGCTGAAAATCTGCCTGTGTTCACTGAGGTTCTAGCTCAGCTGGGTGCCTACCTAAGAGGTTTTCTTCTGAGGATCCTGTCTGGAAAGTTCACTAAGGAAAGTCTTTGGATATTGGAAGGTGGCATCCAAGTATCCAGGGACACTGTGAATACAGACCTGTATGCAGGATCCTTGTGTCTACTGCTAATGCTGTAACCCCTTGTGTATTAAAGCAGTTCAGTTTGGGAAAAAATAATAAATGTCAGCAGCTACAAATCCTGTAGCTGCTGACTTTTAGTAAAAGGACATTTAGCTGTCCAAGGATCCAGTGCAGTCCTCACCTGAGTTAGTTCTTCACTAGCCTTCAGGTTCCCAGGGCTGAGATCCTAACTGTGGGCAGCGGGCTAAGCTGCTTTTGGCTTCACAGCTGGTTGCCCACTGCGCATGTGTGAACCACCCTGCACTTTGTGAAATGGTCACACAGTCTTCTGGGACCTGCGATGTGTCCCAGGAGACAGCGGAGAGGGAAGGGGGAATGAGATAGCCTAAGTGATCTTCCCCCCAAAACATGTGCCAAATGTTAAAGAGGAGGGGGGAGGATGCCATAACACAGAAATTCCCCTTTTGGGTGAAGTTCCGCTTTAAGGCTGAAGTATGCCTGGCCAAGAACACTGCATATGGTGTCTCAGTGCTGTCCATAACCGGTGCTATCACTGAACGAACTGTTCCAAGGAGTAGCCACACCCTATTCCAGTTATTCAGCAATACATTTAATTCAGTTATAACTAAATAAAAGAAAAGCAACCCCTAAACTGTTTATTGAGCATTGAAAGTTACTGTTGCTCTGTGCCTGGCTGATGCTACCCTGAACTGAAGTAGGAACCCGAAACAAATCAGTGGCCCTTTCAGGGTTGAGCGCCACATAGGTATTAATACACAGTTAGATGGGTGTATAAGCTATAACTTATACCCCAGTTGAAGTCCCATAAGACGAAACACGTCGGATCACCGCCTGCTAGGCTCCATACACTGCGCCTGTTTTATTAGCTTTTGTGATCACATTTTAATGTACACATCTTTTGATTGATGTTTGTACTATTCTTTTATCATGAAATCCATACTTTGTTTAATCTATGTAATGTGTAAGCCTTTCTTTTCTCTTTTATGATCACCATTTTTCCTTGGTGGGAGGAGAACTTCAAGGAGTTTGCACAAACCAGGAGAATGGGGCTGAATTCCTGTTTCCTGTATTGGTGGTCTGTCGCATCATTGCAGGTGTGTCCACATCTGTCCAACTACAGTAGATCGTGGCCTGAGATGCCGGCTTCTATTCATGCCTGTTTGACTCACCACCGCTGGCATGTGTCCACATCTTATGGCAAGAGTAACTACCCCTCCTCTGGGTGTTGGAAGCACAGTTCTGGGGTCCTTGTGATAATTGGATCATCACTATTTATGCTTCTTTGAGATCTAAATGCATCTGATATCCATACCACCATTGGTTGTCTCAGAGGAATACATCATTTTATCTACTGTTGATGGACTTTATGTCATATTGTGTTAAAGTTTTTTTATTTTTATTTTTTTTATTGATATAACACATACACTTGGTATTTTGTTATATGTGCTTTTATTTTATCACCTTTTTATTTCAAGGTGTCACCAGATCACATGGTGCTACCCAATCTTTGATATTATTGATTGCACTTGATTCACAATCAGCGCACATGGCATTTGTGGTTTTATTACACCCCTAATATTTTCACTAGCGTTTTGCGCATTTCAGCACATTTTTTATTGTGCAGGTTTCTTTATCCCTAGGTTCATACCTGGCATATATTTGTATTTTCAGTGATGCACTTTTCCCATTACATATTTTGCTTTAGAATCACTTTAATGAACTCACTACACAATTCCCTTATACATCAAAATAATTTTTAGTACTGATCATGAAATTAAATGTCATGTAGCAGAATTAGCATGTGGAGATACTGAACTTAGAGTATTAATTCATCTGACGTGCATGAGTTCAGCAATGCTATCCACTGCATATTTACCAACACTTGAAGCTGCCCTAAAGTCATCAAGAAGAAACATATGAACACCTAGAGGTCTGCCCAATAAAATGGGTGTCGCTTTGTGGTGTATGGATTGTAGTATGGGATAAAATAAGCCCTAGCATTGGTGTCATTGGCAGCCATACTAACCCCTAACATTGGTGTCATTGGCAGCAATACTAACCCCTAGCATTTGTGTCATTGGCAGCAATACTAACCCCTAGCATTAGTGTCATTGGCAGCAATACTAACCCCTAGCATTTGTGTCATTGGCAGCAATACTAACCCCTAGCATTAGTGTCATTGGCAGCAATACTAACCAATAGCATTGTTGTCATTGGCAGTAATACTAACCCCTTGCATTTGTGTCATTGGCAGCAATATTAACCTCTAGCATTGGTGTCATTGCCAGCAATACTAACCCCTAGCATTGGTGTCATTGGCAGCAATACTAACCCCTAGCATTGGTGTCATTGGAAGCAATACTAACCCCTAGCATTTGTGTCATTGGCAGCAATACTAACCAATAGCATTGTTGTCATTGGCAGTAATACTAACCCCTTGCATTTGTGTCATTGGCAGCAATATTAACCCCTAGCATTGGTGTCATTGCCAGCAATACTAACCCCTAGCATTGGTGTCATTGGAAGCAATACTAACCCCTAGCATTAGTGTCATTGGCAGCAATACTAACCCCTAGCATTGGTGTCATTGCCAGCAATACTAACCCCTAGCATTGGTGTCATTGGCAGCATTACTAACCCCTAGCATTGGTGTCATTGGAAGCAATACTAACCCCTAGCATTTGTGTCATTGGCAGCAATACTAACCCCTAGCAAAGGTGTCATTGGCAGAAATACTAACCCCTAGCATTGGGGTCATCTGCAGCAATAATAACCCCTGCACTGGTGTACCTGGACACAATAATCACCCTTTATTGGTGGATATTGGTAAAAATGTTAACCCTCCGCATTGAAGGTCAGTATCCCCCTCAACATTTTTTGTCACTGACTGGTTGTAACAATAACCGCTCCCAGCATTGGTGGTCAATAGTTGGCTGTATGTTTACCCCCCCCCTCCGTATTGGTAGCTAATGGCTGGCTGTAGTGATAACCCTACCAAGCATTGGTGATCAGTGGCTGGCTGGAACAATAACCCCTCTCCAGAAATGGTGATCAGTGGCTGGCTAGAACAACACTATCCCACGCCTAGCATTAACGGTGAGTGGCTGTAAAAATAACTCTCCCGACATTGGTGGTCAGTGGCTAGTTTTTAAAAATAAACCTTCTCAGTACTGGCGGTCAGTGGCTGGCTGTAAAAGTTACCCCCCGCCCTAGCATCGGTGGTCCATGGATGACTAAAATATCTTTGGGAGGTGGCTGAGTGGAAGAACAACTCCCATCCCTCAGCATTGTTGGTCAGTGTTTGGTTGGAACTATACCTGAGCTGTATTTCCTAGATGAGCCTGGGCTATTGTTTTACCGCTTCTTTCCACACCAGATGATGGAACACAGAGAGCATTCCAGAGAGGTGATACCCAATGCAGACTGTCCCATTCCCCATGCACCCAAAAATGCCTATGTCACAAATTTAAAAAAAAAAAAACAGTATCTCTGCCTTCACAAAACTATCAGGTCTTTCTCAACCAGCTCCAGCACATTCTTCCAAAATGGCTACTGTAAGCCCACCCTTTTTAAAAGGGGGGGGGTGATTTATATTTTCCTTCAAATTATTGGCTTTTGTGACTTATTTTACCAGGGCAAAGGCTATGCACTACATTAAAGATGTTCCTTATTTAAAGAGGTTAAACTGCAAATTCCTTTGCCAAAAGTTCAACAATACCATGGTAGAGGTAAACCAGAACCTTATACCTACCCGTGGCTTATTCTTCCTATCAGCTCACCTATTCATCTGATATGTCTATTCTGAGAGGGATAACTTCAATACTTTAAATATTCCCTTAGTTTTACGCAGATCCTTTGGATGTTGAAGGTAAAAGAGAATATAGCATATGTCACTCTAAGCATTTTTAATCAGGGTAAAAAAAAAACACAGTAAAAAAAAAAAAACCTCCTGCGCTCAACAGTAGTGAGATGGCAAAGGAAGAAGCCATCTGGAAGGTCTTTCGGTGTGTTGGACAAAGTCCTGGTGACCCGGTTGCTTTTCGTCCCATTGTGGACTTTGATATGCTTTTACCATCCACGTGTTTGTGAGTATGTTTCCTTCTTTTTGATTTAAATAAATATTACTTGGGTAACTAGGGAGAAGGAGATTTACCTGCTGGTGTCTTCAGTTGACGTTGACAATGGTGCAAGACCTGTAATGTTGGACAGCTACCCAATAATATTCCCTTTCCCTTTTATCGTATATGCTGATAGTATACGTGGAGGAATTTGATGGATGACGGTGACGCTAGAGAAGTGTGAAGTCCCCCCCTGTCCATCTCCCGAATTCAAGTGTTCCTTATTAAGGTAATTACCTGGTGTGGCCAGCACTAACACGCGAAAATCACCTAAACGGAGAGAGTTGGCTTGGCACTGTGAACACACAACTGCACTATTTTACTTGGTTGTGATATTTCACCATATTATTCACGATTGGACTATCTATGGGTCACTTTGATTAAACCCAATCGGTTTTTGAAGGTTGTTTTTTTTTTTTTTTTGCTGTATGCACTTTATCACTTTATATTATATGTTTTATCACAGCACTACTGCCGCTGATATTTGAATTACCTGTATATTATTTTCAAGTCTTATTCTAATATTTTGATATGCTATGCACAGACGCACTTTGTTCTATTTTTTTCTTGATATCTTTATTTTAGACTTATTAAGCACGTTTGCACTTTGTTTTTTAGTTTTATTTACACTATTATATCTTTGACACCTTTTTAAGATATAGATTGAGTATTTAGTAGCCGCTGAGTTTTATTTAGGAGCGCAACACCATTTTTTATTTTTCATATCTAAATGAGAGCCAACTCATAAAGTGTTTGCTGCACCTATTGGAATAGAACTGTGCTTTCTATTTTCTATATATAGTGCAGGAGCCCTCATATATACATTACTTGGGTAATGTGCAAGGTTGGTGCGCCCTCTTTGTCCATTGTGGACTTTGATATGCTTTTACCATCCACGTGTTTGTGAGTATGTTTCCTTCTTTTTGATTTAAATAAATATTACTTGGGAAATGAGCAAGGTTGGTGCGCCCTCTCTTCATTCTTTTACATTTTTAAGTAGGGGCAGGCCATTAGAGAGGCAAGCTATCATCTTGGACCAGGCAGGGTAGGGCAAAACGTCTCATAAATATTGCCGAAGCCCAGGTGCCATTCTTGAACCAGCGGTATTTCTACTCTTATCTCTACAGACAGTATGGATACAGCAATGGATTACCACCCTGTACAAAACGCTATTACTTTTCAGCTTTCTGTCTGCTTTTGCTGCAAAATGTAAGACTTACAAACACCGCAGAAGCCTTTCATTTGATCAATTTTACTTTAATATTCTGATCATTGTACATATGCGATTTATGACCAGCGTGGTCACCTGGAATCAATTGTCTTGTCTCGCGGATGACATGTTATCCGCCATCAGTTAAACATAATCATTTGTATGTCTAAAGACTGAACAACTGCATACGGCAATTTCAAGACAAGAATGATAACACATTTTTTTCGGGAAAAGTAAATGTGTTCCTAATTCCATCGATCATGTCTTAGCCATGAGAGCTTTTTTTCTTTTCTAATTTTTCTTCTTTGTTTCCTACGCTTTTGTCCAGATAAGAACTCCAAGCTCCAGACCCTCTGAAATATCTCTTCTATACAAATAAAGAAGAAAAAAAAAAAAGTTAACAAACTGTTGATGATAACTTGCAGAGGGGCCCTTGTTTTGGCATAGATAATCCTATAAAAGAAGGTGTACATCTGACACTGAGACTATAAACACAGCCATAGCTCTGCGCTCGCAGGCTGCCATGTGTTAATACCACTATAAACCGTAGGCCTGCGTTAAATAAATTCCATTGGTTAAATACTGCATAATCCGTTTCAGGAACATCTTGATTGGATTTGAACACTAATGAATTCTGACAAAGATATTTTTTTTTAACTTTTATTTTCTCTGAGCAGAACTGTAAAAGACGGCATCTGGACTATATTGACTGCACATGTATCTCGATTTTTTTCCCTAACACCGTAGATGGTTGATGACTGAATGTTGACAATGAGTTTTCCAAAATAGTTTATTTTCGATGAGGTATTATTGCATTTGCTTTAAAAAAAAAAGGACAGATGTAAAACAGAGATAAGGCTTGCTAATCTTATAATTGTTGTAAGTAACCAGGGCTGTGGGGTCCATGGCTGCAAGGGTTTTGGACGATTTTCTCACACTGCTTTCCAGAAAAGGCGCAGTACAAGAGAAGAATTTTGGAAATAATGTAAAAGATGATTTAGGCTGCTGGTCTGGTATGTGTATAGAGTCTGCTGTTTGAAGGTTAAAGGTACACAAGTCAGACTTGGAGGAATATAATTAAGGTAAGGGCTGCATCACTGGGGAAAGGGTTAAAAGCAAGGGGATGGTGAAAAAACCAAGGTCTTATCTGGAGGGTAAGAAGGCAGAGAAGAGTCTTAGGGGTTGGGACAGAGGGAGGGCTGGGTGGTCCTTCCAAAAAGGATTTTTTTCTCGGTGTAACAAATAGATCATGATTGCATGCAGTGTCATGGCAGCTTGGTGGGTTAGGGGATCTTTTGGGGGCCTGTGGAAGAGTGAAATGGTCACAAAACATGGAACCATCTGGTTGTATGGAGCTTCCAATTTTGGGTTTGCTTGTTTTACCAGGCCCTTGAAAGAAGGAAAATACTTACAGTATATTACAACTGTCCTTGAACTGTCCTATATTATTATTATACAGGATTTAAATAGTGCCAACAGTTTACTCAGCGCTTTACAATATACAAGGACAATACAGTTACAATACAATAAAATACAAGAGGGTCATGCTTAGAAGAGCTTACAATCTAATAGGGTGGGACAGGTGATACAAAAAGTTGTAACTGTGGGGAATGAGCTTATGGGAGTGGTAGGAGATTAGTTGGAGAAATGGTAGGCTTCCCTGAAGAGATGAGTTTTCAGGGATCTCATGAAGGTAGTGAGAGTAGGGGATATCCGGACCAGTGGAGGTAGTGAGTTCCCGAAAATGGGAGAGGCTCTGGAGAAATCCTGGAGATGAGCATGGGAGGAGAAGACAAGAGAGCTTGAGAGTAGGAGGTCTTGAGAAGAGCGGAGGGAATTGTTCTATATATGTATGTGTGTGTTTGTTCTCCCACGAGTATCTGGACATTGGATTGGTCAATTATCCCCATAAAATCAAACACAGGATAGACACATAGGCAGTCATTTGCTACTTGCTACCAAGAATCCAAGGTTAACCACAGATTTAGAGATCCAAGAGAATCCAGAATAGTGCAGCACAGTTGCCTTGTGGTTTGCATTCCTGCCTTTCAGCCCATCAATGGAATCTCCAGTCTGTTTTCCTGCCAGGATTCTATCTGTGTGGTGTTTGCCTGTGCTTGAGTGGATTTCCTCCCACACTCCAAAGTCATCATGGTAGGTTAATTGGCTTCTGTCCAAATTGGCCCTAGTATGTGTATGTATGCATGTGAGATACAGACTTAAGCTGTACATTTCCTGAGGGCAGGGACAAATGTGAATGTAAAGTGTAAATTGTTGGAGCTATAAACATACATGTAATACATGTAATCCTGTGGATCCCAGGAGTGCAGTTCATTCTGCACTCCTGGGACCTGTTTTCAGCAGATAGCGGGCTGAAGCCTGCTGTAGGCTGATGTCACAGAGCTGGTCCAGGCTCAGGAAAGCTCTGACTGACAGTCCCAAGCTCTCTGCTTGGGGAGCTATGAGAACCGAGCGATTGGCTGTGTTGCCGGTGGGGGACGGATGCAGCATTGGAAAGATGATTGCAAAATAAAAATCCAGTCTTTTAAACTGCATATACACAATATGTATTACCTTCCAAGTGATTTGTAATTAGGTGATATAGTGACCTACCACAACCAGGTAGGTGACATCACATTTGCCTACTGCAATTAAGCAATACAGATTGGTAACCAACTCTTTCCTCTTCTCTTTTCTTTCCTCTTCTCTTTCCTCTTTCCTTATCTTCCATTTTCTCTTTTCTTTCCTCTCCTTTCCTCTCCTCTCTTCTCTTCTCTTTCCTTTCCTCTTCTCTTCTCTTTCCTCTTCTCTTTTCTTTCCTCTTCTCCCTTCTCTTCTTTTCTCTTTCCCTTCCTCTTCTCTTTCCTCTTCTCTTCTCTTCTCTTCTCTTCTCTTCTCTTCCCTCTTCCCTTCTCTTCTCTTTCCTCTTCTCTTCTATTCTCTTTTCTCTTCTCTTTCCCCTCCTCTTTCCTCTTTTCTTATCTTCTGTTTTCTCTTTTCTTTTCTTTCCTCTCCTTTCCTCTCCTCTCCACTTCTCTTCTCTTCTCTTTCCTCTTCTTTTCTTTTCTCTTTTCTCTTCTCTTTATTTTTCTCTTTCCTCTTCTCTTTTATTTCCTCTTCTTGCTTCTCTTTTCTTTCCTCCTCTCTTCTTTTCTCTTCTCTTCCCTCATCTCTCTTCTCTTTCTTCTCTTTGCTTTTCTCTTCTCTTTACCCTTCTCTTTCCGATTATCTTTGCTTTTCTCTTCTCTTTACCCTTCTCTTTCTGATTATCTTTGCTTTCCTCTTCTCTTTTCTCTTTCCTTTCCTATTCTCTGTTCTCTTTCCTTTCCTCTTCTCTTCTCTTTCCTCTTCTCTTCTTTTCTCTTTCCTTTCCTTTCCTCTTCTCTTTTCTTTCCTCTTCTCCCTTCTCTTCTTTTCTCTTTCCTTTCCTCTTCTCTTTTCTCTTCTTTTCTCTTTCCCTTCCTCTTCTCTTTCCTCTTCTCTTTTCTTTCCTCTTATCTTATTTTATCTTATCGTATCTCTCCTCTTCTCATATGTTCAAAATGCTGACGGTGCTGTTGGCTCGATGGAGGCTCAGGAGCCTGATATTGGTAAAGATTTAGAAATATACTAAATTCGTCATTAAATAATTTCTTTAATTCTCTCGCTGAAGTTCAGCTTCAGGTAAGAAGGTTCATCACATTTAATGATATGCATATGGCGACCAGTAGGAAGTTAAATTGCAAAAGTCACATAAAAAATCACTTTTAGGTAGTATTACAAAAATAACTCAAAATGCATACTTACTAAAAAATCCACTCTACATTCCCTTCACAGTCATAGTTGTATAAAAATTGAAATTGCGTATAGAGTCCATTTAAATAAACCAAATTTCAACAACTGGCTTACTGGTATATCTAATGTCTTTGCCGTCAGAGTCATATTGTTTCAACATGTACATTTGCTCAGATAAATTTGGATGGTGAAAACACAAACAACACAAATGTAAACAGCAACTTGTATAACAAACAGACGGACAAAGACATAGTAAAATATACATATCCTGACACTTACGCTAGCCAGATACTCAACAGCTGGCGCGTTGAAGGGAAAATATTCCCCAATCACATCATCAAGGTTTATTTACAATCCCTAATAGTCTATAGCATTCAATATAGTATGCGGGCGCAGTGTGAAGCATATGTCAGGGAAAAAAAAACAACAAAAAAACACATGCAGTATATCTTTGCAACGCATGCACATTTCCCTATCTTTTGTCCCTTTGAAGACCTTGAAAGTACAGAAAAATACCTGTTGATCTGCAAGAAATGTACTCAGCTCCTAATTTCCTGTTGCAAAATGAAACACTGTGGGGGAGATTTACTAAAACTCAAGCACACGGAATCTGGTGCAGCTCTTCATAGAAACCAATTGGCTTCTAGGTTTTATTGATAAAGCTTAGTTGAAGTTAATTCCCTGAAGTCTCCCCCATGCCTTTTCTTGACCGAAATTGTGAGAAATTGTGCCCTGCCTAGTTGTCATTTATGAAACTACAGAATTCCCTCCCCACTTCTCATTTTAAAATAGAAGGTACATTTTTGTAGTCTGAGATAAGTAATGGGAAAGGCTGATTAGACCCTTGAGATAACGGAGACAGGACAGCTCTGGATTTCTGCCAGGATCAATTGGTATTTTTGCAGTATTAAACAGAAATAACAAAATTCTTTGGTATAACAAATGGTATATTTAACAGACAAAAAAATTGACCAAAAGGGAGCAAATAAGAGAAATTCATTGTTAGGGTTTACAGTGCATCCGGAACGTATTCACAGCGCTTCACTTTTTTCCACATTTTGTTGTGTTTCAGCCTTATTCCAAAATGGATCAAATTCATTATTTTCCTCATAATTCAAAAAACAATGCCCCATAATGACAACGTGAAAGAAGTTTGAAATCTTTGCAAATTTATTTTAAAAAAAGAAAAAAAACACATGTATGTAAGTATTCACAGCCTTTGCTCAACACTTTGTTGAGCACCTTTGGGACCAATTACAACCTCAAGTCTTTTGGAGTATGATGCTACAAGCTTGGCACACCTATTTTTGGTCAGTTTCTCCCATTCTTCTTTGCAGGACCTCTCAAGCTCCATCAGGTTGGATGGGGAGTATCAGTGCACAGCCATTTTCAGATCTCTCCAGAGATGTTCATTCTGGTTTAATTCTTGGCTCTGGCTGGGCCACTCAAGGAGAGTCACAGAGTTGTCTTGTAGCCACTCCTTTGTTATATTGACTGTTTGCTTAGGGTCATTGTCCTGTTGGAAGATGAACCTTCGCCCCAGTCTGAGGTCCAGAGCCCTCTGGAGCAGGTTTTCATCAAGGATGAAACTCTGTACATTACTGCATTTATCTTTCCCTTGATCCCAACTAGTCTCCCAGTTCCTGCTGCTGAAATTCCAAAAGCATGATGCTGTCACCATCATACTTTACTGTAGGGAGGGTAATGGCCAGGTGAAGAGCAGTGGTGGTATTCTTAAGACATGACACTTGCCATTCAGGCCAAAGAGTTTAATCCTTATTTCATCAGACCAGAGAATTTTGTTTCTCATGGTCTGAGAGTCCTTTAGGCAGGGGTCAAGTCCTGGGGAAAAAAGTGTGGGAACTCCCACCCAAGATCCACTCCCCCCACCAAAAAAAATAAAAAAATGATACGCTCATATGCACAAACGCTTCAAAAGTGGTATTTTTCATCCAATTTTCGTGTTGTGTGTATGAAGCTTAACTGTTAGTACATTAAAAAAAAACAATTCTCAATAAACATAAATACGGTAATTCTCTGAATAATCAGCATTCATTCAATTGTGCTTCCATGCAAATGTGAACATCGTGTTCTGATCTTTATTGGGGAATTTTATTTTGTATATAGAGTGTTTATGTGGTGAGTTTACACTTTTCATTGAACAGAGTTTGGATAACACAGGGTTAAACGGAAAGGTCATAAATGAACTGCACATTATCTGGACAGAATTCTTGGGGAGATAGTGATGTGTTCCTGCTTAGGAGATGTATGTTAGCTTGGGGGGCTGCAAACTCTGCAGGGCTCCAACACACACTCGCTGCTATTCCAACCCTTCACATATTTCCACATAAACTTCCCTCCTGGCATTAAACTTTGCCAGGTATTGTGCTCAGCTTACCACCCCAAACTGATGTTCCTCCCTCAGCTCACCTCTCTCCTTGCATGTCCTGTGAGCAGAATAGCTGTGCTCCTCCTCTAGGTTCTCTCATCATATGGCACTGAAGATAGAGGAGGGGGAGAATTAGCGGAACACACAGAGCAAGTATGCAGGACAAGGGGGGTAGGATGAGGAGACAGAAAATCAGGAGGGACCGGCAGGGAAGAGCATCACGAGAGGTCTGATTAAATACAATCTCTTAGCAGCAGGGACCTGATCTACCCATCAGCTAGCTGTGATTGATGGGTAGATCGAAGCGGAAGATGTCATGGGGCCCCCTACTGGCAATGCCTGAATAGTTAGGTGTGTGGCACTTACTATTGCGAGCTGTGTCGGCGGCTGATGGTGTAGTACCTGCCATACATCTCACATACTTCAAAGTCTTGCAGGACATGGCTGCTAATGGGAACTGAGTTCCTGTTGTGGAAAAAGTACAGGAACTCTGTTCCCATGAGTTCTTGCAGGACTTGAGCCCTGCCTTTAGGTGCCTTTTAGCAAACTCTAGACGGGCTGTCCTGTGCCTTATACTGAGGAGTGGCTTTCATCTGGCCTCTCTATTATACAGGTCTAATTGGTGGAGTGCTGCAGAGATGGCAGTTCTTCGGAAAGGTTCATCTCTTTCCTCAGAGAAATGCTGGAACTCTGTCAAAGTTACCATTGGGTTCTTGGTCACCTCCCTGATTAAGGCCCTTCTCCCCCGATTGCTTAGTTTGGCTGGGCAGCCCACTCAAGGAAGAGTCCTTGTGGTTCCAAACCTTTTCCATTTATGGATGATGAAGGCCACTGTGTTCATTGGGAACTGCAGAGGTGGATTCAAATCAAGTTGTAGAAATATCTGAATTTAGAACACATGCAAGTAATATAGACACTTTACTTCCAAACACATGTAAAGTAGGAATAAATTGAAAGTAGTTGGGTTCAGTTTAGGGCATGTTTGGTGAATGTGAAGTTCAGTTGCAGATTCCAATCCCTATTGAAGTATATGGGTGCTGAATGTTTAAAAAAAAAAAAAAAAAAGTAAAGACCATCATCTAAAACAGGGGTAGGCATTCATAATTTGAGATCTACTAGGACAACATGGAGCATATCAAAGATCCTGGGGGGAAGGAGGGGGGAGCACAAATTTTTAGGCCCCCCAATAAAAAGACTGCATGTAGTGGCAGTAGTGTCTTCTTTCCCCCTTCACATCACCCCCCCCCCCCAGTGAAATACTATGCCCCCCCACAATAGCGTCTTTAGCCCCTCAGCTCCCCTCACAGTAGTGTCCTCTACCCTTCTGCCCCTCCATACCAGGGGGCATCCATTTACGTAGCCATCTGGTGCAGTGTTGGTGGAGGTACCAGAGGTCTCATCTTGTTGCGATGACTCACTATTTGCTCCTGTGCGGCAAGTAGGTGGCACATTTTCCCCTCTGGGTATATCCCTACAGGGGGAGTCAAGGAGAGGAGGCAGACTGTAAGCTGCTGGTTGTTTGCTGTAGATTGTAATCTCAACCAGGGGCTGCTAGGTTTTCTCCCCACAGGCTTCCAGGACTTCCTAAGTCAGGCTAGGTTATGTTTCTCTACCATCTAATTCTCAGGACAGCGGGTGCTGGAGGAGGATGTGTACACTGAAGAGAGGGGACAGACTTACTGCTCCATGTAGGGGAGAGGCTGCAGAGCTGGAGGATGAAGCCACCTGTGTGCCTGTGCACAGTGCCAGAGCCCAGAGGCTGGCACACTGCACAGCTGCTCTCTCTCCCATCTCTGTACCAACCTCCTGGGGATAGAGCAGCGGCTGGGGAGTAAAAGGAAACTGCAAGGTATACACTGCACCACAAGGAGCCTCCGAAAACGTAATCTTCTCACAGGACTGTATTGGACAATCCTTCATACCACCTTAGCAATCTAGTGATTGGCTGCTAGGACTGCTGGTCATCCTAACAACCAATAAATTCTGTCCAGTACTATGCTGCCTCAAAGCTCTTCACTCTGCTGTGAAAATGAGAGTGGAGGAGGCAGAGCAGGAGGATCGGCAAATCAGAAACATGTTCACGATCTACTCATCGGCTTCCCATTTGTCGATGGATAGATCAAGATCGACAGGATTCTGACTCCGATCTAGGATAATAGGCAAGGAATTGTCAAAAAAATGGCATGGAGTCCTGGAGACTGCACTGATGAACATCATGTACCAAAGCAAAGGGACAGAGATTGGTGGGGAGCAGAGATTTTAATAATGCTTTAAGTGGAATATTTAAAATACCGCAACAATTCAGCTGCGTTATTTCTGTATGTAAACAAAGTAGCTTATGGTAGATAAGGATCTGGTATAGATGTTAATGGGGGGTTCCACAAAAAAACAAAAACATGAGATTCCCCCCTAAAAATCTGTATTCTTGGTATGGATGTTAAGGGGTATCACAGGCAAAAAAATAAAATGATGGCATGGAGCCCCCCTCCAATTCCCTACCAGACCATTATCTGAGCATGTAGCCTGGCTGGCCAGGAAAGGGAGGGGATTAGCATCTGCCCCCAATTCCTGAGCCTTCTCAAGTCACATTCCCTCACCATTCGGGGGGGGGGGGAAACTTTCCAAAGGGGGGAATCCCCAAGAGATTACTGACTAAATATGGTCATGTTCATATTTAGTCGATAAAGTCACCCAGGAGGCTCTGTTCCCTATGTTTAGCTGCTCTCAGGAGATGTCATTCAGTGTGAGTAAGCCATGGGAGAGGATCCTGTAGGCAGGTGTTTTTTTTTTTTGTTTTTTTTTCATTATGATTGATATGGATCTGCTTTAATGGATGACATGAATGACTATGGATTTTATTTGTTAGGCTTTTTTTTTTATCAAATTGCTTATCAAATAGTATCAGAATGTTATTTACTGTATAAGTTATTTTTTGTGAATAAGTGGGGATGCTTTGCACCCCTTACTCATCCACATGGGGGGCATCTGTATCTGGAGAACCCCCTTATGGTTAAAGCAGGGTTCCAGATTCCGATAGGCTTCCTGCCTTCCTGCTTGCAGACCCCCACATGGGGGAGCATGGTACGCCCCCATGTTGAGGTTAAGTGGTCTGGTATGATTGCACACTCCTTCCACCCCCTTTTCTGGGCAGTCAAGCTGTATGCTGGTATGAATATTGGGGGTACCACAAGCAGTTTTTTGTTAGTTTTTTTTTGCCTGGGGTGTCCATTAAATCCCATACCTGATCTAATCATTCTAAAAAAAAAATTTGATCCCCACCCCTTTTGACTGAATTCCCCGACTAACAGCTGAATAGACTGGATGGAGGTGGCTCATGGTTGTTGAGATGCCAGCAGCTGCTGAGTTCCTAACAACCAGCCTGAGGGCAAGAGGTAGTAATACTGCTGCTAAAATATGGGATGCCATTAAATGTCATGTGCGTGTAAAGGCAGGTGTCCCAATACTTTTGGTAATATAGTGTACCTGTCAGTAATCATAATGCTATGGCTGATCGGTGTATACAGTTTTTGATTCTAAATTCAAGGCCTTAAAACTGAGTTTAATGGCTGGACCTCTGTGCTCCGGTCTAGCACTGGTAGTGACTCTAGCTAGCATATTTATGTTTTCCTTTAAGCAGACCCTCTTGAGTGTGTATTTTCCTAATGCAGTAATATAAATACTGACTAAGAGGACCTTTCATCCCAGTAAATGCATGGATGACATGCAATAACTCCCCCAACATTACAAGTTTGGAAGTTTTTGCCATCAACAAGACGTTCTTGGCCATCAAATCAGTCGCAGTCTTTCCCAAACCCCCCCTATACGTCACGTGAAGGCAGCTGGTGATGACAGGTATAGTAAACATCATATACTGACTTCTAGTCAAAGAAAGAGTTTTCCCTCTCAGAACAGTGACTTTCCTCTGTACTCAATGTATTTTTAAAAACTGAAACAATTTATTGATTTATCAGTTTTTCTGTAATCAAGGCGATCAATACGAAAGCAGGAAACATAAAACATTAACAAGCTGGTAAGTGCATTGAGCCAACAATTTCAAGGCATAAAATATACATACGCCACACGTATGTCACAATTTCTACAGGTATTTGAGATGGAAATAAGATACACTATATTACCAAAAGTATTGGGATGCCTGCCTTTACAAGCACATGAACTTTGAAGGCATCCCAGTCTTAGTCCATAGGGTTCAATATTGGAGTTGGCCCACACTCTGCATCTGTAACAGCTTCAACTCTTTTGGGAAGACTGTCCACAAGGTTTAGGAGTGTGTTTATAGGAATGTTTAACCATTCTTCCAGAAGTACATTTGTGATGTTTAAAATGCACTGTCACCGTACTAGTGACACTGGCAGGGAATGGAGTTAACATTAGGGGTGATCAAAGTGTTAAATGTGTTCCCTGGGATTGCTTGCTAACTGTGGGTGATGCTTTGACTGGGGGAAGACAGAGATCATGTTCCTGCTTAGCAGAAACACAAGGTCTCCATCTTCACAGAACCGTGCTCTGCCTTGGACCCACTGATTGGCTCCCGTTGTGTCCAATGACAGCAGGAGCAGGTCGCCAGCAGCGTGCACTCACCCCAGACTCGAATAAATAAATCACGTACAAGTACGTGATTTTGCACTTAAAGGGCCTCCCTGCTGCAGTATAAGTACGTGGGGCGATCCTTAAAGTGGATGTAAACCCACTCTCATCCTTTCTAAACTACTGCAATATTGGTTTATCTAGAAGAATATGCATGCCTCCTGCATGTATACTTATCTGTCAAATGTCTCCCCTCTGTCTGCCCGCCAAACTGCTGGTTGTAAGCTGAACAGTAGAGCCTTGAGTGGAGTGTGAATAAGTATTGCTTTTTTTTTCTTTTCTTTCTTTCTGATAGAGGGTGAATACTGCTATGCAAAATGTAAGCACATTGTTTCCCTGGAAGCCCAGGTTCTGAATCTGGGGAAGCAACTGTCAGCACTGAGAGGACCCGCCACCCTAAATGAGAGCCAGGAATGTACACGGCAGGTGCCGGCAGGGGCCAGCACAGAGGTGGGTGGAGACAAAGAGGTGCAGGCACTAGTGGAGAGTAGATGGGTGACAGTCAGGAAGGGTAGAGGGGCAAGTGCCAGGGAGGCCGATCCAGGGCTGGAACATGCCAATAAGTATGCTCAATTGAGTGACATTGGTGATCCCAGTCAGGGACCAGCACTGCAGGAGTTGAGGGATTCACCTAGCTGCCTGGAGAAGAACTCCTCCAGTGAGAGTTGGGGGGGAGCGAAGGGAAAGGAAAAACAGATTCTGGTGGTAGGGGACTCAATTCTTAGGAGGACAGAGAGGCCGATCTGTAACAACAACCTGAAGTGCCAAACTGTATGTTGTCTGCCGGGCGCTCAGGTTCGGCACATAACGGATCTGGTGGACAGATTACTGGGAGGGGCTGGGGAAGATCCAGCTGTCATGGTGCACGTTGGCACCAATGACAAAGTCAGAGGCAGATGGAGTGTCCTAAAGAATGATTTTAGGGACTTGGGAGCTAAATTGAGGAAAAGGACCTCCAAGGTAGTATTCTCAGGAATACTACCAGTACATTGAGCCACACCAGAAAGAAAGAGAGAGATTAGGGAAGTAAACAAGTGGCTCAAGA
The DNA here is from genome assembly GCF_037356315.1 of Lithobates pipiens. Lineage (NCBI taxonomy): Eukaryota > Metazoa > Chordata > Amphibia > Anura > Ranidae > Lithobates > Lithobates pipiens. The sequence goes on from NW_027507785.1 coordinate 297,687,108, forward strand.
GCTGGTGTAGTAAGGAGGGGTTTGGGTTCCTGGAGGACTGGGACGACTTCTCAGTAGACATGTGCATTCGTTTTCGTCCGAATGCATTTTCTTCCGAATTTCAGCTATTTTCGTTTTCGTTTTGACATACGATAACGAAAGCACAGAATGCGAAAAACGAAAGATCCGACATAAATAAATGCTTTATTTTCGTTTTCCTTGTTACAACAGTTCGATATAGAATAGGAGATTCGACGTGACTCTGACAATAACAATCTGTCTATAGAACCTGTGGTCGAATGTGCCTAACCTTACCTCTATTAGTCCAAGATTATATAGAGAAAATATTCGACAGAGAAAAAAGATTTGACAGAGAGAAAAGATTCTGCAAGTTACTGTCCTAAAAGGTGTTTGGGGACCGGGTCCTGCTCCAGGGGAGATGTATCAATGCAAAAAAGTTTTTTCGGGAGCAGTGATTTTAATAATGATTAAAGTGAAACAATAAAAGTGTAATATTCCTTTAAATTTTGTAGGGGGGGGGGGTGTCTAACTGTCTATAGTATGCCTGTGAAGGGGCGCATGTTTCTGCTGCTTAGAACTGTCCCTGCACAAAGTGGCATTTATGCAGGAAAAAAAGTCCTTTAAAATCACTCGCAGATATTATGAATTGTCGGCTCCGTAATACAGAGAACACTCATTGAAAGTCATTGATAAAAAAATAAAATAAATACATTTTAAAAAAAGCGTGGGGGTCCCCCAAATTCAATTACCAGGCCATTCAGGTCTGGTATGGATATTAAGGGGAACCCTGCCTCAAATTTAGGAAAAAAATTGACATGGGGTTCCCCCTAAATATCCATAACCAGACCCTTCAGGTCTGGTATGGATATTAAGGGGAACCCCGCGTCAAATTAAAAAATAATTGACGTGGGGGTCCCCCTAAAAATCCATACCAGAACCTTTATCCGAGCACGCAACCTGGCAGGCCGCAGGAAAAGAGGGGGGGATGAGAGAGCGCCCCCCCCTCCTGAACCATGCCAGGCCACATGCCCTCAACATTGGGAGGATGCTTTGGGGGTCTGTGACCCCTCAAAGCACCTTGTCCCCATGTTGATGAGGACAAGGGCCTCATCCCCACAACCCTGGCCGGTGGTTGTGGGGGTCTGCGGGCGGGGGGCTTATCAGAACCGGAAGCCCCCTTTAACAAGGGGACCCCCAGATCCCGCCCCCCCTGTTTGAAATGGTAAGGGGGTACAAAAGTACCCCTACCATTTCACAAAGAAAGTGTAAAAAATAGTTAAATAAGACAAACACACTTTTGAAAAATTCCTTTATTAAAAATAAAAAAATAAAAAAAAGATTCCAGCGGTGGTAATCCACTCTTGCTATCCAGTGACGGACGGTCATCTCTCCAGCGATGGCTCATCTGAATCAGCGCAGCGAATCCATCCTTCTTCTGTCTCCATGGAGGAGACACTGCAGGGATTCCGGCGGCCTGACGTTTCTTATATACGGAGGGCGGGGCCACCCGTCACCTGACCCCGCCCCCCTCTGACGCAAGGGGAAACCCGGGGTTCCCTGTGACGTATGGGTGACCCCGCACCCCTCTGATGTAACACATGCAGGTTTCCGTTACATCAGAAGGGGGCAGGTCACCCATACGTCACGGGGAACCCCGTGTTTCCCCTTGCGTCAGAGGGGGGCGGGGTCAGGTGACGGGAGGCCCCGCCCTCCGTATATAAGAAACGTCAGGCCGCCAGAATCCCTGCAGTGTCTCCTCCATGGAGACAGAAGAAGGATGGATTCGCTGCGCTGGATCAGATGAGCCATCGCTGGACCCCGGAGAGATGATCGTCCGTCGCTGGATAGCAAGAGTGGATTAGCACCGCTGGAATCTTTTTTTTATTTTTAATAAAGGAATTTTTCAAAAATGTATTTTTCTTATTTAACAATTTTTTACACTTTCTTTGTGAAATGGTAGGGGTACTTTTGTACCCCCTTATCATTTCAAACAGGGGGGGGCGGGATCTGGGGGTCCCCTTGTTAAAGGGGGCTTCCAGATTCTGATAAGCCCCCCACCCGCAGACCCCCACAACCACCGGCCAGGGTTGTGGGGATGAGGCCCTTGTCCTCATCAACATGGTGACAAGGTGCTTTGAGGGGTCACAGACCCCCAAAGCATCCTCCCAATGTTGAGGGTATGTGGCCTGGTACGGTTTAGGAGGGAGGGGGGCCGCTCTCTCGTCCCCCCTCTTTTCCTGCGGCCTGCCAGGTTGCGTGCTCGGATAAAGGGTCTGGTATGGATTTTTAGGGGGACCCCCACGTCAATTTTTTTTTAAATTTGACGCAGGGTTCCCCTTAATATCCATACCAGACCTGAAGGGTCTGGTTATGGATATTTAGGGGGAACTTCACGTCAAATTTTTTCTTAAATTTGAGGCAGGGTTCCCCTTAATATCCATACCAGACCTGAAGGGCCTGGTAACTGAATTTGGGGGACCCCCACACTTTTTTATTTATTTATTTATTTTATTTTTTATCAATGACCTTCAATGAGTGTTCTCTGTATTACGGAGCCGACAAATCATAATAGCTGCGAGTGATTTTAAAGGACTTTTTTTCCTGCTTAAATGACACTTTTTGCAGGGACAGTTCTAAGCACCAGAAACACGTGCCCCTTCACAGGCATACTATAGACACCCCCCCCCCCCCCCTTACGAAATTTAAAGGAATATTACACTTTTATTGTTTCACTTTAATCATTATTAAAATCACTGCTCCCGAAAAAACGGCAGTTTTTAAAACTTTTTTTTGCATTGATCCATGTCCCCTGGGGCAGGACCCAGGTCCCCAAACACTTTTTAGGACAGTAACTTGCAAATTAGTCTTTACAATTAGCACTTCAGATTTTGAACGTTGGAGTCCCATAGACTTTAATAGGGTTCTAAAGTATGCTATATACTAGCTCCGTCGAATCTTCTTTATACATTCGACAGACACCATAAGCCTTCCAAGACAGATTCGACCATAATTCATGTGGATTTTCGGACGAATGCAATTTTTGAACGAAAAACGAAATAAATAAAAACGAATTTCGGGAGTAACTAAATAAATTAAGTTTTCGGACGAAAACGAAATTCCGAAACAAAATATTTTACTCTGCATATGTCTACTTCTCAGTCGATAACCGGTACTATAGAAGGGACGGACTGCACCTAAATGAGGAGGGTGCAGATCAGCTGGGATTAAGGATGGCCAAAATGTTAGAGGGGTTTTTAAACTAGGCGATGGGGGGGGGGGGTTCAGAGATAGAGATAGTCAGCGTGGAGCATATTCCAGAGGGTAATATTAGGGGCATTAGTGGTAGGGTAACCAAAGCACATAAACCCTAGGTAAATATAGTAGCAAGTCCTAGTTGTAATCTTGGAACACCCAAGAGGATAGTATGTGACCGGTCAAAATATATTAATGCATTAAAATGTTTGTTCACCAATGCCAGAAGTCTGCCAAGCAAAATAGGCGAGTTGGAAGCTCTGGTGCATCAGGAGAGCTATGATGTAATCGGTATTGCTGAAACTTGGCTTCATTCCTCACACGACTGGGCTATTAATATTCCTGGCTATGCACTCTTTCAGAAAGACAGAGTAAAAAGGAAAGGTGGAGGGGTCTGTCTGTATATGAGAAGTGATCTCAAAGCGAGTGAGAAAGAGGACCTGGTAGTAGGAGAGTGTGATGAGTCTGAAGCATTATGGGTGGAACTGCATACAGATGTGCGTAGTTCAAAGTTAATCATTGGAGTTTGTTATAGACCACCCAATGTTAATGAGGAGGTGGAGACTCAGCTCCTTGCACAGATAGAAAGGGCTGCAAGGGCTGGGACAGTGATAATAATGGGGGATTTTAACTACCCAGAAATTGACTGGGGTAATAGCACTGCTGGGACAGTTAAAGGGCAAAAATTTATAAACCTATTACAAGACAATTTTATGGTCCAGTTTATTGAGGCCCCAACTAGGAATGATGCTCTGTTGGACCTGGTAATCTCAAACCATGCAGAACGTATTACTAATGTTCAGATAAACGAACACCTGGGTAGCAGTGACCATAACATGATTTCATTTGATGTTAGCTGTAAGCAAAAATCACATACGGGAAAGATAAAAACACTTAATTTCAAGAGAGCAAATTTTCCAAGGATGAGGGCTGCTCTCCAGGACCTAGACTGGGAGAGAATATTGGCATCAATGGGCACAGAACAGAAATGGGAATTCTTCAAAAGACTGTTTGTGATCTCACGGCAAAGTATATTCCCATGGGCAATAAGTTTAAAAGGCTAAAAAGAAAACTGATGTGGCTATAAAAAAAGAGCTTTTAAAAAATATAAAAATGAAGGAACGCTAGTGTCATTTAAATGTTACAAAGAATATAACAGAATATGTAAAAAGGAAATCAAGGATGCAAAAATTCAAAATGAAAGACAGATTGCAAAAGATAGTAGGACAAACCCCAAAAAATGATTCAAATATATTAATAGTAAAAAGGTTAAGTCTGAGCATGTAGGCCCTTTGCAAAATAATCTGGAGTGGGTGACTGGGTACAAAGAGAAGGCTAACTTATTAAATACTTTCTTCAGCTCTGTGTATACAAAAGAGCATGGGGGAGCTAATGTCCATAATGGGGGTGGTAGTGACGCAGCCCCAAATCCACAATGGCTCAAAAGTGATATGGTCCAGAAATATTTGGACAGAATAAAGGTGGATAAAGCACCTGGACCTGATGGCATCCACCCACGGATCCTAAAAGAATTGAGCTCTGTAATTTCAAAGCCATTGTATCTAATTTTTAGGGACTCATTAATGACAGGAATAGTCCCACTGGATTGGCGCCGAGTCTCCAGGTAGGCGGGGCCCGCGAAGGAGACGTCGTTGGCCCTGGTATGGACTTAAAGGGGAACCCCAACGGCAAAAAAAATCGGCGTGGGGGTCCCCTTTAAGTGCATACCAGGTGGCGGGGCCAGCGTCGTCTACCTGGAGACCCGCTCGAAATGAGCGGACTTTCCTCCGCGTGTGTGGGCGAGTCCGTTCATTTCAAAAGTAGGGCGGATAGTACGGCGGACTTAGTACGCCGTATTAGTCCGCTGAAAAAGTGCAGTGTGTGGGCAAGTAGCCCCTTCGGAGAGTCCACCGGACAGTCTGGCGGGAAGTCCGCCAGACTAAGGCCGCGTACACACGGGCGGATTGTCTGCCCAACTTAGTCCTCTGAAACGTGTTTCAGCGGACAATCCGCTCGTGTGTGGGCTTCAGCGGACTTTTTCAGCGGACAGTCTGACGGACTAAGTCTTTCGGAATTTCCGTAATTTTGTCCGTCCAAACTTGGTTTCAGCGGACAGTCCGCTCGTGTGTAGGCAAGTTGGACGGACTAAGTATGGCGCATGCTCAGAAAGGATTTACACGCCGAAGGTTGCATTGCAGTGTATTGGACGTCGTATTTCTAGTCCCGTCGTACGTGCTGTACACGTCATCGCGCAAGCTTTCAGCGGACTGTCTGTTCATCGTGTGTGGTCAAGTCCATTCATTCAAAAGTTGGACGGACTGTCTGTCGGATTGTCTGACGAACTTAGTTGGGCAGACAATCCGCCCGTGTGTACGCGGCCTAAGTCCGTCGGCTAGTCCGCTACGTGTGTACGCGGCATTACACTGAACTTCTGCTATGATCACTAACATCCAGTCAAAACCCAGAAAAGTCCCCACAGCCAAATCATGCTGAGGTGTGGAACAGCCAATCCTGGCAGAGCAGCAGAAGAAAGGAATGGGAGGGAATTAAAAAATAATGCATGTCTTAGGCTAGTGCACAAGATATGTAAATCACCTGTCACTCACAGCAAGGGGGAGGATTTAACAAAGTTTTTCTGTTTGTCAAGATTTATCTCACTGAACAATAAAAGAGGGTTGCTCAGAGCTGGATTAACTCTTTGTGGCAAGACTGGACTCAAATGATAGCAAATCTTATAATTTACATTATGACATCAACAAAAAAAATAAAAATTTGGGTTTACATCCACTTTAAGCCACTTCATAAACGCAATACTATATATATATTGCAGTTTTCAAGTGGTTTACCAGGGATTATGACTGAAGATACCCATAACCCCAGTACCATTTTTTGCAGCTGGTGGCTGGCTTTGTCACGAAAGAGTTCCGAGTGGTTCATTATTACTATTGTTATTATACAGGATTTATATAGCGCCAAACAGTTTACGCAGCACTTTTAAATATAAAACTGAGCCAATACAGTTACAATACAATAAAGTACAAGAGGGTTAAGAGGGCCCTGCCCAGAAGAGCTTACAGTCTAATAAGGTGGGGCAGATGGTACAAAAGGTACATGGTACAAAAGGTTGTAACTGTGGGGAATGAGCCGGTGGCAAAAGATTAGTTGGAGGGGTGATAGGCTTCCCTGAAGAGATGAGGTTTCAGGGATCGCCTAAAGGCAGCAAAGAAGAGATTTGGGTTATTTTTCAATCCAGATCTCTCCATTAAGATGACCTTTCATCCTTATTCCTATTACAAGGCATGTTTAGATGACTTGTAATAGGAATAAAAGTGATAAAACAAAAAGATTAAAAGGGATAGTGTATAAATTATAAGCACTGTGCTGTGTAATCTGCTTTAAGGGAACAGGATCTGAATTTATTTCTGTTGGGTTATCAAACACTTTAATAGGTGCCCCTTGTTTCCTTCTCAAAAAGTTGGGAGGTATACTGTTGTGAGTTTCGCATGTCTGCTGGTTGTCTCTTTCTATAACTTCCCGGATTCCCTGCATGCTTTGCAGCTTCTCCTTCTATTTACTTTCAGTTTCTAAGGACTACATATCCCATGGTACCTTGCTGCCTGCAAGCAGTGATTTCTGTACTGATTCCACCTCCTGAGACTCCCCCTCTCAGCTCCTCTGAAAAAAAATTCTGTCCTACCGATATTAATCTGAATGATCCTGATTTTTGTAAATTTACTTTGTAATGATCCCAACACATGTACTTCCTTGAAATCTGTGCCACGTAGTCATTGTGCCCATCAACAGGGCATAGTGACTACGTGGCACAGAATTCAAGGAAGTAAATGTGTTGGGTTCATTACAAAGTATAATACAAATGCAAATACATAAGTATAATTAAAATTAAAAAATGCTTTAACTGCTTAAGGACCACCTCACACCGACATACGTCGGCAGCGCTCCCGACCCACGGCTGGGCACGTACAGGTTGGTGATTGGGCCCAGCCGTGGGTTGGAAGCGTGCCGGTCCTGAGCCCCGTGACCATGGCCACGGGACCAGCGGACCCGATCGCCGCTGATGTCCCGCGATCGGATCACAGAGCTGAAGAACGAGGCTAGGTCTGTGTAAACAAACCTCTCCCCGTACTTCCTACTGTGGCTGTCACCGATCGTCTGTTCACTGTTATAGGGAAAGACGATCAGTGACGTCACATGCCAGGCCACGCTCCCTACAATAAAAAACACATAACGTCACACATAACCCCTACACTTCCCCCTAGTGGTTAACTCCTTCACTGCCAGTGTCATTTACACAGGAATCAGTGCATTTAAATAGCACCGATTGCTGTATAAATGACAATGGTCCCAAAAATGTGTCAAAAATGTCCGACGTGTCCGCCATAATGTCGCAGTCACAATAAAAATCGCTGATCACCGCCATTACTAGTAAAAAAAAATATTAATAAAAATGCTGTAAAACTATCCCCTATTTTGTAAATGCTATAACTTTTGCGCAAACCAATCAATAACCAATCAATAATCGCTTATTGTGTTTTTTTCACCAAAAATATGTAGAAGAATACATATCGGCCTAAACTGAGGAAAAAAATATATTTTTGGGGGATATTTATTATAACAAAAAGTACAAAATAATGCGTTTTCTTTTCAAAATTGTCGCTCTATTTTTGTTTATAGCGCAAAAAATAAAAAATGCAGGGGTGATCAAATCCCACAAACCTCTATTTGTTGGAAAAAAAAGGACATCGATTTTGTTTGGGAGCCACGTCGCACGACCGCGCAATTGTCAGTTAAAGCGACGCAGTGCCAAATCGCAAAAAGGGAATTGGTCCTTTGGCTGCAAATTGGTCCGGGGGTTAAGTGGTTAAATACAATCAAAACATTGAAAATACTTGTGTTAAGTTTGTCTGCATGTGTCAAAAAATGAAGCAAGCTAAACAAACTCAATAAGCTCGGGATACATTGGCTTCCCCATAAGACACAATTTTAGTGGTGCCGACGTTTAGCTTCCTGCTGAACTATACCCATCTATGGGCTTCATTCACTCGCCCTGACATATTTAAACTCCTGCCTATCAATAAATAATTAAATGGATTGAAAGATCACTATATGTAGCCTAAATAATTCAAGACGCTCCTCTGAGCAGACAAATATATTTAAATGTAGTTAGCTCACTAACACTATAAGTCACAGAATTCAGAAAGATGCTATCACAAATCATGCATAGCGGAGGACGGATACATCCCGATTAATCCTGATTAAGGTGCATATATAAAATATAGGAACAATAACATCAACCTAAAGCCATAATGCTAAAGGTAATTAAAAGAGAATTCCAGGCTAGCGATTTTCTTAAAAACAGAATATATATGACTTGGCTTCGGTTTTTCGTTTTCATGTTATACTATTTGGTATAATGCGCATATCTGGGAGTGTATGTCTTTTGACACATGGTTGTCATGTGTGCCAATAATAATCCTTTCTTTTAGAAACAAAGGAAGGTTGACATACCATTGCTGAGATTGTGATTCTGTCAGAAACCATTAAATCAGGCCGGGACAGAAGTACAGTTAAATCACACTTGTTTAATAATAAAAGTAAAAAGAACAAACGTAGTCAAAACATAGCCAAAGTTCAGTAACCGGAACGGATAGTCACCAAGCCAGAAGTCAGGGATCAATATAGTGGAACAGCAAGCAGGAACTGGAGCCAGAAGGGTTGTCAGCAAAGCAAGTCTTGAACAGGATCGCAGGAGAATGTCTCTGTGATGTTGACCAAGGCAAAGGCAGAGATCCTTTGGGCTGGATGGCTTAAGTAGGCAGGACTGACGAGCAGGATATCAACAGCTGAGTAACTGTGGAGAGATAGGAGCTGGCAATTAAGCAACAGATGAACAGCCAGCTCTGAGAAGGAAGGGCTGAGCCCAGCCCTGACAGATTCAACACTCATCAATCATCATGAACAGCTCACACAACCTTTCAGATGGCTTTATTATTACTAAAATAAACTTGTTCTTTGCTCAAGGGGGGCAAAGCAACAGGTTCACTTTAAGGCCCATCCCCCCATTAAGGAAATGATCATCGTTTTCTGCTCCCCTACTGCTCCGTTTATCTACTGGGCCTTTCTTCACAAATGGCAGGGCTGATACTTGGAAATGTCCCAGTGATGTCACATGAGGATGGGGAGACAGTCCTCAGTCTTGTGTGAGCTCCAACTTGGATACAACTGAAGCTTAAAGTGTTACTAAACCTACAACAGTAAAATCAGTCTATACATGCAGTAAAGCATGCTTGTTATACCCACTGTGGAACCTAAGGGGTTAATCCTTTGCATTGTCTAAAAAGGCTGTTTGATCCTGTCTTCCCTGATCCTACCCTTCTTCCACTGTCCCCAACCCATTTCCTGTTAGAAGAGAGCCTTGGAGACAAGCTGCACGTGCACAGTTTGGTGTGTATTGCTAGAAAGTTGTTTTTTTGAGAGAGAGATTGTATGTGATCAGCACAGGGCTAATCAGCACTGTCCAGACAGAGGGTCAGGGGTCCTGCAGCCTCATAGGACAATCAGAGGAAAATGAAAACTCCTCCTACAAGCTTTAACCAGACACTGATAGAAGTCACAAGACTGCTATATACTGCTGATGAGAAAATGTATTTAGCAGTTTATATTTACTGAACTAATTGCATTTCCATGTTCTGTGTCCTGTGGGAGACCAGATATAGTGAATGCAGGGTCCTGGGTTTAGTAAAAATGTGACTTAATCATAAAATTTGAAAACAGGAAGCTTTTCGTTGCAAAATATACATACATGACATTTTGAAAATGGCAGTCACGTGACTAAAATAAAGTGTTTTTAAAGGCAGAAGGTTTTTTACCTTAATGCATAGAAAAACCTTTTGGGTGCATCTCCCCCGCGCCCCCCAAGCCCTCCCTTATACTTATCTGAGCCCCATTTCAATCTAGTGATGTACATGAGAGCAGTGGCTCTGCCGGGTGATTGGCTCACACAGCAGCAGGAGCATTTGGCTCCTACTGCTGTCAATCATCCACAGCTAGTGAGCCAATGAGAAAAGAGTGGGGGTAGCAATATCCATTCACAGGAGTGCGGCTCGGGAGCAAGGCTGTTCGAGTGCCTCCATGGAAAGCGGCTTGCAATTGGGGGCACTCAGCGGGGGTGAGGACCCAAAAAGAAAAGGACCAGGTCTACTCTGTGCAAAACCATTACACAGAGCAGGTAAGTATTTTTACATTTTGAAAATTTAGAACCACCTTACATGAATTTTTTTGTCTCTTCTGCAATAACAATGGTTTATCCTCCTGTTTAAACTGAGCTGTGACCTCCAATTTTCCCCAGTTCTCTATTCAATGACATGTGAAAAGATTCACATATTAGTCACAGGTATGCATGAGCATTGGGTTCGGGTTGAACATGGGTTCAACCCCAATCCAGCCTGTTGGCACTTCAGTGAACAGGAGTGAACAAATTGGCCATATTTGGCAAGTTCACATGCTCTAACCTCCGGCTGATGGTTGTACACAAAAAATTAGTCTGTCAGCACTACAACAATGACAGATCCCTGCCAACTTCTGTTTGTAAACTAGCCACCGAGGATCCTAGGTGACGCCATTAAGAAAATATGGTCATGAGTATATTTGATCAGTGATATCACCCAGGATCCCCGCTGGCTCATTAATACAGAAGACGATGGGGCACCTTCATTTGAGATGAGAGTAGTAGTGGGTAGACATGTGCCGAACACCCCCCTGTTTGGTTTGCAGCAGAACTCCCAAACAGGGGAAATGTTCTAACCTGAATGGCGAACCCCATTGAAGTCTATGGGAGCTGAACATGAAAAATCAAAAGTGCCCATTTTGAAGGCTTATATGCAAGTAATTGGCCATAAAAGGGGTATGGGGGTCCGGGTACTGCCCTGGGGGACATGTATCAATGCAAAAAAAAATTTTTTTGTCATGAGCAGTGATTTTAATGATGCTTAAAATGAAACAATAAAAATTAAAAAAAATCATTTAACTATAGTTCCTGAGGGGTCCCCTTAGACCCCTTTCATACTGAGGCAGTTTTCAGGTGTTTTAGCACTAGAATAAGCGCCTGTAAAGTGCCTGAAAACTGCCTACCATGCCACCTAAATGTATACAGCACTCCCAAAATGCCCCTGCCCATTGCAATGAATGGGCCTGAAAAGTGCTTCGGAAGCACGGGCGTTTATAACCCCTTCTTCGGCCACTAGCGGGGGTTAAAAGCATTCCTCTAGCAGCTGAAAAGTGCCGCTTGAACAGTACTAAAGCACCCCTGAAACAAGGGGCACTTTAGCGCTAACGCACGGGCAGCCCCAGTGTGAAAGGGGTCTTAGTCTGCCTATAAAGTGGTGCATCTGTAGCACTAATAGAACATGCTGCAGCAAAACTGAAATTTATAAAAAAAAAAAATGGTCAAATCACATTTAAATGGACTTATGATTGCAATTGTTGGCATACGGCTATAATAAAAAAAGAAAGAAAAAAACGGCATGGGGTCCCCTTCCTAGTCTATACCATGGATTTTAAGGGAGACCCCACGCCAAAATTTAAATAGAAAACGGTGTGGAGACCCCGCAAAATCTATACCAGACCCTTATCCAAGCATGCAGCATGGCAGGTCAGAAGGGGGGGGGCAAGTGATCGCACCCCCCCTTCAGAACCATCCCAGGATGGGGGGGTAGCGCTGTGCAACGGCGGGGTGAACACCATGCAAATTTAAGTGTTCCCCCGAACAGGGCAAACAGCTAATGTTTGGCCCGAACTCATGCTTGGGCTGAACTGTTCTCCCAGCTCTATTTCCTGTTAAAAGAAGGGGAGCAAATGGGGAGGGGGGATATTTGGGCCTTTATATGAAGCATGTGGTAGCAAAGGAATAAAGTTGGTGAACAAATAGGAATTTTATTGATTGTTACAGTTATAATTACATAAGATGCTGGTATTAATGGTAAGCAAGATAATGGCAAAACATGGTAATAACATTAGTATCACATAGTAGAATCACAGTAAAAGTCCAGGGTTCACTAAAGCATGATTGGATAAAAACATAATCAAAATGATGCCTGCAGGACCAATGGTCTCTTGCACCTGTTGGAGTAGTACATAATAGCTTGAAGATCTGGGTATATTTAGTAGGAACACGGCATTTGGTATCGCTATGAATTTCGTGGCCTTTGAACCACTCATCGAGAGCAAAGCACATGATAAATCTATAATAAAAAAAGTTATATGTAAATAATCAAAAATGTAATTAAATTAATGAAGGGCATGAACAGGGATGGGGTAAAAGGAACCCCACACCTGGTGCATATTTACTTACTCAGGTATGTGTATTGGTGGTATGGTAGGTGGGTGCCGCAAGCCATCCGTAGGCACCTCCAACCGGAAGCTCTGGCAGGCAGCTCAGAGGGGACGACCCACATGGGCCTGCAATCAGGGTAGGCATAGAAAACCAAGAGGCACTCCTGTGGAGAGGGTGAAAAATAAAGTCCATCAAAGAGGTCACAAATGTGTGCAAGAAGTGAAGGGATAAACAGAAACCTGTGATTGTGGAGGGAGTGGAAGTGCAGGGGTGAGGGGTCACCAGGCCAAGATGTGAAAATACCTGAGTGACTGTGAACTATAGAGAAGGTGGTGGCCCACCAGTGACATCTGGGGAGTGATAATGAAGTGGTTGGGAGTGCACAATTACCTGTTGGGAATGAAAATGAAAGGGCAGCGAGAAGGAGTGAGAGGAGGGTAAAGCCAAAAACTGTGTGTAATCCAATGTGTAGAGAGCCTCGAGTGCCAAAACCTCCCGGGGGTCATTTTTAAAGCATCACCACAAGACAGCCCACCAACGTCACGCCGCGTTATTTCCTAATAAGCAGAAAAGCTGCTATGTTTTACCTAACAATCTCCCGTTAAGTAGGAGACCACACTATATTAATCTATCTACATCCTAGCACCTATCTAGGAGGGTGCTACACCTGCACTAATATTACCAGCCCCCATTTGTGCCTGAAGACCTGTGTAGATGAACCGTTCATAAAGACATATTACCTTCTTCATACATATAGCGATGAAGCAAAATTCTGCTCAGGCTGCAAATGCAGTTTCTACAATTATTAAAGTATTCTCCTCTGCAGTATTCTTTCACGGTATATACTTTGTATCTCTTAAGTCCCAGTGGTGCTTTAGGGAGCACACCATACTTTTTTGTTATCTATTTCCTGTCATAGGAAGAATCAATGAGCAGCAATATGTAGCCAGTAGCGGCTTAATATATTAGGAAATATTATTTGAGAAATCCCACTGGGGATGCAGACTTTCTAATATATCCGTCCTCCAATGAATTTCATCCTAATAACTAATATTCTGCTTTACAAAATGCTGATCTCTATGAATACAGCGAGTCATAGGTGAGCAACAACAGAAAGAAATGAATTTCAAGATCACATGAGAAATTTATCACTTTCACTGATGACATTCATTATATTCATGTCACCGGCAAAGCGCCTATGGAGAGAACGGGCCCCGTGTATTAAATTCCCAATATATCAATGAAAAGTGTCAGAAACAATCTGCAGAATCTAGATAGTTTAGAGGGAACCTGTCATTATTATTAACCACATCATTTGCCTTCATTTTCAGGGCCTGTACACAGGCCGTTGATTTTATTTTTGACTAAAATATTTTATTTCAGAAGCTTCTAAACTGGCTTCAATCTCCGGTAAACAGATCACACATAGGCCACTTAATAATTTGGACAACAGGTTCAGAGGAGGACATGTTCGAAGCAGTAGGGGCAAAAGGAGAGCTTGATTGACCGGTCCAAGGATTACCAAAAGAAAAGGATTGGATCTGTCCCTCTACTTGGGTACAATTTTTGAAACTGCTTCCAATAAAGTGTTTGCATAGCCAATACATTGGTTTTATAGTTTTAAATACAGCAGAAAAGGATTCCAACTCCTGCATGGTCTTTATTGTTGTTTCTGTTTCTTTCAGAAGCTTCTAAACTGGCTTCAATCTCCGGTAAACAGGTCCCACATAGGCCACTTGATAATGTGGACATCACGTTCAGAGGAGGACATGTTCAAAGCAGTAGGGGCAAAAGGAGAGCTTGATGGGCCAGTCCGAGGATTACCAAAATAAAAGGCTTGGATGTGTCCCTCTACTTGGGTATTTTTTAAATTGCTTCCAATAAAGTGTTTGCATAGCCAATACATTGGTTTTATAGTTTTACATACAGTAGGGAAGGATTCAAACCCCTACCCAATCTTTATTGCTGTTTCTGTCCTCCTTAATCCTGTTGAATAAAAAAGTGATAGGAAATTCAAACTTTTACAGTTGTTTCCAGAACAATATGTAAATCTTCCAATGGAGATGCTTGGTGAGAATGGTCTAAAAAGGTGAATCCCCCATCCTTTTGTGAGTTTTGGCTATATATACACTTTAGTTAGAAAATCTACTGACCAACACGGGGCTCCTTTGGTGTTTGTAATGCCGCGTACACATGTATCAGACTATCCGGCGGACTTAGTCTGATGGACAAACCGCCGGACTGTCCCCTGGACTTTCCGAACGAGCTACCTGCCCACACACGGTACTTTTGTGGCGGCCGTACTTTTGAAATGAACGGACTCACCCACACACACAGAGGAAAGTCCGCTCATTTTGAGCGTGGCTCCAGGTAGCCGGGACCAGCGAAGGAGGCGTCGCTGGCCCCGTCACCTGTTGTGGACTTAAAGGGGAATCCCTACGCCGAAAAAATGGCGTGGGGGTCCCCCCCAGGTCCATATAAGACCCTTATCCGAGCCTTATCCAGATGATGTCCCCGCCCATTATGATGTCACAGTCACAGAGGATGCTGGGACTGTGACATCATAATGGGCGGGGACATCATCCAGCGATGTCCCTATATAAGTCGTCGCACGCTGCGTCCCTGCCATTGTGACCACACACACAGAGGAAAGTCCGCTCATTTTGAGCGTGGCTCCAGGTAGCCGGGACCAGCGAAGGAGGCGTCCCTGGCCCCGTCACCTGTTGTGGACTTAAAGGGGAATCCCTACACCGAAAAAATGGCGTGGGGGTCCCCCCAGGTCCATATAAGACCCTTATCCGAGCCTTGTCCAGATGATGTCCCCGCCCATTATGATGTCACAGTCACAGAGGATGCTGGGACTGTGACATCTTAATGGGCGGGGACATCATCCAGCGATGTCCCTATATAAGTCGTCACACGCTGCGTCCCTGCCATTGTGACCAGAGACAGCGACGAGGCAACAGCTCAAGAAGAGAAGAGAAGAAGAGAAGAGAAGAGAATAACAGAAGGCCAGAAGACAGCGGCGACAGAAGACTGGCCACAGCTTGTAAAAGAGCTAGAAGAAGGCGTGGTGGCCCGGCAAGAAGAACCGAAGAGGGGGACAAGACCACTGAGGAGGGGGACAAGACCCCCGAAGTCGGAAGAAGAGGGCGGCGGCGAAGAAGAAAGCCGGGCTCCTCGGCTAGTAAAAGAGCTAGCAGAAGATAGCGGAGGAGTCCGGCGAGAAGACCTCCGAAGACGGAAGAAGCCTCCGGGAGCTGTGCAATAAACTATTTTAACCCTTGTGTGTTGTGTTTTTTTTTACATTTTTTTTCACAGGTGAATGGGTAGGGGTACATTGTACCCCATACTCATTCACATAGAGTGGGGGGCCGGGATCTGGGGCCCCCTTATTAAAGGGGGCTCACGGATTCCGATAAGCCCCCGCCTGCAGACCCCGATAACCAATGGCCAGGGTTGTCGGGAAGAGGCCCTTGTCCTCATCAACATGGGGACAAGCTGCTTTGGGATGGGGGGGCCGCGTGTCCCCCCTTCCATAAGGCACCCCCCATGTTGAGGGCACACGGCCTGGTATGGCTCAGGAGGGGGGGGCGCTCGCTCGTCCCCACCCCCTTTCCTGGCCGGCCGGGTAGCGTGCTCGGATAAGGGTCTTATATGGACCTGGGGGTGACCCCCACAGCGTAGGGATTCCCCTTTAAGTCCATACCAGGTGACGGGGCCAGCGACACCTCCTTCGCTGGTCCCGGCTACCTGGAGCCACGCTCAAAATGAGCAGACTTTCCTCTGGGCGGGAAAGCACACACACGGCCGTATTGTCCGCCGAAATGCGAGTCAGATTGATGTGCAAAACTACAATCTTAGTCTGCCGGACTTTTTGGTAAAAAAAAGTCCGCCAGAGCCTACACACGGGCGGATTGTCCGGCGAACCTGAGTCCACCGGACTTTTCCACCCGGATTGTTTGATCATGTGTACGCGGCTTAAGTTGCTGTTTTAGGCCCTCATCACCTGGCTGTCGCTAGTTACTGCATGCATACCGGCTTTGCCACCTGCTCTGATACCAAGTTGATTCAGCATTCTGTTCTGAGAACTGCAATTTCCCGCTTCATCCAAGCAAGGAGCAGACCTCACTAGCCATCAACTTCAGCACTCATGCCAATCCATGTCCTTGCACTCTCTCTCTCTCTCTCTCTCTGCCTTCAGAATTTTTGGATTGCAGGAGGTGCACGAAAGGCCTCCACAATGTTCCAGTGTTCACCAGGTACGTGATAATGTGATTACTTTTGGAAGCAGAGATGAGTGTGTAAAAGCAAAAGGACCACTTGATTTTACTAGTACTAGCAGCAGAGCTCCAAAGAGGAAGAGAATGTACTCAAGGAGGCATGTGTTTCTCACCCCTGGTGACTATCAGTTGCCAGGTAAGTGCTAATATGGATCCCAAAATTGGTTATAGGTAGGAATTCCTTATTAGGATAGTGATGTCACACAGGGGACTCATTTAGGACATGTGCTATCTGATCATTGATTTACTTTTTCCAGTTAATTTAGCAAACCTGTTTGGGTAAAGCAAGATTAGCTGATTCATCCATTCTGAATCATGCAAACTGGTGCATTAATCTCTATTTGGAAGTCTTTCTATGTGCTACTGCCATTTAGTGTCACCAGCAGATGGCTCCTTGTTGTGTGGAAACCAAGCAATGCTTGCTCTTCACTAGGGAACCTCTTACACATTTTTATTTTAGCCACAAGATGCTTTTCAAGATGTGGTCCCTAGACTTACCTTACTAATGACAATTAATATGCACTTGATACTCAAAATAGAATCACATGCACCTCATTTGAAATGTAACTATAAATGTTGGAACTGAGTAACAGGCATATCAGTGGCTAAAGCCCAAGATGGTAGCCAAAGGCTCAAGTTGAGTTCATGGCAAGGAGAGTTGGCAATACCTGTAGGTAGATCTGTATAAAGTGTTAAAACAGCAGCAGCAAAGTTCAGTTCAGGGCTTTGCAACTGACAGTGTTTTTTTTATTTTGGCAGCACATGGTTGTGGCTGCAAGATAATGAAGGTATCAGATACCCATTTGCATATACTAGAGTACACACATGTGAACGCCACTTGAGTGCAAAATAATGGGTACTTCCATATGGCCATCCAACCACCAGGGAGAATTAAGCATTAGGGCTGTGTGCTCATATTGTTTGATTGCTATTGGTACTTGGACTTCAGCTTGCGTGACTCTAAGTTTCCATGGACTTCTGCAAATGATGTACCCTGGCTTGAGATATTTTGAGGTGCGTATGTGTTGCAGACCTAAGGCCTGTTGACTTCAACCCTTATCTCCTGCTACTTTGAACCTGTTCTCCTTATTCTGACCTGCTTCCTGAGTAATTAGGTCCTATCTTGTGCTGCACCTCATCTGATCCTTGCTGCAGATGTTGCTTGTCCATCTCTTCTGCTGACCAACTGGCACATAATATTTTGATCATTCCTACCTCTCTGGTGCTTGAGAGTACCTAACCTCTTCCAGGATCACCGTTGTAACAGAAACCATCTTCTCTATGCACATCTCCAACCAAGGTACACAATACAACTCACCATCATGCAAGAATTTAAAGGAGAAGTCCAGTCAAAGCTCGTTTGGCTGGGCTTCTCCTATGGATCACAGGTGTGCAATTTGTTGACTGAAGTCCACTCTCTGCAGTTGTCATGGTTATCAGTCTAGGACTGATACCCATCTCATCCTCTCAGCAGCTGAGAGCCTGAGACGGCCACTCTGCCCCCCTCAACAGCTCAGCGCTCCAATGAGCAAGGAGTGAAAAGAGCAGAGAGCTGTGATTGACAGTCTACAGCACTCTGCTCACAAACCTGTGAAAACCGAGCAATCGGCGGTGTTCGAGCGCTCTGTTTTCAGTGCAGAGGCGCTGGGGGGACCCTTGCTGACCCATGCTGCATCCACCAAGGTATGTAAGGCTCCTAAATAAAAAAGAAAACTACACTTCTCTTTTAAAGTCTGTGTTTCTTGCTAGGTTGGTTTTACACAAGTGTCAAAATAACTGAAGATTTTATTTTCCTGGGCATTTTAAAAAGGAATTTTACCCTTAACAACTTGGCAAAAAATAATGTTGTTTAGCAAGGAAGATATATTCCACATTAATAATTATGCTATCAAAATTTGTGCCTCCAGGCTTGTTCCCATTTTTTCTTGCCCAGAGGCTGCCATTTTGCTGAAGTCCAGAGCCCCCGAGCAGCAGTAAATGTTTAGGGTGTCAGCAGATTGGCCCGTCCATTTTTGACACAGTGAGGAAAAATAGAGAGCAACTGGGCATGTGCAGGGTGTGAGATAGTGTATTACTGGATTTTAAACAGTATAGGTACTTATTTTTTTACATATCTATACCTGCAAAAGGGGCCAGAGCCTGAAGTGATGTAGCAGGACTTAATTTATCGAATAAAGTTCCACCTTAAGCATCCCTTAAAATATTCTTTCTTATATTTATCTGAGCATGTGCACTACAATTAAAAATGTGGCCAGGTGTAACACTTCAGTGTCTGAGAAAGATCAATCAAAATACAGGAGAGTGACACAATTTTCTAATTGTCTGCCCTGGTATTTGACCTATGACTCCCTAATAAGGGTCATGTGACCCAGCAGAGTTAACAGCTTACCACTGATACCTAATATTCTGCCCTTTAACATTCACACTTTGTATCTCCTCTGCTGCACAGCTCTGAAATCTAATATTCCAACTGATTTCTGAAACGGCTTATTGTTACTGTGAAGAAAGGTTGTATTAATGATACTCTGTATGTCTGCTTTCTATGTGTTTTTATAAAAGTCTAAAGCCCAAACTCAAGGCATTTTTTCCCTTTGAAAAAAAAAAACGGAGAATGATTAGAACTGTTCTCTGTTTTAAAGCTTAATTCCATGTTTCCTAAAAATTAATACATTTAGTGGGTCAGAGTATTTAAAAATAAAAGCTCTGATAGCAACACTCACCAAGATTTTACTCTGTGCCAGTATCCAGTGCTGTCCCATGAAGACTCACCACTCCCTGACCTCTTGAATGATACCTGTTCTCTTGCGTGAGCTTTGTTATGTCCAGGGATACTATGAACCTTCACAAGAAGTAGGTTGGAGGACACTGAGCATCATCCATCCGACAAGAGGACAGGCATTATTCCTGGAAGAAGACTGGCATCATTCCTGGAAGAGGACAGGCATCATTCCTGGAAGAAGGCAGGCATCATTCTTGGAAGAGGACAGGCATCATTCTTGAAAGAAGACAGTCTTTATTTTTGGAAGAGGACAGGCATAATTTTTGGAAGAAGATAGGCATCATTCCTGGGAGAGGAGGGGCAGCATTCCTGGAAGAAGACAGGCATCATTCTTGAAAAAAAAAAAAAACAATAGAATAACCCGACACACTCTGGATATGACAATGCATAAAAACTGGTATAGGTGTGTGTGTGTGTGGGGGGGGGGGGGGGGGGTAAAAAATATTACCTTTAAAACTGTTCTTATTGGGAAATTAGTCCATGCAAGGAGAATCAAATAACTGTCCCTGGGGGGCTGCCAGTTCCGGAGTTTAGAAGGCAGAAAAAACTCTAAAATGCAAACAGGATAAAAAGAACATCGCCCTCTAAGTGCAGTATGTAGGTATTTAATGTAGATTAAAAATGTATTAAAATGCACTCACAAAGGTTTAGAGAAAATAGGCATGTAACAGGGTTCATCCGCTCCGACTATCAAGTGAAGAGAAGGGAATCCCGAAGGCAGCAGTACTCGCGTTCGGGACATGCGTGTCCCTTCCTCAGGCTTCAGTGGCGGCCATATTACCCAATATGGCCACCACTGAAGCCTGAAGAAGGGACACACATGTCCCGAACGCAAGCAACGCTCACTGACCCGACCCGGAAGTGACTGGAGCCATGACTGTCTGTGCACGCCGCTGAATACTGTCCCGGAAGCTCTGTACACCAGCAGTGTGGCCGGAGGAAAGACAGGATCGTGGACACACATCTATAACAACTGTTTTGGCCCTTCTCGTCACTTGATAGTCAGAGCGGATCAACCATGTTACATGCCTATTTTCTCTACACCTTTGTGAGTGTATTTTAATACATTTTTAATCTACATTAAATACCTACATACTGCACTTAGAGGGCGCTGTTCTTTTTATCATTCTTGGAAGAGAGCAGGTATTATTCTTGAAAGAGGACAGCTTTTATTTTTGGAGGAGGACAGGCATCATTTTTGGAAGAGGACAGGCATCATTCTTGGAAGAGGACAGGCATCATTCTTGGAAGAGGACAGCTATCATTTTTGGAAGAGGACAGGCATCATTCCTGGAAGAGGACAGGCATCATCCAACCTGGAAGAGTTTAGGGAGTAGTAAGTATTCATAGGATGGTGCCAGACACTGGCACAGAGCCGAAGTCTTGGTGAGTATTGCTATCACTGAGAATAAAATAAAATCCTAAATTTTAGGCCGTCACCAAAACAGGAAGAGAGGAAGAATCTTCCAATGGGGACACTAGTTCTGGTGACAAGCAGGCAGACCCCCACTTTGGAGGGGTTTCCTTTCAATTCCTGTTTTGGCTATTGGACAGAAAGTGAAGAGAATTCTCCCCAATGAGACACAGATCAAAAAAAAAGAAACTGACTGTGGTTAACTGTCCTTGCTCTATTCAAGTTTTTGCCTTCAGTTCTACTTTAAAGAGTATATAAACTCAACATCTGACATGGCGGTGGATGCACAAGAGTGGATATATTTCTACAGCTTTTTCATGTACTTTGCCTTTTACTTCAATTTTTGGTTATTTAGCTATGTTAAGTGGACATTCATTGCTGATTATTGGTGACCCCCCTTTGGCCTGTATTATCCCCTCTCTATAGGACTTGTGCTAGTCTGTATGAGTCCAGAATGGACAGTTTTATCCATCTACTGTTCCTCTCCGTGTTCTATAGTACCCCAGTGGGTGAGTGTAGTCTACCCTATTGCATAGCTTCATCTTTATCTTTATTTTGATCGTCACCTTCTTTTTTGGGGGGGGGGGGGGGGGGGTCGGGCACTCCCACATTAGAATACTAGCTTTCTCCATTGATGCATTCTCTTATTTATAGATGAATTGTGACTTCCATGGCATTAACCTGTTAATGGAGAAACTACAGTACGAGTCATTTACCTGGCCCTTTACTACATTATCCTCTATCCTGTTTATGTCCAGCTCTGGAGCAGGTGGAGCACCTGCCCTACCTCCATATTTTGGATTTGTCACTACCTTGGATCTGTTGTTATCCCGGCTTGTGCGATTTGTATAGATTACTAGATCTGTTGAATGTTCTTTGAAAGATTTATGGATATTGTTCTGTTAATGCTATACACCTATAGAACCCTGTGGCTCAATTTTCTGTTCCCATGCTCACCTGGCGATGACTGCCTCGATGTATCTACGGTGGCTGTTGGCTGACCTCACTTGGCCTCTATGGTAAGTGTTGGTTGGGCCACATTTCCCAGCAATTACCCACCAGGGTAATTTATATCTATTTATTAAACACTTGACAATCCCTTATGTTATTGATTAGTATTATGTTGTATATTCTTTATTGTTATAGAATTCCCGCAAATTTTCTCCTGAAGAAGCAGGTGACTGGGTTCGACTGACTACGTCCACATTTTCTTCCTTGGAGCCATATCGCTGTTGACGTGACATCTACAGTGTGGTTGTAGTACAGCTTTATAGAGGGATCATTTTGCTTTTTGTGTCTTATCCAAATTGTTTTTTAATGCTAAATAATTTGTAATAAAAATGTAGTGATTTTAATACTTTGTGTTGTCTTATGACGGTAAAAAAGAAAAACCTTCTGCTCCATCTTTTCTTTTGTTCACATAAACCCAACATTTCATATTCCTGATAAGTGCCTGCTGTACCAGGTACAGTATTTATCGGCGTATAACATGCACTGGCGTATAACACGCACCCCAAGTTTAGGAGTAGTGA
Source organism: Lithobates pipiens (assembly GCF_037356315.1). Taxonomy (NCBI): domain Eukaryota; kingdom Metazoa; phylum Chordata; class Amphibia; order Anura; family Ranidae; genus Lithobates; species Lithobates pipiens. Next base: position 297,709,717 of record NW_027507785.1, read on the forward strand.
TGGCCGAACGGTTCGCCCGGCGGTCGTTTCGCGGCGAATTTCCGACATTCGCGGTCCGCACGTTCGAACGCCTTTTTCCGTCGTTCGCCGCGGCGGACTTACGTGTTTAATGTATACAAGAACTTTAACCTTTGGTGACACGTTTATCATGTGATACAGGACAGCCAATTGAGACATGACAGCACATGGACACTTGTACATTCCCCCTAACCTATAAATACACCCGATCCGGTGGCCATTTTACATTCTTTCTTCTGTTACGATAGGGACAGGTTCCTGTGTGGAGTAGGGAGAGATAAACCACTAGCTATTTGGTACACAAAAGTTCTTTTCAGGACTGGTATAGGTGTTAGGTGTTGATAGGTTTGCTGTGCTGCTGATTCTTGCAGCAGCCTGAGTGTCTTTTGTTAGTTTAGAGAAAGGGAAAGGACGGTGTATGCTACAGGGACAGCCAGATTAGTCTTTCATCATCATCATCATCATCATCATCATCATTAGCTGTTACTATCAAGGTCCACAAAAGAGCTGTTCCAGTAACCACTAATCGTTCTCTTTTTTTGCCAATTTGTATAGGGACAGGAAGGAAGCAGTGTTGTCAGGCAGTGAGGGTAATTTTAAAGACTTGCTGTTATTATTAGTTCCACAAAGGTTCTTTTCAGGACTGGTATCAGTGGTACAGTAATAGGCTTGTACATGTATAATATTCTTTCTTCCAAATATAGAAAGGATATTATACTTGACTGCTGCCCTTCTGCTGCAGTCTGCTAAACATTCACAACTCACTTGTTCCACAAAAGTTCTTATAAGGACTGGTAACTTGGTATAGGGTGCTACGGTACATAGGCTTGAGTGCGGTACAGTCTGCTGTTCTGTAAGGACCGCTATCGGTCCACAATAGATAGGGTTGACGTGCACCACTGCTGACCGCTCACCTATACTGCAGCAGTCCTTCAGCGGTATAGGGACTGACGTACAGTCTGCTAATCACTAACACACAACCTGCTTGTTCCACAAAAGTTCTTATAAGGACTGGTAACTTGGTATAGGGTGCTACGGTACATAGGCTTGAGTGCGGTACAGTCTGCTGTTCTGTAAGGACCGCTATCGGTCCACAATAGATAGGGTTGACGTGCACCACTGCTGACCGCTGCCCTATACTGCAGCAGTCCTTCAGCGGTATAGGGACTGACGTACAGTCTGCTAAACACTAATACACAACCTGCTTGGTCCACAAAAGTTCTTATAAGGACTGGTAACTTGGTATAGGGTGCTACGGTACATAGGCTTGAGTGCGGTACAGTCTGCTGTTCTGTAAGGACCGCTATCGGTCCACAATAGATAGGGTTGACGTGCACCACTGCTGACCGCTGCCCTATACTGCAGCAGTCCTTCAGCGGTATAGGGACTGACGTACAGTCTGCTAATCACTAACACACAACCTGCTTGTTCCACAAAAGTTCTTATAAGGACTGGTAACTTGGTATAGGGTGCTACGGTACATAGGCTTGAGTGCGGTACAGTCTGCTGTTCTGTAAGGACCGCTATCGGTCCACAATAGATAGGGTTGACGTGCACCACTGCTGACCGCTGCCCTATACTGCAGCAGTCCTTCAGCGGTATAGGGACTGACGTACAGTCTGCTAAACACTAATACACAACCTGCTTGGTCCACAAAAGTTCTTATAAGGACTGGTAACTTGGTATAGGGTGCTACGGTACATAGGCTTGAGTGCGGTACAGTCTGCTGTTCTGTAAGGACCGCTATCGGTCCACAATAGATAGGGTTGACGTGCACCACTGCTGACCGCTGCCCTATACTGCAGCAGTCCTTCAGCGGTATAGGGACTGACGTACAGTCTGCTAATCACTAACACACAACCTGCTTGTTCCACAAAAGTTCTTATAAGGACTGGTAACTTGGTATAGGGTGCTACGGTACATAGGCTTGAGTGCGGTACAGTCTGCTGTTCTGTAAGGACCGCTATCGGTCCACAATAGATAGGGTTGACGTGCACCACTGCTGACCGCTGCCCTATACTGCAGCAGTCCTTCAGCGGTATAGGGACTGACGTACAGTCTGCTAAACACTAATACACAACCTGCTTGGTCCACAAAAGTTCTTATAAGGACTGGTAACTTGGTATAGGGTGCTACGGTACATAGGCTTGAGTGCGGTACAGTCTGCTGTTCTGTAAGGACCGCTATCGGTCCACAATAGATAGGGTTGACGTGCACCACTGCTGACCGCTGCCCTATACTGCAGCAGTCCTTCAGCGGTATAGGGACTGACGTACAGTCTGCTAATCACTAACACACAACCTGCTTGTTCCACAAAAGTTCTTATAAGGACTGGTAACTTGGTATAGGGTGCTACGGTACATAGGCTTGAGTGCGGTACAGTCTGCTGTTCTGTAAGGACCGCTATCGGTCCACAATAGATAGGGTTGACGTGCACCACTGCTGACCGCTGCCCTATACTGCAGCAGTCCTTCAGCGGTATAGGGACTGACGTACAGTCTGCTAAACACTAATACACAACCTGCTTGGTCCACAAAAGTTCTTATAAGGACTGGTAACTTGGTATAGGGTGCTACGGTACATAGGCTTGAGTGCGGTACAGTCTGCTGTTCTGTAAGGACCGCTATCGGTCCACAATAGATAGGGTTGACGTGCACCACTGCTGACCGCTCACCTATACTGCAGCAGTCCTTCAGCGGTATAGGGACTGACGTACAGTCTGCTAATCACTAACACACAACCTGCTTGTTCCACAAAAGTTCTTATAAGGACTGGTAACTTGGTATAGGGTGCTACGGTACATAGGCTTGAGTGCGGTACAGTCTGCTGTTCTGTAAGGACCGCTATCGGTCCACAATAGATAGGGTTGACGTGCACCACTGCTGACCGCTGCCCTATACTGCAGCAGTCCTTCAGCGGTATAGGGACTGACGTACAGTCTGCTAAACACTAATACACAACCTGCTTGGTCCACAAAAGTTCTTATAAGGACTGGTAACTTGGTATAGGGTGCTACGGTACATAGGCTTGAGTGCGGTACAGTCTGCTGTTCTGTAAGGACCGCTATCGGTCCACAATAGATAGGGTTGACGTGCACCACTGCTGACCGCTGCCCTATACTGCAGCAGTCCTTCAGCGGTATAGGGACTGACGTACAGTCTGCTAATCACTAACACACAACCTGCTTGTTCCACAAAAGTTCTTATAAGGACTGGTAACTTGGTATAGGGTGCTACGGTACATAGGCTTGAGTGCGGTACAGTCTGCTGTTCTGTAAGGACCGCTATCGGTCCACAATAGATAGGGTTGACGTGCACCACTGCTGACCGCTGCCCTATACTGCAGCAGTCCTTCAGCGGTATAGGGACTGACGTACAGTCTGCTAAACACTAATACACAACCTGCTTGGTCCACAAAAGTTCTTATAAGGACTGGTAACTTGGTATAGGGTGCTACGGTACATAGGCTTGAGTGCGGTACAGTCTGCTGTTCTGTAAGGACCGCTATCGGTCCACAATAGATAGGGTTGACGTGCACCACTGCTGACCGCTGCCCTATACTGCAGCAGTCCTTCAGCGGTATAGGGACTGACGTACAGTCTGCTAAACACTAACACACAACCTGCTTGGTCCACAAAAGTTCTTATAAGGACTGGTAACTTGGTATAGGGTGCTACGGTACATAGGCTTGAGTGCGGTACAGTCTGCTGTTCTGTAAGGACCGCTATAGGTCCACAATAGATAGGGTTGACGTGCACCACTGCTGACCGCTCACCTATACTGCAGCAGTCCTTCAGCGGTATAGGGACTGACGTACAGTCTGCTAATCACTAACACACAACCTGCTTGTTCCACAAAAGTTCTTATAAGGACTGGTAACTTGGTATAGGGTGCTACGGTACATAGGCTTGAGTGCGGTACAGTCTGCTGTTCTGTAAGGACCGCTATCGGTCCACAATAGATAGGGTTGACGTGCACCACTGCTGACCGCTGCCCTATACTGCAGCAGTCCTTCAGCGGTATAGGGACTAAGAGTTTTGTCACAGGGTCATTTAAAAAATGACAGGCAGAGGAAGAGGCAGGCCCTTCCGCAGGGGTGGTAGGGGTAGGGCAGGAGCAACAGGCTTGAGCCAAAGTGGGAAGTTGCAGAAGGTGCGTTCAATTACTTTAAAGGATGCACCAGACTTGGTTGAGTGGCTCGCTCAGCCTTACTCTTCTGCACCCTCCTCATCCTCTCGATCTGCACCCTCTTCTTCACTCTCTGCTATGTGCACCCCCAAAGACACTACCACCAACAACACGACCACCACCACCACCACCACATACCTTCCGCTTGAGTCACTGGAATTATTTTCCGATCCATATCAAGAGGACATTTCTGATGCGCAGCCACTCTTGGTATTGGATCAGGAAGAGGAGGTAGCAACAAGCGCTACTCAGCAGTCTGACGCCAGTACCCAGATCAGCCCAAGGAGGAGGTTGGTCCCCGGTGTTGCTGCCTACTCCGAGATCTCTACTTATAGCGGTGGGGAAGGTGACGTTGATGATGACGTGTCTAGTGATGTCACGTGGGTGCCCACAAGAGAGGAAGAGGAGGGGAGTTCAGAGGGAGATATGGACCAGCAGATAGGGAGGAGAAGCAGCAATGACTTACATTGCACAGCAGGGACAAAGCAGACTGCAAATGTATCAGGAGCGAGTCATCGACCATGTACGGTCACATCTGGCGCTCCCAGGACACCGGCACATGGCTCCGCAGTGTGGGCTTTTTTTAACGTGTCCGCTGCTGACAATAGCGTTGCCATCTGCAATCTTTGCAGTCAACGCGTTAGTCGCGGTAAGCCCAATACTCACCTAGGGACGACCGCCTTAAGAAGGCACATGAGCAGCCATCACCGAGCCCAGTGGGAGCAACGGAACACACAAAGCCACACTGCAGGCTCTCACCGTCCAGCCTCGTCTTCTACTTCTCCTTCTCCTCTCTCCTCACAATTGTCCTCCACTCCACCTTCCATCACGCCAAGCTCACATTTTTCTGCAAAAAGGCAGGCTTCCGTGGGCCTAATGTTTGAGCGTAAAAAAATGATGACGCCGGATAACCCTCTTGCCCAACGGTTGGCGGCTGGCTTGTCAGAACTCATAGCCCGCCAACTACTGCCATATAAACTGGTGGACTCGGAGGCCTTTCGCAAATTTGTGGCCATTGGAACACCACAATGGAAGGTCCCAGGAAGGAAGTATTTCTCAGAGAAGGGCATCCCAGAGCTATATGGCCATGTTCAGCGGCAAGTGAATGTATCTCTGGCACACAGTGTCGGTGCCAAGATACATCTGACCACAGACACGTGGTCTAGCAAACACGGGCAGGGAAGGTATATCAGTTTTACTGCCCACTGGGTGAACCTTCTGACGGCCGTCAAGCATGTAACCCGTGGCACCCGTGTAGATTTGGTTTTACCGCCACGGATTGCATGCAGGCCTGACTCTTCTTCTCCTCCTCCTACTCCATCCTCCTCCCTCTCCTCCTCAGCTGCCTCCTCCTTTTCCGCTGCTAGCGTCTCTTCCACTGCACCGCCCAAGCTCCCCAGAACCTATTCCACATGCCAGGTGAGACGTTGCCATGCCGTGCTGCGTCTGTTGTGCCTGGAAGCAAAGAGCCACACTGGCCCGGCACTCCTTTCAGCTTTGCGTTCACAGGCAGATGAGTGGCTAACACCGCTCAATTTGACAGTTGGTAAAGTGGTGTGTGACAACGGTGCCAATCTGCTTAGCGCATTGAAACAGGGCAAAATCACGCACGTGCCGTGCATGGCACACGTCTTAAACTTGGTCGTGCAGCGATTCCTTGTCAAATACCCTGGGGTCCAGGACATCTTGCGGCAGGCAAGGAAAATCTCGGCCCATTTCAGAAGATCTTACACGGCCATGGCTCGCCTTGCTGACATTCAGCGGCGACACCATCTGCCGGTCAGACGTCTTATTTGCGATTGCCCGACGCGATGGAACTCAACCTTCTATATGCTTGATAGGCTGCTCCAGCAGAAACGTGCAGTTAACGTCTACCTGTATGAACTCTGCGAAAGAAACGGTTCTGGGGAGCTGGGTTTTTTTTCACCGCGCCAGTGGCTGCTCATGCGCGACACATGCAGACTTCTGCGGCCATTTGAGGAGATCACCAAACTGGTCAGTCGCAGCCATGGCGCCATCAGTGACATGGTACCTTATGCCTTCTTTCTGGAGCGTGCATTGCGTCGTGTCATTGATCAGGCTGTGGAGGAGCAGGAGCGGGAAGATGAGGAAGTCGCAATGCTGGATGAATTCCCAGGGGGGGCTACTCTATCTGAGACAAGTCAACAACAGGAGTCTGATGAGGAGTCAGAGGAGGATGGTGCCGGGGCGGATGAGCAGGAGCAAGAAGAGCATGCTTTAAACCTTTCTGGGATCCCTGTTGTGCGAGGATGGGGAGAGGAGAATGAAGAGGACGACATTATCCTGGATGATGAGCAGGAGCCAGGCCACCACACCGCTTCCACTTTAGTGCAAATGGGGGCCTTCATGCTCCAGTGTTTTAATAGGGACCCCCGTATAAAAAGCATGAGGGTCAAGGACCAGTACTGGGTGGCAACGTACTTAGACCCCCGGTACAAACACAAAATGGCGGAAATGTTACCGCCGTCGCAGAGGGCTGTCAGAATGCAGCACTTCCAGGCCTTGCTTCGAGAAATGCTGCATTCTGCTTTTGCGTGCGCTGGCAGAGGAGCAATTCCCACTCCCAGAGAAGGATTTGCGGGTACCAATCCAACAGCGCCTGCAAGAAGAGGCCGGTTTGAAGATGTGTTGGTGACTTCGGATATGAGGTCATTCTTTCAGCCGACCCATCGACAGGTGTCATCCGGATCCAGCATCAGGGAACGCCTAGACCGTCAGGTGTCCGACTACATTGGGTTAACGGCCGATGTGGACGCTCTGAGGAGTGATGAACCCCTAGACTACTGGGTGGGCAGGCTTGACCTCTGGCCAGAGCTTGCCCAATTTGCAATCGAACTGTTGGCTTGCCCCTCATCCAGTGTCCTGTCCGAAAGGACGTTCAGCGCAGCAGGGGGGATTGTGACCGATAAGCGTACTCGCCTAGCTCACCACAGTGTTAACTACCTCACATTTCTAAAAATGAATGAGGCATGGATCTCGGAGGAATTCAACACATGTGACCAGTAGACCATGTATATGTCTATAAACTATTTTTTTAATCAAGCACACAGACCTTCTTAATTCATTTGGCTCACTTCCTTGACCCAAAAAAGCACACCGTACTATATGCCCCTACCCTCCTCTTTGAAGAGGTTGAGCGGTGTCATATTTCTACTGGGGCTGCTTATGATATCCCTGTGCTGTGCTGACTTCCTCCTGGGGGTTCTTATTATGAAGGGATCACACTATCCCTGTGCTGTGCTGACTTCCTCCTGGGGGTTCTTATTATGAGGGGATCACACCATCCCTGTGCTGTGCTGACTTCCTCCTGGGGCTGCTTACGGTGCTGCTGTCAGCGCTGTATGTCACGGTGCTGCTGTCAGCGCTGTATGTCACGGTGCTGCTGTCAGCGCTGTATGTCACGGTGCTGCTGTCAGCGCTGTATGTCACGGTGCTGCTGTCAGCGCTGTATGTCACGGTGCTGCTGTCAGCGCTGTATGTCACGGTGCTGCTGTCAGCGCTGTATGTCACGGTGCTGCTGTCAGTGCTCTGTATTACGGTGCTGCTGTCAGATGCCTCTATCACGGTGCATGTGTCATTCCGGTATGTCACGCTGCTGGTGATCATCTCCTGCACCCTCTTCTTTGCCTACCCTGGTCCCTGACCTTCCCTCTCCTCCATTGCCTTCATTAGCTCCATAGTCCTGAATTGTTAGAACAATTTCCCAAATAAAATAAAAATGCTTGTAGTTATCGATCCCAAATTCACCTCATACATGTATTATGTCATTGTCCAGATGGTGGGACTACGTTTTACCCCCTAATAATTACCACGTGGCCGCAAATTCGACATGAAGGTTTGCAAAGTTCGCCTCCCATTGAAGTCAATGGGGCCCGCGGCGAACGTTCGGTTTCGCGAACGTTTGGGTCCGTTCGCATTTCGCGTTCGCGAAACGTCCCGTCGGAAGTTCGTCCATCACTATTTAGGAGGGAATTTTACAAATCATAACTTTTACGAGGGAAGTTTAAGGAAAAAAACTTACATTTAAATGCCCATCAATGCAGCCTTATCAGTGTCCATCTGCAGCCTTGCCCAGTGTCCATCTGCAGCCTTGCCCAGTGCCTTTGCAGCCTTGCCCAGTGTCCATCTGCAGCCTTGCCCAGGGCCTTTGTAGCCTTGCCCAGTGTCCATCTGCAGCCTTGCCCAGTGTCCATCTGCAGCCTTGCCCAGTGCCTTTGCAGCCTTGCCCAGTGTCCATCTGCAGGCTTGCCCAGTGCCTTTGCAGCCTTGCCCACTGTCCATCTGCAGCATTGCCCAGTGCCTTTGCAGCATTGCCCAGGGCCTTTGCAGCCTTGCCAGTCTCTTTGCAGCATTGCCAGTCTCTTTGCAGCATTGCCCTGATTTAAATTTGGCGCTGATCTCTGCTGACTGTGAGCGGAGAGCAGCAAGTGGAGCCGAGATACACAAAGCCAAGTGTACTACGGCTAGACTCGGCTCTGCTCATAGTCCTGCCCATCTCCACTGTGAGAGTGGAGAGGAGCGAGCGCCGCTGACATACAGAAAGCCGAGTGTACTTCGGGTAGACTTGGCTCTGCTCACAGTCAGGGGCAGGACTGCGAGAGGAGCCGAGTCCAGCCGAAGTACACTCGGCTTTCTGTATGTCAGCGGCGCTCGCTCCTCTCGCAATCAGTGGAGGTGGGCAGGGACTGCGAGAGGAACCGAGGAAAGCCGAGTGTACTTCGGCTTTGTGTATCTCGGCTCCGCTCACGCCTTTCCTCACAATCAGCAGGGGATCGGCGTATAACACGCCCCCATGATTTTCCCCTGATTTTAAGGGGAAAAAGGTGGGTGTTATACGGCGATAAATACGATACGTATATGAAAAAGTATCCTGCTCTCTTTGTATTGTTTACTTTATGTGAGATCCCTGGTGTTCCTGCCAGTCCCTCTGCTTTCCTATTAAAAACTGACCACACTACATAGGAGAGCACACCACGGTCAGTTCTCTAGATATGCAGGGAATCATTGCTGTCCTCCAATGATCAGACTTGTGCTGACACGCCCCCCCCCCCCCACTGCACAGCCATTCACTGGGAAGTTTAGTGCCCTGCTGCTTCTCCTCCCTCAGGCTGTTTCTCCTCCCTCAGCTGTTATGCATCTGACAACAGAGGGAACGTGATCACTTATAAAAAAAAGGGAAAAAATATAATTATTTTTTTTTTATACAAATATTTTGTCTTTTATTTCTATTTTAAATGGAATGTGTTGTTTTACAAGGTGAAGGTTTACATATTCTTTATTCTTTTCAAAAAGGGTTAATCCCTTGCGATAGATTGAAACTATTCAATTTTCATTGGTCAAAGTGGTGTCATGCTGTGCCCCCCTGCTTTGGTTGCTGTGGCTGTGGAGTACTCTGGGACTCTGTGGGGGAAGAGGGAAACGGGAAGTTTTTAAAGGACCTCCATGGAGGAAGCTTTCTCCTTTTTGGACACTCTTAGGCAACTATATCACTTGTCTGCACCTTATGGTACTTATTTTTCCAGTATTGTGCTTAAATAATGATGACATGTGTACCTTGAATGTATTTTTCTTAGCAGACTGATCCTTTGAAGAAGACCCTTGGTATATGGGTTGAAACGTGTCAGAGTTATCTTTCATATTGTCGACATTTGTTCATCAATGTTGTTATGAAATGTTTGTCTGCAAGTGTATGTCTGGTTCTATTTCATTTCTACTGGAGCTCATGTTTTGACTACCATGTTATGTTTTTTGATATCATTAATAAAATAATTCTAGTTTTATTGATTCAATTGTCCCATTTTGCTGCCTAAAAACCCCAATCTGGGGGAACCCTTCCCTTTTCTATAGTGGTGTCATGCTGACTCTGAGCCAAAGAACAGTGGTCAATTGAAAAAGGAAAGTGATCAGGTGGCATAATTACCCTGAAAATTTGTTGGCATCAGAAGAAGTGCATATATGGAAAAGGATTGAAAATTTTGATTGATCAATCGTTTAAATGCCTTAAAAAATGAGGTGTCATTACAGGGTAATGCCCCGCTTTCTTCTTTTTTGGCACAGACGTTCCCCATACAACCTCTTGATGGGTCTAGGGGGATCATTTGGAACTAAGAGCAATTGGTAAATATTAAATAACAATGTTCTACAAAAGCTCCAGAAGAAGCCACATTTGGGGTGAAACATGTAGAGGCAATCACACTTTTGTACCTTGACCATTGGGTTAATATGGCCTGAATTTTAGAAATTGTTTTATAATACCTATGTAATAATTTTTTTAATAAAACAATAAGCTTTTATTGGATCTTAGATATAACAATTGTACAATAATACTAACATTTGTACAGGAGTATCATATTAAACTAGAAAATCTACAATTTCTGGTGAAATTGTGTGCAGTGTTCTTGCCTCCACCTACTGGAGTGAGCGGAGTAACTGGGTGGAGTGGCTTGAGTAATTGTTGTGTGGTTGGAGTGGCTGGAATAACTGTGAAAATTGTTAAAAAGCTTAATATTTTGAAACGTGTAAGTAGTAGTAAAAAGGTTGAAGAAGTCCCATCATTAGCTGAAAGAACTGAACATTTTTATCAAAAATGTTTTTGTTTTTTCAAAAAAAAGTTTTTTTCCAAAAATGTTTTTTTTTTCAATTTTTTTTTTTTTTCAAAAATTATTTTTATTTTTTTTAAAAATTATTTTTATTTTATTTTTTTATATTATATATATTTTTTTTCATTACTTTTTTATTTCATAGGGTGGTCATAATGTTTTGGCTGATAATGGGGTGGTCATAAATTATTTGGCTGATCATGTTGTGGACATAAGGAGGTCATAATGTTTTGGCTGGTCATAATGTTTTGGCTGATCATGGGGGGGGGGGCATAATGTTTTGGCAGATCATGAGGGGTTCATAAATTATTTGGCTGATCATGGGGGGTCATAGCGTTTTGGCTGATCATGGGGTGGTCATAATGTTTTGGGTGGTCATAATGTTTTGGCTGATCATGGGGGGGTCAAAATGTTTTGGCTGATCATGGGGAGGTCATAATGTTTTGGCATATCATGAGGGGGTCATAATGTTTTGGCAGATTATGGCGGGGGGTCATAAATTATTTGGCTGATCATGGGGGGGTCATAGCGTTTTGGCTGATCTTCGGGAGGTCATAATGTTTTGGCCGGTCATAATGTTTTGGCAGATCATGGAGGGGGTCATAAATTATTTGTCTGATCCTGGGGGGGGGGGGGGGTCATAGCGTTTTGGCTGATCATGGGGTTGTCAGCTTTTGTCACCTCCCACTCTAGTTTTGAACATTTCGCCATTCATTCCTATGGGACAAATTTTGCCACAAAAACGCAGATATTTCTTGAACCATTCGGTGAAACGTTCCACAAAGTAATAGCACACCAATTATGAACAATCCGCACGTTTTGGTATATTACTGTCTAGGTAGTGTAAAAGCTGTGGGAGGAGTTAGGGTGGTAAATTTGGCTATAATAATAATAATAATATATATGTGAGATAACAGTAAGGCCGCGTACACACGGGCGGACTGTTCGCTCAACTTTGTCCGCTGAACAGTGTTTCAGCGGACAGTCCGCCCGTGTGTGGGCTTTCAGCGGACAGTTTCAGCGGACAGTTTGACGGACAAAGTCTTTCGGAAATTCCGAAAAACTGTCCGCTGAAACTTGGTTTGAGCGAACAGTCCGCCCGTGTGTAGGCTACTTTCGAAATGAGCGGACTGTTCCCGCTCGGAGGAAAGTCTGCTCATTACGAGCGCGTGTGAAGGTAGGCGGGCTCCGCCGCCTGGAATGGACTTAAAGGGGAACCCCAACGCCGAAAAAAATCGGCGTGGGGGTCCCCCCAAAGTCCACAACAGACCCTTGTCCGAGCACGCTACCCGGCCGGCCAGGAAAGGGGGGGGCGAGCGAGCGCGCCCCCCTCCTGAGCCGTACCAGGCCGTGTGCCCTCAACATGGGGGGTGCCTTGGGGAAGGGGGGCCCCCCACCCCAAAGCACCTTGTCCCCGTGTTGATGAGGACAAGGGCCTCTTCCCGACAACCCTGGCCGTTGGTTGTCGGGGTCTGCGGGCGGGGGGCTTATTGGAATCCGGGAGCCCCCTTTAATAAGGGGGCCCCCGGATACCGGCCCCCCACCCTATGTGAATGAGTATGGGGTACAATGTACCCCTACCCATTCACCTGTAAAATAAAAGTACCCAAAAAAAAAACACAACACACGAGAAAAAATATTTTATTGCACAGCTCCGGGGGTCTTCCGTCTTCGGGGGTCTTCTCGCCGGACTCCTCCGCTATCTTCGTGTAGCTCTTTTGCTAGCGGAGGAGTCCGGCTTTCTTCCTCCCCGCCGCCGGCCTCTTCTCCCGACTTCGGGGGTCTTGTCCCCCTCTTCGGTTCTTCTGCCGGGCCACCGCGCCTTCTTATAGCTCTTTTACAGGCGGTGGCCCGGTCTTCTGTCGCCGCTGTCGCCGCCGCCTTCCGTTCTTCTTCTTGTTCTTCTTCTTCTTGTTCTTCTTCTTCTTCTCCAGGAGACGTTGACACGACGCTCTCTCCGGCCGGAATGCCAGAGCCGCCCTGCGCTGCCACTTATATAGTGACAATGGGGCGGTGTCACATGGTATATGTCACATGGGTTGGTCACATGGGTTGAAGTCACATGGTGACCCCGCCCCCTTACGATGTCATAGTCCCCATGTGACATCAACCCATGTGACCAACCCATGTGACATATACCATGTGACACCGCCCCATTGGCACTATATAAGTGGCAGCACAGCGCGGCTCTGGCATTCCGGCCGGAGAGAGCGACGTGTCAACGTCTCCTGGAGAAGAAGAAGAAGAAGAACGGAAGGCGGCGACAGCGACAGCGGCGACAGAAGACCGGGCCACCGCCTGCAAAAGAGCTACAAGAAGGCGCGGTGGCCCGGCAGAAGAACCGAAGAGGGGGACAAGACCCCCGAAGTCGGGAGAAGAGGCCGGCGGCGGGGAGGAAGAAAGCCGGACTCCTCCGCTAGCAAAAGAGCTACAAGAAGATAGCGGAGGAGTCCGGAGAAGACCCCCGAAGACGGAAGACCCCCGGAGCTGTGCAATAAAATATTTTAACCCTGTGTTGTGTTTTTTTTTGTACTTTTATTTTACAGGTGAATGGGTAGGGGTACATTGTACCCCATACTCATTCACATAGGGTGGGGGGCCGGTATCCGGGGGCCCCCTTCTTAAAGGGGGCTCCCGGATTCCGATAAGCCCCCCGCCCGCAGACCCCGACAACCAACGGCCAGGGTTGTCGGGAAGAGGCCCTTGTCCTCATCAACATGGGGACAAGGTGCTTTGGGGTGGGGGGGCCGCACGGCCCCCCCTTCCCCAAGGCACCCCCCATGTTGAGGGCACGCGGCCTGGTACGGCTCAGGGTGGGGGCGCGCTCGCTCGCCCCCCCTTTCCTGGCCGGCCGGGTAGCGTGCTCGGACAAGGGTCTGTTGTGGACTTTGGGGGAACCCCCACGCCGATTTTTTTCGGCGTTGGTTGTCCCTTTAAGTCCATTCCAGGCGGCGGTGCCCGCGACGTCTCCTTCGCGGGCCCCGCCTACCTGTACACGCGCTCGAAATGGGCGGACTTGCCTCCGCCTTACGTGGGCGAGTCTGTTCATTTCAAAAGTTGAGCGAACTGTTTGGCAAACAGTTCGCTGAAACAGTCCGCTCGTGTGTGGGCAAGTCCGCTCATGCAAATTTTGAGCGGACTGTTTGCCGAAACTGTTTGACGGACAAAGTTGGGCGAACAGTCCCCGCGTGTGTACGCGGCCTAAGTGGACACTTAAATATAACAAAGTATAATTGAGTTCAGTGGTAAAGTATATTACTAGTAAAACCTTTTTTGTTAAATATTGTTTTCGATTGATTTTTTTGCACCTTACAACTCCAGTTCTGTGCTCTTTGTATATACACTGTTTTGTCTTTTTACGTATTCTTTATGTTTTAGATGAAGCAATGGATATGGATAGTTGGTATGGGTAGCTGCTGAGGACATTTTAATTATTTCTTATTAAATGCAGAATTCCTGCAGAGAGAAATAGAAATCATTTCCCAAAATGGGAAGAGAGATTACAGGGATAGATATGAGACTGCATGATGAAACGCATAGCTCTGCTTTCATTGTTTCTTTTGTTTTTTTTTAATGCCAGATGTTTCAATTTCACACCTGTAACAGCACAGCCGCATTAAATAGGCCCTTTATTTATTGTTCCCCGGGAATGTGGGGTGAAGGGTGCCATCACTCTCTAATGTTTTTGTGAGAGTCTCATTGTGTCTAACGTGTGAGTGACAGGATACATTGTTGAACAATGAGGTTGCTTCACATGTAAAATAACTGGCATGCCTTTCTCTGCATCGCTGATCCCTCATCATTCCAGCCCTCAGTGCTCCATCTATCCCCTGCTATAGTCACTTCCATTCTACATCTCACAATATCACAGCCCCTTTATACATCACCAGTGGGCTGAAATACTCGTCCTTTTATGTTATCATTATATAGAGTTGTCTGAAAGTACTTTTTAACCACTTTAGCCTCCCGGAAGTTTTGGCTGCTGAATGACCGGGCCATTTTTAGCGATTCGGCCTCTGCGTAGCTTTAACTGAAAATTGGGTGGTCCTGCGGCGCTATCCCCTGCTATAGTCACTTCCATTCTACATCTCACAATATCACAGCCCCTTTATACATCACCAATGGGCTGAAATACTCGTCCTTTTATGTTATCATTATATAGAGTTGTCTGAAAGTACTTTTTAACCACTTTAACCCTCCAGAAGTTTTGGCTGCTGAATGACCGGGCCATTTTTAGCGATTCGGCCTCTGCGTAGCTTTAACTGAAAATTGCGCGGTCCTGCAGCGCTGCACCCAAAACAAAATTGACCTTTTTTCTCACAAATAGAGCTTTCTTTTGGTGGTATTTGATCACCTCTGCGTTTTTTATTTTTTGCTCTATAAACAAAAAAAGAGCGACAATTTTGAAAAAAAAAAACACACAATGGGGGGATATTTATTAAAGGAAAATCCACTTTGCACTGCAAGTGCACTTGGCAGTAAAGTCGCTGTAGATCCGAGGGGGACATGCAAGGAAAATAAAAAACTGCGTTTTAGTTTGCACATGATTGGATGATAAAATCAGCAGAGCTTCCACTCATTTCAGAACTACCCCTAATGCCGCGTACACACGCTCGGAATTCTCGTTGGAAAAAGCTCTGATGGTTTTCCCGACGGAATTCAGACGGAATTACGCTCAAGCTGTCTTGCCTACACACGGTCACACCAAATTCTGATCGTTTAGAATGCGGTGACGTACAACACGTATGACGGGACTAGAAAAAGGAAGTTCAATAGCCAGTAGCCAATAGCTTCTGTCTCGTAGTTGAATCTGAGCATGCATGATTTTTGGCGCGTCGGAATTGCATACACACGATCGGAATTTCCGACAGAAAATTGAGATCATCCTATCAATTTTAGGCTGGCGGAAATTCGGACAACTAAATTCCGATGGAGCATACACACGGTCGCATTTTCCGATAAAATGTTCTCATCGGTCTTTTACTGGCCGGAATTCCGATCGTGTGTACGCGGCATTAGATTTAGAGCGACTGCACTTCCAAGTGCACTTGCAGTGCAAAGTGGATTTGCCTTTTGTAAATAACTCCCAATATTTTGTACATTTTGCTATAATAAATATTCCCATTTCTTTAAAAAAAAAGTTGATTTTTTTCTCAGTTTAGGCCGATATGTATTCTTCTACATATTTTTGGTAATAAAATCCCAATAAGCGTACATATATTGGTTTGCGCAAATGTTATAGTGTCTACAAAATAGGGGATAAATTTATAGCATTTTCATAAAAATTTTTTTGTACATAGTACATAGTTAGTAAGGTTGAATAAAGACACCAGTCCATGCAGTTCAACCTGAGTGAGTGTCTCCAATTGTCCCTATCCCTGTACATTGCACACTCACATCGGTCCCTACCCTCAAGGAGCCCACAATCCAAGGTCCCCATTCAGATACTAGGGCCAATTTTGGACAGAAGCCAATTAACCTACCAGCATGTCTTTGGAGTGTGGGAGGAAACCGGAGTACCCGGAGGAAACCCACGCAGGCACAGGGAGAACATGCAAACTCCAGGCAGGTAGTGTCGTGGTTGGGATCTGAACCAGTGACCCTTTTACTGCTAGGTGAGAGTTCTACACACTACACCACGGTGCAGCCCAACTTGTACTACTTGTACTAGTAATTGTGGCGATCTGCGATTTTTATCGGGACTGTGACATTATGGTGGACACATCAGACACTTTTGACACATTTTTGGGACCATTGTCATTTATACAGCGATCAGTAGACATGTGCACACTGAAATATTTTGTTTCAGAATTTTGTTTTCGTCCGAACAATACATTTATTTAGTTACTCCTGAAATTCATTTTTATTTATTTTGTTTCATTAAAAAATGCATTAGTCCAAAAATCCAAAATAATTAAGGTTGAATCTGTCATTGAAAGCTTATGTTGTCTGTCGAATGTTCTAAGAAGATTAGACAGAGCAGCTAAACTGTACGACGCCGCAATCGTACATTTCTGGTCGAATGTTCCACCTACAAGCTATAGAAGCATTCTAATGTTGTATGAAACTAGTAATAATTATATTTATTAATTATTATTACTAGTCAACCAACATTAGAATTCTTCTATAGCCTATGGGCGGAGCATTTCACCATAAATGTCCACTCGCGGCGACTGCTTGTCGAATCTTCATGTGGAATCTTTTCTCTCTATGTCGAATAATCTTTGACTAATAGAGTTAGGTTAGGCACATTCAACCTTTTTTGCTATGTAAAAAAAAAATGACGACAATTTTGAAAAAAATAAATAAAAAATTAATTTCTACTATAAAACATATCCAATATTTTTTATTTTTTTTTAAATCAAATTTCTTCATGAATTTAGACCAATATGTATTCTGCTACATATTTTTGGAATCAGGAAGGAATTTTTTACCCTGCTGTAGAAAATTGGAACATGCTTTGGTGGGGTTTTTCGCCTTCCTCTGGATCAACTGTGAGTAATAGGATTGTGTATATGGGATTGTATTTATTTTATTTTTTTGGTTGAACTAGATGGACTTATGTCTTTTTTCAACCTGACTAACTATGTAACTATGGCTTATAGCGGGACTGCGATATTGTGGCTGACAAATCGCACACCTAACTGACACGTTTGACAATTTTGGGGACCTGTGACACTAATACAGTGATCAACGCTAAAAAAATATGCACTGTCACTGTACTAATAACAATGGCACTGTACTAATAACACTGGCTCAAAGGGTTAAATGTATGCCTAGGTTGTGCCTGCTTCACTAGGGGAAGGCAAAAATCAGAAGCACAGGATCAAAGCCTTCCCCGCTGAGAATGACAATCTGCCTTCTTTACATAGGCAGACTGCCATTCTGCTTGTGTCCTGAATGATCAGTGGGTCCCAGCAGACATTGAGTCCACTGGACCTGCTGATTGGCTCCCACCGTATCCAATCACAGTGGGAGCAGGTCGCTGGCCGCATGCACACCAGACCCAAAAGTGTCAGATTATGCACTAGGTACATGATCTGGCACAGAGCGACCGCCCTGCTGCAGTAAATGTACATGGGGCAGTCACTGAGTGCTTAAAAGGAATGTAAACCCTCAAGGTTTTTCACCTTAATGAATTAAGGTGAAAAACCTACTTTAGTGCAGCTGCCCCCCAAAGCCCCCCTTTTATTTACCTGAACCTGATCGCTCCAGTGACGGGAACAAGCACAGCCACTGTCGCGGGTCCTCATTGGATAGATTGATAGCAGCAGGAGCCCTTGACTCCCATTGTTGTCAATCAAATCCAGTAACACGGGAGCCAGGGGCTGGGCCGAATCCTGCTGTCTATGTCAATGGACGCAGCAGTAGGACTCCGGAGTGCGCCCGCACAAGTGCTCCATTGCAAAGCGAGAGGAGGAGCCAGGAGTGCCACTGAGGGACCCCAGAAGAGGAGGATCGGGGCCACTCTGCAAAACCCTTGCACAGAGGAAGTAAGTATGACATGTTTGTAATAAAAAAAAAAGATAAGACCAATTTGGGTTGACGAAGGCACCAATTATGCCGCATGTGAGTGGAATTTCCATCCAAATCTTGAAAGCTTTTCCCGATGGATTTCCGCTCAAGCTTGGCTTGCATACACATGGTCACACAAAAGTTCTCTGGACTTTCGACCATCAAGAACACGGTGATGTACAACACTACAAAGAGCCGAGAAAATGAAGTTCAATGCTTCCGAGCGTGTGTCGAATTGTTTCCGAGCATGCGTGATTTTTTGCACGTCCAAGTTGCATACAGACAAAAGCATTTTCGGATAGGAACTTTTCCCAACCGAAAAATAGAGAACATGCTCTGAATCTATTGCTGGCTGGTATTCCACCAACAAAAGACCGATGGAGCATACACACGGTCGCATTTTCCAACAAAAAGCATCGGAGTTTTGGTGGCAGCATTTCCGATCGTGTGTACTTGGAATTAGACAGTAACTTTTTCACAAGTTTGTGATGAATACCATTTTTTAATGACATCGTGTTCACTATGTAAGCATTCGAGTGAGCTCAAAAGTCATCCAGATCATCCAACATCATAGTTGCGACATAAGAATTCATTTTGGGAGAGGATATTTTTATTGGTTTTTAGGGATATGCAGTAAAGACAAGTAGAACTGGTGCAGGGACACATCTACTGGTTTTCCAATGAGATAAAAAAAAAAAAAGTATGTGTTTCAACCTTTTATCATCTAATAAAAACTAAGATCATTCGATATTGGTGGGCGGATTTTGTGTTGATAGTAGGAGGAAGTAAAAAGACCTCTCTCGCCCCCAAATTTCAGCCACAGCACAGCACATGGCCCCTTTGTCAGCACTTTGCTCTGTTATGCCATCGCTGTGTCTTGCTGGTTGAGGTCAGTGAACCGCAAACGTATTCAATCTCCTGAGATTCGCTCATGTCCCATTAAGATAATTTTCAAATCTTCTCCAGAGATACAATAAAGTACTTGACAGTGTGTTTCAGAGAACACTTAGAAGTGTCTAGATTAGAGAACAGCCGCCTGACATAAAACTTTTATTGACTTCTGATCCTAATTGTTGTTCATTATAATGGACTTACAAGTGTTATGCTGGAAAAAATGTTCCCAGTCTCGGTGTCATTATAAGGTCTAGTGTTTTTTGTTGTCTCTGAATTATATCTGCATTGTCATACTTAAAGTAACATTGAACCTTCAGTTTTTTAAGCATTTTCAGCAGCTGATTTAATCACTTACTGACAGTGAAAATTCTTTATCTTTTAATCCTTGCCTATGCTCCAACTCCAGCTCCAGCAGTGCCCCAGGTTTCTTGCTTTAGGGTGGTTCCTTCCTTTTACAGCATCCTATGGAGCTAATCTTCATGCAAGGGCAAGAGTTGTGTCTCCTTACACTGTGTGCATCAATAGAGATTTTCAGCTCTGATGAAGCCGCGTGACTTGTGATGTAATGCATAGGGCGGAGCCAGGTAAAATCAGAGGTGCAAGGGTATAAGTGTGGGTTGACACCTGAACCTGAGTGGAGAGCATGGGGACCTGTGGGAATATGAATAAAAGTGATACATGACCTAAACATAGAAATGTGGGTCATGTACAGTATATACGATGCAAGAGTTGTGTCTCCTTACACTGTGTGCATCAATAGAGATTCTCCGCTCTGATTAAGTCACGTGACTTGTGATGTAACGCATAGGGCGGAGCCAGGTATCATCAGACGTGCAAGGGTAGAAGTGTGGGTTGACGCCTGAACTTGAGTGGAGAGAATGGGGACCTGTGGGAATATAAATAAAAGTGATACATGACCTAAACATAAAAGTGTGGGTCATGTACAGGATATACGGTGCAAGAGGTGTGTCTCCATACACTTTGTGCATCAATAGAGATTTCCAGCTCTGATGAAGTCACGTGACTTGTGACAGGACGCATAGGGCGGAGATAGGTATCATCAGAGGTGCAAGGGTAGAAGTGTGGGTTGATGTCTGAACCTGAGTGGAGAGAATGGGGACCTGTGGGAATATGAATAAAAGTGATACATGACCTACACATAGAAATATGGGTCATGTACA
Source organism: Lithobates pipiens (assembly GCF_037356315.1). Lineage (NCBI taxonomy): Eukaryota > Metazoa > Chordata > Amphibia > Anura > Ranidae > Lithobates > Lithobates pipiens. Next base: position 297,730,132 of record NW_027507785.1, read on the forward strand.
GTATATACGGTGAAAGAGGTGTGAGCACAGAAGTGACACGTGCGATTGTACTGCTGACAGCACTGGAGTTGGGAGGCACAATATTCACCCTGTGAAGCTCTTAATGAGCACAATTTTATGACTATTGCATGTTTTACTGAAAATTTAAGGAGACATAGAAACTGTGTGAATATCAGTATATTTTTATTTATTTATTTTTCACATTTTACATATTTATATTTGGCACATGTTTTTTTTGTAAATCATGTTTGTGGTTTATGCCAAAAACACAGTGAAAGTGGAGCCCCAGCCAAAAAGGGAAGCTCTGCTGGTTTGCACGCTCCCCCCCCCCCCCTCCACTGCCACGTTTGGCACTTTTTGGGGGGAGCGGGTACCTGGTCTTGAGGGCGATCAGGCAGAGACTGCGGTCATGTTACAAAATCTAACGTTGAAGCAGTTCCCCAACTTAGAGATTAGCCTTTACTGTGTGCAGTAGTAAAGTGCACACTTCCTCTGAAAAGCATCTTGTCCCATGTCACTACACACTGTAACTTGTATGTTTGCATTGGGAGGAACATGCTGAGCCTGCGCCCCCACTCCACCAGTCCAGTGTACCTCTGTTACCTCACTCCCAGTAACAGCATCGGGCCCCACTGAGCACCTATTGCAGACCTCAAATGTGCTCTCACTTAACTCTGTGACCAGGTCATAGGTTTTCATAACCCTAGTCTGCTCCTAGTTGCTATGGGAGACAAACTGCTAGGGAGGGAGCCAGAACACCAACTCCCTTCGCTACTGGAGGACCTGTCACCTTTACCAGGTACCACGCTGAATAACTGCTGTAGCTTGTTCCTTCCCTTGGGTATCCATAACAATTACACTTCTCTTCCTTGTCTTGTCAAGTTAACCTTTTGTAGTAGTATTACTCATACCCGGTAGTGCTATTCCAGGCCCAGGTCCTTTGGAATATGCCAGAACCAGCATGTGCCTCTTTGAATAACTTCAGACCAGGCTTAGAGAAATACAACATGAATAAAGTTCTGCTCCTAATGCCGCGTACACACGATCAAACTATCCGGTGGATAGTCTGGCAAGCTTAGAAAGTAGTTTCGACTCAATCCGGCCGTGTGTGCTAGTCCGCCGGACTTTTGAAATGAACGGACTTTCCCGCACATGGAGAAAAGTCTGTTCATTTCAAAAGTATGGTGGACTCCTGCCAAAAGTCCAGGTCCGCTCGTTCGGAAAGTCCGGCGGACTTTCCGGCGGGTTTGTCCGCCAGACTAAGTCCGCCGGATAGTCTGATCGTGTGTACGCGGCATAACTCAAATATAACTAATATAGCATAGTGGTCCAGACATACCTCTATGAGGTGAGAGTCCATGTAGGCATTTTCCATAACTTGGATGCGGTCCGTGACTCCCAGGTATCTTCAGCACCATCCCAGCGCTCACAGGTGGGTCTCCATACCCTCGGCACTATATATTCCACTCCAACTCCTAGCTCCAGCCACGGTTTTAGCAGTCCCCCTCTTTTTATATCACAGGTAGACCCGCCAAAACCAGAAGCCTGGGAACTAAGCCGAAAATGTTTAACCCTTTCCCCAGCCTGGGCTGGCTGCCAGACTAACTACACACATTTCAACCTGCCTACAAGGGCACTATTTTTCGAAGCTGTACATAGTCTGGTGACCAGAAGATGTTCTAGAGCAAGAGTACCTTTATGTCAGCCAGCAGTTTCCAAAAGGATAGGGTCTACAGACAGTGTAGATGGAGCTCCAATATGTTTCTGACCCATTGTGTTCTAAATGTGGCCCTTCAGGTGGATCTTATTGGATCTCAGGCTCATGTATTTAAAGGAACGCATGGAGTTAAATCAGATTAGAACCAAGCTCCATAGCTGTGAAAGATTTTCAGACCTCAACATGAGCTGCCCAGTCAGACAGCTGATGATTACAAATATTTGCACAGGCCCATGTGACAGATGAGGGATGACAGCTCCGTCTTGAGCATGTGACAACATTTAGCTTATAATACCATAATGAGCTTGATTGTGGTCAGCTGTCGGACAGCAAAAATCCAATCCAGATAACATGAAATTCTACAGGCACCCATCAAATCTTTGATGTAAAAATGTTCAAAATATAGTACAGCAATTGTATAATAGATTTTATCCTGTATGTCCCAATACATACTAATAAGTAGACAATCATTTAACTTCAGCTTATGTAAATGGGTTTTAGGTAATTTTCCCATTTTGCTCATACATTCTTTATATCAGGAAAATAATACTGTTCCAGGAAATCATCCTAATAAATGATTTTTCAAATGAAAGATGACTTCCTGTACCATAATGTCATAGAAGCAAACTACTAACTGTCACTTTTGTGCTACCTTTTGCCAAAGATTACAGACAGCTAAGACAGAGCAATAGACTGCAGAGCAAATTCACAGTCTGCGTAGCTCTGTGCTGTAGATATTTCTCAGTATTACTGTTGGCATTCTTGACATTACCAGTGCTGTCTGCTGCATCTCAAGCTCCCTAGAGATGGTGATTTAAGCATTGCTGTAGTAAAGTTTCATTGCACCTCATAGAAGATCCAGCTCCCTGCCCAATTGCTGGCTAATTAAATACAGCTAATGCGATTTTCTTTCCTATTACTTTTATTGCTAAACAAAATATGATGTGTGATCAGAGAAAAGCTCTCCAAAATCTAACCCAGGAGGCACAATCCTGGAGGGGTAGAGATCCATCAGAGGCAAACTTTCCAAAACCTAACGCAGGGATAAACAATCCTAGAGGGGTAGAGATCTCTCAAAGGCAAGCTCACCGAAACCTAAGTTAGGAGTAGGAAACCGTGGAGGGGTTAGCTCTCCCCCTGGATTACCCCTTATGCACCATATGCACTCTTAAATAACTCTGGAGGGGTAGAAATCTATCAGGGGAAAAATCTCCAAAGCACAACCCAAAGGTAGTCAACCCTGGAGGGGTAGAGATCGATCAGATTCAAGCTCTTAAAACTTAACCAAGGGGGAAGCAATCCTAGAGGGGTAGAGATCTCTCAAAGGTAAGCTCTCTCCGAAACCTAAGTGAGGCGTAGGAAACCGTGGAGGGGTTACCTATCCCCCTGGATTACCCCTTATGCGCCATATACACTCTTAAATAACTCTTGAGGGGTAGAAATCTATCAGGGGAAAAATCTCCAAAGCACAACCCAAAGGTAGTCAACCCTGGAGGGGTAGAGATCGATCAGATTCAAGCTCTCAAAACTTAACCAAGGGGGAAGCAATCCTAGAGGGGTAGAGATCTCTCAAAGGCAAGCTCTCTCCGAAACCTAAGTCAGGAGTAGGAAACCGTGGAGGGGTTACCTATCCCCCTGGATTACCCCTTATGCACCATATGCACTCTTAAATAACTCTGGAGGCGTAGAAATTTATCAGGGGAAAGATCTCCAAAGCACAACCCAAAGGTAGTCAACCCTGGAGAGGTAGAGATCTATCAGATTCAAGCTCTCCAAAACTTAACCAAGGGGAAAGCAATCCTAGAGGGGTAGAGATCTCTCAAAGGCAAGCTCTCTCCGAAACCTAAGTCAGGAGTAGGAAACCGTGGAGGGGTTACCTATCCCCCTGGATTACCCCTTATGCACCATATACACTCTTAAATAACTCTGGAGGGGTAGAAATCTATCAGGGGAAAGATCTCCAAAGCACAATCCATAGGTAGTCAACCCTGGAGGGGTAAAGATCTATCAGATTCAAGCTCTCCAAAACTTAACCAAGGGGGAAGCAATCCAGGAGGGGTAGAGATTAATCAGAAGCGAGCTCTCCAAAACCTAACCCATGGGGAGGCAACCCTGGGAGGGTATAGATCTTTCAGACGCAAGCTTTCCAAAACCTAACCCATAGGTAGGCAACACTTGGGGGAGAAGGGGGTTTAGAGAATTATCCAAAGCAAGCTCTCCAAAACATAACCTATGAGTAGGCAACCTTGAAAGGGTAGAGAACTATCAGAAGAAAGCTCACCAAAACCTCAGGCATACGGGGCATTTTTTCCTGCCGCTATTAGGAGCGTCAGGTGGATTTTACGGCTTAAAAACTCCTCTCCACGTTGTTCATGCTCACATACTGTAGGCTTTTAGGAGCTTTTAGTGGCATAGATGTTTTCAAGTTGCAAAAAAAAAAAAACAGGACCAGCGCGTCTAGAGCCGCAGCATTACAGCTGTAAAAATTCCTGATGCAGCTAAACACGTGTTAAGGCTGTATACAGCGTTAAGCTGCGTCAAGCGCTTTTAAGCTGTAGTAATTGGATTTGGGAGTGGAAAATAGAAAAGGGCTGCTAAACGCCAACACGGCTAAACACACATTAACGCCAATGCAAAATGCTTCTAAAAGCAAGTTTTTTACAGCTGCTTTTTCGTAGCATTGTTGCTGGCTTTGCAGCTCATTTGTTTTAATCCCATGTGTGCATGAGGCCTAACCCTGGAGGGGAGAAGATTTATCAGAGGCAAGCTCACCAAAACATCACCCATGGGTGGGCAACCATGGAAGGATAGAGATCTATCAGAGACAAGCTCTTAAAAACATAACATTGAGTAGGCAACCCTGGGAGAGTAGAGATCTATCAGAGGCAAGCTCATCTAAACTTATCCCATTGGTAGGCAACCAGATTGCACTTTTTTATTTAGGAGATACTTTAGCATGCTCCCTTTAACAAGGAGGGGCTCTATGATTAAGCCCCAGTAGGGAGTGGAATATGTTAGAGCAGGGATCATGGGAGGAGTGTCTGCATTTGTGCATGTGTTGATTTTACCCTTTGGAAGTGGTGTGTGACTCCAGGACTTTGGTAAATCAGCACTGACATCTGAAAGCTGAACCATCCCCAGACTGAGCTTTTAATGAGTACAACATACGAATGATTGTACTCTCTGAATGGTACCTTGCTCCAAAAGCAGTCTGAAACTTGTAGACTGCAAGGGCTGGAGAACACCTACACATCACACCAGCCCAGCATAATATGCACCAATCAAGGCATGCCAGGAAGAGCAGTAACACACCCTTGTTCTCTATAAAGCCTTCCATATTAACTAGCTGGTGACCCTTCAGTACCAGGCAGGTATTCCCAGGGGCTCTTTCCCCCTCACTGACTTTCCAATGTCATCAACCTTTGCTACTATGCCTGCAGCTGCAGTGCCCTTACTCTGCATCCTACACATAGGTGTGCATACATGGTGCAGATTTCCCCTTGCCCAGAGCCCCCCCACCTTCTTGTATCCCCCCATGGGGTGATGTTTCAGGATGGAGAGCTGGGGAAGGGGCCAGTAAATATTTAATTTACCAGACCCTTCCTTTTTTGAATTAACACAGTGAGAGATCATTGCTCACTGTGTTCATTCATAAGCAAAGTATTTACCATGCTTCAGAATGTGAATGAACATAAATCTGCTCACCACAGAGCATTTCTCATTCATTCACTGTCCTGTGCATCAGAGGCTGCAGAGATGGACTCTGGAATCTCTGCCTTCAGTTCCTTTCTCTGTCTGAAAAGTGAGGCATCAGGGGTCTGTTTGGGCACCACTGACTGATCTCTGCCCTACTGACATGTCCACTGCTCTACTGACACCATCTACTGCCCTACTGACACTGTCCATGTTTTAATGCATTTATACACAGTGTAATATATATATATATATATATATATATATATATATATATATATATATATATATATATATATATATATATATATGTATATATATATATATATATATATATATATATATGTATATATATGTATATATATATTAAAGTATTCATACCCCTTGAAATTTCCCATATTTTGTCTTGTTACAACCAAAAATCTAAATGTATTTTATTGGGATTTTATATGATAGACCAACACAAAGTGGCACATACTTGTTAATGGAAGGGAAATGATAAATGCTTTTGAATTTTTTTACAAATAAAAATCTGAAAAGTGTGGCGTGCATTTGTATTCAGCCTCCTTTACTCTGATACCCCTAACTAAAATCTAATGGAACCAATGCCTTCAGAAGTCACCTAATTAGAAAAAAGGGTCCACCTGTGTGTAATTTAGGCTCAGTATACATAAAGTTGTTCGGTGAAGCCCTCAGAGGTTTGTTAGAGAACCTTAGTGAACACACACCAGACATGTCAGGGATAAAGTTGTTGAGAAGTTTAAAGCAGGTTTAGGTTATAAAAAAATATCCCAAGCTTTGAACATCTCACGAAGCACTGTTCAATCCATCATCTGGAAATGAAAAGAGTATGGCACAATTGCAAACCTACCAAGACATGGCCGTCCACCTAAACTGACAGGTCGGGCAAGGAGAACATTCATCAGAGAAGAAGCCAAGAGGCCCATGGTAACTCTCGAGGAGCTGCAGAGATTCACAGCTCAGGTGGGAGAATCTGTCCACAGGACAACTATTAGTCATGTGGCAAATTTGGCCTTTATAGAAGAGTGGCAAGAAGAAAACCATTGTTAAAAGAAAGCCATAAGAAGTCCCCTTTCAGTTTGCAAGAAGCCATGTGGGGGACACCGAAAACACGTGGAAGAAGGTGCTCTGGTTAGAAGAGAAAAACTGAACTTTTTGGCCTTAAAGCAAAACGCTATGTGTGGCCGAAATACTAACACTGCACATCGCCTGAACCCACCGTGAAACATGTTGGTGGCAGCATCATGTTGTGGGGATGCTTTTCTTCAGCACGGACAGGAAAGCTGGTCAGAGATGAGGGGAAGATGGATGGAGACAAATACAGAAGAAAACCTGTTTGAGTCTGCAAAAGACTTGAGACCAGGGAGGAGGTCCACCTTCCAGCAGGACAACGACCTTAAACATACGAATGCTTTAGATCAAAGCAGATTCATGTGTTAGAATGGCCCAGTCAAAGTCCAGACCTAAATCCAATTGATAATCTGTGGCAAGACTTACAAAATGCTCTCCATCCAATCTGACAGAGCTTGAACTATTTTGCAAGGAAGAATGGGCAAAAATGTCCCTCTCTAGATGTGCAGAGCTGGTAGAGACATCCCCAAAAAGACTTGCAGCTGCAATTGCAGCGAAAGGCGGTTCTACAAAGTATTGACTCAGGGGGGCTGAATACAAATGTACCCCACACTTTTCACATATTTATTTGTAAAAAAAAATTGAAATCCACTTATCATTTTCCTTCCATGTCACAATCATGTGCCACTTTGTGTTGGTCTATCACATATAGTCCCAATAAAATACATTTATATTTTTGGTTGTAACATGACAAAATTTAGAAAATTGCAAGGGACATGAATACTTTTTCACAGCACTGTACTTACACACACACACATGCATGTCTGTTTGAACTTTGGGGTGCACACCCTAATGCAATAGGCAGAGCACACTTATGTTCCTACATCATTATATATATAGGAGGGTCTTTGGAGCCAGATGCTAGGGTGGTCACTCTGACCCAACTAAGATGGAGAACAACAGTGTCTCTAGAGGAGGGGTGAATTCGGTGGACAGAGCCAGCATTGTTCTCGCTACATATATGTTCAGGACACTGCTGTTTTCTTTGGACAAAGCCCTCAAAATGGTGACTGTTCCCGGGAAACATGTCTTAGCCCTTGTACACGCGGTCGGAGATGACGACGGAATGTGTCCGATCGGACCGTTTTGTCGGATATTCAGACTGTGTGTGGTCTCCATTGGACTGTTTCCGCCGGAGTATCCGACGGACCAAGTTTTCCAACTTGTTGGTAAAATTTTCCGACAAAATGCTCCGATCGGACATACTCCGATCATGTGTAGAGAATTCTGATTGGACAAAGTGCCACGCATGCTGAGATCAAATTCCTACACCAAAGCTATTGGCTACTAGCCTGAACGTAGTCCCGTCGTAACGAAATAACGTCATCATGTTCTGAACGATCGGATTTTCCGACAACTTCTTCCGCCCGTGTGTATGCAACAGTTTCGGACAAAATCCATCGGACGAAATCCGATGGACAAAATCTGACGGATTTGGTTGTAGGAATGTCCGACTGTGTGTATAAGGGCTTAGATGCTCAGGAAGGTAGTAAGCCATTTATTTTTTTCTCTTGGTTGACGTCAGCTTTAATAACAATACATTATACAATGATTTGTGTCGCCATTATAAACATTATATTATTTCTAATAAAACTGGAGTTTGTACTTTAAATTGATTCTTCTTTTTGCCTAACTAACTTATCTCTTGGTTCGACGCTTGTCACATTTTCTAGGAAAAGTATGCGATCACAGCTGTGAAATATGTGTCACCGCTTGAAATATATTGTTGCAGGTTTTCTGAAGACTTCTTCCCATAATGCCACACTCCTAGGAGCTCCTACTCAGGCCTGTGAATGGGGCTTTTTTTTTTTTTGGTGTCTGCTCTGGATCCTGCTCTATACGTCTTGTCAGACTCTTGTGATTATCTTCGCTCACTCTGGTCAGGAGATACAGCTGTCAGGTAACACTCAACAGATGGCGATTGTAGGCTGATGTTTCATTCACAATGACATCTGAGTTTAAGGAAGGTTTTAATCCAATCACGTAACTGACTCCTTCACCAGCATGTCAAAAATGTTAAGCAGAGATATCATTCATTAGTGATCAAGCTCTTTATTTGATATTATATAAAATTCAACATTTTTTGCGATACTGCATTGCAACGCTGTACCCAATTAAAATTGAAGTCTTTTTTCCCCCACAAACAGATCTTTCTTTTGGTGGTATTTGATCACCTCTGCGGTTTTTAGTTTTTGCGCTATAAATAAAAAATATATATATATTGATTGGGTTACGTTAACGTTATAGTGTCTACAAACTATGGGACATATTTATGGAACTTTTTTTTATGCTAGTAATGGCGGTGATCGGCGATATATAGAGGGACTGCTTGATTACGGTGAACTATCGGACACTAACTGACACTTTTGACACTTTGTGAACACAAGTGCATCTAGTTCAACCAATAAAAATAAAAAAACCATACACACAATCCTTCACCCACAGTTGTTCCAAAGGAAGGCGAAAAACCCCAACAAAGCATGATCCAAATTGCTATAGCAAGGGAAAAAATTCCTTCCTGATCCCCCAAGAGGCAATTGGATATTCCCCAGATCAACTTTATCTATAAATGTCAGTACCCATTTATATTATATACATTTAGGAAAGAATCCAGACCTTTTTTAAAACAATCCACTGAGCTGGACAGAACCAGCTCTGGAGGGAGTCTATTCCACATTTTCACAGCTCTTACTGTATAGAAACCTTTCTGTATTTGGAGATGAAATCTCTTTTCCTCCAGACCTAAAGAGTGCCCCTCTTGTCTTCCGTGATGACCTTAAAGTGAATATCTCAACACCAAGTTCACTATATGGACCCCTTATGTATTTGTATAAGTTGATCATATCCCTCTTAGCCCTTGTACACACGGTCGGAGATTCTGACAGAATGTGTCCTATCAGACCGTTTTGTCGGATATTCTGACTGTGTGCGGTCTCCATCGGACTGTTTCCGTCGGAATATCCGACGGACCAACTTTTCCAACTTGCCGGTAAAATTTTACTCCGACGGACAAAGTGCCACGCATGCTCAGATCAAATTCCTAGACCAAAGCTATTGGCTACTAGCCTGAACGTAGTCCCGTCGCAACGAAATAACGTCATCACGTTATGAACAATCAGATTTTCCGACAACTTTGTCCGACCGTGTGTATGCAACATCACTTTCGGACCTCTTCCAGAATTAATCCGTCGGAATTACTCTGACGGATTTGGTTGTCAGAATCTCCGACCGTGTGTACAAGGGCTTAATCTCCTCTTCTCAAGAGAGAATAAATTAAGTTCCTCTAATCTTTCCTCATAGCTGAGTTCCTCCATGCCTCTTATTAGTTTGGTTGCCCTTCTCTGCACTTTCTCCAGTTCCCCGGTATCCTTTTTGTGAACCGGTGCCCAAAACTGAACTGCATATTCCAGGTGAGGTCTTAATAATGATTTGTACAGGAGCAAAATGTTATCTCTCTCTCAACCTCGCTTTGGAAACCGCAGCTTGGCATTGCATGCTATTATTGAGCTTATGATCTACCAAAACCCCCAGATCCTTCTCCACTATGGATTCCCCAAATTGCACTCCCCCTAGTATGTATGATGCATGCATATGCATACGCATAAGTGCATAACTTTGCATTTATCAACTAAAAACCTAATTTGCCACTTAGTTGCCCAATTGAGGTCGGCTTGTAAGTTGGAGACATCCTGTAAGGACGTTATTCCACTCCATAGCTTGGTGTTATCTGCAAAGACAGAAATGCTACTTTTAATACCAGACCCTATATCATTGAACCTCGAGGTACACCGCTGATAACCTTAGACCGCTCAGAGAAAGGATCATTAACCACTACTCTCTGAATTCGGTCTTTTAGAAAGTTTTCTATCCATTTACAAATGTATCTTTCCAAGCCTGTAGACTTTACCTTACACATTAGCCTTGTATGGGGAACTGTGTCGAACGCTTTTGCAAAATCCACAGCCACCCCTCTGTCTATTAATATTGCGGTTTATGTTTTTTGCACTATAAACAAAAAAAGAGCGACAATTTTGAAAAAAACAAAAACAAAACCAATGAAAAGATTGAAAAAATCAAATTTCTTCATCAATTTAGGCCATATTTGCTACATATTTTTGGTAGAAAAATCCCAATAAGCATATATTAATTGGTTTGCACAAAAGTTATAGCATCTACAAACTTTGGGATATTTTATTTATTTTTATTTTTTTACTAGTAATGGTGGTGATCAGTGACTCATAGTGGGACTGCGATATTGCGCTGGACAGTCGGACACTAACTGACACTTTTGACACTTTTTGGGGGACCAGTGACACTAATACAGTGACCATACCGAAAAAGTATGTAGGCATAGGGAACCCCCCCCCCCCCCGGTCAATCCCCCTTAAAGAAAAAAATTACCAAATATAAATGATTAGTTAAACCAACAAGGGCTTTTTTTTACCATCACTGTTCCTTTTTTTGGTTTTTGAAATTTACAAATGCAGCGAGAAATTGGATGAAAGTTTTAGTACTTGGAAACACGTTTTGAAAGATAAATAGTGCATTTTATATAAAACTACATAGATCAGACCAAAAGGACAAAAGGACAAATGAGCAGGAAAGAGGGACATTGCTTCAAATCAGGGACAGTCCCTCAAAATCAGGGACAGTTGGGAGCTAGGATTGCCATCTCATTAGTATATTATTATAGAGGATTTATATAACCCCAACAGTTTACGCAGCGCTTTACAATATAAAAGGGAGATAATACAGTTACAATACATAAAATACACAAGGATTAAGAGGGCCCTGCTCAGAAGAGCTTACAATCTAATAGGGTGGGGCAGGTGGTACAAAAGGTTGTAACTGTAGGAATATAGCTGATGGAAGGGGTAAAAGATTTTTTGGAAACATGATAGTCTTCCCTGAAAGAAGAGTTTTCAGGGATCGACTGAAGGTAGCAAGAGTAGGGGATAGCCGGACTGGTTGAGGTAGCAAGTTCCAGAGGATGGGAGAAATCCCGGAGATGAGCATGAGAGGAGGAGACGAGGGAGCTTGAGAGTAGGAGGTCTTGAGAAGAGCGGGGGGGGGGGGGGGCGATTTGGGTGATATTTGGAGACAAGATTGGTGATATAGCTCAGTTCAGAGTTGTGAATGCCTTTGTATGTTGTGGTCAGTATTCTGAATTTAATTCGCTGGGTGATTGGGAGCCAGTGTAGGGATTGGAGGAGAGGGTTGGCAGTTGGCAGACACTGAGCGGTTGGTAAGGTGGATAAGCCTAGCAGCAGCATTCATGATAGACTGAAGAAGGGATAGCCTATGGAGAGGCAGCAAATGAGAAGGGAGTTGCAATAGTCAAGGCGAGAGATTACAAGGGAGTGAATGAAGAGCTTGGTGGTTTCATTTCATCCCTTTAAACCCAAACACATATTAATTGCACATGTTCTGTGGCTGATTATTCACTTAGTGCCTTATCTGCATTAAATTAGCCTCGGAACATGTGTAATTATTATGTATTCAGGTTTAAAGATTTAAATATGCACTGTTTCTGTACTAATGACACTGGCTGGGAAGGGGTTAACATCAGGGGGGATCAAAGCATTAAATGTGTGCCCTGTCAGTGTTTTACTAAATGATGGAAGGTGCTTTTACTAGGGGAAGGCAAAGATCAGTGTCCCTGTTTTGTAGGAACACAGGATCCATGCCTTCTCTACTGACAGAATGGCAATCTGCCTTGTTCACATAGGCAGACTGCCATTCTGCCTGTGTAACAAACGATCGCAGGGTGCAGGTGAATATCAAGTCTGCGGTACCCGGCTATCAGCTCCTGATGTGTATTATCACAGCAAAAAGAGGGCCGCCAGTGGCGCGCCTGTGTGCCCCTAACCTGGAAGTGCCAGGTACGTGATCAAGCGCAGTAGAGCCACCGTATATCTAAGTGATATGGCCGACAAGCAGTTAAACCTCGTGTCTTTAATATCACTATAAAAACATGACAGGTTCTCTTTAAATTTGGCAAATTCGAAGCCCCTGCCTTTTTATTTTAAACCCTGTGCTACATTAGCATACAATACAGTAAAACCTTGGTTTGAGAGTAACTTAGTTTGAGAGCATTTTGCAAGACAAGCAAAAATTTTTATAAATTTTGACTTGATATACAAGTGATGTCTTGATAAACAAGTAGCGTCACGTCACAACTGGGTATAAAAGAGAAGAGAGGCACCTCTAAGTTTTGCACTTCTTATCCCCCCCGGTGAATGATATACCTATATCTATGTACGTTATCAGGTATGTGGGTGGTGCATAACAATATTAATATTAAATCTATATTATGTGCCTATGGGATTTGTTCAATTCCTGGATACTGAATACAGCTAATGTGTTGATCCTTACTCCTTACAGCCCACCCTCCGCCTATTGGTATTATTGAGAGTCCACCTCCTGTTATAAATGCTGATTTACTTATGATCATCTGGAAGATTTCCATGTGTAGACAACCGGTTATCTGTGAGGTAGCTATATGTGGCGGCACAGTGGTGTAGTGAGTAGCACTCTCACCTAGCAGTAAGAAGGGTCACTGGTTAGAATCCCAACCACGACACTACCTGCCTGGAGTTTGCATGTTCTCCCTGTGCCTGTGTGGGTTTCCTCCGGGTACTCCGGCTTCCTCCCACACTCCAAAGACATGCAGGTAGGTTAATTGGCTTCTGTCCAAAATTGGCCCTAGTGTATGAATGGGGACCTTGGATAGTGGGCTCCTTGAGGGTAGGGACCGATGTGAGTGTGTGATGTATATAGATATAGGTATATCATTCACCGGGGGGGGATCAGAAGTGCAAAACTTGAAAAAATCCTGGATAATCAAGGAGGAGGCAAGAAAAGCCTCTCTGACTCTTAACAGTCCACATTCATTGGGAGATTAGACAAGTAGTTCCAAAGGACTGGAAAAAATGCTTTAGCAAACAGCTTAAAAGTTTCATATTATGTGTTCTCCATTATAAAATGTCTGATCGATATGTTTTATCTTCATAGTGAGACCTGTTTTCTTTCAACCAAAACCCTGTATGTCCTGAAGAAGCAATAGCGAAACACGTTGACGCACAGGGGCTCACTAGAATCTATTCAGTGTCAATTTTTTGTCAATATGTGTTGTAGCTTTTAACTCTTTTCTATATATGACCTGTCTGTTGTAATCTTGTTGTTAATAAAATATTTGTTTTATTATACTTTTGTCCATTGCCTGAAAAGTCAGAACGAGGGCCTCTGCCCCTTTATTCCTCTCCTCTTCTGAGTTAAGCATTATACAGATGTGGCCTTAGGAGTGTTGTTTCAATCGCTCTCAATCTAAGGTTTTACTGTACTTAAAAATGTCTGCGGTTTCTCCGTTTTTCAGCAAACACCAATCAATACTTGTTTGCGCCACCTATTCATTTATCATTTTTAACTTAACCAAGAGCACGCATTTCCTCCCCCCCCCCCCCCCCCCCCCTCCATACACGTTAAAAAGCAGTCTTTCATAAAAACGGCCATGAATATTTAACATTTTCAGCTATGACATTTTATGAAGGAAAAAAAACAAAAAAAACAAATGTGATGTATTACCCGAGTCTCAGAATGACTGCTTCTCCCCACATTGAGCGGCGCGTTATAAAATAGTAACAATTATGTTTCTGCATATGTTAAGCTAATTGATTTATATTGCTTTCTGCTTTGGAACTGGACGGAGGGATGGCTTGGTAATAACGGTTGGTTGTAAATAGTCTCAAGGGAAGCGTCTGGAGGAAATAGATGTTTTTGCTCATATGGACGACACTGTTTTCCAATTCCATAGTCGCGGAAAGAGGCACCATATCATATGTCATTAGTATTTTATCACTTCAAACTATAATTGAGGCAAAAAGGACTATTTTGCTTTTCACGGCAATTTCAGCTCTAGAGAAGGACCATTATCTGGCGAGACTGTGATCTGAAAAATCGAAAAAAAAAGGGGGGTAAAAAACGTAGACACACTTTATAAACGAAGCACAAACAGAAGCTTTCAAAAAAAAAAAAAAAATCCAGTTCACAGCATCATTGAATGATAGGCTGATATTGGGGAAATTATCTGTTTTGGTATTTTTAGGCTTATACTTTTAGTCAAGATGGGATTAGTTTAAAGACTTTAACCGCTAGTTATCAGACAAAAAAAAAAAAAAGAAAAGTCACATAACGGTGTTATAGATAGCAATATTAAGCATTATTGACAAGAGGATCTGTACCCAGCATAAAAATTCACATCAGCATGCGGCACAATTCATCCTAACGGTAGATTTAGACCCTCATCTATTGCCTATTGCATCTTAAGGGGGTTGGCGAGTGGCAAAAATGCACATCTAAAGGAATTCTTAACCACTTGCCTACAGAACACTTTTACCCCCTTCCTGCCCAGGCCAATTTTCAGCTTTCAGCACTGTCACACTTTGATAGACAACTATGCGGCCATGCAACACTGTACCAATTTTTTTTATCATTTTGTTTACTCAACTAGAGCTTTCTTTTGGTGGTATTTAATCACCGCTGTTTTTTTTTTTTTTTTAAATAAGCTAATAAAGTTAGAAAATTGTAAAAAAAAAAAAAGTTTTCATAATTTGTTATAAAATTTTGCAAACAGATCATTTTTCTCCTTCACTGATGTGCGCCAATGAGGCTGCACTGATGGATACTGATAAGGAGGCCCTGATGAGACTGCACTGATAGGTGGAACTGATGTTCCCAGATGAGTCAGCATTGATGGGCACTGATAAGGAGGCCCTGATGAGACTTGATGAGACTGCACTAATAGGTGGAACTGATGGGCACTGATAGGTGGAACTGATGTGTGCTGATGAGGCTGCACTGATGAACACTGATAAGAAGGCCCAGATGAGACTCCACTGATAGGTGGAACTGATGTGCGCTGATGAGGCTGCACTGATGAACACTGATAAGAAGGCCCCAGTGAGACTCCACTGATAGGTGGAACTGATGTGCGCTGATGAGGCTCCACTGATGAACACTGATAAGAAGGCCCTAATGAGACTGCACTGATAGGTGGAACTGATGTGCCCTGATGAGGCAGCATTTATGGGCAGTGATAAAGAGGGCCCTGATGAGACTGTAATGATAGGTGGAACTGATGGGCACTGATAGGTGGAACTGATAGGGGGCACTAATAGGTGGCACTGGTGGGACTGATTGGCAGCACTGCTGGTCACAGATTGGCAACACTGGTGGGCACTGTTGGGACTGCCCTGATTATCAGTGTACATGTCCCTTTTAGAGAAGCCGGTTATGTCAACATGAGGAAAGGAATGCCAATAACCGGCATCTCTTTGTATCCGTGATCAGCTGTGATTGGATACAGCTAATCACATGGTAAAGAGCTGCTGATTGTCAATTTACCTCAATCTGTGATCAGCGGGGACGTTTTTAAGGCAGAGCAAAAGGGGCAGCTGCCCTGGGCCCTGTCATTGTTGTGGGGCCCAAAGCAGCTACCTCATACTTACCAACTGTCCTGGTTTAAATTCCCTTGTCCTTTGAGGTTTTGGTCCTGTGCGGTGCCCCAATATCTCAGTGTGAAGTGCTGCTACTAATGCAGCCCAGCTCTGCCCTTGTTGTGTACAGATGACTCACCTGCAGACCCTGTGTTTACATGTACATTACCGTAATTCATATGTAAATAGTGGTGGGCGGTGGCATTGATATGTATATCAAGCCCCCCCTGAGGTCATATCCACAGTAATCTCTAGCAATCAATCAACAAGCAGAAATCATGTGCTGTAACCTCTAGCAACTAATCAGTGAGCCGTAATGTGTGCTGTAATCTCTAGCAACCAGTCAGTGAGCAGTACTAATACACTGTAACCTATGGCAACTAATCGCAATAGCTGCCTGATCTGATTCAGTAAACTGATTTTGAGTCTAGCTGCTATTTATTGTATGTCTCAGAGCAGGTGGAGAGCAAAACTGCATGAGGGGGGCCCCAAGAAAAGTTTTGCCCAGGGTCCAATCACTAATAAAGACGGCCCTGGTGATCAGTGATGTCCTCTGGACACTCCGATCACAGAGTGGGCCACCCGCTCCCCGGAGTGGCCACGTGGCCGGTCGTGATCAGGGCACACCGCTCCTGGTCCTTTCCTGGAGGCAAGGAAGCAAGCGAGAGGACAGCAGGAGCAGGTCAGCACTTCCGGGGGATTTCTTGAGAGTGAGCTGGGTGGGCTGGTGAGTGTTTAGCCCGGGAGGACTGTGGAGAAGTTAGCCAGGAGGGCTAGTGAAAGGGGCAGCTGCAGCCAGGCAGGTTGGCAGTGTCTGAAGAGGGGGTGCTGGGCTTAGTGACCATGAGAGGAAGTGCTGGAAATGTGTTAGCTATGTCACTCCAACATTGTACAAATGTAGGGGCTGCGAGTCCCTGCCTGTAATGGGCTATTGCTACAAATCCTTTTTTGAGTGATGCAGCTGGGAGCCAAGCAAGTGTCTGCTGGAGGAAGAAGTTGGAGCTGTATATACACTGTATATAGAAGAATTGTTGCTCTGAAGTCAAGTGGACTTCCATAATACCCCTAACCCCATCCAAGTTTTTTACCCTCAAAAAAACAAAAAAAATAACAAAATTACGGACTGTTCTCTGACTCTAAGTGACTGTGAATATTCTGTGTGCCTTAAGTTCTACTATACTATAGTTCTAGGTACCCCATACCACCCTTTCACCATCCAAGTTGATTCCCCTAAAAAAACTAAAAACAACAAAGCCCTTGGACTGGTTTCTTATTTTTATTTTTTACTAGTAATGGCGATGATCAGCAACCATGTGACGGACCAATTTGACATTAAGCAACACTTTTTGGGGACCAGTGATACCAATACAGTGATCGATGCTAAAAAATGCACTGTAACTGTACTAAAGTGTTAAATGTGCTCTCAAAGGGTTAAATGTGCTCCTAGGGAGTGCTTACTAACTGTGGGGGGATGCTTTGACCGGGGCAAGACAGAGATTTGTGTGTGTGCTTAGCAGAAACACAAAATCTTTCTCTTCTCCTCTGACAGAACGGCGACCTGCCTTGTTTACATAGGCAGACCACTGTTCTGCCTCTCTCGGGAGAGATCGCTGGGTGTCGGCGAACATCAGATCCTGCTGATTACCTCTCGCTGTGTCCAATCACAGTGGAATTGGGTCACCAGGGGCACACACATGCGCACCCCAGGCCCGAAAGAAGAGGCAACGTACAGATACATTGTTTCAGCATTGCCACAGTAAATGTGTGGTAGGCAGTCCGGTCGTGGTTACTGCCACCCCCAATGCAGGTAGCAGTTAGGCATTTCATTGCACATTTTCCGCAAGACGCAATGCGCAAAAATGTACGATGATGAACGCGTTTGACTCGGTGCCAAAAATTGGTAATTGAGTTTTTGTGGCACATTTGTCCTATGACAGGCAGATCATTCAAGTCAATGGGGCTGTTGTGCGGAAAAACAAGCAAAAAAAATGCTAAAACAAGTGACGCAAAACTTGACATATCAACATGATCAGATGTAAACATAGTCTTAGGCTGGTTTCACATGGATGGAATCCGTAATGTGCATCCACCTGCTCAGAGGGGGATCTCTCCACTGATCACCACTGAGCAGGTGGACATAGCCCTCTGTTCTCCATGGGGCGGTTGTATGGAAACGATCTGCCTGTCCGTTTCCATACAACTGTCATCCTATCCGATACGATGGACAGATGGGGAATGGATCCCCCATCTGTCTGTTTTCGTGGAAAGGGTCGGATCAGATGCCGATGTATGTCCGCTGACATCTGCCGCCCTATAGAGAACAATGGGTGGTCCGATCAGGTCCGCCTGAAAAACAGACAGACAGACCTCATCAGACTGCCCGTGTGAAACCAGCTTTAGGGTTTCCATAACCCTAAAAGATCAGGGTAAGGGTTTAGGTTTAGGGTCAAGGTTAAGGTTAGAGTTTAGGGGTTAGGGTTTTCCCTTGAAGGTCAAAGGTTAGAAGCTAGGGATAGGGTTTTCCCTTGAAGGTCAAAGATTAGAAGCTAGAGATAGGGTAAGGCCGCGTACACACGGGCGGACTGTTCGGCCAACTTTGTCCGTCCAACAGTTTGAGCGAACAGTCCGCTCAAACTTAGCATGGACGGACATGGCCACACACGACGAACGAACAGTTTGCTGAAACCGTGCGCGATGACGTGAACGGCACGTACGACGGGACGAAAAATACGACGTCCTATACACTGCATTATAACTTTTGGCGTGTAAATCCTTTCTGAGCATGCGCGGAACTTAGTTTGTCGAACAAGCCTACACACAGGCGGACTGTCCGCTGAAACAAGGTTTCAGCGGACAGTTTTTCGGAATTTCCGAAAAACCTTGTCCGTCCAACTGTCCGCTGAAACTGTCCGCTGAAAGCCCACACACGAGCGGACTGTCCGCCCAAACACTGTTCAGCGGACAAGGTTGGGCGAACAGTCCGCCCGTGTGTACGCGGCCTTAGGGTTTTCCCTTGAAGGTCAAAGATCAGAAGCTAGGGATAGGGTTAGGGTTTTCCCTTGAATGTCAAAGGTTAGAAGCTAGGGATAGGGTTAGGGTTTTCCCTTGAATGTCAAAGGTTAGAAGCTAGGGATAGAGTTAGGGTTTGCCCTTGAATTTCAAAGGTTAGAAGCTAGGGATAGAGTTAGGGTTTTCCCTTGAATGTCAAAGGTTAGAAGCTAGGGATAGGGTTAGGGTTTTCCCTTGAAGGTCAAAGGTTAGAAGCTAGGGATAGGGTTAGGGTTTTCCCTTGAAGGTCAAAGATTAGAAGCTAGGGATAGGGTTAGGGTTTTCCCTTGAAGTTCAAAGGTTAGAAGCTAGAGATTGGGTTAGGGTTTTCCCTTGAAGGTCAAAGGTTAGAAGCTAGAGATAGGGTTAGGGTTTTCCCTTGAAGATCAAAGGTTAGAAGCTAAGGATAGGGTTAGGGCTTTCCCTTGAAGGTCAAAGGTTAGAAGCTAGGGATAGGGTTAGGGTTTTCCCTTGAAGGTCAAAGGTTAGAAGCTAGGGATAGGGTTAGGGTTTTCCCTTGAAGGTCAAAGGTTAGAAGCTAGGGATAGGGTTAGGGTTTTCCCTTGAAGGTCAAAGATCAGAAGCTAGGGATAGGGTTAGGGTTTTCCCTTGAATGTCAAAGGTTAGAAGCTAGGGATAGGGTTAGGGTTTTCCCTTGAATGTCAAAGGTTAGAAGCTAGGGATAGAGTTAGGGTTTTTTACTTGAATGTCAAAGGTTAGAAGCTAGGGATATGGTTAGGGTTTTCCCTTGAAGGTCAAAGGTTAGAAGCTAGAGATAGGGTTAGGGTTTTCCCTTGAATGTCAAAGGTTAGAAGCTAAGGATAGGGTTAGGGTTTTCCCTTGAAGGTCAAAGGTTAGAAGCTAGGGATAGGGTTAGGGTTTTCCCTTGAAGGTCAAAGGTTAGAAGCTAGGGATAGGCTTAGGGTTTTCCCTTGAAGGTCAAAGGTTAGAAGCTAGGGATAGGGTTAGGGTTTTCCCTTGAATGCCAAAGGTCAGAAGCTATGGACAGGGTTAGGTTTTCCCTTGAAGGTCAAAGGTTAGGAGGTGTGGCTTCAAAGGTCAGGAGGTGTGGCTTTCCTCCATTCAATTATGCTTGCCAAGTTTCCCTTGACAAGGATGTTAATCTTGCGGTATTCCTTGCTATAGCAGTGACTACTAGAGGGAGCATAGACTCATCTCTGTGCTACGTACTATATCCAAAATATGGAACAGCAAACACGTGAACAAAAAACTGTGTTAAAAAATTGACTTTCAGGTAAATGTTACAATTAAAGCCCAAAATGTGTACAATAGTGAAAATACACTGCTGTTCCCCTTTAACAGTTTTGGGCAGCCTTGTCCTTTAAGATGCGGACTCTAATACTGCAGATATATAACAAGTACATTAACTTAATCTGTGTGCCTTGTGCATTAGTCACAACGATGAACACGAACATTTAACATCTGCAGTATTTCTCTGAGACAAGTAGCTCCGGCGATGAGCTGTTCTGGTGAATGGATAGATGCCTTCGGGCTCACTGATGCAGTCAAGATTCAGTCTTCCCAATTTAAATGCTTACAGCGGCTGGAGACAATGAACACAGAGCTCCTGGACTAAATACTGCTCAGCTTATGCAGCCGGTGAAGGGACCAGGTGGAAATGAAAGAAGATGAGCTTAATTTGAAGAGAATCCTATAGGGGCCAAAACTGCAGCTGCGTGAACAGGTAATATAAGCAGCACCAAGCAGGAGAGAGTTGTGAGCACCAGTGACAACTCTATTACTGCCACATGGAATTAAAAATAGTTTGTAAATTAGATATTATTGCTGCCATCCTTCGTTAAATGAAGAAGAATCGCTAACAAACTTGAAATTGTTCTGTGATAAATGAAAGGGAATCTGTTGCACGACCTTGAAAAATTCACCAGCTTGAGTAAGAGCTGAAATTCGATGTATCATTACCTTTCCTGGGATATGTCAACTGGGAAATGCTCCCTCTTCCTTCCCTGTGTATGAAACCGTATGGCAAGAGCTTTTACACTAAAGGACAAGTGATCAAGGTCATTAGAAGGTGGTTGGTGTATGGGTCATCACTGGACTCTTGTAAGTAAGAGCGAACCATAAGGCCGCGTACACACGGGCGGACTGTTCGCCCAACCTTGTCCGCTGAACAGTGTTTGGGCGGACAGTCCGCCCGTGTGTGGGCTTTCAGCGGACAGTTTCAGCGGACAGTTGGACGGACAAAGTCTTTCGGAAATTCCGAAAAACTGTCCGCTGAAACTGTGTTTGAGCGAACAGTCCGCCCGTGTGTGGGCTTGTCCGCTGTACTTTCGAAATGAGCGGACTGTTCCCGCTCGGAAAGTCCGCCCATTTCGAGCGCGTGTACAGGTAGGCGGGGCCCGCGAAGGAGACGTCGCGGGCTCCGCCGCCTGGAATGGGCTTAAAGGGGAACCCCAACGCCGAAAAAAATCGGCGTGGGGGTTCCCCCCAAGTCCACACCAGACCCTTGTCCGAGCACGCTACCCGGCCGGCCAGGAAAGGGGGGCGAGCGAGCGCGCCCCCCCTCCTGAGCCGTACCAGGCCGCGTGCCCTCAACATGGGGGGGTGCCTTGGGGAAGGGGGGGCCGCGCGGCCCCCCCACCCCAAAGCACCTTGTCCCCATGTTGATGAGGACAAGGGCCTCTTCCCGACAACCCTGGCCGTTGGTTGTCGGGGTCTGCGGGCGGGGGGCTTATCGGAATCCGGGAGCCCCCTTTAAGAAGGGGGCCCCCGGATACCGGCCCCCCACCCTATGTGAATGAGTATGGGGTACAATGTACCCCTACCCATTCACCTGTGAAATAAAGTACAAATAAAAACACAACACAGGGGGAAAAAATATTTTATTGCACAGCCGGGGGTCTTCCGTCTTCGGGGGTCTTCTCGCCGGACTCCTCCGCTATGTGTGTGTAGCTCTTTTGCCAGCGGAGGAGTCCGGCTTTCTTCCTCCCCGCCGCCGGCCTCTTCTCCCGACTTCGGGGGTCTTGTCCCCCTCTTCGGTTCTTCTGCCGGGCCACCGCGCCTGGTCCGGTGGCCCGGTCTTCTGTCGCCGTCTTCCGTTCTTCTGTCGCCGCCTTCGGTTCTTCTGCCGGGCCACCGCGCCTTCTTGTAGCTCTTTTACAGGCGGTGGCCCGGTCTTCTGTCGCCGTCGCCGCCTTCCGTTCGTGTTCTTCTTCTTGTTCTTCTTGTTCTTCTCCTGGAGATGTTGACTCGACGAGCTCTCCGGCCGGAATGCCGGGGACGCGCTGTGCGGTCACTTATATAGTGACAATGGGGCGGGGTCACATGGTATATGTCACATGGGTTGGTCACATGGGTTGATGTCACATGGGGACTATGACATCGTAAGGGGGCGGGGTCACCATGTGACATCAACCCATGTGACATATACCATGTGACCCCGCCCCATTGTCACTATATAAGTCACAGCGCAGGGCGGCTCTGGCATTCCGGCCGGAGGGAGCGACGTGTCAACATCGCCTGGAGAAGAACAAGAAGAACAAGAAGAAGAACACGAACGGAAGGCGGCGACGGCGACGGCGACAGAAGACCGGGCCACCGCCTGTAAAAGAGCTACAAGAAGGCGCGGTGGCCCGGCAGAAGAACCGAAGGCGGCGACAGAAGAACGGAAGACGGCGACAGAAGACCGGGCCACCGGACCAGGCGCGGTGGCCCGGCAGAAGAACCGAAGAGGGGGACAAGACCCCCGAAGTCGGGAGAAGAGGCCGGCGGCGGGGAGGAAGAAAGCCGGACTCCTCCGCTGGCAAAAGAGCTACACACACATAGCGGAGGAGTCCGGCGAGAAGACCCCCGAAGACGGAAGACCCCCGGCTGTGCAATAAAATATTTTTTCCCCCTGTGTTGTGTTTTTATTTGTACTTTATTTCACAGGTGAATGGGTAGGGGTACATTGTACCCCATACTCATTCACATAGGGTGGGGGGCCGGTATCCGGGGGCCCCCTTCTTAAAGGGGGCTCCCGGATTCCGATAAGCCCCCCGCCCGCAGACCCCGACAACCAACGGCCAGGGTTGTCGGGAAGAGGCCCTTGTCCTCATCAACATGGGGACAAGGTGCTTTGGGGTGGGGGGGCCGCGCGGCCCCCCCTTCCCCAAGGCACCCCCCCATGTTGAGGGCACGCGGCCTGGTACGGCTCAGGAGGGGGGGCGCGCTCGCTCGCCCCCCTTTCCTGGCCGGCCGGGTAGCGTGCTCGGACAAGGGTCTGGTGTGGACTTGGGGGGAACCCCCACGCCGATTTTTTTCGGCGTTGGGGTTCCCCTTTAAGCCCATTCCAGGCGGCGGAGCCCGCGACGTCTCCTTCGCGGGCCCCGCCTACCTGTACACGCGCTCGAAATGGGCGGACTTGCCTCCGCCTTACGTGGGCGAGTCCGTTCATTTCAAAAGTTGAGCGAACTGTTTGCCCAACCTTGTTCGTCAAACAGTCCGCTCGTGTGTGGGCAAGTCCGCTCATGCAAATTTTGAGCGGACTGTTTGACAAACTGTTTGCCGAACAAGGTTGGGCAAACAGTCCGCGCGTGTGTACGCGGCCTAAGGGCTCATGCATTCTGTGTGTTTAGTTTTTTCCTCTGAATGCCTGCTAAACCAGCCATACATGGATTGAAATTTGGCTGGTTCAGAAGAAAATTTTACATCCATGTATGGACAGGGAGGTAGTACAGAAGTCGATCTGACCTATGTGCAGCCACCCTGTTGGATTTTTTTTTATATATGACATGTACCCTGTTGTATTTTCCCCACTCGATCAGCACTGCCAGCTATAGCCTGCAATGCTGATCAGTGTATTCTGATAGGGGAAGTCTCTGCTAAATACAATAGCTCAACTGGGATTCCTACAGCTAAATAAGGGCAAAACTAAAATCTGGCACAGCCCTCCCCAGCACCCCTATAGCCCTGGCAACATAAAGCAATCTCCTGCGCTCGGGTGCCCGGTCAGCTAAGTAAGTGGCACATCCAACCTCTTTAGCAAGATCAGTGGATTGTCACAGGTCTTGCTGCCCTCCTCAGAATAATGGGTATCCTTTATAACTGAAACATACGAAAAGAACAGCGGGGCGCACCGACATTGTGCATCACCAAAGATAAAATGTATTCATAGAATAGCAAGAAATATACTCACAAACGAGCTTAAAATAAGGCTTATCAATACTCCAGCAATAGCGAGCAGTATCTCTAGATGCCTACAGCCTGGACCAGATGTTTAGAGCATCCAAATGGCATCGCAAGCGGCTTACACATTACGAGGGAGGACCCTCTTCTTCAGAGCCATAGCCATGGTCGTTCGTGAGTATATTTCTTGCTATTTTATGAAAAACTTTTATCTTTGGTAATGCACAAGGTCGGTGCGCCTCCCTGTTCTTCTTGTATGCCCCTATAGCCCTGGGCCTGGCCCCAAATCTTCTCCCCTCAGGGTTCCCCGCCTCTTCTCTGAGTGCCCCCATAGCAAGCCACTTGCTATGGAGGCATGCACATGGGCTCTGTCCCAAGCTGGGCTGTGTGTGTCTATAAACACATAGCGTGGCCCTATGCTGCTCCCGACCACTCCTCACTGGACTTAAATGACAGCAGTAGGCAGGGCTGTTGAAAAGGCAGTTTAGCCGGTTCTCCTGTACAAGGCCTGGGTCCCATCAGCTCAACAGGGGGAGCCCAGGCCGCCTAAAGCCCCATACACACTATCAGTTTTTCTGCTGAGCTTTTCCTTCAGGTTTACCAAAACCATGTAGTGCAAGGGCCTGCCTGATTGCATACAAATTGAAACTCTTAGCCCTTGTACACATGGTCGGAGATTCCAACAACCAAATCCGTCGGATTTTGTCTGAAACTGTTGCATACACACGGTCGGACAAAGTTGTCGGAAAATCCGACGTGATGACGTTATTTCGTTACGACAGGACTACGTTCACGCTAGTAGCCAATAGTGCTGGTGTAGGAATTTGATCTGACCAGAGCACCTTCTTCCACATGTTTGCTGTGTCCCCTAGTGATGGACGAACTTCCGACGGGACGTTTCGCGAACGCGAAACGCGAACGGACACAAACGTTCGCGAAAACGACCGTTCGCCGCGGGCTCCATTGACTTCAATGGGAGGCGAATTTCGCAAACCTTTAGGTCGAATTTGCGGCCACGGGGTAATTATTAGGGGGTAGCACGTAGTCCCACCACCTGGACAATAGCATAATACATGTATGAGGTGAATTTGGGATCGATAACTACAAGCATTTTTTTTTTATTTGGGAAATTGTTCTGACAATTCAGGACTATGGAGCTAATGAAGGCAATGGAGGAGAGGGAAGGTCAGGGACCAGGGTAGGCAAACAAGAGGGTGCAGGAGATACAGAGCACTGACAGCAGCACCGTAATACAGAGCACTGACATCAGCACCGTGACATACAGCGCTGACAGCAGCTCCGTGACATACAGCGCTGACAGCAGCTCCGTGACATACAG
Source organism: Lithobates pipiens (assembly GCF_037356315.1). Lineage (NCBI taxonomy): Eukaryota > Metazoa > Chordata > Amphibia > Anura > Ranidae > Lithobates > Lithobates pipiens. The sequence goes on from NW_027507785.1 coordinate 297,755,720, forward strand.
CGCTGACAGCAGCTCCGTGACATACAGCGCTGACAGCAGCTCCGTGACATACAGCGCTGACAGCAGCTCCGTGACATACAGCGCTGACAGCAGCACCGTGACATACAGCGCTGACAGCAGCTCCGTGACATACAGCGCTGACAGCAGCTCCGTGACATACAGCGCTGACAGCAGCTCCGTGACATACAGCACTGACAGCAGCTCCGTGACATACAGCGCTGACAGCAGCTCCGTGACATACAGCGCTGACAGCAGCACCGTGACATACAGCGCTGACAGCAGCTCCGTGACATACAGCGCTGACAGCAGCTCCGTGACATACAGCGCTGACAGCAGCTCCGTGACATACAGCGCTGACAGCAGCTCCGTGACATACAGCGCTGACAGCAGCACCGTGACATACAGCGCTGACAGCAGCTCCGTGACATACAGCGCTGACAGCAGCTCCGTGACATACAGCGCTGACAGCAGCTCCGTGACATACAGCGCTGACAGCAGCTCCGTGACATACAGCGCTGACAGCAGCTCCGTGACATACAGCGCTGACAGCAGCTCCGTGACATACAGCGCTGACAGCAGCACCGTGACATACAGCGCTGACAGCAGCTCCGTGACATACAGCGCTGACAGCAGCTCCGTGACATACAGCGCTGACAGCAGCTCCGTGACATACAGCACTGACAGCAGCTCCGTGACATACAGCGCTGACAGCAGCTCCGTGACATACAGCGCTGACAGCAGCACCGTGACATACAGCGCTGACAGCAGCTCCGTGACATACAGCGCTGACAGCAGCTCCGTGACATACAGCGCTGACAGCAGCTCCGTGACATACAGCGCTGACAGCAGCTCCGTGACATACAGCGCTGACAGCAGCTCCGTGACATACAGCGCTGACAGCAGCTCCGTGACATACAGCGCTGACAGCAGCTCCGTGACATACAGCGCTGACAGCAGCTCCGTGACATACAGCGCTGACAGCAGCTCCGTGACATACAGCGCTGACAGCAGCTCCGTGACATACAGCGCTGACAGCAGCACCGTAAGCAGCCCCAGGAGGAAGTCAGCACAGCACAGGGATGGTGTGATCCCCTCATAATAAGAACCCCCAGGAGGAAGTCAGCACAGCACAGGGATGGTGGGAGCCCCTCATAATAAGAACACCCAGGAGGAAGTCAGCACAGCACAGGGATGGTGGGAACCCCTCATAATAAGCAGCCCCAGTAGAAATATGACACCGCTCAACCTCTTCAAAGAGGAGGGTAGGGGCATATAGTACGGTGTGCTTTTTTGGGTCAGGGAAGTGAGCCAAATGAATTAAGAAGGTCTGTGTGCTTGATTCCAAAAATTGTTTATAGACATATACATGGTCTACTGATCACATGTGTTGAATTCCTCCGAGATCCATGCCTCATTCATTTTTAGAAATGTGAGGTAGTTAACACTGTGGTGAGCTAGGCGAGTACGCTTATCGGTCACAATCCCCCCTGCTGCGCTGAACGTCCTTTCGGACAGGACACTGGATGAGGGGCAAGCCAACAGTTCGATTGCAAATTGGGCAAGCTCTGGCCAGAGGTCAAGCCTGCCCACCCAGTAGTCTAGGGGTTCATCACTCCTCAGAGCGTCCACATCGGCCGTTAACCCAATGTAGTCGGACACCTGACGGTCTAGGCGTTCCCTGATGCTGGATCCGGATGACACCTGTCGATGGGTCGGCTGAAAGAATGACCTCATATCCGAAGTCACCAACACATCTTCAAACCGGCCTCTTCTTGCAGGCGCTGTTGGATTGGTACCCGCAAATCCTTCTCTGGGAGTGGGAATTGCTCCTCTGCCAGCGCACGCAAAAGCAGAATGCAGCATTTCTCGAAGCAAGGCCTGGAAGTGCTGCATTCTGACAGCCCTCTGCGACGGCGGTAACATTTCCGCCATTTTGTGTTTGTACCGGGGGTCTAAGTACGTTGCCACCCAGTACTGGTCCTTGACCCTCATGCTTTTTATACGGGGGTCCCTATTAAAACACTGGAGCATGAAGGCCCCCATTTGCACTAAAGTGGAAGCGGTGTGGTGGCCTGGCTCCTGCTCATCATCCAGGATAATGTCGTCCTCTTCATTCTCCTCTCCCCATCCTCGCACAACAGGGATCCCAGAAAGGTTTAAAGCATGCTCTTCTTGCTCCTGCTCATCCGCCCCGGCACCATCCTCCTCTGACTCCTCATCAGACTCCTGTTGTTGACTTGTCTCAGATAGAGTAGCCCCCCCTGGGAATTCATCCAGCATTGCGACTTCCTCATCTTCCCGCTCCTGCTCCTCCACAGCCTGATCAATGACACGACGCAATGCACGCTCCAGAAAGAAGGCATAAGGTACCATGTCACTGATGGCGCCATGGCTGCGACTGACCAGTTTGGTGATCTCCTCAAATGGCCGCAGAAGTCTGCATGTGTCGCGCATGAGCAGCCACTGGCGCGGTGAAAAAAAACCCAGCTCCCCAGAACCGTTTCTTTCGCAGAGTTCATACAGGTAGACGTTAACTGCACGTTTCTGCTGGAGCAGCCTATCAAGCATATAGAAGGTTGAGTTCCATCGCGTCGGGCAATCGCAAATAAGACGTCTGACCGGCAGATGGTGTCGCCGCTGAATGTCAGCAAGGCGAGCCATGGCCGTGTAAGATCTTCTGAAATGGGCCGAGATTTTCCTTGCCTGCCGCAAGATGTCCTGGACCCCAGGGTATTTGACAAGGAATCGCTGCACGACCAAGTTTAAGACGTGTGCCATGCACGGCACGTGCGTGATTTTGCCCTGTTTCAATGCGCTAAGCAGATTGGCACCGTTGTCACACACCACTTTACCAACTGTCAAATTGAGCGGTGTTAGCCACTCATCTGCCTGTGAACGCAAAGCTGAAAGGAGTGCCGGGCCAGTGTGGCTCTTTGCTTCCAGGCACAACAGACGCAGCACGGCATGGCAACGTCTCACCTGGCATGTGGAATAGGTTCTGGGGAGCTTGGGCGGTGCAGTGGAAGAGACGCTAGCAGCGGAAAAGGAGGAGGCAGCTGAGGAGGAGAGGGAGGAGGATGGAGTAGGAGGAGGAGAAGAAGAGTCAGGCCTGCATGCAATCCGTGGCGGTAAAACCAAATCTACACGGGTGCCACGGGTTACATGCTTGACGGCCGTCAGAAGGTTCACCCAGTGGGCAGTAAAACTGATATACCTTCCCTGCCCGTGTTTGCTAGACCACGTGTCTGTGGTCAGATGTATCTTGGCACCGACACTGTGTGCCAGAGATACATTCACTTGCCGCTGAACATGGCCATATAGCTCTGGGATGCCCTTCTCTGAGAAATACTTCCTTCCTGGGACCTTCCATTGTGGTGTTCCAATGGCCACAAATTTGCGAAAGGCCTCCGAGTCCACCAGTTTATATGGCAGTAGTTGGCGGGCTATGAGTTCTGACAAGCCAGCCGCCAACCGTTGGGCAAGAGGGTTATCCGGCGTCATCATTTTTTTACGCTCAAACATTAGGCCCACGGAAGCCTGCCTTTTTGCAGAAAAATGTGAGCTTGGCGTGATGGAAGGTGGAGTGGAGGACAATTGTGAGGAGAGAGGAGAAGGAGAAGTAGAAGACGAGGCTGGACGGTGAGAGCCTGCAGTGTGGCTTTGTGTGTTCCGTTGCTCCCACTGGGCTCGGTGATGGCTGCTCATGTGCCTTCTTAAGGCGGTCGTCCCTAGGTGAGTATTGGGCTTACCGCGACTAACGCGTTGACTGCAAAGATTGCAGATGGCAACGCTATTGTCAGCAGCGGACACGTTAAAAAAAGCCCACACTGCGGAGCCATGTGCCGGTGTCCTGGGAGCGCCAGATGTGACCGTACATGGTCGATGACTCGCTCCTGATACATTTGCAGTCTGCTTTGTCCCTGCTGTGCAATGTAAGTCATTGCTGCTTCTCCTCCCTATCTGCTGGTCCATATCTCCCTCTGAACTCCCCTCCTCTTCCTCTCTTGTGGGCACCCACGTGACATCACTAGACACGTCATCATCAACGTCACCTTCCCCACCGCTATAAGTAGAGTAGGCAGCAACACCGGGGACCAACCTCCTCCTTGGGCTGATCTGGGTACTGGCGTCAGACTGCTGAGTAGCGCTTGTTGCTACCTCCTCTTCCTGATCCAATACCAAGAGTGGCTGCGCATCAGAAATGTCCTCTTGATATGGATCGGAAAATAATTCCAGTGACTCAAGCGGAAGGTATGTGGTGGTGGTGGTGGTGGTCGTGTTGTTGGTGGTAGTGTCTTTGGGGGTGCACATAGCAGAGAGTGAAGAAGAGGGTGCAGATCGAGAGGATGAGGAGGGTGCAGAAGAGTAAGGCTGAGCGAGCCACTCAACCAAGTCTGGTGCATCCTTTAAAGTAATTGAACGCACCTTCTGCAACTTCCCACTTTGGCTCAAGCCTGTTGCTCCTGCCCTACCCCTACCACCCCTGCGGAAGGGCCTGCCTCTTCCTCTGCATGTCATTTTTTAAATGACCCTGTGACAAAACTCTTAGTCCCTATACCGCTGAAGGACTGCTGCAGTATAGGTGAGCGGTCAGCAGTGGTGCACGTCAACCCTATCTATTGTGGACCTATAGCGGTCCTTACAGAACAGCAGACTGTACCGCACTCAAGCCTATGTACCGTAGCACCCTATACCAAGTTACCAGTCCTTATAAGAACTTTTGTGGACCAAGCAGGTTGTGTATTAGTGTTTAGCAGACTGTACGTCAGTCCCTATACCGCTGAAGGACTGCTGCAGTATAGGGCAGCGGTCAGCAGTGGTGCACGTCAACCCTATCTATTGTGGACCGATAGCGGTCCTTACAGAACAGCAGACTGTACCGCACTCAAGCCTATGTACCGTAGCACCCTATACCAAGTTACCAGTCCTTATAAGAACTTTTGTGGACCAAGCAGGTTGTGTATTAGTGTTTAGCAGACTGTACGTCAGTCCCTATACCGCTGAAGGACTGCTGCAGTATAGGGCAGCGGTCAGCAGTGGTGCACGTCAACCCTATCTATTGTGGACCGATAGCGGTCCTTACAGAACAGCAGACTGTACCGCACTCAAGCCTATGTACCGTAGCACCCTATACCAAGTTACCAGTCCTTATAAGAACTTTTGTGGAACAAGCAGGTTGTGTGTTAGTGATTAGCAGACTGTACGTCAGTCCCTATACCAATGAAGGACTGCTGCAGTATAGGGCAGCGGTCAGCAGTAGTGCACGGCAACCCTATGTATTGTGGACCGATAGCGGTCCTTACAGAACAGCAGACTGTACTGCACTCAGGCCTATGTACCGTAGCACCCTATACCAAGTTACCAGTCCTTATAAGAACTTTTGTGGACCAAGCAGGTTGTGTGTTAGTGTTTAGCAGACTGTGCGTCAGTCCCTATACCGCTGAAGGACTGCTGCAGTATAGGGCAGCGGTCAGCAGTAGTGCACGGCAACCCTATGTATTGTGGACCGATAGCGGTCCTTACAGAACAGCAGACTGTAACGCACTCAGGCCTATGTACCGTAGCACCCTATACCAAGTTACCAGTCCTTATAAGAACTTTTGTGGACCAAGCAGGTTGTGTGTTAGTGATTAGCAGACTGTACGTCAGTCCCTATACCAATGAAGGACTGCTGCAGTATAGGGCAGCGGTCAGCAGTAGTGCACGGCAACCCTATGTATTGTGGACCGATAGCGGTCCTTACAGAACAGCAGACTGTAACGCACTCAGGCCTATGTACCGTAGCACCCTATACCAAGTTACCAGTCCTTATAAAAACTTTTGTGGACCAAGCAGGTTGTGTGTTAGTGTTTAGCAGACTGTGCGTCAGTCCCTATACCGCTGAAGGACTGCTGCAGTATAGGGCAGCGGTCAGCAGTGGTGCACGTCAACCCTATCTATTGTGGACCGATAGCGGTCCTTACAGAACAGCAGACTGTACCGCACTCAAGCCTATGTACCGTAGCACCCTATACCAAGTTACCAGTCCTTATAAGAACTTTTGTGGACCAAGCAGGTTGTGTATTAGTGTTTAGCAGACTGTACGTCAGTCCCTATACCGCTGAAGGACTGCTGCAGTATAGGGCAGCGGTCAGCAGTGGTGCACGTCAACCCTATCTATTGTGGACCGATAGCGGTCCTTACAGAACAGCAGACTGTACCGCACTCAAGCCTATGTACCGTAGCACCCTATACCAAGTTACCAGTCCTTATAAGAACTTTTGTGGAACAAGCAGGTTGTGTGTTAGTGATTAGCAGACTGTACGTCAGTCCCTATACCAATGAAGGACTGCTGCAGTATAGGGCAGCGGTCAGCAGTAGTGCACGGCAACCCTATGTATTGTGGACCGATAGCGGTCCTTACAGAACAGCAGACTGTACTGCACTCAGGCCTATGTACCGTAGCACCCTATACCAAGTTACCAGTCCTTATAAGAACTTTTGTGGACCAAGCAGGTTGTGTGTTAGTGTTTAGCAGACTGTGCGTCAGTCCCTATACCGCTGAAGGACTGCTGCAGTATAGGGCAGCGGTCAGCAGTAGTGCACGGCAACCCTATGTATTGTGGACCGATAGCGGTCCTTACAGAACAGCAGACTGTAACGCACTCAGGCCTATGTACCGTAGCACCCTATACCAAGTTACCAGTCCTTATAAGAACTTTTGTGGACCAAGCAGGTTGTGTGTTAGTGATTAGCAGACTGTACGTCAGTCCCTATACCAATGAAGGACTGCTGCAGTATAGGGCAGCGGTCAGCAGTAGTGCACGGCAACCCTATGTATTGTGGACCGATAGCGGTCCTTACAGAACAGCAGACTGTAACGCACTCAGGCCTATGTACCGTAGCACCCTATACCAAGTTACCAGTCCTTATAAAAACTTTTGTGGACCAAGCAGGTTGTGTGTTAGTGTTTAGCAGACTGTGCGTCAGTCCCTATACCGCTGAAGGACTGCTGCAGTATAGGGCAGCGGTCAGCAGTGGTGCACGTCAACCCTATCTATTGTGGACCGATAGCGGTCCTTACAGAACAGCAGACTGTACCGCACTCAAGCCTATGTACCGTAGCACCCTATACCAAGTTACCAGTCCTTATAAGAACTTTTGTGGACCAAGCAGGTTGTGTATTAGTGTTTAGCAGACTGTACGTCAGTCCCTATACCGCTGAAGGACTGCTGCAGTATAGGGCAGCGGTCAGCAGTGGTGCACGTCAACCCTATCTATTGTGGACCGATAGCGGTCCTTACAGAACAGCAGACTGTACCGCACTCAAGCCTATGTACCGTAGCACCCTATACCAAGTTACCAGTCCTTATAAGAACTTTTGTGGAACAAGCAGGTTGTGTGTTAGTGATTAGCAGACTGTACGTCAGTCCCTATACCAATGAAGGACTGCTGCAGTATAGGGCAGCGGTCAGCAGTAGTGCACGGCAACCCTATGTATTGTGGACCGATAGCGGTCCTTACAGAACAGCAGACTGTAACGCACTCAGGCCTATGTACCGTAGCACCCTATACCAAGTTACCAGTCCTTATAAGAACTTTTGTGGACCAAGCAGGTTGTGTGTTAGTGATTAGCAGACTGTACGTCAGTCCCTATACCAATGAAGGACTGCTGCAGTATAGGGCAGCGGTCAGCAGTAGTGCACGGCAACCCTATGTATTGTGGACCGATAGCGGTCCTTACAGAACAGCAGACTGTACTGCACTCAGGCCTATGTACCGTAGCACCCTATACCAAGTTACCAGTCCTTATAAAAACTTTTGTGGACCAAGCAGGTTGTGTGTTAGTGTTTAGCAGACTGTGCGTCAGTCCCTATACCGCTGAAGGACTGCTGCAGTATAGGGCAGCGGTCAGCAGTAGTGCACGGCAACCCTATGTATTGTGGACCGATAGCGGTCCTTACAGAACAGCAGACTGTAACGCACTCAGGCCTATGTACCGTAGCACCCTATACCAAGTTACCAGTCCTTATAAGAACTTTTGTGGACCAAGCAGGTTGTGTGTTAGTGATTAGCAGACTGTACGTCAGTCCCTATACCAATGAAGGACTGCTGCAGTATAGGGCAGCGGTCAGCAGTAGTGCACGGCAACCCTATGTATTGTGGACCGATAGCGGTCCTTACAGAACAGCAGACTGTACCGCACCCAAGCCTATGTACCGTAGCACCCTAGACAGACCAAGTTACCAGTCCTGATAAAGAGCTTTGTGGAACAAGTGAGTTGTGAATGATTAGCAGACTGCAGCAGAAGGGCAGCAGTCAAGTATAATATTCTTTCTATATTTGGAAGAAAGAATATTATACGTGTACAAGCCTATTACCGTACCACTGATACCAGTCCTGAAAAGAACCTTTGTGGAACTAATAGTAACAGCAAGTCTTTAAAATTATCCTCACTGCCTGACACACTGCTTCCTGCCTGTCCCTATACAAATTGGCAAAAAAGAGTAGGCTGGAACGATTAGCTGGAACAGCTCTTTTGTGGACCTGATAGTAACAGCTAATGATGATGATGATGATGATGATGAAGAAAGACTAATCTGGCTGAGCTGTCCCTAAAATAGCAGCATACAGCGCTCTGTCCCTTTATCTAAACTGACAAAAGAAACTCAGGCTGCTGACCTAACACCTATACCAGTCCTGAAAAGAACTTTTGTGTACCAAATAGCTAGCGTTTTCTCTGTCCCTACTCCACACAGGATCCTTTCCCTACAGTGACAGAAGAAAGAATGTAAAATGGCCACCGGATCGGGTGTATTTATAGGTTAGGGGGAATGTCCAAGTGTCCATGAGCTGTCATGTCTCAATTGGTTGTCCTGTAACACATGATAAACGTGTCACGAAAGGTTAAAGTTCTTGTATACATTAAACACGTAAGTCCGCCGGGGCGAACGACGGAAAAAGGCGTTCGAACCCGCGGACGGCGAAAGTCGGAAATTCGCCGCGAAACGACCGCCGGGCGAACCGTTCGGCCATCACTAGTGTCCCCCACATGGCTTCTCACAAACTGCAAAGGACTTCTTATGGCTTTCTTTTAACAATGGCTTTCTTCTTGCCACTATTCCATAAAGGCCAGAGCTGTGCTGTGGATCTCTGCAGCTCCTCCAGAGTTACCATGGGCCTCTTGGCTGCTTCTCTGATTAATGCTCTCCTTGCCCGGCCTGTCAGTTTAGGTGGACGGCCATGTCTTGGTAGATTTGCAGTTGTGCCATACTCTTTCAATTTTCGGATGATGGATTGAACATTACTCCATGAGATGTTCAAGGCTGGGGATATTTTTTTATAACCTAACCCTCCTTTAAACTTCTCCACACCTTTATCCCTGACCTGTGTGGTGTATTCCTTGGCCTTCATGATGCTGTTTGTTCACTAAGGTTCTCTAACAAATCTCAGAGGGCTTCACAGAATAACTGTATTTATACTGAGATTAAATTACACACAGGTGGACTCTACTAATTAGATGACTTCTGTAGGCAATTGGCTCCACTAGATTTTAGTTAGAAGTATCAGAATAAGGCTGGGTTCACACTGCTGCGGGGGGAGATCCAGATGTGATTCGCACCGCAAATCACATCCGATCTCCGTAGCAATGCGAGTTCAGCCATACAGATAGTATGGCTGAATTCGCATCGCTCCCGCAGCAAACTCGCACGGGACCCTTTTTTGGTCCGCAACAGAATCGGATCGCATGGGGGTTCACACCATGCGATCCGATTCCTGTGCAAGTCGGCAGATCACACTGTGATATGCGGACGGATCTGGGGGTGTCATTAACATATCATTGACACTCCCAGCCGTCCGGCTTAGGGCAGTGTGAACTGCCGGCGGGAGGTGTGCGATGCGGGAAAACGCTGCGGATTCGCGGCGTTCCCGCATCGCTGTGGTGTGAACCCAGCCTTAAGGGGGCTGAATACAAATGCACACCTGATATTTATTTGTAAAAAAGATTGAAAACCATTTATCATTTTCCTTCCACTTCACAATTAAGTGTCCCTTTGTGTTGGTCTATCACATAAAATCCCAATAAAATAAATGTACGTTTTTGGTTGTAACATGATAAAATATGGAACATTTCAAGGGGTATGAATACTTTTTTAAAGCACTATATACACCTGGGGTCTATGTGGTGTATGCTACTCCTGATCCTTAAGCAGACCAGTCCTTATGTCCATCAGCTGTCATCTGTGATGTTGGTCTCAGCTATTCCTTGAGCAGTACTCGCTCTTGGGTCTCAGTCCCCGCTGCAATTCTGATGTTCCAGACAGTGTGGCAGTTTGTCCAGGCAGTCCAGGCAGCCGTCATGATGGTATTGAATCCCCATTGCTGTGCTGGCTGGTTCAAAGGAATCCAGTCAAATGAAGGCAGGTTGGATCGAGTAGATCAAATCGTGCAGTGACACAGGGAGATGGGGGCCCATCCTTACATCTACATGTTTCGCTCCGCACATCGGAACTTCACCAGAACTTATGCAGCAAGGCATGCTTGTTATACACACTGTGGAATCTAAGGAGTTAATCCTCTACATTGTGTAAAAAGGCTTTTTGATCCTGTCTTCTCTTATCCTCCCCTTCTTCCACAATCCACAATCTATCTGCTGATAGAACAGAGCTTTGGGGGGGAACTCTGCACATGCTCAGTTTGGTTTGTATTGCTAGATAGTGTTTTTTTGTGACAGTGTCTGTATTTAACACAGGGCCAATCAGCACTGTCCAGACAGAAGGTCAGGGGTCCTGCAGCCTCATAGGCCAGTCAGAGGAGAATGAAAACTCCTCCCACAAGCTTTAACCAGACATTGATATAAGTCACAAGACTGCTATATATTTTTGATGAGAAAAGATATTTAGCAGTTTATATTTGCTAAAATAATTGCATTTCCGTGTTCTGTGTACTGTGGGAAACCAGATATAGTGAATGCAGGGTCCTGGGTTTAGTAATAATTTAACTTATTTTTCTTTTATAGCATTTGTGCTATGTATCACCGTATAGTTTAATGGGCACCAACGTTTCACCACCAAGCATTTGGCTCACAGATGCAGTCAGTGTGGCTCCACTGAACTTAATAGGCGAGTTTGACAGGTGGTGCCGCTTGTCAAATTCTGAATTAAAAATGGTGTGGCTGAGAAGCAAAGCATCATGGCACGTGTACAGCACTGTCCAGTTGTATTGTTACAATTCAGGGGGACAACTGGGGGGGGGGTGGTAAAACCTCAGCTCAGCTGTCTATTTTTAATACCCCACACTCCATCCCCTCCCCCACCCCGACCATTCGTCTCAAAGAGCTCTCACCAGAGCAATTTCCTTCCATTTATTGTAATGCCTATATGACAAAAAGTATATCTCTCGAATTGGACACAAATGGCAAAATAATAATAATAATTTACAAGGATTTTACCATCTCTACAATATCTAAAAAAAAAAAACACTTTAATGCACATGTTACTTCCAGTCTAAGTAAACAACCTGCATCTAAGCCCATTATAGCATATTTTGATTTGTTTGTATAAATCAGTAGGGTAGCATTCTTGGACTCCATCTTGTTTGAAATAGTCACTTGTTAATAAATGGCAGGCGGCCTTTAATGGCATCTTCCTTTATTTTTTCAGCCTTCCTTCATTCCTTCTAAAAATCTGTTCAGTAGGTGTGCTGGAAGATTACTTCTTCTCCTGTGCCTGGATATCACCATTATTTCAGGAAGCCACACAAGAGCAAGCACAGGGACACGGTAGGAGCCTAATGCAGAGGGGTCAGAGACCCTTGTGAAAATGAACAACTTCCGCACATTATATCCATCAGCAGTCAGCATTACTGTATTCACATCCTTCCTCCGACTTACTCTTAAGCTGTATTAAAACAGAGGGGAGTGATTCACCGGCAATTTCTGATTGTCTGGATTTTAGAAGAACTAAAAAAAAAAAAAAAAATAGCAAATGTACCAAGCCAGAAAGAAATCTATAGTATTTTTACAAATGAAAAAAATAAAATAAAAAAAGAATATATATATAGATGGAGAGATAGAGAGATAGATATAGATAGATAGATAATTAATCATTCAATCAGCATTACCAAATGCTCCACTTAAAATAATAAAAAAATTATTTGCGTTAAGATGATAGTATTCATACAAACACCTAACAAATAAATAATGGAATATATATAATAGTATATATATATATATATATATACAGTGGTGTGAAAAAGTGTTTGCCCCCTTCCTCATTTCCTGTTCCTTTGCATGTTTGTCACACTTAAGTGTTTCGGAACATCAAACCAATTTAAACAATAGTCAAGGACAACACAAGTAAACACAAAATGCAATTTGTAAATGAAGGTGTTTATTATTAAAGGTGAAAAAAAATCCAAACCATCATGGCCCTGTGTGAAAAAGTGATTGCCCCCCTTGTTAAAACATACTATAACTGTGGTTGTCCACACCTGAGTTCAATTTCTCTAGCCACACCCAGGCCTGATTATTGCCACACCTGTTCACAAACAAGGCATCACTTAAATAGGAGCTGCTTGACACAGTAAGGTCCACCAGAAGATCCTTAAAAGCTACACATCATGCCGAGACCCAAAGAAATTCAGGAACAATTGAGAAAGAAAGTAATTGAGATCTATCAGTCTGGAAAGGGTTATAAAGCCATTTCCAAAGCTTTGGGAATCCAGCGAACCACAGTGAGAGCCATTATCCACAAATGGCGAAGACATGGAACAGTGGTGAACCTTCCCAGGAGTGGCCGGCCGCCCAAAATTACCCCAAGAGCGCAGCGACGACTCATCCAAGAGGTCACAAAAGACCCCACAACAACGTCCAAGGAAATGCAGGCCTCACTTGCCTCAGTTAAGGTCAGCGTTCATGCCTCCACCATCAGGAAAAGACTGGGCAAAAATGGCCTGCATGGCAGAGTTCCAAGGAGAAAACCACTGCTGAGCAAAAAGAACATCAAAGCTCGTCTCAATTTCTCCACAACACATCTTGATGATCCCCAAGACTTTTGGGACAACATTCTGTGGACCGATGAGACAAAAGTGGAACTTTTTGGAAGGTGTGTGTCCAAGTATATCTGGCGTAGAAGGAACACTGCATTTCATAAAAAGAACATTATACCAACAGTAAAATATGGTGGTGGTAGTGTGATGGTCTGGGGCTGTTTTGCTGCTTCAGGACCTGGAAGACTTGCCGTGATAAAAGGAACTATGAATTCTGCTGTCTACCAAGAGATTCTGAAGGAGAATGTCCGACCATCTGTTCATGTACTCAAGCTGAAACGAACTTGGGTTCTGCAGCAGGACAATGATCCTAAACACACCAGCAAGTCCACCACCGAATGGCTGAAGAAAAACAAAATGAAGACTTTGGAGTGGCCTAGCCAAAATCCTGACCTGAATCCTATTGAGATGTTGTGGTATGACCTTAAAAAGGCCGCTCATGCTCGAAAACCCTCTAATGTAACTGAATTAGGACAATTCTGCAAAGATGAGTGGGCCAAAATTCCTCCAGGACGCTGTAAAAGCCTCATTGCACGTTATCGCAAACGCTTGGTTGCAGTTGTTGCTGCTAAGGGTGGCCCAACCAGTTATTATGTTTAGGGGGCAATCACTTTTTCACACAGGGCCATGATGGTTTGGATTTTTTTTCACCTTTAATAATAAACACCTTCATTTACAAATTGCATTTTGTGTTTACTTGTGTTGTCCTTGACTATTGTTTAAATTGGTTTGATGTTCCGAAACACTTAAAGCGGAGGTCCACCCTAAAGTGGACCTTCCGCTCATCGGAACGCTCCCCCCCTCTGGTGCCACAATCGGCACCTTTCAGGGGGGAGGGGGGTGCAGTTACCTGGATAATCCAGGTAACTGCACCCACTTCCGGGACAGCTCTCTGCGGAAAGGAGCGTAACTTACGCCCCTTTCCGCAAGTGCCCGCCCCTTCCCGCAAGTGCCCCGCTGCCTGCTGGGAAACACACAGCTCCCAGAGGCAGCGGGGAGCGTCCTTATTGCGCAGCGCAATTTGCGCATGCGCAGTAGGGAACCGGGAAATGAAGCCGAAAGGCTCCATTTCCTGATTCCCATACCCAAGATGGCGGCGGCAGGACCTGACAGACGACCTAGCGATCGGCTTCGGGTGCCGACATCGTGGGCGCGCTAGGCGGGTAAGTGTCACTATTTTAAAAGTCAGCAGCTGCAGTATTTGTAGCTGCTGGCATTAAAAAAAAAAAAAAAACGCGGAGTCCCGGTGGACTCCCGCTTTAAGTGTGACAAACATGCAAAGGAACAGGAAATGAGGAAGGGGGCAAACACTTTTTCACACCACTGTATAATATATATATTATGGTATATATATATATATATATATAATCAAAAGTATTTTACACGCAAATGAACTTTAATGACATCCCAGTCTTAGTCCGTAGGGTTCAATATTGAGTTGGCCCACCTTTCGCAGCTATAACAGCTTCAACTCTTCTGGGAAGGCTGCCCACAAGGTTTAGGAGTGTGTCTATGGGAATGTTTGACCATTCTTCCAGAAATACATTTGTGAGGCCAGGCAGTGATGTGAACGAGAAGGTCTGGCTCGCAGTTATAATTCATCCTAAAGGTGTTCTATCATGGTTAAGGTCAGGACTCTGTGCAGGCCAGTTCCAAATTCCTCCAACCCAAATTCGATCATTCAGACTATATTGGCAAAAGTTTTTGGCCACCCCTCCAAATCATTTGATGGAGGGGGGGGGGGATTATGGTATAGGTTTGTTCTTCGGGGCTTAGTTGCATTGAAGGGAACTCTTAAGGTATCAACATACCAAGACATTTTGGACAATTTCATGCTCCCAACTTTGCGGGAACAGTTTGGGGATGGCCCCTTCCTGTTCCAACATGACTGCACACCAGGATACAAAGCAAGGTCCATAAAGACATGGTTGAGCGAGTTTGGGGTGGAGGAACTTGACTGGTTTACAGAGTCGTGACCTCAACCCGACAGAACACCTTTGGGATGAATTTGAGCGGAGACTGCAAGCCAAGCCTTCTTGTGCAACATCAGTGCCTGGTCTCACAAATGCGCTTCTGGAAGAATGGTCAAACATTCCCATAGACACACTCCTAAACCTTGTGGACAGCCTTCCCAGAAGAGTTGAAGCTGGTATAGCTGCAAAGGGTGAGCCAACTCAATACTGAACCCTACAGACTAAGACTGGGATGCCAGTGAAGTTCATGTGTTTGTAAAGGCAGGTGTTCTAATACTTTTGGTAATATAGTGTGAGTATATACATATATATATATATATATATTGTGAGGGGTTCGCTCGGTAGCGGGTGTGTGTGACCCCCTGGATGGGTTCACAACACAAAGTCAGGTACAGCAGACAGCGGTGTAGGTAGAAAAAAACAAAAGATCCGGTTTATTTAGGCTACATGCAGTGATACATATAACAGCCAAACAAAATAAAACAAGAAAATAAATCCTGGTCAGCTTGACCTCTAACTACACACGTAGACTCCCTGTCTAACAACTGGGTGCAGCCTTGTGCTGCCCCAGTCCCTGTCTCTATTGTAGGGGTTTGCCACACAGGCGTTAACTCACCGCACAGAACAGATCTCAGACTCCCCAGTCTATACACACAAAACTGGTTCCAGGATGGAGCATCTCCCTATGCATGCTGGGGTTTTTGTAGAGGCCTTAATGAGCCCACTTACTTCAGCTGGGCTCATTAACTCTTCCCCTCTAATTGTAAAAGTCTGCATAAAGCCTGAATCTAGGACACACATATTTACCATCCTGAATACAACCAGGTGATTTTACCTGCATGCTGCCACACACCCCCCCCCCCCTCTCTTGTTTCAACCTTGGGGTTGTAACACAAGCAGCCAGACACGCATGTATCCGAGACAAAGCATCCACATTCCCCATTTTAACACCAGGGCGATGCTTAACTGTAAAGTTAAATTCTTGTAGGGCCAGGAACCACCTATTTACCCTTCTATTGGTCTCCTTGTTCTGAGCCATCCACTTTAAAGGAGCGTGATCAGTCACCAGGTCAAAGTGCCTACCTAGCAGATAGTACCAAAGGGAATCTAGAGCCCACTTCACTGCTAAACATTCCTTCTCAATCGTGGCGTAATTTACCTCATGGGACTTCAACTTCCTGCTGAGGTAAATGACTGGGTGCTCTTCCCCGTTCCAGACCTGGGATAACACTGCTCCTAACCCAACGTCTGATGCATCAGTTTGTACAACAAAGTCCTTAGAGAAGTCTGGTGAGTACAACACTGGCTGGCTACATAAGGCGGTTTTTAAGGACTGAAATGCTTCTTCAGCCTCTGGGGACCATTTAACCATGACCGACTCTTTCCCTTTTGTCAGGTTGGTGAGGGGCACAGCCTGAGAAGCAAAATGGGGAATGAATCGTCGATAATAGCCAGCGATTCCCAGAAAGGCTCGTACCTGTTTCTTGCTGTTGGGACGTGGCCAACTCTGTATGGCCTCGACTTTTTTGACTTGGGGTTTTATCACCCCCCTCCCAATAGTGTACCCAAGATATTTGGCCTCCTCCTGTCCAATAGTACACTTCTTTGGATTGGCCGTAAACCCAGCTTCCCGGATAGAGTCTAGGACCGCTTGTACTTTCGGCAAATGTGAGACCCAGTCTGTGCTATGGATAATCACATCATCCAGGTAAGCTGCAGCATATTTCTGATGGGGCCTCAGAATCTTATCCATTTTCCGCTGGAATGTTGCCGGTGCATTCTGTAACCCAAACGGCATTCTCTTATATTGGAATGCCCCATCTGGGGTTACAAACGCAGTTTTCTCCTTGGCCGACTCGGCCAGGGGAATTTGCCAATACCCTTTGGTGAGATCAAGAGTTGTCATATATCGGGCTGTTCCCAGCCGGTCAATCAACTCATCTATACGTGGCATGGGGTAGGTGTCAAATTTTGTAACTTTATTTAATTGTCTAAAATCGTTACAAAACCGCCAGCTCCCATCAGGTTTGGGCACTAGTATGATAGGACTGGACCAGTCACTCTGGGACTCCTCTATCACACCCAATTCCAGCATCCTTTGAACCTCCCCACGTATTGCCTCCCGTCGGGCCTCTGGTATTCTATAAGGTTTTAGTTTTACCCTTTCTCCTGGCGGGGTGATAATGTCATGCTCTACGCCAGATGTTTGTCCCTGAAGCTCAGAGAAAATCTCTTTGTTACGAAGTACAAACTCTTTAACCTCCTGTTGTTGGGGTTTCGATAAGGTGTCTGCTATTCCAACCTCAGGAACTAAGCAATCAGGATGTACTTGTGACAAAGTCTCTGCGACTAGGGATTCCCTATCCCTCCAGGCTTTCAGCAGATTGACGTGATAGATCTGCTCCGGCTTTCGCCTTCCTGGCTGTCTAACCCTGTAGTTCACCTCACTAATTTTTTCAATTACTTCATATGGACCTTGCCATTTGGCCAGAAATTTGCTTTCAACCGTAGGGACTAGCACCAAGACCCTATCCCCCGGGGAAAAAGTACGGGTCTTGGCCCCACGGTTGTACACTCTCTGCAGTGCTAACTGCGCTTGGGTTAAATGTTCCTTTACAATTGGCATTACCTGTGCAATTCTATCTTGCATCAGGGCGACATGCTCAATCACACTCCTGTGAGGAGAACTCTCATTTTCCCAAGTTTCCTTGGCGATATCCAGCAGCCCTCTTGGGTGTCTCCCATAGAGCAACTCGAAGGGTGAGAAACCCGTAGAGGATTGGGGTACCTCCCTAATGGCAAACATCAGATAGGGTATTAGACAATCCCAATTCTTTCCATCTCTATCCACCACCTTCTTTAACATTTGTTTTAGGGTTTTGTTGAATCTTTCAACCAACCCATCTGTTTGGGGGTGATACACAGATGTACGCAATTGCTTCACTTTGTACAACTTGCATAATTCTTTCATAACCCGGGACATAAAGGGTGTACCTTGGTCCGTAAGCAGTTCCTTACAAATACCCACGCGGCTAAAAACAAGGGATAGCTCTTTGGCTATGGTTTTGGCCGAGGTATTTCGGAGAGGAATTGCTTCCGGATAACGGGTGGCATAGTCCAATATAACCAAAATGTACTGATGCCCCCTAGCAGACTTCATTATCGGACCTACCAAATCCATTGCGATCCTCTCAAAGGGGACCTCAATGATAGGAAGAGGTACCAGTGGGTTACGGAAATGTGGCATAGGTGCCGACTTCTGACACACAGGGCAGGAGGAACAATACTTTTCTATTTCCTTCATGACCCCAGGCCAATAGAATCTCTGCAATACCCTCTCTCTGGTTTTCTCTGTCCCCAGATGACCTCCCAGAATGTGTCCATGAGCCAATTCTAACACCAACTTCCTGTAAGGTTTGGGCACTACAAGTTGCTCAATGGTTTCTTCTGCCCTTTGAGCCACTCGATACAGCAGGTCCCTTTCCATAGTGAAGTAAGGATAAGGGCAAGTCTTATCTGGGTTCACTAACTCGCCATCTATTTTCACCACATTTTCCCGTGCCTTTATTAGGGTGGGGTCTTTTAACTGTTCTGTGGCAAAATTTTCCCTGTGAACCTCAAGATCCGAAAACTCCACAGACGGCATGTTTTCATCTGAGGATGTTGGCTCCTCCCCAGTTTCTCGAGTTTCCCCCGCCAATACCGACAAGGGAAATTCAGGAGAGTCCTCACCACTCCCAGAGGAATTCTGGTCATCTTCCTGGTTTATAGGGGCACCAATGGGGGGCTCAGGACAATCCCAGAGTTCCCAGAATTTTGGAAAATCCCTTCCCACAATAGCATCATGTGGTAAGTGAGACACTAACCCCACCTGATGGGAGAGGTTACCTTTGGGGGTCTCAAAAAACACTGAAGTTACAGGATACTCTCGGGTGTCCCCATGCACACAAATAACAGCCACCCTGTTCTTCCCAGAGACCTCTGTAGTAACTAATTCAGCTTTTACCAATGTTACCAGGCTACCTGAATCCAGCAACACATCAACATTTCTACCATTAATACACATTTTACATAAATGTTTCTCAGGTCCCCGAATGGCAGTGCATGCAACTGTCGCAAACAGCGACTGACGTCTCTCCCTTATAAAGTCACATTGCATAGGCTCATCCACAACGGGGCAATTGGCTGCAATATGTCCCTCTTGCCGGCAGCGGTAGCAAATAATCTTTTTCGCTGTCTCTTGCAGCATGGGCTTCCTGGGCTGCTCCTGCCAGACCTTAGGTAGAACTCCCACCCTCTCACTCTCTCCACCCTCACCCCTTGGAGTCATCTTACCCACCACTGGGAATGATTTGGTCTTAGGGGGGAAAGTCCGTGAGTCCCTGGAAGAGGTGGTCAGGTTCTCTGTAGCCAAGTACCTCTCAACCAGATCCACAAGTTTATCTGCATTTTCTGGGTCTCCATGGCTTACCCATTTTTGGATGGCAGTAGGAAGAGCTCTCAGGAAACGATCCATAACAACACGTTCCACAATGTTTGGTGCGGTCAAAGTCTCTGGCTGCAGCCACTTCCTGCTCAGGTGAATGAGATCGTACATTTGAGACCTGGGAGGTTTTCCAACCTGAAAAGTCCAGTTATGCACACGCTGAGCCCGGACGGCCAGGGTGACACCCAGCCGTGCCAATATTTCTGCTTTTAGCACCACATAGTCTTTTGCTTGGTCAGGCTCTAGGTCATAATACGCTTTCTGCGATTCCCCAGTTAACAGAGGGGCCACCAGTCCAGCCCATTGCTCCTTAGGCCACTTTTCCCTTTCAGCAGTCCTTTCAAATGTGGTCAAAAACACCTCCGGATCATCCTCTCCAGTCATTTTTGTCAATAAACGGCTCACACCAAAGGATGCGGTATTATTGTAACCACTTGCTTCATTGGTCTGCGGACGTTGCTGTATTAATGTCTCTATTTTCTGTTGAAAATTCTGCTCTTGTTTCTGCAATAGGTCTATAAAGCGGGCTTCAGATTGCTGCAGTGCTTGTTGCTGAGCTTCCAGGCTCTGCTGGTGAGCTTTCTGCTGGGCTGCAAGGCTCTTTTGTAAAGCTGCATTTGTTTGCTGCTGATTTGCATTTGCTTGCTGCTGGTTTGCATTTGCTAGAGCCAGCTGTCTCAGTATCTCCTCCATGCTGGCCTTTAAAAAAAATTGAAAAAAAACTGCCAAAATTCTCCACCAACTGTGAGGGGTTCGCTCGGTAGCGGGTGTGTGTGACCCCCTGGATGGGTTCACAACACAAAGTCAGGCACAGCAGACAGCGGTGTAGGTGCAAAAAACAAAAGATCCGGTTTATTTAGGCTACATGCAGTGATACATATAACAGCCAAACAAAATAAAACAAGAAAATAAATCCTGGTCAGCTTGACCTCTAACTACACACGTAGACTCCCTGTCTAACAACTGGGTGCAGCCTTGTGCTGCCCCAGTCCCTGTCTCTATTGTAGGGGTTTGCCACACAGGCGTTAACTCACCGCACAGAACAGATCTCAGACTCCCCAGTCTATACACACAAAACTGGTTCCAGGATGGAGCATCTCCCTATGCATGCTGGGGTTTTTTGTAGAGGCCTTAATGAGCCCACTTACTTCAGCTGGGCTCATTAACTCTTCCCCTCTAATTGTAAAAGTCTGCATAAAGCCTGAATCTAGGACACACATATTTACCATCCTGAATACAACCAGGTGATTTTACCTGCATTCTGCCACAATATATATATATATATATATATATATATATATATATATATATATATATATATATGTATGTGTGTGTGTGTGTGTATTCCATTATTTATTTGTTAGGTATATGTATTAATATGATTATCCAAGCGCAAATAATTTTTTTAATTGTTTTAACTAAAGTGGAGATTTTGCCTTTTTTTTTTTAACATAATGTGTAAATGTATCGTTAATTGAATGATTATTATCATTTTACGGTATTTCCATAGCGCCAACCAGGGATCTTACATTCTAAAGGCAGGGGGAGGTGGTACAAGGTAATAACTACAGGGAATGATCTGATGAAGGTGACTCAAGTACAGATTTTAGGTGGGGTAGGCTTCCCTGAATAAATGAGTTTTCAAGGATTACCTAAAGGCGGACAGGATACTACTTAATATTTTTTAATGGAGGGGGTTATTTTATTTAAAGAAAATTTACCAGAAATAATGAATTGATTACTGGAAATGTGTATTTGTAATAACCCAAGTATGGGGGAGCTTCAGTGATCCACCCATCAAGCAACCAACCAGGTAAGAAATAGGAGAGAGGGTGGCTCAACTAACGAGCTTATATATAGGTAGGAAAAATTAAGTCATGTTAATATTAAAGTTTTCAACCTTAAATTCAGCGTTGCTATGGTATGAATAATAATATAAATACAAAAAAAAAATCTTGTAATAGATCTGGCATAGTGCTTGGTAAGTAAGCCTTTTATAACTTGGCACCAAGAGTCAAATTTCTATTTGATGACCTATTAAAATCACACAGAGCCTGAATGAAAGACATACAGTATCACTCCTAAATACTATGATGAAAGATCTTAAATATGTGAAACTATTTGCCTTTTTAGCTCAGGAAGCCTGCAAGCTTACATATTAAGGAATATAAAAGAAAATATAATTTTAGCTCTGTGGTAGAATGCACAAGAGTGGACCTCCTGCATGAAAAGGTAGAAAAGAAAAATCTATTTCCTGACCATACCAACTAATTATGTTTTTTTTTTTTTATGGTTCAAAGCTATTGGCTTTGAGTGTGGATGTGAACAGATAACTAATTTTCTTTACTTGTTTTAAAGGTCAACAGTGAATATTATTTGATGAGTAGGGCTACAGATGGACATCTCTAGCATCCTCCTTCAAATATTCTGTAAACTACTGTAAGTGAAGAAGTTCCCTTGTATAAGTCCATAGGATTGGGAAGGTTTCTTTCTCAGCGAATAGGTGCAGGAACCCCCCCCCATCTGAGTCACCCCTTGTCTCTGCCCCCTACCCACCTCTACTGTAAGTGAAGAAGTTCCCTTGTATAAGTCCATAGGATTGGGAAGGTTTCTTTCTCGGCAAATAGGTGCAGGAACTCCCCCCGTCTGAGTCACCCCTTGTCTCTGCCCCCTACCCACCTCTGACCACCGGCCCTTGATTCCACCCCCTACCCACCTACCAGTACTGCCCCGTTTAGAGAATACAGAACCAAGTGTCATTTTGTGCTGCTAAATCATTTGTATGGAACATGCTGATGATAAAAAGAAAAGCAGTAAAATAGATCCCCTGCAGCCAGCAACAATAGAACCACAGCAATAGATCCCCACACGACAATAGACTTCCCCAGAAACAATGGACTCCACCCCAACAACAATAGATTCCCTGCAGCAACAGTGAACCACCCACAACAAAATATCACACCCAGTAACAAAATATCCACCCAAGTAACATTAGACATCCCCCCAGCAACAACAACAGATCTCCCAGCAGCTGCTGAAGGTGCCAGAACTGCATTCTCCTGCATTCCCGCTGAAAAAAAGCCCTGGGTTTCCTTATGCCTGGGAATGTGACCCAATCTGGGATTGATTGGTTGTGAAAAGGACCTAGGGGTGGAATCTAGTGTGGAGGATACAATTTGTGTTAAAGCTACATGCTTTGCTGAATATAACCAGTGGGTGCTTGTAATGGCTTTGACTGATGGAGCCATGTAGAAACCAGATAAGAAGGTAAGATGTCAACAACACTCCATTTTTAAAAACAAGTCCATTTCATTTGTTTATTGTGCAAACTGCATAATCTAGTTCATAATAGCCAATGTTTTGGGGTCTTGAGTAGTTCCTTACTCAAGGCAACCTAGATTGTTGAAATGGACATTCTTAAAGGCTGTTGACGTCTTATCTTCTCATCTACTGTGAAGGTAGGTTTAATGCCGCGTACACTCGATCAGACTATCTGGCGGACTTAGTCTGGCGGACAAACCGCCGGAAAGTCCGCCGGACAAACCGCCGGAAAGTCCGCTGGACTTTCTGAACGAGCGGACCTGCCCACACACAGCCAAACTTTTCCAGAGTACTAGGTCCGCCGGACTATGGCCAGAGTCCGCCGGACTTTTGAAATGATCGGACTTGCCCACACACGGAGGAAAGTCCTTTCATTTTGAACTCGGCTTCATTTAGCCGGGACTAACAAAGAAAGTCAATGTCATCGCCTTCGGCAGCGAGATTGACACGTCGTTGGCCCCGTCCCCTGGTATGGACTTAAAGGGAAAGCCCTACGCCGAAAAAATGGCACGGGGGTCCCCCCCAGAGTCCATATCAGACCCTGATCCGGGCACGCAGCCCTGCCAGACAGGAAAGGGGGTGGGGATGAGCGAGCGCCCGTCCCCCCAACTGAGCCGTACCAGACCACGTGCCCTCAACATGGGGGGGCTTTTGGGAAGAAGGGCCCTGCGGCCCCCCACCCAAAAGCACCTTGTCCCCATGTTGATGAGGACAAGGGCCTCTTCCCGACAACCCTGGCCGTTGGTTGTCAGGGTCTGCAGGCGGGGGGCTTATCGGAATCCGGGAGCCTCCTTTAATAAGGGGGCCCCCAGATACCGGCCCCCCACCCTATGTGAATTGGTATGGGGTACAATGTACCCCTACCCATTCACCTGGTGAAATATTTAAAAAAAAAAAAACACCACAAAATAATTTATTGGTCTTCTTCCATCTTGGGGAGTCTTCTCACCGGACTCCTATCTTCTGCTAGCTCTTTTACTAGCGGAGGAGCTCGGCTTTCTTCTTCGTCTTCTTCCAACTTCGGGGGTCTTGTCCCCCTCTTTGGGGGTCTTGCCCCCTCTTTGGTTCTTGCCGGGCCTCCGCTTTCTTCCTTTAGCTCTTTGACTAGCGGTGGCCCGGTCTTCTGTCGCCGCCGCCTCTTCTTCTGACTTCGGGGGTCTTGTCCCCCTCTTTGGTTCTTCTTGCCGGGCCTCCGCTCCTTCCTCCAGCTCTTTTACTAGCGATGGCCCGGTCTTCTGTCGCCACCACCGCCTTCTCTTCTTCTTGTTCTTCCTCTTCTTCCTTGAGATGTTGACTCAACGCTCTCTCTGGCCGCAATGATAGGGATGCGGTGTGCGGCGACTTATATAGGGACATCACCTATATACGGCTCAGGGCGGGGGGCGCTCGCTCGTCCCCACCCCCTTTCCTGACCGGCCGGGCTGCGTGCTCGGATAAGGATCTGATATGGACCCAGGGGGGGGACCCCGACACCATTTTTTCGGTGTAGGGCTTCCCCTTTAAGTCCATACCAGGGGACAGGGCCAGCAACGTGTCAATCTCGTTGCCGAAGGTGGCGACATTGACCTCCTTCGCTAGTCCTGGCATACTTGGAGCTGCGTTCAAAATGAACGGCCTTTCCTCTGTGTGCGGGAAAGTCCGTTCATTTCAATAGACCGGCGGACTAGCACACAGACGGCCGGATTGTCCGCCGGACTCGCAGTCCGGCAGACAATTTTTGAGTCAAAACTACTTTCTAAGTCCGCCGGACTTTTGGGAAAAAAAAGTCCACTGGAGCCCACACACCGGCGGATTGTCCGGCGGACTCGGGTCCGCCAGATAGTCTGATCGTGTGTACACGGCATAAGAGTGACAAGCACAGGGGTCAGCAATAAGAGTGACACAAGCAGATCATCTTCATCATGTGCTGGCTCTGCTAGTAGAAAAAATGATTAGCTGTTGCTTTCTAGAGTTCTAGCAATCAAGATAATACCCAACAGGACTTCCTAAAGTAATGTCAGGTGACAAAGTCTATTAATCAGATATAAGATAAAAGAGGAACTGGAGGACCTCAGTTATGAGGAACACCTACAAGCATTAAACATATTCTCTGTGGAGAAGAGACACTTGAGAGGAGATATGATAACAATATACGAATACCTCAATGATGATTCTAGCATAAGGAGGGTGTTATTCAGTCTCAGGGGGGCCTAAAGTGTAACTACGGCCTCCCCCCAAAAAATAAAAGTCAACAGCTACAAATACTGTAGCTACTGACTTTTAATATGAGGACACTTACCGATGAATCTTGTATTACTTTAATCCAGTATAAGACAGATGATCATTAAGGGCCAATGAAGGGACACCACCAATGGGCAGCACAGTGGTGTAGTGGTTAGCACTCTCACCTAGCAGTAAGAAGGGTCACTGGCTTGAATCCCAACAAAGACACTACCTGCCTGGAGTTTGCATGCTATACTTGTGACTGCGTGGGTTTCCTCCAGGGTTGTCACCTTATCCTTTTAAAACTGAAAACATATTAATTACCGTATTTTCTGCACCACAAGACACACTTTTTTCCCCCAGAAATATGGGGGAAAATGTCTATGCGTCTTATAGTGTGAATATATGACATGCACTGCCCACCCCCCCACCGCCTCCACTAGCACCGCTCTCCTGCCGCTGGCACCGCCCCCACCACCGCTGGCACCACCCCCCACTGGCACTGCAACTCCCCCCGCCGCCACCACTGGAAGAGAGGCAGGAGAGCGGGGGACAGACATCAAAATCCTCTGTGGGAGCCGAGAGATCTCCCGGCTGGGCCTGAGCATTTGGCTGCTCGGGCTGCTCTGTCTTCTATCAGACGGATGGGATAACATCAGGTAAGGCTGTGTTTGTGGCAATGGTCAGTCTGCATTTATGGCAATGGTCACTCTGTGTTTAGGGCAATGGTCAGTCTGCATTTATGGCAATGGTCACTCTGTGTTTAGGGCAATGGTCAGTCTGCATTTTTTTTGGCAATGGTCAGTCTGCGTTTATGACAATGGTCTGCTTTTCATGGAAATGGTCAGGCTGCATTTTTTTTGGCAATGGTCAGGCTGCATTTCATGGCAATGGTCAGGCTGCATTTTTTTGGGCAATGGTCAGGCTGCATTTCATGGCAATGGTCAGGCTGCATTTTTTTGACAATGGTCAGGCTGCATTTCATGGCAATGGTCAGGCTGCATATCATGGCAATGGTCAGGCTGCATTTTTTTTTGGCAATGGTCAAGCTGCATTTCATGGCAATGGTCAGGCTGCATTTCATAGGCACTGGAAAATATTTTAGCACACCATCTGGTTCAGAAGATTTTTTTTTCTTCTTTTCCTCCTCTAAAACCTAGTTGTGTCTTATGGAGCAAAAAATACGGTACACAGGCCCTGCGGCTGATTAAGGCGGTAATTAAACTTGCTTGGTGCCTTATCTGTATTAAATTAGCCCCAGAACCTGTGTAATGAATATGTTTTTGGGTTTAAAGGGATGAGGAGGCAACCCTAGTCTTTTGGCCTGTAAAGCAGCTCCAGTATATGTATTTCATCGGTGTACCTAGCCATTTGTTTGAAGTTCAGCTTTAAATGCTAATAAGCACAGCACCTATCCAGTGCCGATCATTTATCCTTGGTTATCATTATGATGCCATAGATATCGGAACTGCTGGAGATACAAAACAAATCCTCTCGTTAATGTATGGTTGATGTCGAGTGTTGCTGTCAGATCCTGACTCGGCAATATTTTAAGCACAACTGTTTGCATGCAACATGACATATGCTAGTAATTTGAACAGGGCAACACACCGAGCTGCCTCGGAAAACTGATATGCCATGATTTACCATTTACTCTGGTTCATCTTTCATAACCTGGCGTTTAGACTGGAGCTGAAGCTATTAGGGACAGGATATTATTGAGCTTACCACCACAGGCAATCCAAGCCTCCATCCACTTCAGGTGTTGCTGCAGGGGCATTTTGCCCTTCATTTAACTGGCTTTGGGAGGAAAAAGAAATAAACATCATCTTTTTTTTTTTTTTTTGCTCAATTTAGAACATTCCACCCATCATAAATAAACAACGGGCGAAGAGACGCTGAATGCGATGTATAATAGATAGGGAATCAAAGCGATGATTTAGGGATTTTTTTTTTCCTATAATAGAAAATGGATGAAAAGTTCTTTATTTGTTTTGTGTTTCAAAGCCGTATAGGAACATTGAGATTGTAAGTAAAAAGGATGTAAAAAAATAAAGATAAAAAAATTCAACTTTTGCTATGTTTGAGAAAGTAATTCACCTTAGAATATCTCAAGGAAGTGGAGGGATTACATTTTGACAGCTTTATTCAAGCAAAATCCCCACCAGAGAAGCCTTGAAATAGTTCTAGAAAAAGAAAGCTATATTAAGCTTGTATGTGTGAAGAGACAAGGATATAAAAAGTTTCTTCTGCCAGGAGTGCACCCATGTGTGCCCATAGTTTGTGTATAGGTTTGAAACGTGTGACCTTTTTTTAACCACTTGACCTCCGAAAGATTTACCCCCCCTTCATAACCAGGCCATTTTTTGTAATACGGTACTGCGTTATTTTAACTGACAATGGCGCGGTCATGCACGCTGTATCCATATAAAATGACTGTCCTTTTTTATACACAAATCAAGCTTTCGTTTGGTGGTATTTTTTATTTTTTTTTCACTCTATAAACAAAAAAATACTGACAATTTTGAAAATATATATATTTTTTTACTTTTGCTATAATACATATCCAATAAAAAAAGAAAAAGAAAAAGAAATTTAGGCCAATATGTATTCTTCTATATGTTTTTGGTTAATAAAAATCCCAATAAGCGTATATTGATTGGTTTACGTGAACTTTATAGCATCTACAAACTATGGGAGATATTTATGGAATTTTTTTGTATTTATTTGTTTATACTAGTAATGGTGGCAATCGTCAACTTATAGCAGGACTGCGATATTGTGGAGGACTATCGGAACACTAGCTGACATTTTTGACACTTTTCGGGAATCAGTGACACTAAAACAGTGATCAGTGCTAAAAGTATGCACTGTCACTATACTAATGACACTGGCTGGGCAGGGGTTAAACAACTAGGGTGATCAAAGAGTTAACTGTGTGCCTAACCAGTGTTTTTGTGTACACAGTGTGGTGCTTTCACTAGGGGAAGAGATTGATTCTAGTCTCTGCTTTGCAGAGACACAGGATCCTCCCTTCCTGTAAGAACTGAGATATGCCTTGTTTACATAGGCATATCTCTGTTCTCCGTGTTTTACTAACGATCGGAGGGTGTTGGAGGACATCGAGTCCCCAGGACCTGCAGATCAGCTTTTGCTGTGAATCATCACAGCGGAAGCGGCCCACCTGCGGCGCGCATACCTCCTACAGGAGAAAATGCAGAATTACTATATTTATACAAAATATATATATCTATCTATCTATCTATATATATATATATATATATATATATATATATATATATATATATATATATATATATATACAGTGTCTTGCAAAACTATTCACCTCCCTTGGCATTTTCTGTGTTTTGTTGCCTCACAACCTGGAATTAACATGGATTGTTTGAGGATTTGCATCATTTCATTTACAGAACAGTTTTTAATTATGAAGCAAACAACAAATAGGACAAAATAACAGAAAAGTCAATAGTGTATAACTAGATAAAGGCAATACTTTGTAGAGCCATCTTTTGCGGCTATCACAGCTCCAAGTCGCTTTGGATGAGTCTCTATGAACTTGCCACATCTTACCACTGGGATTTTTGCCCATTCCTCCATGCAAAACTGTTCCAGCTCCTTCAAGTTGGATGGTTTGCACTTGTGAACAGCAATCTTTAAGTCTGACCACAGGTTTTCTATCGGATTGAGGTCTGGGTTTTGACTTGGGCATTCCAAAACATTTCCATGATTCCCCTTAAACCACTCAAATCTTGCTTTAGCAGTGTGTTTGGGGTCATTGTCCTGCTGGAAGGTGAACCTCCGTCCTAGCCTCACTTCAGTGGTACAGGTTTTGCTCAAGAATATCCCTGTATTTAATACCATCCGTCTTTCCCTCAACTCTGACCAGTTTCCAAATCCCAACTGTTTAAAAACATCCCCACAGCATGATGCTGCCACCACCATGTTTGGATGGTGTTCTTTGGGTGATGTGATGTGTTGGGTTTGCGCCAGACGTAGCATTTTCTTTGATTGCCAAAAAAAGTTAAATTTTAGTCTCATCAGACCAGAGCACCTTCCTCCATACATTTTGGGAGTCTCTCACATGCCTTTTCGCAAACTCAAAACCTGCCATTTTGATTTTTGCTGAAAGTAATGTCTTTCTTCTGGCCTCTCTGCCATAAAGCCCAACTCTATGGAGAGTACGGCTTATTGTCTTCCTATGTACAGATACTCCAGTCTCTGCTGTGGAACTCTGCAGCTCCTCCAGGGTTACCTTAGATCTCTGTGCTGCCCCTCTGATTAATGCCCTCCTTGCCCAGACCGTGAGTTTTGGTGTGCGGCCGTCTGTTGGCAGGTTTGTTGTTGTGCCATATTCTTTCCATTTGGTTATGATAGATTTGATGGTGCTCCTAGGGATTATCAACGATTTGGATATTTTTTTATAACCTAACCCTGACTTGTACTTCTGAACAACATTGTCCCTTACTTGTTTGGAGAGTTCCTTGGTCTTCATGGCAGTGTTTGGTTAGTGGTGCTTCTTGCTTAGGTGTTGCAGCCTCTGGGGCCTTTCAAAAAGCTGTGTATATGTAATGATAGATCATGTGACACTTAGATTGCACACAGGTGGACATCATTTCACTAATTATCTCACTTCTGAAGGTAATTAGTTGCACCAGAGCTTTTAAAAAACAGTGTAGTGCAAAATGGTGTAGGGCAATGTTTCAAAGCCACGCAGGACCCCTTCGTCAGGCATGTGACAGGGGAGATGGGGTCCTGCATGGCTCCGAAACATTGCACTACACCGTTTTGTGATGTGATCATTCTTCGAATAAAAAAATGTTTAGACAAAATTGATGACCCTTGGTATGCTGGCGAATATCTACATATCGCATTGGTTCCAGTATGCAGCTGTCTGTTGCTACAGCACCCAATAATTTTAGAGCTTATTCCAAGAATGTGTGCGATGGAAATATGGACTTTTTTTCTGCCTCTAAACACACCTCTAAGTTTTGTTTAAATTCTTTTTATTTATTAAAAAAACAAAAAAAAAGGTTTACAAATACAATCCTTTACAATGAATATCAAGACAACATTCATAAATAGACAAAACAAAAATCTCATACATAACAATACATACAAAGGTGCATATTCTGTATCCTTATCATATCAACCATAAATATCATGTTTATTTGTATTCCCCAAAGATGTGGTGAAGGATAAGAGGTGGAGGCTCCTCATAGCTGAATACAAGTAGTCTGGGTGATCTTTATGCCGGATAGATTTAAGGATCACCAGGCTTCAATACCGATTCCTTATCTCTTACATCTTTATCCCCCCCTCTTCTCTTCATCTCCCACAACCACCCCATACCACATGTGCTTGCAATGTAACCAAAAACATGTTATCCTATATGCCCATGTACACATTTTGGGGGGAGGGGGGGTACTAAAACTGGAACACTCAGAATCTGTTGCATCTGTGCATGGTAGCCAAGCAGCTTCTAAGCTTCCAATCTTCCCCAATATTTTTAACCACTTGCCAACCATATAACTTACACATACAGGCCAAGGCGGCTCTGCTTGTGCAGGATCACGTACCTAGTATGTGATCCTGCACTTCTGAGTCTGGGGCGCACGTGCGCGCTGCTGGTGGCCACTCCCACTGTGATTATCGACAGTGGGAGCTGATTGATGAGTGTGGCAGACTCGATGTTGGCTGGCACCCACTGATGCTTTGGTACAGAGACAGAACTGCGGTCTGCCCATGTAAACAAGGCAGATTGGCGTTCTGTCAGTACACAAAGCCTGATCCACACCTTCTTCTAGTACAAGCACCTTCCCCACAGTTATGAAAACACCAGCTAATCCCACAGTTAACCCTTTGACCGCCCCGATGTTAACCCCTTCCCAGCCAGTGCCATTAGTACAGAGACAGTGCATATTTTATAGCACCCATCACCGTATTAGTGTTGCTGATCCCCAAAAAGTGTCAAAAGTGTCAGTTAGTGTCTGATTTGTCTGCCGCAATATTTCAGTCCCGCTACAAGTAGCTGATTGCTGCCATTACTAATAAATAAAAATTCCATAAATAAATTCCATAGTTTGTAGACACTATAACGGTCATGTAAACCAATCAATATATGCTTATTGAGATTTTTTTTAACCAAAAACATAGAATACCTATCGGCCTAATTTGATGAAGAAATTAGCTTTTTTCAAATTTTTTGTGGGGATATGTTTTATAGCATAAAAAAATAAAAATAATTGCCACAGCGTCACATGACCACACAATTGTCATTTAAAGTAACGCAGTGCCGTATCAAAAAAAAAATGGCCTGGTCATGAACAGGAATAAGGATAAAATGTAGCACTAGAAAATAAACAGATATGCATATGTTTATGATAAATCCAAAATGATGCGATCATACAATAATGATGAAAATGTGGAAAAGTCCAATGCCGGTAACGGTCCTAAAATGGACCAATACAAAGTCTACCACCAAATAATGGCTGGTAGGGAATGTAATATACTGGAAATCTGCGACAATAGGGGCATCACAGGTGGTGCATCTTCAATCATGAAACAGGTAAAGTGAATCTACTTTTACCAGAACAGGTGGACTCGAGTGTCAGAGAAAACGAGTCATAAAGGTAAGGATGCCGGACATTGCCAAGTCAACAAGACTTCAGGGGACCAAAGACCTCCAAACACGACTCCAAGAAATGTTGTACACAGCCGCCGTACCGGACTTCAGATGTTGAAAACACCAGGACTGGAACTTGGTTAAAAGAGGTAAAACTGGCCCCCACAGGAACTCTCGTCCAAAAGTATATGCAAAGAAAAAAATTCCTCCATATGGTGTAGGTTAAAAAAGTATTTTTTTTTCATTTCTAAAAACCAGCGTAGATATATAAGAATAAAAACTGTGATCAATGAGTAAAAAATGGGGGGACCATGTGAGAAGCAGAAAGCCAATCTCAATGCGTTTCATCCCAAAGGACTTCAACTGGGGCATGGGGGGGGGGGGGGGGGGGGGTAAAACGTCCGGAGGTCAAGTGGTTGAACAATTTTTTTTTAACTATTTAAAAGTTTTGGCCACAGATATGTTAAATGAATTATTTAAAGGATAGTTACTTAAGTGCAGCCAAAGTGTTATACAATAATGTCACTGGTTATTACTCTACCAAACAATATTCTACCATAGAGAATGGCAGAAGTGGAAGAATCAGAAAAGGATGTTGAACTGCATGTTTAGCTGTTTGAGTGGAGTTGCCCTTTAAAATACATAAGCTAACTGAGCCCTTCAAAATGCAGCCTTTATATCTACTGCTCACTGGTATTTTAATATTTATTTAGACAAAACTGATGAAGGAAGCAGAAATCTAATTTAGAAGTCGGAGATTTTGCCTTCATTGAGGCAATGATTCAGGTGGACATTTGGGAATCCTTGAATAAAATAGGATTGACATGTATTGACTTAGTTGCCTTGGTTACCACTCAAGGACAATACAACGTAACCATTTCACCATTTACATTATAAAGATGATTTAATCTGTCAAAGTGGGAAGAGATACAAAAAAAAAAAAGGACCCAATCTCATTTACTTGAGAGCAAATTAATCTTACAGGGATAGACTAAATAGGGCAAAATGTTTCACTTGAAGAAAAATGTAGCCATTATTATAGGGAATTTAAACACCAGGTCCTCTTCATCATCATTTCATGTAGTGTTTGTAGCAAAATTACCCAGGATGATGATATCATTTCACTTGTGAATACCGACAGCTGCCATAAAAATAGCAAGAGCGGTACGCTAGTGATTAACTAGTGAAAGGCTAGATTACTGAGAAAATAAACTCATTATTTGGCATTAATACATAAAAAGTCTGTATATTATTGAACTAAATTAATTGGCTCGAATTTTCGAAAATATTGAAGATCGTAACGCTTTTGGCGTCTGTTATGTTTAATGACTTTACCATTTCTTGCCTCCAGTGAAGCCCCCTCTGCTCCCCACTGCGTTACTTTTGAAAAACTATAATGTTGTATTAGTAGGTACTTATTTTTAGTTATTATTATTATTAAAAAAATATATATTATTAAAGAAATTATTGTAAAACGTTTTTTTACGCAGTTTTAATTTTTTTTCTCTGTTGCCTTGCTATGCCTTATATGCCATCATTTGTAGATGTTATTTTGTACACAGGTTTGTACATACTTTCTAAAGGATCATAGTACATTTTATGTATAATAAATAATATATACTTATTGGGATTTTTGTAACAAAAATATGTAGCAAAATACATATTGGCTTAAATTTATGAAGAAATCAGATTTTTTTTTAATGGATTTGTTTTTTAGCAGAAAGTAAAAAAATATTGTTTGTTTTTCAAAATGTTCATCCTTTTTTCATTTATAGCGGCAAAAAAAAAAAAAAAACAACAACTCAGTGGTAATCAAATACTGCCAAAAGAAATATAAATGTTGTTTATGTACAGCGTTGCATGACCACAAAATTTTCAGATAAAGCAATGCAGTGCCAAAAAATGGCCTGGTCATGAAGGGGGGTAAATATTACAGAGGCAAAGTGGTTAACGTAAGTGCCATCCCTTGTGCTGATTTTTTTTTTAAAGGAGTTTTACCTAAACTGAGGCTTTTTAGGAAACTTACTGAGAGCAATATAGCGAGTGCCATTGGTGACCTTTGGAAAAGTCAGAAATACCGGCCTACATATTCCCTCAGTTAGGATTTTCTTTAATAATCCAATTCTATTACAATCCAAATGTAATATAAATAGTTGAAAATGTTCACACTTTATTTTACCTGTCTTTCAGCAGGGAAAAAAGGTCTTTCCTAATGGGATGATCTTCTGTTTCGTTTTTAAGTGAGGAAAGATCATGTGGGAAGCAGATCATGTTCTGTCTTTTTGCTAGCATCTGTAAAGACAATTACTAAGTTTGATTGCAATGACATGACCATATGGAAACAACTGAGGCCTAGGTAAAGGGTTTCCTCAGAAAAGCGTTGCTGACTTCGCCTCTCGGTAACTACTATATAACCAGAAACACCGTTTTAATTTAATTAAACTACAAAAAGTGCAAGAGTGCCCAATCTGAAGCACAAGGGCCACATGTTGCCCTTTGGTATATGGTGTGTGGCCCTCGGACCTCAGCTAGATTGATTAGCATATTAGCATTGATCTCCACTAGACTCTTGTAACATGTTCCCAGTTTCGCATTTACTTCTGCAGCATATCTCCAGCCAAAATGTAGCATGTTAGGTCTACAGTTTCTGGCACTCCTCCCAAGCATTACATATATTGAATGTAATGTGCGGCCCTTTGGTGATATCAGGGGGTGCATTTGAGGTCCATTTTAGCTCATACGTGGACAACCACTGCCATAGAGAATGGATAAGTGTGATGGACAGCCTGGGTGCTTCTGCCAAGATACATAGTTACATAGTTACATAGTTAGCCAGGTTGAAAAAAGACACAAGTCCATTCAGTTCAACCTTAAAAACAAATAAATAAAATGAAAAATAATCGTACAATCCAGATACCCAATTTTATGCCCACAATTGATCCAGAGGAAGGCGAAAAAAAAACCCAGCAGAGCATGCTCCAATTTACTACAGCAGGGGAAAAAAAATTCCTTCCTGATCCCCCAATAGGCGATCGGATTTTCCCTGGATCAACTTTACCTATGTTAGTACCTAGTTATATTATGTACCATCAGGAAAGTATCCAAGCCTTTCTTAAAGCAATCTACTGAACTGGCCAGAACCACCTCTGGTGGGAGTCTATTCCACATTTTCACTGCTCTAACTGTGAAGAAACCTTTCCGTACTTGAAGCTGAAATCTCTTTTCCTCTAGACGTAAAGAGTGCCCCCGTGTCCTCTGGGTTGACCGTACAGAGAACAACTCAACACCAAGTTCACTATATGGACCCCTAATATATTTGAACATGTTAATCATATCCCCCCTTAATCTCCTCTTCTCAAGAGTGAATAAATTTAGTTCCTCTAATCTCTCCTCATAGCTGAGTTCCTCCATGCCTCTTATCAGTTTGGTTGCCCTTCTCTGCACTTTCTCCAGTTCCCCGACATCCTTTTTGAGAACTGGTGCCCAAAACTGAACGGCATATTCCAGGTGAGGTCTTACTAATGATTTGAACAGGGGCAAAATGATATCTCTTTCTCTGGAGTCCATACCTCTCTTAATACAAGAAAGGACTTTGCTCGCTTTGCAAACAGCAGCTTGGCATTGCATGTTGTTATTGAGCTTATGGTCTACCAAAACCCCCAGATCCTTCTCCACTATGGATTCCCCCAGTTGTACTCCCCCTAGCATGTATGATGCATGCATATTCTTAGGCCCCAAGTGCATAACTTTACATTTATCAACATACAGCTTCCTCCACTCAGGGACCAGGTATTATAGTTGAGAATTGCTCCCAAGAACTAGACGACACTAGCTTAGGTGCAAACTGGAACTGATTTTATTGTAAATTCACACAGAATATGTATCAAACAAACTCGGGTAAGAGCTTGATCACATTATCCTAAACAATGCAAACTGTAAACAATAATCTCATCAGTACATCTAACTGTATATCTAATGAACAGCTAACATAAACAGTAATCTAATTCAAAAGTAAGCTAATTAACAATTAGTCACCTAGACAAGCCTAAGTGACTCAGGTCAGTGCCCACCCAGACAGTTTGGCATCAGTTACCCAGAAAGAAGAACCAGGGCTGTCCAAATCTCATTACCATAAATTGGCATAAACCCACTCAGTGTGCATCCTCAGCCTGGCAACAGAAGCCGTCCACCAGCACGGAATCCAGTAATCAGCAAGATGGCTGCCCGGGAGTTTCCGGGACCAGCGTCCAGGGCTGCCATCTTGCCAGCTATTGGATCCCATACTGCTGGATGGCCTTGAGGATTGGGGACCCCTGCTTCTGCTGCTGGGGATTGAAGACGCACACTGAGGAGGTTTTTGCCACTGATGAGGCTTACGTCACATCACTGTGTTTTTAATCTGGTTTATTTGTAATAAATCCTAGCTGCTACACTTAGAGGCACTTTCTTTCCTTGTTGTCTTATTTTCAGAGTCTACTCTACTCTTTGAAAACCTGGCCAAGTGCTTGACTGCCCTATCCTTTATCCTTTTGAGACATTCGTATATGCCTGTATGAGAGGCCCTCCCTTCCAGTGCACCCATTATATTGACTTTGTACATGGAGTGGAATTTCTGAATGTGTCTCTGGATTCACTTGACAAATTGGAAAATCTGTCAGATCATCCATAATTAACTAGGCAGCGTGGGAGTAATTTGGAATTCCAAAGTCCACCATAATTTTGATAAGAAGAATCCCACTGTCTACAATTGCCAATAGAAAGCTGAGCCTCAATAAAATGTCTAATCACACAAAAATTAGTTTTCATCTTC
Source organism: Lithobates pipiens (assembly GCF_037356315.1). Lineage (NCBI taxonomy): Eukaryota > Metazoa > Chordata > Amphibia > Anura > Ranidae > Lithobates > Lithobates pipiens. Next base: position 297,792,184 of record NW_027507785.1, read on the forward strand.
TCTTGTGTGAAGTTTTGTATGTACCCTGTTGCTATGTGTGTGTGTGTGTGTGTGTGTGTGTGTGTGTGTGTGTGTGTGTGTGTGTGTGTGTGTGTGTGTGTGTGTGTGTGTGTGTGTGTGTGTGTGTGTGTGTGTGTGTGTGTGTGTGTGTGTGCATATATATATATATATATCCACACACGAATGTGCAAACATTTTAGACAGGTGTGAAAAACATTGTACGTGAAGCATGCTTTCAGAAATAGAAGTGTTAATAGTTTATTTTTATCAATTACAAAATGGAAAGTAAATGAACAGAAGAGAAATCCAAATCAAATTATTATTAGGCGTAACCAGCCTTTGCATTCAAAACAGCACCAATTCTTCGAGGTACATTTTCACATAGTTTTTGAAGGAACTCAGAAGGTAGGTTGTTCCAAACATCTAGGAGATCTAACCACAGATCTTCTGTGAATGTAGGCTGCCTCAAACCTTTCTGTATCTTCATGTAATCTCTGACAGATTCTGTGATGTTGAGATCAGGACTCTGTAGGGGCCAAACCTTCACTTCCAGGACTCCTTGTTCTTCTTCATGTTGAAGATAGTTCTTAATGACATTGGCTGTGTGTTTGGGTTTGTTGTCCTGCTGCAGATTAAAATTGGGCCAGTCACGTGCCTCAATGATGGTATGGCATGATGGATGGACACCATTTATCCTGACCAAATCTCCAACTCCATTTGCAGAAATGTAGGCCCAAACTTGCAAGTAACCTCCGCCATGCTTCACTGTTGCCCGCAGAAACTAATTTTTGTACCGTTCTTCAGCTCTTCGCAAACAAACTACCGCCTGCTACAGCCATATAGTTCACATTTTTGATTCATCAGTCCAGAGCACCTTCTGCCACTTTTCTGCACCCCAGCTCCAATGTGTGTGTTGTGTACAGTTGAATCACTTAGCCTTGCTTCTATGACAGAAGTGTAGCTTTTTGGCCGCAATTCTTCAATCAAGGTAACTTCTGGCCAGAATTCTCCAGCCGGTATGGGTCCCCCCTTTCATGGACTGTACTCATTAGAGTGCCCCTTTACATTGACTGTCCTCATCAGAGTTCTTCTTTACATCAGAGTGCCCAATCACATCAGTATCCACATCAGACTGGCTTACGGATCAATGAATGCTTTCTCAGAGACCTGGGGAGCAAAAATAACATCTGGAGGGGGGGGGGGGCACCGCCTACTAGATTTGTGCCTATTGGTTAGTATGGCTTGTGCTGCATGTTTACAGGAAAATATATTTCTAAATATGACCACAAAATCCCCTAGATTGAGGGAGGAAGGAAAAAAGGAAGGAAGTTGTAAATGCTATATAAAACTGTATTCCATTTTGTTTATGTATTGCACAATGCACTTTTTGTGCACGTGGCACTAATAATGTTTTTATTTTGTATTCACATTCTTTCAAATCCTGATGAGAAATTAGCCTGCCTATGTTACGCCCCTTGTTACCATTCACCCCCATGGACTAGCAGATGTAAACAGACTTAGTTTTCACCCACCTACCTCCAATCTGACCTGGTCCGCAAAAAACAAAAACAAACAGAAGGAGATTCATTCTCCTCCATCTAGATTGATCATTTCAGAGGGCAGTGGGATGTAAACAGAGACCATTTACTTCCTGCCACCCATAGAGCAGAGTGGGCTCTGTCCGTGTCCACTCTATAGAAACTGAGCAGACACGGACCTGTCATCCGCCCTCTCTGCTCTGACCTGCAGGGGATTAGTGGACATACTGTATCCCCTGCTGATCAAATCACAGTCTGCCCCATGTGAAAGGGACCTTAAAATACTATTGTAATATTAACCTCCCTGGCGGTATGATTATTTTAGATTTTTTATGCTGAAAGCGGTACAGTTTGTTTGCATGGAAATTTGTTGTTATATATTGTAGGCCTGTAATTCTTAAGAATAACTAAATTTGTCCAAACAAGAGTCGAGTAGACATCCCGGGTATGATAAAGTTTGAAAAATGAAATCATAAATTATAATATAATAAATAACTATAAATAATTATAACAAATAATAATATAATAATAATAAAAATTATTCAATAATGTAATCAAATCAAAAACACAGAAATTTTCTCAATTGCAGAATTGTCGCTGTCATTATTTTCAGTGCTTGATGATGGATTTCCCCACAAATCACTATTGCTCAATTCTGCAAGTGATTCTAATTTATTATCGCTGTTTTCTAACTGGTATAAAACCACTTTTGACGTAAAGGGATGGTTTTGGGTGCTATGGATAATCTCCAGTTTCCAGGCAGAAAGAACAGTATTTATAATATAAAACTACATGCAGGGCACTGGGCAGACCACTAGGGACAAAAGGGAGGTGAAATAAATTGATACAGTACTGTAATCTGTAAGATTACAGTGTACTGTATATGTATATATGTGTGTTTTACTTTTTGAATTTGGCACCGTTCTCCGTACCCGTGCATCGCAATGCTTGCAGGGAGCGGAGTTCAGCTCTGTGATAGATCGAGCGGAGGACACGGCTCGCACATAGTGCGGGGAGACAATGCAGGATCCTGAGGACAAGGTAAATAAGCTGTACCTGGATCCTGCGATGCGATCTCGAGTGTGGCTCGGGGTTTCCGCTTTTGGTGCTGAAAATCCACCCAGAGCCATACTCGGGAATACCGTCAGGGGGGTTAATGTGATGCTTAGGTAAGCATGTGTGGAAAAACTTCAGTTGCGCCAAATAAACAGAACAATAATTTGTAAAGATGCTGAGTGTATTTTTTTGTGTCTGTTTGCCAGTAGTTATTAATTTGGAACCATTGATTAATATGAGGATATTAGTTGCCTATCTATAAAATTTCCAGAACGATAGATAGATAGATAGATAGATAGATAGATAGATAGATAGATAGATAGATAGATAGATAGATAGATAATGCATGTTTCTTTACATGAAACCAATGTCTGATTTAGAGAAACATTTGCACAGTCTATGCAAACGAGGATGGCAGGAAGTGTGCCAAGTCTCATGACATACCCGTACAGCTACCCAGACAACACAGCGCTGACATTGGAATGGATCTGCATTTCAGCTGGCAACAGTTAAGCTTGCACACCAGATGGCTCTAGATATAGAGTGTGAGCTCTCATTTGGGGCATACATAATACAGAGCACGGCCGGTATACGTGGAAAGTGCTACGGTGTTAGAAAGCTCATTCCTGCTGCCGACTCACATTAATATTTCTGAAACTATTTGAAATTCTGCAGCCTCGTATCTCTAGAAACAAAAACAGTAAACATCACCGCACATGCAAGGCACAGAGCTCATGTATTATTCTCCTACATATTATCATCAATGATAGTAATATTCTGTGTATTAAATGTAATTATCATATTACTGCAGTCATGCTATAGTATTCTGCTTTCATTTGTTTATTCCTTATGTGATACACTCAGCTCCATTTAAAATTCTAGCTCTGCATTCATAAGCTAAAATACAACCTTCCCCAGGTCAAATATACACATGCATGCATTTTAGTTGACTAAATTATAGAATTTGACCTACTTTTAACAGAATAGAAAGGCCTGGTTTTGGCATCATCTTGGTTGCTTTTGATATCATCGTGGTTTGGGTGGCCTAAGGCCCAGTAGCACTTTTCTCACTTAACAGACTTCTTCACTTTGTATTTACGTAGGGACCAGTTCCTGGGTACTACCTTCCCTCAGAACATCCTTCACAGTATGTTGGATGTTTCATGTGGTTCCCCATATACTTACAGAGACGTAGTGGTGCCCATGCCATCCAAAGTAATGTCCCTCACTCTTGCTATAGACCAAGGCCAGGATTGGAATCCTCAACATTTCCCTAAAAGGGTTCCAGGACAGACACCTTCTACTCCAGCCCTCACTGGTAGAATACTCCACAAGGGTGCACACACCCTTAAAGTGATATTAACCCTTATATTTTTTTAATTGAAGGTATCAAAGTTAAAGGAGAAGTATAGCCACAGTTTTTTGACTATACTTCTCTTGGGGATCACAGGAGTACAGTTCATTCTGCACTCACATGACCTATTTGCAGCCGTGAGCTCAGATCAGTTCTCAGTCTTATGCTGCATACACATGACCGGTTTTCCCATAGGAATAAACTCTGAAGGTTTTTTCTGACGGAGTTCCGCTGAAACTGTTGTGCGTACACATGATCACACCAAAGTCTGATTGTTAAGAACTCATGACGTACATTATGTACGACGGGACTAGAAAAAGGAAGTCCAATAGCTAGTAGCCAATAGCTTGTGTCAGATGAGGCATACACACGATCGGAATATACGATGAAAAGCTTCCGTCTGACTTTTTCTGTTGGACATTCTGCTCATGTGTACGCGGCATTAGAAGCTACAGAGGATAGATGCAACATTGGATCAATGCTATATACATCAAGGCAGTAAAAATGTCTAAAAGTTCCAAACTTCTCTTTTAAGACTTATGTATAATGTTCTTCCAGGAATTTCTTCTCTTTTTATGGTTCAATGTTCCTGAACAAATGTTCCTGCCTCTCCAGTTTGTGGGTGTCTCCCTAACTTGCCAGCTAGTAAGGAGGGGGGCTGTGTGCATCCATTCAAACACACAGCACTCAGCAAACCACACCCCTGATCCCTCCTCTTTGCTCCTGACATACAGTAAGCTGCAGAAGCCAATACCTCCCCTCTGCAACCACAAAGTTTGGGAAATAGCTCACTACCAGTGGCAATGCCATGTGTTTTGAGATGGGGTGTTAGTAAATGTACCAAGGCATTTTATTAAGGTAAAAAGCTCTTAACCTTAATACTACACTGAATGAATGTATGTACAATCATGGAATGTCCAGTCAGATATTGCTTTTCATCGCAATTTGCTTCTATAAAGAATTATGTACAAAGTCCAAAGAATTGTCAGAAAGCTAGAGAGCAATTTCTCCATCACTCATACTTTACCGTCAGGTGCTTGCAATCGCCCCTTTGCAGAATTGTTCACTCCTCTTGCTATGCCACTGAGGATGACTCAGCCTTCCCTATACCAAAGGGTTACCTGTCTACCTCTATGATACTGCAGCCATTGGTCCAACTTCCCAATTAGGGATAAACCCGATGTGCGAGTCCAATGTAAGTTCGACTCGCACATCGGGTGTTCGCCTGTCCCTCGGCGGAGCAAGAGAAGAAGAAGAAGACTTTGTGGGACAGTTTTATTTTTATTATTTTTAATAAAGGACTTGTCTCAAGTCGTGTCATGTCATTTTTACCATTTTCACACATTTTTTGTGAACTGGTAGGGGTACATTTGTACCCTGTTATCATTTAACACGGGGGGGGAGGCCGGGATCTGGGGGTCCCCTTGTTAAAGGGGGCTTCCAGATTACGATAAGCCCCCACCTGCAGATCCCCACAACCACTGGGCAAGGGTTGTGGGGATGAGGTCCTTGTGCCCATCAACATGGGGACAAGGTGTTTTGGGGGGTACCAGAGTTCACAATACTACCCCTGGCAATGTATTCATCTGAATTTATCTACACAAAAATGGCACCATTTTTATCCAGGCATTACTCAGCTTCGGCCATTACTTCCTGGTGCCTGTGTTCACAAATGTTTAATATATACCAAACCCTGCTGTAGCATCTAATCTTTTTTATTGTTACGAACTTACAATATAAAGTCTGACCACCAGTGAGGAAGAGACTGAGGAAAAGCTTCCCCATGCCTGCAGCAGATTGATGGCATTCTCTGTCTAAGCGCCTCTCTCAGGAGGTCCATGACAGCTTAAACGTGCTTATCAACTGGCATCGGCAAAAACTAGAACCAGTTTAATTTTAAGTAAAGGGTAAAAAATGAGACAGTGAAACTTAGAAAAATATTTTCCCAACAATATCAGGTCTGCAAAGATGTACAAAAATATTGGTATATGTGAGTATATGATTAATGTCGAGATTATTGGGAAACATGTTAAACTATATCCAGAAATTGTTTACGGGGGTGTACTCAGGGCCGTCTTTAAGGCAGGGCAAAAGGGGCAGCTGCCCTGGGCCCTGTCATTGTTGTGGGGCCCAAAGCATCTGCCTCATACTTGCCAACTATCCCAGTTTACATTCCCTTGTCCCTTGAAGTTTTAGTCCTCTGCTGCTAGTAATGCTGCCCAGCTCTGCCCTATTGTGTACAGATGACTCACCTGCAGACCTGTGTTTACATGTAAATACTGGCATTCATATGTAAATAGCAGTCATATGCATATGTAAATATCTGAGGCCAATGGCATTGATATGTAAATAAAGGCAGCATTAATAGGTATATCATGCCCCCCTGCAGTGAGGAGAAGATGTGCTGTAACCTATCGCAACTAGTGAGCAGTATTACTGTACAGTAATCTCTAGCAGCCAATCAACAAGCAGAAATGTGCTGTAACCTCTAACAACTAATCAGTGAGCCTTAAGGAATGCTGTAACCTCTAGCAACCAGTCAGTAAGCAGTAATCATATGCTGTAACCTCTGGCAACCAATCGCAATCGCTGCCTGATCTGATACAGTAAACTGATTTTAAGTCTAGCTGTTATTTATTTTATGAGAAGGTGGAGAGCGAAATTGCATGGGGGGTGGGGGGCCCTAAGAAAATTTTTGCCCAGGGCCCAATCAATATTAAAGACGGCCCTGGGTGTACTTCTATATAAGATAAGGTAACCATAGGTCATTATGCTGGTACCAGTCAAGGAGAAGGATGTATTTTGAAGGGCACATTTAAATGCAAACAATGCACTCATTGCTTTTGGATTAATGATAGACAATACGAGTACTACGTAATGCAGTACCAGGCTACTCCGAGGAACCAGGTAGATTATGACACAGTTGGGATTGTACACCTTATGACCTGCAGCTGTTGGTGAATTCTGATTGAACAAAACTAAGAGATGGTTCAAAAACCATATGCAGGATCATGTATATTATGTCATTCATGGCAAGTTCACAACTCCAGTTAGCAGACATGTTGGGCTCCAACATAAAGAAGACACTACATGTGGTGCATTTCTGAGTCTTGGTAGAGTTAATGAAGACCCCAGGGAAGGTACAACATAATGTTGATAAGCACATGCTGCAAAATCAATACATCAACTTAAGGTCACTGTTCTCAATGAAACCCCAAGCTTCAAAACTTTTCTTTAAATTGTTTTGTTTATAATATATATGGTTTTGCATGTCGTCATAGCATCTGTGATAGTCCCCTGGTCTCAAAGAAGCCCTAAGCTTTAAAACTTCTCTTTAAATTGCTTTGTTTATAATATATATGGCTTTGTATGTTGCCATAGCATCTGTGATATAGTATGTGGCATTGTATAGCGTGAATAGCTTAATGGGATGTTCTTTTACATATTATATTATATAAATTGTTTCTTTTTTGGTCTTCTAAGCAGAGCTGTATGATATATAAAAAAGTTTTTGCTTTCACTAGATATAATTGTTGCTTTGTTAAGCCAGTGTAATCTAATATAAAAAGGTATATGTCATGACTAAGGTAGACCAGATGTTTCTAACTACTTACCAATAACCTGCTAGGTCATCCCAACCGACTCTCATGACATACCTACCAATAATCAGTCCACACAAAATATAGAATTTTGAGTGAAAATGGCCATGGCAGGATTTTTTTGGGTGTGTTGTGTGTACCTAGCTAAACTCTACAAACCTATAGTTATTGTGTTAGTATTTTGACTCTTGTAAAGTGCTTCAAACCCAATAAAAACATTGAACCAGAAAATGGCCATGGCAGTCTTTCATATATAACAAGAGTATCAAAATATCCCATTAAAACAGAAACATGTAAAGGTTGCAGATCTTTTAAGGATCCTGTTTTGCATCTGCAGAACCACTTTATTACAATAGCTCCCCAGTTGCAACACATCGCCTCGAGGACAATATCCCAGCTAGTTGCAGTGAGCTACATGTCCCAAATACCCAGTTAACCTATCATTAATTAGAATGAACTCAAGGACACCATACTAAGGATGGGTCCCCAGCATATTCTAGCACTGATTTTTTAACGCCTCCAAAGACCCTAACTGCCAGGCTACTGTGCCTTCCCAACAACAAACCATTGCAAAAACAAGGGGTGGTTGGATATGTTTCTCCTCCATCAGTCAACCGCCAACTGATTTTCCAGCTCTCCACCCCTTCCTGCCCTCTCAAGCTCCTCCTGGACCTGCATGTCCACCAATCAGTTAAGAGGATTCAAATCCCATTCCCAGAATTTAACCCTTTCATTATTGCTTTTGCTTTTCACCTAGTCATGTATGCTGATTACCTTTTTTCTTTGCTCTGGACCTATCTTTGTTTTACACAATTTATGCTTCCCTTTTGATCAACTATTTATTGTTGCTTATTTTGTTATTTCTTTTAACTACTGTCATTAGCAACCATTTAAATGTTGAGCTTCCCACACTTGCTGTATTCATTCTTTATTTATTTTTTATGTACTTACCTGGACATCTTTTTGTATGTTTTACTGTTGGGGTCCACCCTGTTTTTTTGGGGTTATTGTTGTTCCGTCTGTCTTTGGCTGGCACATGTGCGCCAGGAGCAGGCTGCACTCTTTTGGTCATCTACCCTGGGTGGCATGGCTTGGTGCTTCACTGTTTGGTCACTGCTCCTCCCTTCCTCTTCAAATGGGAAGCGATTTATGAATGGAAGACAGGAGGATGTTTAAAAGGTCCACGTCCTTCATTCATAGATCACCCTTCATTCATAGAAGCTGTAGTATGGCTTCTATGAATGGAGAAACTGGGTGGAAAGAGTGGCCATATTCAGGTTCTCTTGATGAGTTCTGATAAAGGAGAAGTACAGCCAAAGCTTGTTTTGGCTGTACTGTTCCTGCAGATCACAAGAGTGTATTTTGTTCTGCACTCCAGTGACTCGTTTTCAGCAGACAGCAGAAGCTGAAGCCCACTGTCAGCTGACGTCACAGAACTGGTCCAGGCTGTGGAAATATTGTGACCAAATGGTCTTGATCCACCCAGAACCCTGCACGGGCACCTGGTCCAGCCTCAGAGAGCCCCTGAGAGCCTGAGCCAGTCCAGAGCTCCAGTGAGGGTTGGGTGGGGACAGATCAGACAGCAGTGACCGACAGTCAGCAGCTTTCTGCTCACAGAGCTCTGAGAACTGAGCGACCAGTGTTTGGTTTAGGCTTGGTTCTCAGCCTTAGAGCCGGTGCGGGACAGATGCAGCATCAAACCAATGCTGCATCCACCTTTGTAAGAAGAATTCCACCTTAACACTAAAATGGCTATATCTACAAGCATCCACTAAATAATACTAACCTATTTAGCCCTGTAAAGAAGAAATTAGTATACATACCTTTTTTGAAGCCACTCAGGTCTCCAGTGACGGAAGCTCTGCAGAGGAGACAGCTGAGAACAATTGTGAAATTAATGTGAAGTAGCCTATGAAGGACAGTCCCGATGCTCCCGAGTCCTTACCGTTCCCCCTTCTCCCAATCTCTGACTCTCCGGTCCTCCTTCTTTATTTCTTGCCTTAGCCTTCCTTGGTTCCTTTCCTGTCAGGTGTGCACTCGCTCTTTCTTTAGTGCCACCTTTGTGCTTCACTGTTTCTTGAGTTCCAGTTTGCCTCTCTTCTCAGACCTGAATATGTAATAGTATGCAGTAGTAGTATGTAGTAGTATGCAGTAGTAAACCCGCTGACTTTTTTTTCTACACCTGTAAGGCAAAAGGCATAATGAGCTTGTATGCACTGTATACTAGCTCATTATGAAATACTTACCTTAGAACGAGGCATCGGCAAGTCATCTTGGTCCACGCCGAGGGACCAAGAGCTGCAATGGTGTCACTGCCGTGCATACGCGTGGGAGACTTCTTTCCGGCAAGGTCCGGCGTCTGCCTGACTTTCAGCCGAGAACACCTGGAGCGCATTCGCTGCTGAAGTCAGCGGCTCATTGCAAGGGGAATATCTCCTAAACCATACAGGTTTAGGAGATATTCTTTTTTCCAACAGGTAAGCCTTATTATAGGCTTACCTGTAGGTAAAAGTTGAAAAAATTACTATACTTCCACTTTAAAGGTAATATTTTTCTGAAAAATTTTATTGTTTCAGTACATTTTGAAATAAATGTAGTTTTGTAGACTTGTAAAGTTACTGACAGGTTCACTTTAATTTTTTCATGTTTACAAGCTTGCAACCTGGTTGATTGTACCCAGCCTACCTGGGCATTATGTGATCTTGAACTCACTGTGCTAAGATAAAGCTGCAAAATTTCTCTCCATGGAAAACTGGCAAACATTTGTTATGCCTCTATCTCTCGCACACAACAAGCGGGTTAAGCTACGTTGTTATATTTTTGCACATCTGCGGCAGGTAATTTGTCACTGTACTGTGCCAACTTTGCGATGACATCCCAGCCATCTCCATGAAAAATGCTCAGAGTGGGATCCGGTCAAGGGCTCATAATTTAATAAACCGATTCTTATTGATGGCCAATAAGCCCTGAAAAGCTTGCTGCAAAGCATTCTTCTGAACAAAAGGAGACATGAAGTATTACAGGAAGAATATCAGCTGATTTAGGAAATCACAAATGAAAGGGCAATGTCACTCCTGGTGCTAACAGCTTGCACATAATGAAGTCTGATTCCTGGATTTCATGCTTACATGCTCGCTGACATGTGATTACCTGTGTTGACTACCGCTTGTACCGGTAAAGAGTACCTGTCACAGCTTAGATCATAGCACTATGTAAGCAAAGGAAACAAGTGCTTAAGAATGCAATATTCCAGGCAGCGGCACAAAAAAATGTCTAATAATAATTTTGTTTCATTACCCAGTCAGTTAAGAATGGATGAATACAAACTTCCAGTTTAAACGAAAACTAGATGGCGGTATGATTATGTCAGATTTTTGCATCTCAAATCGGTACAATTATTTTGCAGAGAAATTTGGCTTTTTATATTGAAAAAAATAGCAATAAGCGTATGTTTATTGGTTTGCGCAAAATTTATAGCATCTACAATATACAGGATAGTTTTCTGGCATTTTTATTTTTATGTTTTTTTTTTTATTAGTAATGGGGGCAATCTGTGATTTTTATCTGGACTGCGACATAATGGCGGACACATCGGACATTTTTGACACATTTTTTGGACCATTGTCATTTATACAGCAATCAGTGCTATACAAATGCATTGATTCCTGTGTAAATCACACTGGCAGTGAATGGGTTAATCACTAGAAGGGAGTGAAGGGGTTAAGTGTGTCCTAGGGAGTATTTCTAACTCGGAGGGAGTGGCTTGAACACTCAGAACAGTGATCACAGAGAGCAGTAGATCACTGTCCTCTCATTAGGCAGAACAGGGGAATGCTTTGTTTACATAAGCATCTACCGGTCCTTCCTCTCCGTGACATGATCGTGGGCACCCGGTGGACATCGAGTCCGCAGGACCCACGGTCAGGGTCATGGGGAGACCTACGGTCACAGTCACGGATCAAGGAGACCGCACACGTGCTTGTGACACTGCTTCTAAAAAGGGACGTACCTATACGCCCTTTTGCCCACCAGTGCCATTTTGCCAACGTACATCTGTGTGCACTGGTCGGCAAGTGGTTAAAGTGGATGTAAACCTGCTCTCATCCTTTCCAAACTACTGCCAAAGTGATTATCTATAAGGATATACATGCCTCCTGCATATATCCTTACCTGTCAAATGTCTCCCCTCTGTCTGTTATAAGAACTGAAAAACTGCAGATTCTGTGGGTAGGTCTGTTGTCCAGAACTCACAGGGTGGAGTCATGATATCAGTAGACTCCCAGTCCACCTCTACGCTCCCCTTGTCAACATGCATTTTCTCCTGTGTATTTCTTACACTGAACTTCTACTATAATCACTAACATCCAGTCGAAACCCAGAAAAGTCACCACATGACTTCAGCATGCCCAATCATGCTGAGGTGTGGAGCAGCCAATCCTGAGAGAGCTGGAGAAGAAAGGAGGAGGGGATCTGAAGTACACTGAATGTCTCTCTTAGGCTTGTGCATGAGATATGTAAATCACCTGTAACTCACAGCAAGGGGGAAGAACTGACTCCTATTTCTCTGTGTGTCAGTTTTTATCTTACTGAAAAAAGATAAGAGGATTGTGCATGGGCTAGATTAACTATTCGAGGCAAGACTGGGCTCAGATGACATGAAATCCTATACTGTACAAGGTGTTAACCCCCCAAAAAATGAAAGATCCTGTTCCCTTAAAGCATGCTATACAGCACAGTACTTGTGCTGTGTCATTTGAACCCTTGTATCACCTAAAAAATACCTGGCTGATCCTGTCTGGCTCTCCCCTCTGCAAACAGACCACGATAATCATGGCTGCTGAGCCCCCGTGGCATGATTCTGTAAGCCGCAGCCTGCTATCTGTCTCCTGTGTCCTTCTCCCCCATCCTCCCAGCTCCTTCCCCTCCCTTCTCTGTCTGTCTCTGCTCTACCAGTGCCCCCCCCCCCCACTCCTTCTGCTCTCATTTCCCATATTACATGCTGCCATGCTCTCTGCAGCATTATACCAATTATTTTTACTAATTAATTCTGTTGTAATTAAAACCTGCAGGATTGTACCTGTATGAGCTCCGCTCCCACCGCTCAGCTGATTGTCGGCGGCTCAGAGCTCTCTATCTCAGCTCTCCTCCTCTCTCACCCTCTTCCACAGCTGACGTCAGTGGGAGGGCTCGGCCCCGCTCACTGCAGCTGTGGGTCAGAGAGACAATGCAGGAGAGACATCAGCCGAGCACCGGGAACGGAGCTCATACAGGTACAATCCTGCAGTTTTTTTTATAGAACACAGGCACAGGGACAATTAGTATAATGCTGCAGAGAGGATGGCAGCATGTAACAAAAGTGGGTTAACAACCACTTTAATAAAAAAAATTTTTTTTTTGAGTTTTACATCCACTTTAAGGTACACCAATTGGTTCAGTTAGATTCCCCTGTTGGGATAAGAGGTTAGCCAAATGGGACTTGCACTAGAATAAATGGAGATAGTAAAGGACAACCAATGAATAGCACAGCAAAGAGAGAACATGTGTACTCCCATGCACATATATAATTGCATGTTTGGGGTCGCCTAGCCTAATTTCCATGTCCTATGAATTTGACTAATGAGTTAAAATTTGAAATATTTGGCTGTAGCAGGAGTTTGTTGGGGGAAGGGTTGCACAGTAGTACAATAATGAGTGTCTGCAGCCAACAGAGAAGGAGGTTCCTTCAAGTTTCGGGCATTTCTGCAAATGAAGTTGGAGATTTGGTCAGGATCAATGCTGAGAAATGCTGAGAAATAGAGGCAGATACGTATGCATCATGCCATACCATCAGAGAGGCCTGTGATTGTCCCCAAATTTATTCTGCAGCATGACAATGACCCCAAACATGCAACTAATATTAAGAACTATCTTCAGCATAAAGAAGTATGCTGAAGATAATTCTTAATGATATTACTTAATGATATCCATGACAAGGTGTCCTGGATGGTTTGGCCCTCACAGATCCCTGATCTCAACATCTTGGAGTCTGTCTGGGATTACATGAAGAGACAGAATGATCTGTGGTTAGTACTCCAAGATGTTTAGAACAACCAAGTTCCTTCAAAAACTGTGTGCAAGTGTACCTAGAAGAATTTATGCTGTTTTGAAGGCAAAGTGTGGTCAAATATTGATGTGATTTGAATTTCAATTCTGTTAATTTACTTACCATTTTTCTAATTGACAAAATAAATTATTAACATTTCTATTTCTGAAAGCATTTTTAGTTTGCAGCCTTTTTCACACTTGCCTAAAACGTTGCACAGTACTGTACACTATATTACCAAAAGTATTATGACATGTGCCTTTACACGCACATGAACTTTAATGGCATCCCAGTCTTAGTCCATAGGGTTCACTATTGAGTTGGCCCACCCTTTGCAGCTATAACAGCTTCAACTCTTCTAGGAAAGCTGTCCACAAGGTTTAGGAGTGTGTCTATGGGAATGTTTGACCATTCTTCCAGAAGCGCATTTGTGAGGTCAGGGACTGATGTTAAACAAAAAGGCCTGGTTCACAGTCTCCTCTATAATTCATCCCAAAGGTGTTCTGTCAGGTTGAGGTCAGGACTCTATGTAGGCCAATCAAGTTCCTCCACCCTAAACTCGCTCATCCATGTCTTTGTGCACTGGTCCAAATAGTTTAATGGAGGGGGCATTACGGTGTGGGGTTGTTTTTCAGGTGTTCGGTTTGGTGCCTTAGTTCCAGTGAAGGGAATTCTTTAGACGTCAGCATACCAAGACATTTTGGGAAATTTCATGCTCCCAACTTAATGGGAACTGTTTGAGGATGGCCTCTTCCAACATGACCAGTGTATAAAGCAAGCTCCAAAAAGACCTGGATGAGCGAGTTTGGGGTAGAGTAACTAGATTGGCCTGCACAGAATCCCGACCTCAACCCGATAGAACACAATTGTAATGAATTAGAGCGGAGACTGCGAGCCAGGCCTCCTCGTCCAACATCAGTGCCTGACCTCAAACATGAACTTCTGGAAGAATGGTCAAACACTCTCATGGACACACTCCTAAACCTTGTGGATGGCCTTCTTAGAAGAGTTGAAGCTTTCATAGCTGCAAAGGGTGGGCCAACTCAATATTGAACCCTACTGACTAATTATTTATTATTTTTTTATTTTTTTATGTCATTAACACATATTGTGAAAGTAATTTAAATTGAGTTGAGTTCTTTAACTTGTTAAAAAAAGTAAATAAAAATTATAATATTTCCATTGAATTATAGCACTGTAAGATATTTCAACTTTTACTAATGAATTAATAGCTTAGAACACTTGACCTACATTTTTACTTTTTAAAAACTTTTTACAAGAAGGTAATTCGTTTTCATTTCTTTCATTTTCATTTTTTATTTTAATGCAGTCTAATGGAAGCTCTATTGGACTGAGGCTGTTTCATGCGGAATTAACCTATCTTCTTAACTGCAGATTGTTTGATTGGACTAATTAACAATCACACTTGCTTTTGTGCCCCCTGTGCCTAGAAATGATTGGTCTTTTTGTAGCAAGGTTAAGCTTCGGAGATAACATGTAACTTACAGCATATCAAAACTACATCCCTAACGTCAGCCCAGATTTATTGGCTGAATTGCCTGACAAGCGCCTGACTATTTTTTAAAGAACGTTTTATCTGAAATCTATGTATATATAGAAAGGAAGAGGCTATGTTGGATTTTAATGGTACCGTATATCAACTGATGCTAAACATTCAGAAGTAAAATATTTAAAGAAATGTATTACAAAAATACATATAATAACAGATTTACAGATTAAAACAAATAGTGATAATCAAGGCAAAATTCTAAAGTTGCACCAGATCGTGACAACTAGAACACAGATACCATCTGTATATTGGTTGCTGTACATGTTTCGCAGGTTTACATTAGCAGCTTCTTCAGGAGATTTCTACAGTTAGATGGAGATTAAAAGATGGTTATCACATAACTATGAAAGTAGAGAAAATACATATTAGTCACAAAATACAGTGAAGGGATATGAGTACTTTATGTATACATATAATAGCATTTTTTGTAAATAAGGCATCAGTTGTGAATCCCCCAATAGTCAAATGTCTTACCAAGATGCGTCGGATTGCCAGGGACCCAAGGAAAGGTGACCCACCCCGGAGGGCACGGGAGCCCGCTGAGAGGCACAAGATACATATGATAATAGTCTATTTGAGAAAAAGGATTGTAATCAGATATACTCAAAAACCATCCATCCAGAGTGGTGAGTATAAGGTAAAATAGAATAGAGTTTATTTTTATAGGTATAAAACATTGATAGAGTTACATACCCAAGGGGTGCATTCAGTTATACAGGCTCAATGGGTGACAAAATGGTCCACATAGAGAGAAGTATATCTATAGCAGTGATTCTCAACCAGGATTCCGTGGAACTCTAGTTTTCCTCCAGAGGCTGCTAGGGGTTCCTTCATCATTGGGCAATTTCTGCCTGTCAGGTAACTTCCAACTCACACCATTGATCTTTTTATCTTTCTGTAAATAGGTCATTCTTCCCAATGAACACAAGTGTAGGGACCATTCTTCCCACTGACTATTCCACTAATGTATCATGAGTTGTAGATTTCAAATTTTTAGCAGGGGTTCCCCGAGACCAGAGAACTATTTCAAGGGTTCCTCTGTGTTGAAAAGGTTGAGAAAGGCTGATCTATAGGATAAGGGCAAATATATTAGCTCCATGGGTGTTATATATGGCAAATGCACAAACAAATTATAAATATACATGCATACACGTGCATAGCCGTGCATGCACATACATAGATATAATATACCTAAAATTATGCAGTGTCAGCATATGTGGCTAGCTTCGAAGTGCAGATAATGCTATGTTGGGGGTGATGTTCAGAGCAACCCAAACTCAGCACCTATAGGAAAGATAATGATGTAGAAATATCAGTGCATGTGGCCACAAGGTGCATATATATTAGTATATATACAAGTAATGTGATGCATATATTGCTATTGACAAGGTTTGTTGCATGTGGCTTTCTCGCCTTTACAGTTAGTGGTGGTTTTTAACACCTGTACTGATTAAAAGGATCAAGGCTGGACATATATATATAGAGATCCACCCAAAAAAGCAGAGATGGACAACACACCCTGAAGGTAAAGCAGAGCATATATGCATAGTAAATAGCAATCGGTAAGCTAGAGCTTTCGGGCATAATAAGAGTACAGATCACTCATAGGCATTTAAAAGGGAACCTACCAGATAGCCTGTGCCGTCCGCACATCCCCAAGAGGCACAGAGGTGATAGTACTATCACCATCTCTATTTATATGTTTGTGTGCACAAAAGGGCTTCTGCCCGGGGATGCCCACGATGCTCGTTGCATCTGACGTCACTGGACCTGGACCCGCAGTGTGCATGTGCCAAATCTGCACATGCACGTTGTCCAAATAACAGCATATACACATCACATCAGTGAGTGCTTTGCCATCAAGACAACGGGACGTGTGCAGGACCCAAAGGACTACTCGGTTCCCCCTACAGGGCCACATTTCCACTGGGAGAGTTATAGAGTCGAACCACCCTACAACGGCCGTGCCTTCAGGCAATGAGTCAAGGGTGGAAAAGGGCATGTCCATGACCTGGACAAAAAAAGAACACAGAGGGCCTTCGATTGGGCACATTATTATGACACTCTCAAGATGTCAATGGGACCCAGAGAGGGAATGATGGCATCACAACAGAGGTCTATCATATGTATTACAATGAAATAGCATTTAACCATTCAATTTTAGAACAGCTTTTAAAGTGGTTGTAAACTCATTTTTTTAACTTTTACCTACAGGAAAGCCTATAATAAGGCTTACCTGTAGGTAAAAAAAAATATCTCCTAAACCTGTACGGTTTAGGAGATATTCCCCTCGGTATGCGCTGCTGACTGCAGCGGCGCATGCGCACAAGGGGATTCTCGGCCTGAAAATCCGGCAGTGGCCGACCGGCCGGAATGAAATCTCCTGCACACATGCGCGGGAGTGACGATATCGCGGCTCCGGTCACTCACAGCGCCGGAGCCGCAATACCCGGAAGAAACGCAGAGGGAGCATGTCAGCTCCCTCGGCGTGGATCGTGCCAGATGTCGGGGCCTCGTTCTAAGGTAAGTATTTCATAATGAGCTAGTATGCGGTGCATACTAGCTCATTATGCCTTTTGCTTTGCAGGTGTTAAAAAAAATAAAAAATAGCGGGTTTACTACCGCTTTAATAAGCATATTTATATTCATTTAAAACTTTCTGACACAGAACATCACTAGGGATCCCTAACCAACCAAACAACATGGAAAGGGGAACAAGAAAGGTGAAAAATACAGTAAAGGAAAAGAAAAAGAAAAGGGGAGAAAAGATAGCACACAGAGAAAAAAAGGTGGAAAGAGAAACATTTAACAGCCGCAATTCGAACCACATTTTATAAAAAAAGGTTTATATGAATTGACCTCATTGAGGCCAGGCGGGGTCATTCGCTCTACCCAGAGTGTCTCACGTTGAAGTAAGATTTTGTCCCAATTGCCCCCCTAGAGTTCATTGGGATTACCTCAAGGACAAAGAAAGAAATCATTTCAGTATTGTACTTATGGCAGAGCCCTATATATCTGGTAACAGGTCTAACTATTTTTCCTCCATCTGAATAGTATGTATGGTCTCCAATTCTTTGTCTCAACTCACGTTTTGATTTGCCGATGTAAAATACACTGCATCTACAATACATGATATATATAACTCCTTTGGTTGAGCAATCAGAAAATGTTTTTGATCTATGCCATTAGCCATTTAGTAACCTTATACTTTGGCCTTCTCTGACCCATGGACAGCGTGGACAGTTGCCACACTAATATGTCCCTCATGGTATAGAGTTACTGTCTCTATGTGGTATATAGTGACTGGAGGTTAGTTGTTCTCTCAATATGGTTGCTCATCTGAAAATAAGTTCAGGAGTGGGTCTGACATATTTGGAGATGGTATGGTCTTAAGTGAGGAAATGCCAGTTGTTAGCAATAAGTGCTCGCAAATGTGGTTTGTGAGTGGAAAACCCTGTAACCAGGCCCGCGGTTTGATGATCACGCTTGGATGGGGTGTTGTGTAGTTTGGCCCCTCTTGTTTTGGTCCATGCCTTATTGAAAGAGTGTCTTAAAAGTGTATGAGAATGTCCTTGTGCACGTAACCTTTCACGTAGAAGATCTGCCTGTTTTTTAAATCTATGTACGAAGTACAATTTCTCAGAAGACGGAGATACTGAGCATAAGGAATGCTTCATATCAACGAGTTCGGGTATGAGCTACTGGCTTGAAGTAGGGTGTTACCAGCACTGGGTTTATGATAAAGATCAGATTGTATATAGCCTTCTGAGTCAATTGAAATATTAAGATCAAGAAAAGATATTTTTGACACATTCACTGAATATGTAAATTTAAGATTGTAGCTATTATTATTCAATTGATCCATAAACCTATACAGGTCCCTCTCTGTGCCGATCCAGATCACCAGCAGGTCATCAATAAATCTGAATCAACACAGGATGCAGGGGAGCCAGGGCACATATTGATCGCTGGAGAAAACTCCTCTCTCCCATCCTTCCAAATAGAGGTTAGCATAGGATAGAGTGCAGCACGTGCCCATGGCTACACCCTGCACCTATAAATACAGCTGGTCCTTAAAAATAAAGTTTTGGTTAAGATAAAGGACAGTAGCTCTAGGATGAAGTGATTGAAAGGCCAGGAGTATCTATCTCCTTCCATTTGGATGCCCTGCTCATGCGGGATACTCAAATACAAGGATTCAAAATCAATAGCAACGAGCAGGGTGCCCGGAGGGACATGAGCACCCTCAACATGTCTAAGGACATCTGGTGTATCCTTAATATACAATGGCAGACTAGTTACATGTGGAAGGAAAAATGTATCTACATATCTACTTGCACATTCAGATAGAGATCCTGTACCAGAAATGATAGGTCGTCCTGGCAAACATTTTAGGTTTTTATGAACCTTGGGCAAGGCATAGAACATAGGGGTATGAGGAAAATGATTGGCAAGGTATTCCAAGGTGTCTTTTTTCAATCAAACCATTAATGTGGGCCTGAGTACACAAACCCCAAAACTCACTCTCAAAAGAAGCCACTACATGCGAATCAATAGTGCAATACCATTCCCTGCTGTTGAGTATGTCATAGCACATATGCTGGTATTGAAGGTGGGACATTAGAACAATGTTTGATAACCAATTGAGTTTGTGTTTTTAAATTGATGTAATGCCAATAATTGTTAGTCTGAGAGATTAGAAGAAAAATACATTTGGACATAGTAATAGGTTTAAATGTATTCACCTTGTGCATATTAGTTTCAGTAGTGTCATCTGTTGCCACAAGTGCACAGGTCAAGTTCTATCTTTCCCTCATCATATAAAATCATTAGATCTTTAATTGTTTCCGTTACATCAATCTCATGAGAGGGACAGAACCCTAGACCCATTTGTTGGACAGATATCTGTGTATCACTCAAATGAAAATCTGTGATATTAATTATATTGAGTTCTGACGATTTGATGTTTTTGGAGTTCTCACTACAAATGTATTTCTATTATTTTGTGAAAATAAAAAAATGTAGCGCTAAACAAAATTAAACTTCAAAACCTGAGAGAGAATTTTGAGTGAATATAAATAACCTATACTCAAAAAATAGACAGCTATTGCACTAATTATAAGCCAGGTGCAAACACCAATATGTGCAAAGTATAATCCCTAGTGTTATATGAATACAACAGTGCATAAACAATATAGTAACAGTGGGGTCATATGATGTGAATCCTGAGAATTCTATTATAATTAGTGCAATAGCTGTCTCTTTTTTGAGTATAGGTTACTTATCTCAAAATTCTCTCTCAGGTTTTGAAGTTTAATTTTGTTTAGCGCTACATTTTTTTATTTTCACATTTATTATAACTTTGTATGTTTGAGTGTTAGCTGCTAGTTTGATCTAAGTAGCGCAGTGCTTTGCTTTTTTGTATTTCTATTACTTTGGACTTTGGCTCCTGATACATATAGTTACATAGTTACATAGTAGGTGAGGATGAAAAAGACACAAGCCCATCAAGTCCAACCTAGACTGGCTAGAGCCAGTGTTGGGTCTAAAAAATCATCGGTATCTGTGGGGATTTTGGTATTGGCTGGTACTGCAACTGTACCTTTATTTAAAAGGTTTTGTAGAACTGGTGTAAAGTTACTCTTTACAATACCTTGATCCCCCAGTTGAGGTGAAACATTAGAATGTGCTCTTTTTTCATTTTCAATAGGTGAATTCCCACTACCTTGATTATGTGTTCTTTTACTTTGACATACTCGTGATGATTGAGAGTTGAATAATTGTGAATGGGCCTCCGAGGAAATAGAAACAGTGGTAGAAGAATCAGATTCAGAAGTATCATCTATTTGAGCATGCATATAGGAAGAAGTTTGTTTTACAGAACTTCTATTTATTCTACCTCCTGTCCATCTGTACGCATACCTCTCCGAAAATGTCATTTTATCCAAATTACATTTTTTATGGTTTTTAATAATGATTTCTTTGTTCATTTTTTCTAGATGGTCCCTAATCTCCTTCCATTTAGGGGGGAAACCAGTGAGCTGCAGAACATGTTTATATTGACTATTAATAGTTGATCTCAAGATTTAGGGCCTCCATGTCTTTGGTGTATTGATCGACAAGATGAGTAATTTCTCTACTGCATTTTGTAAGGGTACCTTCCCTCATCTTTTTAGGATTGTGGTAAATGTAGGAAGACGTAAACCTAATGGGCTGATGTCTTCTTTAATGTAACGTAAAAGAAAATATTCATTATGCAAATGCTATTTTCACTTAAGCAGTGCTTTGATTTTACCCAAATACACTGCCATATCGTCGTCGCTTTGTTTATTCTTAGTACATCCTGTTTCAGTTTAAGACTTAAACCCTGTCCATGCTTGGCCATGGAGATCTAATTTATTTTAAAGCTAATAATATAAACAGCTCAAATAAATCATCAGTTTAAATCAGCTACATACATTCCTGATGCATCAAAGTAAAATGTGTGCAGTCTTATAGTTTTTATTTAGAAAGTAGACACAATCTGTGTAGAAAAGCCTGTCCCCTGCCAGCATGCCGCAGAGAAGGATCCATACTCTTTGTGCGTAAGCAGTGGTCTCTCTGCAGAGGTCACGTACACCCCCCTCCCCCCTGCTGATTCAGAGCTACAAATCTCCAATCAACAAAAATCACACCTAAGCGTACGTGCCGTTTCTTCAGTTTGCTTAAGTGCGTATGTGCCGATGATGTTGGCACATGCAAATACAGAGATATCCAGTGTAGCTACAGGTAAGCCTAGTTATAGGCTTGCCTATGGTCAAAAGTGGTTGTAAAGGGTTTACAATCACTTTAAAGATTATGAATAAAGTAATATTTTTACATTTATTCTTCACTCCTGCAGGCTTCAGTCCCTCAAAGGCTCTTCAATTCACTACCCGGCCGGTCAGAGCTAACTGACATGGGTGACGTCAATCTGACATCCAGAGTGATGGACAGCGGAGGAGAGTGTTTTCTGCCAAGGGAGCAATGACTAAGGTAAGTATGTCATCTAATTCCTCATCCCTTAGGCAAAATTTAGAAGTTAACCAAGAGTACTCACCTTCCCCACTGCAAGGGTGAATCTTTTTATTTCCCCAGAGTTCAGCTATAACACCTGTGGCTGGGTGAGCCCGAACCACTGTTTAATATGGCAGTTAAGGCCCAGTTTTTGTAGGAAGCAGGTCCATTAATGATGCAGGTGTGTGCTGCATTCATCTTGGAGTAGGCTTGCCACCTCATCCCTTTGAACTTGAACACATATGAATTACACAGGTTCTGAGGCTAATTAAATACAGATAAGGCACCAAATTAGTATAATTACCACCTTAATCAGCCACAGATTCTGTGTAATTAACGTGTGTTCAGTTTTAAAGGGATGTGGCGGCAACCTTATCTTGAAGCCAGAGTTAGAGCTCAGAGCCCCACCTTCCTGAGGGGGTCAGTGTGTGAAGGGAGCTGTGAGAGGTACACGTCTGCACCGTGCTGTCCAGGTCAGGACAGACCAAGGCCCGAGTCTGAGGGAGACTCCATTGGGGACAGAGCAGCAGGAAGCTGCAAGGAAAGACACAGAGCTGAGGTACAGCATGTGTGCACAAACACTGGGATATGTTTAATGGTCAGGAGGCCCAAAGGGTACTATTTAGAGCAGTAAAGCTGCCAAGAGAGCCAGAAGGCTTAATCCTATGTTTTGGTTGTATTGATGGCGAGAACCCCCTGCATGGGAAGACATACCTGTATAAATTTTTGACTTTAAAAAAAAATAAAAGCGGGCAGGAAAGCCCCTGAAAAATACTTCTGGTGTGGAGTAAGCTCACTATTTGGCACTACCACTGAGCTACAAAACCTCAACTTGTCACAAACCACAGCAAAGAACATAATTACCAAAGTGCTCTTGATGAAGAACATTTTTTACTCTCCCACCAATCCCCCAGGCCTCATTGAATACTCAGGCCCTTCGGAGTTCTTTGCATTGCAATAAAGTACAGTAACGGTTACGGTTTTAGTAAATAACCCCAATAGTCCTTTACTAAGCCTCCTTTAGGCTGTGAGATAGACTCTAACAGTGTGCCTGTGCCATTGCTGTTACTTAGCCAGACCTAAAGTAGACAGATTACTTGTCACTTCTGCTATAATCACAGATTAATTATCTGCACCTGTGTGGGGTTTTTTTTGTAGCTCTTTCTATGCAATGTTTCTGGATGGATTTATCTGAACACATCTTAGAGCAGCCTTGTCATGGTGCAGACTGCATGTGACACACCAGCAATTAGAGATCAAGATCTGTGCTTGTATTCGGCATCTTTCCTTCTGCATGGGTAAAAACTTCATATCTGTCAGTTTCCTAACTTTACTGTGCAGCTTATTTCCCTGTATTTGCTGCCACCGGAGGGGAAAAAAAGATAACCAAGTAAACATTAATTCCTATTGCTAATTGTATTTTACAACAAGAAAAAAAGCTAAAACGATAACTGTACCACTTTAAAAAACTCTGTCTCAGCGCTTGCGTTGGCTTTAGTATGCCATCCAGTTCTGGTCACCCATCCTCTAAAAGGTACTGCTGGAACTAGAGAGAGTCCAGAGAAGGGCAACAAAGCTAATAAAGGGACTGGAGGACCTCAGTTATGAGGAATAACTACAGATAATAAACATATTCTCCCTGGAGAAGAGATGGACAAGGGGGATATTATAGCGATATACAAATATTTCCATGTTGAGTCCAGCATTTGGAGACAACTATTTAGTCTCAGGTCACTCAAGAAGACACGTGGCCACTCAATAAAGTTGGACAAGAAGCATTTTAACCTTAAGCGGCATAGGGGGTTCTTTGCTGTTAGAGCAGTAAGGATGTGGAACTCCCTTCGACAATCAGTGGATTCAGTGGAAAGCATCACTAATTTAAAAAAAAACTTTAAGATGGTACATCTTAATGAGTACAATATACAGGGATATGGGAAGTGGTAAAGACATAAATAAGCACTCTCACAAAGGTTGAACTAGATTAGTGTTTCTCAACTCCAGTCCTCAAGACGCCCCAACAGGTCATGTTCTCAGGATTTCCCTAAGATGAAACAGCTGTGGTAATTATTAATGCAGGGAAACTGATCAAATCACCTGTGCAAACTAATGGAAAGCCTGAAATCATGACCTGAAACCATGGCATCTTGAGGACTGGAGTTGAGAAACACTGAACTAGATGGACTGTTCTTTTTTTATTCAACCTTGACAACTATAAAAATAGCTACAACATGAAGGACCCATTCAGGCATACTGCATTTGGCCAACTGCAGTGAGTTATTGGATTATGTTGTGTATTATAGTGTGTTGCGTAGGCATGAGGTTCAGGTTGGCTTCCACCATTTGTTTGCAGCAAATCCCTCAAATTCACAAGGTAAATCTTACTTAACATTCTGCTAAAACTTTGTGTATTAGAACTGCTTGGACCTGGAAGAAGAGGACACACCCCGAAAGCGTGTCCTAAAAATGTGAAAGTTAGTGCATATAAAAAAAAGTATCATGAAGAGTACTCAATTGCTCTTATTGCAAGTGTACTAATACAGTAAGACCCCTTTCACACTGGAGTGTTTTTCAGGCACTATAGCGTTAAAAATAGCACCTGCAAATCGCCCCAAAACAGCTGCTCCATGCAGTCCAGTGAGAAAGCTTGAAGGCTTTCACACCGGAGCGGTGCTGGCAGGGCATCAGAAAAAGTCCTGCCAGCAGCTTCTTTGGAGCGATGAACTCACCTCTCCTCCACTGCTGCTCCCCATTGAAATCAATGGGGCAGCTCTGCGATACCACCGGCAAAAATTTGTGGGTGAATATAACCTCTTTTTGGTCACTAGTGGGGGGTTAAAATCATCCCACTGGCAACCGAATAGCGACGCTAAAACGTCAGTAAAGCAGCGCTAAAAATAGCGCCACTTTAATTCTGACGGGTGACTCGTGTGAAAGGGGTCTTACAATCATCTCAAACTTTTGGCCAAATGAAAGGTTTGCTACTGGAAATAGGGTACAATTTATATTTCAGGGCATATCCTTTGCCCTGATCAAGTGAATCCCAAGAACCAATAATTTCAAGAAATGGATTTTCTATAAAAGGGTGGGTTCACAGCAGCCATATTTTCAAGGTGTGTTGTAGATTTCTGAGAGAGTTGACAATTGTATCTAAATATATTATTCTGTCTGAATATATTTAAATATTTTGTTTGGTACATGTAAGAAGGGGTTACTATGTTTTTATTTGTTTCACCCACCCCTTGAATGGAGCTGGATCTAGAGCTTGGACATACACTATATTGCCATAAGTATTTCTGGTCTTCTGGGGTCCCTCGTGGTTGTCTCGGCTCCTCCCCACAAGAACTAAGCATCTTCATGCCAGCTATCTGGTGGCTATAGCCGCTCACTGTATCACTCGGCCCGCTCCCAGCTCGCCGCGTCATTGGATGTGCTTGACAGCAGCGCAAGCCAATGGCTGCACTGCTTTCAATCCATCCACTCTAGCCAATCAACGGCCAGGCTAAGTGGTGAAGAAGAGATCGGGGGCGAGTGCAGCAGGTGAACGGGCTCAGGTAAGTAAAACAGGGGGGGGGGGCGGTATTGTTGGTTGTTTTTTCACTTTAGTGCATGGGATTCTTTAAGGTGAAAAAACGCAAACCTTTACAACCCCTTTGCTAAAGACAAGTTGATTGAATCAGAAGTGTGTTCAATTGCATGAAAGCTGTGGGCAGTTGGGCACAGCTGTAAAGCCCTGGACCACTCCTAGTGAAGGTAGAAAAAGAACCACACTTTTGACTAGCCTATACCTGGGCAAATCGCTGTAGGATTT
Source organism: Lithobates pipiens (assembly GCF_037356315.1). Lineage (NCBI taxonomy): Eukaryota > Metazoa > Chordata > Amphibia > Anura > Ranidae > Lithobates > Lithobates pipiens. The sequence goes on from NW_027507785.1 coordinate 297,818,226, forward strand.
GGTTTGGGATTGGAATGGTGGTGGTCACTTAATATTTGGCAGCACAGCGGCTTAGTGATTAGCTTATTTGCCTGGCAGCACTAGGGTAGTCAATATTAATCCCAGATGAAAAAACTTGGGGTGGGGTTTGCATTTTCTCCCTGTATTTGCACGGATTTCCTCCCACACTCCACAGGCATGCCTGGTAAGTTAATTGGTTTTCATCAAAAGTGGCCTCAGTATGTGTGTATATAAATGTAAGTTAGGATCCTCAGATTGCAAGCTCCTTGAGGGCAGGGACCGATGTGAATGTACATGTAGTGCTACCCCTAAAAGATGATGATGACCAAAGTTCTCCTTCACTAATGAAGAGGTTGCCAGCACACATAGAACACAGTTCAGGCAGACTGATACAAACAGCACTGTAGGGGATGTCTTTTTTGTGTTATTGTTAAATAACATGGATGGGGTGTAGGATAGTATGGAATACTCCAGAACCACTAACAGAAACAAGAGGACACATTTCTCTATGTTGAGAACTTTATGAACAGTTCTTCTCAGCTCAGAGTACAAGCTTCCTGTGAGGCCATAGTTGTGTACTCATCAGGAGGGAAACTACTTGACACACATTCAGATACTAGAAGAGACTACTGTATGAACCTTTCAAGAAAGGAAGTACTTACCTCAAACTTAGGGTAAAGTCTTTCCACAAAACTACAGGGGACTAGTCAGCATGTACCTCTCAGAAAGGGAACTACATGGCCCAGCAATCCCAATAGTACACAGTCACTAGAATCTTTCAGCACAGCAGTACTCACATGGTCAGAGGAGTAGCTATGCTCATTCAGCTTCTTAGGATGCAAGATGTAAGACAATGCGGACTGGATCCTTTGGGTGAAACCTCAGGGTGTCCGATAGACCTTCAGATGTAGGGCCCCCAGCCCTGACTGGCCAGAACCTCAATAAACAGCAACTTGAAACAGCAGAAGGGCTGGAGGCAGGGGGTAGCCATCCCCCAGCTAAACAAGTGGAATACCTTGAACAGGAAGACAATGCTGTTCTACAGCTCAGACCATTTATGTGCTGCTCAGCCAAATTCTGGCATTGGCTGCAGCATCATAAACATCCATGCTGCCCATTTGCCTTGCTCCATTCCTGTTCCAGAGATTTCTAGAAGGCAAGGGAAAATAATCAAACCTGGAGCCTGTAAAACCCAGAACAGCCAAACAAAATCAACCACTGCTCCAATGACTACAAAGGAGCCAAAAATTTACCTAACTTCCTAGCAACTAGAAGGGTGCTACATACAATATAGATGTAAAGTGTTGTGTACATTGTCAGTGCTATATAATACCTGTAATAATAAATAAAATTACATGAGTAAGTCAGAGTGTTTACTAGGTAGGTTCTGCTGGCAATTGGCCAAGATGTATGGACAACTTTGTCACAATGGCCATAGCAACAGACAAGCCTGCTTGTAGATTGCACCTGTAACCAAAATAATAAATGAGGTGCCTGATGCAACTTGCAAAGTTTCCTATATAGGCTTAAGGCTGTTTGTTTTGTGAAACCAGTGTGATGAGGTGGGACTTTGGCTCACCCTCCCTGCAAAGCTGCTGAAGAGGACCCCTGTAGGTGCTGAAATTCAATTAAAAACCTGGACGCTAAGGGGCCCTCCAAAATACATGTCCCCAATAGCAATGCCTGGATTCTCATTTGTTTTCTTTGAAAATTGTTTTCTTATTAGCTCTACAAATTGCCAGAACTGAATAACAAGATCTGTCTCTTCCCCGTAGACTTCAGTGGGGTTCGCCACAAAGTTTGCCAACTTTGAGCTGTAAAAAATATTTATATTTGTGAGTCAAACCCAGTCAGATACTCAGATTTGCTTATCCCTATCTTTCGATTAACCACTTGCCACCCGCCCTATAGCAGAAACAGGGCGTCAAAGTGGTTTCAAAATCCTGACCGGACGTCATATGATGTGATCAGGATTTTCAGCCGCTGCGTGCCCCCGGGGGGGGGGGGGGGGGAACCGCGGTGATAGTTGTTGCGTAGCATCAGTCTGACACCCCGCAACTACTATCTCAGTAAAGAGTCTCCGACGGAGACTCCAATAACGGCTGATCACAGTGTAAATAGGAAGAGCCAGTGATCGGGTTTTTCCTCACTCGCGTCTGTCAGACGCGAGTAGGGGAGAGCCGATCGGCTGCTCCTCTGACACGGTGGGTCAGCGCAGCCCCCCCCCCCCCCCGAGGATTGTCATTCAAAGTGCAACAGTGCTGAAAGCTCAAAATTGGTCTGGGCAGGAAGGTGTTTAAGTGCCCGGTATTGAAGGGGTTAAAGCATCCTGTCCATTGTGTTTGGACTTCTGACACACTTCAACAGACCAATTACCATACATGTACATTTTTTTCCGATGTAGCACACCATAATGCACAATGTGTGCGTTATAGTTAGCTGGCATGTGTTTTTGTATATAAACATGCACTGCAAAGCTTATTTAACATTTCAGTTATTGAGTTAAGATATAAGATATATTGAGTTATGAAGTATATGTAATGTAGCAGAACTCACTGACAAGTTCTCTAAAATGATTTGTATCTTGGCCTTCACTTCTTTAGGGCAATCTGTGAACAAACACATGAGAAAGCGGCACTTGCTGACAAAATAAAAGTTGAGTCTATGGGTCCTTAAATGGCTCTCAAGGCTCTCAGATTGCATTTTCTCAATATAATTCCAGGTTTGGGTTATTTAACTCAACTAACTGCCTGATTATGAGCTCACACTTTTAAAAGTCCAAAAAATAGAATAAAAATTGAATCTTTGCAAATAAAACGGGTCCATATGTTTCCCAGAACAATACAACACTAGAAAAAAAAATAAGTGTAACAGTAAAACTAACTAACAATCAGGGAATAATGTTCTGTTTTGTTTAAACCTGCCAGATTATCCCTACTATTTGTGACGGGGAGATAACTCCACACTTGGATGTCAGACAGACAGACTATATTTACACACGTGCAGCCTCTAATAGAGGCTCTGGGAATAGGTTACTTTACATTCTGAATCTGTCTACTCTCATTGATTACTTTTCAGCAAATTGAAGAATTTTATCCTAGATTGCGATTCTGTAAATAATATCATATTCTGTTCCCCTGATGATTGGTGAAGGTTTCATCAGATTTTACAAGCGCTGGTCTACATAATAATGTTTTATTTATAGAACTGAACATTTTGAAGGACCTAAAACCCCTTCATGGGGTGGTTCCTTTTGGCCATGGTACAATAAAAGGTACATCATTCATTTTGTACTGCATATATCTGTTATTCCCCCATACACACGATCAGAAATTCCATCAGAAAAAAACTTGGATGGTTTTTCTGACGGAATTTCGCTCAAGCTTGGCTTGCATACACACGGTCACACAAAAGTTCTCTGGACTTTCAAACATCAAGAACGTGGTGACGTACAACACTACGACGAGCCGAGAAAATGAAGTTCAATGCTTCAGAGTATGCGTCTAATTGTTTCCGAGCATGCGTGATTTTTTGCACGTCCGAATTGCATACAGACAAACGCATTTTCAGATAGGAACTTTTTCTGACCGAAAAATTGAGAACCTGCTCTCAATCTTTTGTAGGCTGGAATTCCGCCAGCAAAAGTCAGATGGAGCATAAGCACGGTCAGAATTTCTGACCAAAATCTCACATTCGGCTTTTGCTGGCAGAATTTCTGGTCGTGTGTATGGGGCATAAGACCTATTATCCCTGATTTAAACTGACCTGCAAGCAGCCAATTTTGCACTGCTGTATATTCTACAGGATCTTATCTCATGTATTAACTTCCAGCTTGTGCTCTTTGTCTCTAGTATATTTGGGCCTAGCCTTCTAGTTTAAATGTTACTGCTGCTGACCAGATTTACACTACTGTATCATAGGCAGCCTCTTCCTATTCCTGTAGTAAAACACCTGCCTGCAATGTTTGTCTCTAGTAAATTTTGGTCTTATATCCCTTTTGGTCTTATATGTCTGATTAAAACAGTTAGCCCTTGTACACACGGTCGGAGATTCCGTCAGAATGTGTCCGATCGGAGCGGTTTGTCAGATATTCCGACTGTGTGTGGTATGCATCGGACTGTTTTCATCGGAGTATCCAACGGACCAAATTTTCCAATTTGCTGGAAATATTTTCCGACAAACTGTTCCGATCGGACATACTCCGATCATGTGTAGAGAATTCCGATCGGACAAAGTGCCACACATGCTCAGATCAAATTCCTACATCAAAGCTATTGGCTACTAGCCTGAACGTAGTCCCATCGTAACTAAATTACGTTATCACGTTCTGAAAGATCGGATTTTCCGACAACTTTGTCCGACCGTGTGTATGCAACAGTTTCGGACAAGATCCGTTGGACAAAATCGGACGGATTTGGTTGTCAGAATCTCCGACCGTGTGTACAAGGGCTTATGCTGATGGCCTATTTTACCATGCTGTATCTTAACCTCTTCAGGCCTGGAAGGTTTTACCCCCTTAATGACCAGAACATTCTTTGCTATACGGCACTGTGTCGCTTTAACTAACAAAAGAACTCTGATAATCAGTGCCCTGATTACTGGTGCCGATGTCCCTTTAACACAGTTATCAGCTTTCTTCTTCTATCTTCACGTTGACAACGTGAGGAGAAAAAGGCCGATAACTAGCTTGTGCTGACATCCGTGATCAGCTGTCATTGGACAGGCTGATCACGTGGTAAAGGGCCACTGTGATTGGCTCTTTACTCCGATCTGTGATTAGCTGAGTCCTTTAGACTCAGCGATCACAGAGCATACCGCCTACACGGTGCAGGGTGGTGCACGGGAAATGCCATCACGGGAGGACATCAATATACACCCTCCCGGCAAAGTAAGCCATTTGGCTATAGAGCAGGCGGCAACAGGTTAATGGAGACAATTTATTAAAGTGAAACACCTTCAGCCCTTAGAGCCATTTTTACACTTCTAAAATATCTAGAGTAGCTTAACTCTTAGTGAGAGATTAATAGAAATTGCCAAGTGACAGAGCATTTATGCATTAGTGAGAATGGGTACATGGAACACCTGTGAATCCCCTGTAGGCAAAGATAGCACTTTGCAGGGGTGTACACATAAGTACACCAGTGTGAATGAGGCTTAAAGTGGTTGTAAACCCCATTCATGAAATGTAATCTAAGTACATATATCTGTACTGTTTACTTATGTCTCTCCGAAGCTCTAAGTGCCGTTTCTCTGTGGTGCTTCGTTCCTCTGTTATCAGCAGAGTCACTTCTGACAAGTTCTCTGACACATGAGATAAAAGTAGCTAAAAATTTGTGTCGGGGAGGGAGCTTAGAAGGAGATAAGCAGAGAGCTTGTCTATTGACAATACAGCTCTGCATGTTCCTTTATTCCTCTGCCTATGTGGAAGGGGGAGGGGGGGTGTCCCTTTCCTCCAATCAGCCCTCACACAGTGTAACCCCAAACTCCACACCCACTGCTAAAAGAGTAAGAACGATTTCTAACACAATCTGCACTTTCCAAAGAGTGTAGAAAGGTGAAGACAGCAGATATACAAGTAAAACTTATGTAGGAGGATTTGTTTCCTCTTTGTGTATCATCTGAGGCTATTCACTTCACTGGGTGTATGTGAGGGTTTTCAACCACTTTAAAACGAAACTTTACTCATAACAACGTGATAAAAAAATAATGTTCTTTGGCAAGGAACATGCATTCTACATTGATAATTATGCTACCAAAATTAGTATGTGTGGTAAATTGCCTCTAATATTGCTCCTGTTTCTTCTTGCCAGAGGCTGAAATTTTGCTACAGCCCTGAGCCACTGAACAGCAGTAAATCATAAAGCGTAGCTAAACCCATGGAATTAATGGTTTAATAAAAAACAGTTCGGCCCCTTTCACACATGCAGAACATTTGTTTCATCAGTTCAGTCCCTTTTTTTCAAAGAAAAAAGGTATGAAGTTTACATCAGTTTGTCATCAATTTTCCATCCCTTTTTCTATCCGTCTTTCACATCTGCCATTTACAGTCCTTAACCACTTGAGTCTCGGAGCCATTCTTTGCGTTCAGCACCATGAAGATCAAACAGAAGCAGCTTCCTTGGCTGTAAAGGATAGGAGATTTTAACTCCACTGTAAGGCTGTCAGTGGATTGGCCTCTACAAATTTGGCACAGTGCCTAAAAATAGAGAGCAACTGAGCATGTGCAGAGCAGGGTGAGACAGTAACTGATTTTAAACAGTATAGACACTTATTTTTACAGGTTTTTTATAGCTATACCTGAAAGGTGATACCAGAGATGCCAGTAGCGGCGGAGATGATCGGGTCCTCTCTCCTGTTTGGCTGGCTGCTGGGTGAGGGGAAGATGGCCCCAACTTGGCCCCATAGCATTGGCTGGCAGAAGCCATGTCAAATGTCACTTCTGCCCAATGCTCTTAAAGGAGAATTTTTTGTTTTGCATTCTTTTTTTATCCCAGATCTCATATTTAAGAGGTTCTGTCATTCTTTTTTTCTATTACAAGGGATGTTTACATTCCTTGTAATAGGAATAAAAGTGACCCATTTTTTTTTTTTTTAAAGGACAGTGTCAAAATAGGATCTAAAAAGTTAAATAAATAAGAAAAAAAAATGTAAAGCGCATGTCCTGCTGAGCTTGCGTGCAAAAATGAACGCATACATGAGTAGCGCCCGCATATGAAAATGTTGTTCAAACTCCACATGTGAGGTATCGCCACGATCGTTAAAGCGAGAGCAATAATTATAGCCATTAACCTCCTCTGTAACTTAAAACTGGTAACCTGTAGAAATTTTTAAACGTCGCCTATGGAGATTTTTAAGGGTAAAAGTTTGTTGCCATTCCACGAGCGGGCGCAATTTTTTAAGCGTGACATGTTGGGTATTAATTTACTCGGCGTAACATTATCTTTCACAATATGAAAATAAAATTTGGCTAACTTTACTGTTATCTTATTTTCTTATTTAAAAAAAAAGTGTATTTTTTCCAAAATAAGTGCGCTTGTAAGACAGCTACGCAAATACGGTGTGATGGAAAGTATTGCAATGACCGCCATTTTATTCTCTAGGGTGTTAGAAAAAAATATATAATGTTTGGGGGTTCTAAGTAATTTTCCAGCAAAAAAAATGCTTTTAACTTGTAAACACTGAGTCTGAAAAATAGGCCTGGCCCTTAAAGTGGAAGTAAACCCATTGATTTAAACAGTTTAAAAAAACAGTTACATTCCTGACATGCCGGGAATGCTAACTGCACATTGGCTGTGGTCTCAACCAAACTGTCAAACCGTCCAAAGGCTGGTGTCATAACGGATCACATGTGCAGCACCATGGCAGTTGAAGATTAAACAGAGGCAAAGATGGCAGCTTCCTTGGCTGAAAATGATAGGGGAGTTTACTTCCACTTTAAGTGGTTAAAAAGGATTTCCCCTTTAGTTCCTATTGTATCCCTGGGACCAATGGTGTTGCTAGGGGGTGGCTTTTGGGGCTATAGCCCCGAATCTGGGGCCCATACCCCCGAGTCTCTGCAGGGGTCCCCAAGGGAAGGGGAGGCTCTCTGAGGACCCTGATGTAGGGAAGTGGGGGGTTCTCTGGGGATCCTGATGAAGGGGGGAGGCTCTCTGGGGACCCTGATTTAAGGGGGAGGCTCTCTGGAGACCCTGATTTAAGGGGGAGGCTCTCTGGAGACCCTGATTTAAGGGGGAGGCTCTCTGGGGACCCTGATTTAAGGGGGATGCTCTCTGAAGACCCTGGTTTAAGGGGGAGTCTCTGTGGGGACCCTAATGTAAGGAGGGCTCTCTGGGAACCCTGATGTAAGTGAAGGGATCTCTGGGAACCCTGATGCAAGTGGGGGGATCTCTGGGAACCCTGATGTAAATGGAGGGATCTCTGGGGACCCTGATGTAAGTGGGGGGCTCTCTGGGGATATATATATATTTATACACACACACATATATTATATACATATGTATGCCCGCCCAAGCGTATGACTTTCTTTACTACGCTGCTATGGACTCTAGCCCCAGATCTTTTGTAGACCGAGCAACGCCCCTGCCTGGGACTAAATTTGGACTGTGTCCAAAACAAAAAAGCAAAAACAAATTTGGTTTTGGCTTTAGATCCATTTTAACTCCCTTGCACCTACCAAAAGTGAAGTATTCATTTGGTGCACTGGCCCTTTAAGATGTAGGTGTAAGCGGTATAATAGTGGCATCTACCCTAAACTGATACAGAGGCAACCTTTTAAAAAAAAAAAAACAATGGCGTTGTGTGTGCCACAAAAAGTCGTCCTCTTTAGAGAACTGTATTTTCCAGCTTGAGCAATATTTATTTATAACTTTGACAAGTTGTTGACTTGTAACTGTGTGAAAGATTTCTAGCTGAGATGGATGTTTGTATATAATGAACGCAAAGTCTAAATTATTCTTTGTGATGTACGCTGGTTCTGTACAAGCGGCATTTCATCTAATTCATCACATCAGGTTACATGAGCATTTGGACATTTCTGCATGAACAGCTTAAGTGAGTTTTTTTTTTTTGTTCCAACTTCAGCTGAAGTAAGGTTTATCTAGAATATTTGGTGTAATTATTTTAATAATGGTTGAATTGCTTGAATTGCTTGAAAAGTATATGATATATTACATTATTACGAAACAAATTTTTTTTTTAACACAGGTTAAAAAGATTTTTTTTATTTTTTATTTTATTTTTTTATTAAATTGCATTTAAAGTGGTTCTAAATGCTCAAAGTTTTTTATTTATTTTTTATTTTTTTTAACCTTCAAGCATTCTATTGTTTTCTACAATATATTGTTCCTGCCTAACTTGGACTCTATGGGGTTGATTTACTTAAACTGACAGAGGGCAAAAACTGGTGCAGCTCTGCATAGAAACTGATCAGCTTCTGGGTTTTATTGTTTATTACTAGTTTTAGTAAATAAGCCCTTGTGTGTTTTCTACCCACCACACCATGCATTGTTACATAGTTACATGCCCTGTTTCCCCCGAAAATAAGGCATAGCGTGATTGTCGGCGATGGCTGCAACATAGGCCCTACCCCTCAACCTACAAGGACTTTAACTAGGACTTATTTGGGGGGGGTAGGGCTTATATTGAACCATCACTGACAATCACACTAGGTCTTATTTTCGGGGAAACAGGGTAGTAGGTGAGGTTGAAAAAAGACACAAGTCCATCAAGTCCAACCTATGTGTGTGATTATATGTCAGTATTAGATTGTATATCCCTGTTTGTTGCGGTCGTTCAGGTGCTTATCTAATAGTTTCTTGAAACTATTGATGCCCCCGCTGAGACCATCCTTGCCACTCTTACAGTAAAGAACCCTCTACGTAGTTTAAGGTTAAACCGCTCTTCTTCTAATTTTAATGTGTGACCACGAGTCTTGTTAAACTCCCTTTTGCAAAAAAGTTTTATCCCTATTGTGGGGTCACCAGTACGGTATTTGTAAATTTAAATCATATCCCCTCTCAAGCGTCTCTTCTCCAGAGAGAATAAGTTCAGTGATCGCAATCTTTCCTCATAACTAATATCCTCCAGACCCTTTATCAGCTTTGTTGCCCTTCTTTGTACTCGCTACATTTCCAGTACATCCTTCCTGAGGACTGGTGTCCAGAACTGGACAGCATACTCCAGGTGCGGCCGGACCAGAGTCTTGTAGAGCGGGAGAATTATCATTTTATCTTTGGAGTTGATCCCTTTTTAATGCCAATATTCTGTTTGCTTTGTTAGCAGCAGCTTGGCATTGCATGCCATTGCTGAGCCTATCATCTACTAGGACCCCCAGGTACTTTTCCATTCTAGATTCTCCCAGAGGTTCTCCCCCCAGTGTATAGATTGCATTCATATTTTTGCCACTCAAATGCATTATTTTACATTTTTCTACATTAAACCTCATTTGCCATGTAGTTGCCCACCCCATTCATTTGTTCAGATCTTTTTGCAAGGTTTCCACATCCTGCGGAGAAGTTATTGCCCTGCTTAGCTTAGTATCGTCTGCATGTGGCACCTACCCACCTACCTGCACCTAGTGCACACTGTAGCTATATAAAAGGTAGTGTAGGGAGGTGAGGGGAGAAGTGGGTCCAGCACAAACAGTAATTAGACACCCCCCAGAAGAGGAGAGGGCTTTAAGGTACAGAGATGGAGGGCTGTACTTTTCCTGGAGTAGTCAACATGTCTAGCAATTTCAAAGGCACATTGCAAGTGAATAAAATATCATTTATGAAATTGAAACATTGCAAGTAAGCATTTCAAATACGTGATTGTTGTGTTTTTCACTGCATTTTGTTAGGTTGGTGACAGGGACTCTTTAACCACATCCGGCCCCGGCCTATAGCATTATCCTGACAGGGCGTCATATGACGTCCAGCAGGATAAGCCGCTCACACGTGCCTCCGAGGGTGCGCAGCGTGGCTATCGGTAGTGTGGTGTGTGTCGCTCTGACACACTGCTTCTCTGATCTCAGAAAAGATCCTATGGTGTAGTCTCTCTACCATGTGATCACCTGTGTCTAATCACAGCTTATCATATAGTAACCAGGAAGTGACAGTTATCAGCTTTTCCTTATTCGCGCTGACTAGGCGCGAGTAGAAGAGAGCCGATAAACGGCTCTCCTGACGGGGGGGGGTCTTTGCTGATAGTCAGTGCATTGATTATTAGTGCAGACCATTCTGCCAATCAGCTCTACTTGTCAGGGGGGGGGTGTCTGTGCTGACAATCAGCACACTGATTATCAGCACAGCCCCTATCAAATGTACCCATAAGCTTCCAATCGGTGCCCAGTCAGTGCCCCATAATAACCCCCTGCCAGTGCCCAATAAAGTGCCAATCAGTGCCCACCACAGTGCAAATCAATGCCTACCATAGTGCCAATCAGTGTTCATCACAGTGCCAATCAGTGCCCAGTATTAACACCTGTCAGTACCTGCCCAATCAGTGCTGCCCATCAGTGCCATCTATTAGTGTCCATCAATGCCCCTGTCAGTGCCAATCAGTGCTGCCTATCAGTACTAATCAGTGCCACCGGTCAGTGCCCATGAGTGCCGCTTGTCAGTGCCCATCAGTGCCCATCAATGCTGCATATCAGTGCCGCCTATCAGTGCCCATCAATTCTGCATATCAGTGCCTCATCAGTGCCTATCAGTGCCGACTCATCAGTGCCTGTCAGTGAAGGAGAAAACTACATTTTATAACAGAAACAAAGAAAATTTTTGTTTTTTTTAGTTTGTTTAGCAAAATTAAAGACCGCAGAGGTGATCAAATACCACCAAAAGAAAGTCTATTTGTGGGAAGAAAATGATAATTTAATTTGGGTACAGTGTAGTATGACCGTGCAATTGTCACTGAAAGCTCAAAATTGTCCTGGGCAGGAAGGGGCGAAACTGCCTGGTATTGAAGTGGCTAAATAATAATAAAGAAAGCTCTATTTGTGGGGGTTGAGGGGGGATTATAACATTTTCATTTGGGTATAGTGTTGCATGACCGCACAATTGTCATTCAAAATGTGAGAGCGCGGAAAGCTGATCATTGGCCTGGACAGGAGAGGGGGTGTAAGTGCTCGGTATTGAAGTGGTTAACTGCTATTGTGCTGCATGTTGCAGTCTCTATGCCAAAAGCACGCAGATCCTTTGTCGCCCAGATCCCAATGCCAAAGAAAATGCTTCGTTGAATCAAATAGCAAACAGTTTGTCCAAAAATAAATGAAACCCAGGACAGGTGAGCGTCGTATTCCCTGCTTATTACCAAATGCCTTGTCTTGCCTGCAGTTCTCCTATATGCATTCCATATATTCCCTCATGAAAAATTAAAAGAGCAATGTGACATTATGCACTCATTGAGGAGAACAGAGGCGAGTTAAATCCCATATAAATGTCAGGTCTTGGGGGTTAACAGTGCCTTGTGGAAATTCCTGTTAGTTGCATATAAAATGTGCTGCTGTGCTCTAATACACCCCAAAGCAGAACAAAACCCTGTGGCTTTAGTTATGACCTAATTAAATGCTTTAGGATGTATTCTGGTATCCAGGCATGCCCCGGGGCTGATCACTGCTTAGTTAATATGGACCCGAGCATTTCTGCAACTTAACACAGCAAAAAAAAAAAAAAAAATGACATGCATACCATATTTGTTAAATTCTATCCGACCTTCATGACAGCGCGTCTATCAGCATTCGGCCACAGACGCAGACGAGGGCCAGATCGTCCTTTTTGGCAGCCGCATTAAGACGAATCTTCCAAAACACACTTTCGGAAACACATTTAAAATTCACACGAGAAAGTAATCTTATTTACTTTTACAAAAGAGATGTTTACTGCTATGGAAATGTTCACATTGCATTTCAGACACAATTAGGATTGTGTATTATATCAGGCATGAAACCTGGCAGGATAATGGGAGAATTCATTCCCAATTTAATCGGGTTTGTTCAGAAACAAGATGTACTGACTGAAACAAAGAAGTCAATCTTTTATATACAGTGATAGAGCTTCTTAGTGTAGGCAGTGGATTAGAAGCAGGGGTCAACTGCGTAGAAAGATTCGACATTGCCCGAGGAATATATTGTGATGGAATAGAGGAGTTCTGAACATCTAGTTAAACTAATATGTTTCTGTTTTGGTGTACTTTTTTTTAAAGTGGAGCTCCACCCAAAAGGGAAAGTTCCACTTTAGGTACTTCACCCCTGCCACATTTGGCCTCTCATTTTTGGGAGTGGGGGGGGGGGGTATCTAGTATTTTGAGATACACTATATTAACAAAAGTATTGGGACATCTGCCTTTACACGCACATGAACTTTAATGGCTTCCCAGTCTTAGTCCGTAGCATTCAATATTGAGTTGGCCCACTCTTTGCAGCTATAACAGCTTCAACTCTTCTGGGAAGGCTGTCCACAAGGTTTAGGAGTTTGTCTATGGCAATGTTTGACCATTCTTCCAGGATTGCATTTGTGAGGTCAGTCACTGATGTGAACGAGAAGGCCTGGCTCGCAGTCTCTGCTCTAATTCATTCCAAAGGTGTTCTATCGGGTTAAGGTCAGGCCAGTCAAGTTCCTCCACCCCAAACTCGTTCATCCATGTCTTTAGGGACCTTGCTTTGTGCACTGGTGTGCAGTCATGTTAGAACAGGAAGGGGCCATCCCCAAACTGTTCACACAAAGTTGGGAGAATGAAATTGTCCAAAATGTCTTGGTATGCTGAGACCTTATGAGTTCCTTTCACTGGAACTAAGGGGCCAAGCCCAACCCCTAAAAAAAAAACCCCAAACCATAATCCCCCCTCCATCAAATGTTTTGGACTAGTGCACAAAACAAGGTCCATAAAGACATGGATGAGTGACTTTGGGGCAGAGGAACTTGACTGGCCTGCACAGAGTCATGACATCAACCCTATAGAACACTTTTGAGATGAATTAGAGTGGAGACTGCAAGCCAGGCCTTCTCGTCCACATCAGTGTCTGACCTCATAAATGCGCATCTGGAAGAATAGTTAAACATTTCCATACATTACTCTCAGGGTATGGGGCTGTGTCTGATACAGAAGACTGTTGTGGGCTTACTTGCAGACAGGGTGCATCCTAACTTGAAGTTTCCCATTCACCCTGACTTGCAGGATGTGGTGTATGTTGATTAGGCTCACCTAGAGAAGGTATTTTCACCTTTGACGCAATTTGCTCAGCAGTACCCCAGGAAGGAGTCTTACAAGAAATTGGGTTCTCCAGCTTTTGACTCAGCCATTTCCTATTTGAAGAAGACCCCGACAGACCTGGTGGTTGAACGTCCCAGTCTTTAACCACTTGCCACCCAGGCCAATTCTGACATTCCTCTCCTACATCTAAAAATCATCCTTTTTTTTTGCTAGAAAATTACCTAGAATTACATAGAATCCCCAAACATTATATATATATTTTTTGTAGCAAAGACCTAAACCTAACTGAACAAATAACCCAACGGCAAATACCTAACCACCTGACTATAATACAATGTTTGCAATATATACAAGATGAGGAATACAGGTCAGAAGAAACAACAGAGATTCAAGGTGGGGACAAGGACTGGGATCAGGTAGAAGGGGAGCAGAAATAAGGTAGAAGGGTCTAGGGTACAGAATGCAGGGCAAGAGCAGGAGAAGGATAAACTGAAGTAGCATCTGACTTAGCACAGGGAAGCAAAACACTGACGCATGGTGTATCAGCAGAAGAGGGAGTTAAATACCCACCCAGCAACCACCATCAGGTGGAGATGGATTACTAGAAACTGCTCACTGGTGGAAACTGGAACTATAACCTTCCACTCTGTGAGGCACAGTGCAACCAGCAGGTGACCCATGTCCTGACAAAAGAATTCATGTAGGGCTGAAATTAGGTTCAGCAACCTTCAGGAAGACATGGGTCTATCTAAGGCAGTGGTTCTCAATTCCTGTCCTCAGGACCAGATTTTAAGTATTACCTTGGGGAGATACAGACTAGAATACTGCAATCACAGAACAGCAAATGATAACACCGGTGATGGTTTTCAGTCATCTTGCATACCCGACCTGTTAGTGGGTCCCGTGGACAGGAGTTGAGAACCACTGATCTAAGGAGTCTCTGCTCTTGCACCACCTCTTGTGTTATTTGTGCCTACTGTGCAGCTGGGCAAGGGCCCTCTGAGACTTATGCACACAAGCGGAATGTCTGACAGAAAAAGTCAGATGGAAGATTTTCATCGTATAATCCGATCGTCTGTATGCCTCATCTCACTTTTTTTTCCCCAAAAATTCTGAGGGACCTAGAAATAGAACATGTTCTAAATATTTGCGACAGAACCAATTCCTATCGGGAAAACCGCTCGTCTGTATGCTGTTCCAACAGACCAAAAACAACACATGCTCTCAAGCAAATACGAGACAGAAGCTATTGGCTGCTGGCTATTGAATTTCCTTTTTCTAGTCCCGTCGTACATGCTGTACGTCACCAGGTTCTTGACGATTGTAATTTGGTGGGATTGTGTGTACGCAAGACAGTTTCAGTGGAATTCCGTCGGAAATCCATCGGAAAAACCTTCAGAGTTTATTCCGATGGGAAAACCAGTCGTGTGTACAGGGCATTAGGGGCCTATTTATACTATATGTAGGGCATATGATTAATGTAACCCCTTCCACTATCTTGTAAACCTGGATGTTGCTAAATTGCATTTAGATGTCAATGGAAGCACCGTTAAAACATACTTTATTTGACCAAAAATTAAATAGAGGGCCCAAAAAGTGTGCCCTCTATTTAAGAGGGCACAAAGGCAAGTGGTTACCCACCACTGACTGGAGAATGAAGTGGAATGGAGATGGTGAGGGCTCCTAGGGGAGTGCAATTGTGGAATGGCAACATTTATTTGGAATAAGATGGTTGTGGTTCTGCAGCTATTTTACACCGATAAGTAGGTGTGCCCACAGTTCTCCTCAAATTACATGCATGCTGCATAGACTGGAGGTATGGCCATTCTGTTTGAATAGCACAGAATAATATTTTTGCACTCTGTAAAGGCAAATCACACTTTATCAACTGTATAAAAACAGCCAACAGGCAAAATCTATATACAGTAACCCAGATTTTATTACTTCATAAAAACCTTAGATGTTACACCTTCAACATGGCCAGAGCACATAGTACAGTTCTTTTATGCTTTGTACAGACATAGAACATTGCACCTCCAGCAAGACATGATTTCTGAACATAATCATAAGACAGTTCTACTACATTACATATCGATATGGAGCATTACACTTCCAACATGACCTGAGCATTGGAAATGAACATAATACGATTCTATCACATTCTATGCAGACAAAGGACAGTTTACTTCTCAACCTGTCCAACTATGGGACATGATCACAACACAATTTTGTTACACTCTATATATAGATCTAGGAATATCTACCCAACACAAAGCCTGACCATTACACATGACCCAGATACAATTTTATTTTATTGAAACAGAACACTCACGTCCAAGATGACCTTTACCACTGGATGTGTTCATACTACAATTGTATTCAATTCTGCACAGACATGGAATAAGGCACTTCCAACATGAAATTACCATTGGACATAATTAAAATACAATTCTCTTATACTCTCAACAGACCTAAGCATTATATCAACTCAATAAAATCTGACTATTGCACATGATCGTCTTAAAACTGTTATTATACAAGTACCATATACAGACACAGAACACTACACCTCCCAACATGACCTAACCACTAGACACGATCATAAATAAATTCTAATAAACTATAAAGGCACAAAATCATACAACTCCAACATGACCCACCCACTCAATATTATTACAATACAATTTTGTTACAGACATAGCCAAAAGTTGGTGAACACCTGACCACCACACCCACCTTTATGGCCAAATGTACTGTATGTGGAAACCTTTCCAAATGATTGTGTTTAGGTGTTTCCATCAAATGGGTATAGTTAATACTACAGACATTTTAGACACCTGTGCACTTGCTTGTGACAGCAGTTTGGGGAAGATTATTTCCTGCTCCAGCGTGACATTGCCTCACATCAAGGTCCATAAAAACATGTTTTGATGAGTTTGGTTTGTATGAACTTAAAAGGCTTGCACAAAACCCAACTAAACACTTTTAAGATATATTAGAATGCCAATTATGAGCCAGGTCTTCTTCTCCAGCATCAGTACCTGACCTCACAAATGCTTTTTAGGCTTATTGGACGTAGACACACTTCAAAATCATATGGAAAGCCTTCTCCAGCAGAGTTGAGGATGTTATAGGCCTACACCAATTAACCACTTCAGCTCCGGACCAATAAATACCTTAAGGACCAGAGGTGTTTTTGCAATTTCGCACTGCGCTGCTTTAACTGGTAATTGCGCGGTCATGCAATATTGCACCCAAACGAAATTTGCGTCCTTTTCTTCCCACAAATAGAGCTTTCTTTTGATGGTATTTGATTGCCTCTGCGATTTTTATTTTTTGCGATATAAATGGAAAAAGAGCGAAAATTTTGAAAAAAAATGATATTTTCTTCTTTTTGTTATAAGAAAAATCGAATAAACTAAATTTTAGTCATACATTGAGGGCAAAATTTATTCAGCCACATGTCTTTAGTAAAAAAAATGTCAATAAGCGTATATTTTTTGGTTTGCGCAAAAGTTATAGCGTCTACAAACTAGAGTACATTTTCTGGAATTTACACAGCTTTTAATTTATGACTGCCTATCTCATTTCTTGAGGTGCTAAAATGGCAGGGCAGTACAAACCCCCCCCAAATGACCCCATTTTGGAAAGTAGACACCCCAAGGAAACTGCTGATGGGTATGTTGAGCCCATTGAATATTTATTTTTTTTGTCCTAAGGGATTGAATAATGACAAAAAAAAAAAAAAAAAAAAAAAGTACAAAAAGTTGTCACTAAATGATATATTGCTCACACATGCCATGGTTATATGTGGAATTGCACCCCAAAATATATTCCGCTACTTCTCCCGAGTACGGGGATACCACATGTGTGGGACTTTTTGGGAGTCTAGTCGCGCACGGCATCCCGAAAACCAATCACCACCTTCAGGATTTCTAAGGGTGCAAATTTTTGATTTCACCCCTCACTACCTATCACAGTTTCGAAGGCCATAAAAAGCCAAAATAGCACAAAACCCCCCAAAATGACCCCATTTTGGAAAGTAGACACCCCAAGCTATTTACTGAGAGGCATGTTGAGTCCATGGAATATTTTATATTTTGCCACAAGTTGCGGGAATATTACAAACTTTTTTTTTTTTGTACAAAGTTGTCACTAAATGATATATTGCTCACACATGCTATGGGCATATGTGAAATGACACCCCAAAATAGATTCTGCTGCTTCTCCTGAGTACAGGGATACCACATGTGTGGGACTTTTTGGGAGCCTAGCCGCGTACGGGACCCCGAAATCCAAGCACCGCCTTCAGGATTTCTAAGGGCATAATTTTTTTATTTTACTCCTCACTACCTATCACTACCTATCACAGTTTTGACGGCCATAAAATGCCAAGATGGCACAAAACCCCCCCAAATGACCCCATTTTGGAAAGTAGACACCCCAAGGAAACTGCTGATGGGTATGTTGAGCCCATTGAATATTTATTTTTTTTGTCCTAAGGGATTGAATAATGACTAAAAAAAAAAAAAAAAAAAAAATGTACAAAAAGTTGTCACTAAATGATATATTGCTCACACATGCCATGGTTATATGTGGAATTGCACCCCAAAATATATTCCGCTACTTCTCCCGAGTACGGGGATACCACATGTGTGGGACTTTTTGGGAGTATAGTCGCGCACGGCATCCCGAAAACCAATCACCACCTTCAGGATTTCTAAGGGTGCAAATTTTTGATTTCACCCCTCACTACCTATCACAGTTTCGAAGGCCATAAAAAGCCAAAATAGCACAAAACCCCCCAAAATGACCCCATTTTGGAAAGTAGACACCCCAAGCTATTTACTGAGAGGCATGTTGAGTCCATGGAATATTTTATATTTTGCCACAAGTTGCGGGAATATTACAAACTTTTTTTTTTTTTGCACAAAGTTGTCACTAAATGATATATTGCTCACACATGCTATGGGCATATGTGAAATGACACCCCAAAATACATTCTGCTGCTTCTCCTGAGTACAGGGATACCACATGTGTGGGACTTTTTGGGAGCCTAGCCGCGTACGGGACCCCGAAATCCAAGCACCGCCTTCAGGATTTCTAAGGGCATAATTTTTTTATTTTACTCCTCACTACCTATCACTACCTATCACAGTTTTGACGGCCATAAAATGCCAAGATGGCACAAAACCCCCCCAAATGACCCCATTTTGGAAAGTAGACACCCCAAGGAAACTGCTGATGGGTATGTTGAGCCCATTGAATATTTATTTTTTTTGTCCTAAGGGATTGAATAATGACTAAAAAAAAAAAAAAAAAAAAAATGTACAAAAAGTTGTCACTAAATGATATATTGCTCACACATGCCATGGTTATATGTGGAATTGCACCCCAAAATATATTCCGCTACTTCTCCCGAGTACGGGGATACCACATGTGTGGGACTTTTTGGGAGTATAGTCGCGCACGGCATCCCGAAAACCAATCACCACCTTCAGGATTTCTAAGGGTGCAAATTTTTGATTTCACCCCTCACTACCTATCACAGTTTCGAAGGCCATAAAAAGCCAAAATAGCACAAAACCCCCCAAAATGACCCCATTTTGGAAAGTAGACACCCCAAGCTATTTACTGAGAGGCATGTTGAGTCCATGGAATATTTTATATTTTGCCACAAGTTGCGGGAATATTACAAACTTTTTTTTTTTTGCACAAAGTTGTCACTAAATGATATATTGCTCACACATGCTATGGGCATATGTGAAATGACACCCCAAAATACATTCTGCTGCTTCTCCTGAGTACAGGGATACCACATGTGTGGGACTTTTTGGGAGCCTAGCCGCGTACGGGACCCCAAAATCCAAGCACCGCCATCAGGATTTCTAAGGGCATAATTTTTTTATTTTACTCCTCACTACCTATCACTACCTATCACAGTTTTGACGGCCATAAAATGCCAAGATGGCACAAAACCCCCCCAAATGACCCCATTTTGGAAAGTAGACACCCCAAGGAAACTGCTGATGGGTATGTTGAGCCCATTGAATATTTATTTTTTTTCTCCTAAGGGATTGAATAATGACTAAAAAAAAAAAAAAAAAAAAATGTACAAAAAGTTGTCACTAAATGATATATTGCTCACACATGCCATGGTTATATGTGGAATTGCACCCCAAAATATATTCAGCTACTTCTCCCGAGTATGGGGATACCACATGTGTGGGACTTTTTGGGAGTCTAGTCGCGTACGGCACCCCGAAAACCAATCACCACCTTCAGGATTTCTAAGGGTGCAAAGGCCATAAAATGCCAAAATAGCACAAAACCCCCCCAAATTACCCCATTTTGGAAAGTAGACACCCCAAGCTATTTACTGAGAGTCATGTTGTCTGAACGAAAAAAAAGAGATTGATCGGTGGGTATGCCCACCATTAGATACCTCCCTTCATCCACCCACTTCTAATGATGGACATACATGCACCATTTATATATGCCGAAGCATGGGGGCATCCTCCCGCAAAAAAGTTATGCCGCGTACATACGTTCAAACTTTTCCATGGGCAAGCCCCCTGTCGGAATTTTGACCGTATGTACGCGGCATTAGGAGCAAAATCACTTCTCCACCCCTTATGCCCCCATGCTTCGGCATATATGCTCTTTTTTAACTGTGGTGGTGAAATCACCGCCTACAGCACTGGAGTCACGGCTTTATGTATCGTGGGAGCAAACGCTGTTGCTGTCAAGATAAATAAATCCGCGCTGCAGCTGAATGGCGTACCTGCTAAGCAAATTATGGTTAACGTTAAAACAAAGTAACATCCCAGTAAAACCTTACCATACCATACCTGCAAAGCAATTGCCAAAAAAAAACTGTAAAAAATAAAACATTTTTTAACACAACCTGTGCCTAAAATATATATATGCCGAAGCATGGGGGCATCCTCCCGCAAAAAAGTTATGCTGCGTACATACGTTCAAACTTTTCCACGGGCAAGCCCTCCGTCGGAATTTTGACCGTATGTACGCGGCATTAGGAGCAAAATCACTCCTCCACCCCTTATGCCCCCATGCTTCGGCATATATGCTCTTTTTTAACTGTGGTGGTGAAATCACCGCCTACAGCACTGGAGTCACGGCTTTATGTATCGTGGGAGCAAACGCTGTTGCTGTCAAGATAAATAAATCCGCGCTGCAGCTGAATGGCTTACCTGCTAAGCAAATTATGGTTAACGTTAAAACAAAGTAACATCCCAGTAAAACCTTACCATACCATACCTGCAAAGCAATTGCCAAAAAAAACAGTAAAAAAAAAAACATTTTTTAACACAACCTGTGCCTAAAATATATATATGCCGAAGCATGGGGGCATCCTCCCGCAAAAAGTTATGCTGCGTACATACGTTCAAACTTTTCCACGGGCAAGCCCTCCGTCGGAATTTTGACCGTATGTACGCGGCATTAAGAGCAAAATCGCTCCTCCACCCCTTATGCCCCCATGCTTCGGCATATATGCTCTTTTTTAACTGTGGTGGTGAAATCACCTCCTACAGCACTGGAGTCGCGGCTTTATGTATCGTGGGAGCAAACGCTGTTGCTGTCAAGATAAATAAATCCACGCTGCAGCTGAATGGCGTACCTGAAAACATGAAAAATGGTTAACAATAACACAGTAAACAGTAAAGTATAAAAAATTTGAGAGAAGAGAGAGAGAGAGAGAGAGAGAGAGAGAGAGAACAATAAAACGACAACTATTTTTGGTTTTTATATTTTATATTTTTTTTGGTTTTTTTATTTTACTTTTTTTTTTTTTTTTTTTTTATACACTTTTTTTTGAACTGTAAACTGTAACTGTAACGGTTCGGGTCTCTCAAAATGCGATGGCATCTTGGGAGACCCTGTGTAAGTGTGCCTAGCCTGTGAAATGCTGTACCCTACGCTAATACTTCACTAGTGTGTGGTAGCGTTCAAAACACTCACCCTGACAAAGACCAGGATTGCCAGGACAGCGTGGACAATAAGAACGGGTGTCACGCCTATATCCGCGCTTGCTACAGACACGACATCTTTTTTGGGGGGCTCGTTGGGTAGGGGTACTCGGGAGGACATAAGAAAAATGCCTCTCATGCAGCCGGCTTACTGCATTTGGTTGGGAATGGTGAGGTACAGAACCGTCTGGAAACAGAAGCTCTGTGACAACCTCTCTTTGGAAGAAAAGAAAGGTTAATGTTCCGCCTGAAGTTTTGTATAGCACAAAAGCATTCAGCAAAGCCAATTGAAATAAGTAAGCAGACACTTTTTTGTACCAGCGTCTGGTCTTACGGGAAGTTAGATACGGCGCCAACATCTGGTCATTGAGGTCCACCCCTCCCATATTTTTGTTATATTCGTGGACACAGAGGGGTTTCTCCACAATACCAGTCGCCGTAGAAATTTGGACCGTCGTGTCTGCATGAAGGGAGGTAAGAACGAAAACATTCTTATTATCCCTCCACTTCATAGCGAGCAAATTATTACACCGATAGCAGGCTCTCTCCCCCAGCCTAAGACGGGACTCTACAAGCCGCTGGGGAAAGCCCCGGCGATTAGGTCGCACGGTGCCACATGCTCCAATCTGATTATCAAATAAATGACTAAACAGTGGCACGCTGGTGTAATAGTTGTCCACGTACAAGTGGTACCCCTTTCCGAATAAGGGTGACACCAATTTCCACACTATCTTGCCAGCGCTTCCTATGTAATCAGGGCAGTTCTCCGGCTCTACGTAACTATCTTTACCCTCATAAACCATAAAGCTCCATGCATAGCCTGTGGCCCTGTCACAGCACTTATAGAGCTTGACCCCGTATCTGGTACGCTTGTTGGGAATGTACTGTTTGAATGACAAGCGACCAGTAAACTTAACCAGGGACTCATCAACGCAGACAACTTTTTGGGGAGTAAACAAGTCTGCAAAACGTTGGTTGAAGTGGTTTATGAGGGGCCGAATTTTGTAGAGCCGATCGTATTCAGGGTCTCCACGTGGACGACAAAGTTCATTGTCACTGAAGTGCAAGAACCGCAAGATCTGCTCGTATCGTTTCCTGGACATGGAGTTAGAGAACACGGGCATGTGGTCAGCCGGATGCGTGGACCAATAAGCCCGCATCCGCATAAATTTGTGTGTGCCCATGTTGAGGGAAAGGCCCAAAAACGTCTTAAATTCGGAAACCGTAACTGGTTTCCAATCTCTGGCAAGAGACGGCAACTGGGGATTAGCGGCGATGCGTTGACCAGCATATAAATTGGTTTGGTCCACAATAGATCTATAGAGATCTTCCGTGAGATACAGAGAATAA
Source organism: Lithobates pipiens (assembly GCF_037356315.1). Taxonomy (NCBI): domain Eukaryota; kingdom Metazoa; phylum Chordata; class Amphibia; order Anura; family Ranidae; genus Lithobates; species Lithobates pipiens. The sequence continues at coordinate 297,841,256 of NW_027507785.1, forward strand.
AAATCGAGTGGCGTAAAATCATCTGTATCCACCTGAATACCGGGTTGGGCAGTGAATGGGGGAAGTACGGGTTCTGCAGAAGTGGTGGGCACCCAATCAGGATTGGCGAATTCTGCAGGAAGGGCACTATGGGTACGACGGGCCTGTCTTTGTCTTCTTCTTGGTGGCAGCGGGACACTACTTGTGCTTGCCACCTCGCCAGCTTGAACTGCACTTATGGGACTCGCCACGTCACCACGTGATACTGCAGTGCTGGATGTACGTCCAGGGTGTACTAGGCCGCTGGTGCTTGCCAGTTCACCAAAAGGATGAGCGGCGCTAGTACTGGCTCTATACTCCATACGAGGGACTTGCGGTTCCTGCACCTCAACAACATCAGAAAATCGGGGTCGGGTACGCCTGACAATAGCAGGGACCTCTTCTTCGTCGTCAGAGCTATCTGACATGGAGGCGCTGTCCTCTACAGGTTCGTATTCTGAGCCTGAATCTGACAGATCAGTGTCTTCCTCTTCACTATCTGTCATGCTCAGAAACGTGTAGGCCTCTTCACTAGTGTACCTTCGCTTTGCCATTTTGGGCTCTAAATTTAGGGGTACAGTAGTGAGACTCACAGGTAAAAAAGCACCTAGCCTGTCAGCGACTGTATAAAACGCTACCAAAAAAAACTGTTAGCGATCGCAGGGATCAGGCCTGACTCTGCGAACGCTGCAGTTATGTGTGTTGTGTTTTGTAAGTGACAGTGATCGATCGATACTGCACTTGGGTGGGCTGGGCTGGGCTGGGCTGGGCAGAGGGGCAAAACGCAGGTGCTAGCAGGTATCTGGGCTGATCCCGCTAACAATGCGTTTTTTTAGAACCCTAAATTGCTGGGCACGCTAGTATAGATCTGATCAGATCAGATATTGATCTGTTCGGATACTATACCACTAAGGGAGGTGTATGCTTTGCGCGTGTGTGTTAGCGGTGCTGGCACTAACCTAGCACTGCCTGGGGCGACGCAGACCCTTTCTGACCCTAAAACCAAATTTATATCACCCGCCGGGTGATCAGGGGTTAAAACCTTTATTGGGTATTTATATGGGGGTACCTGAAGCTTTATAAAAAGCTGACGGGGAACCTAAATAACTAAATAACTAACTGGCTAACCAGCGTCACCAGTGACACTTATGCAGCGATCGCTGGTGAAAGGGTTAACTCTAGGGGCAATCAAAGGGTTAAAACCTTTATTATGTTATATATCGGGGTACCTAACGGTATAAAAACCTGGCGTTGAACCTAAAAAAAAAACTAGCTTCCTAGCGGGACCAGTGACACTATTGCAGCGATCAGAAAAACGATCGCTTAGTGACACTGGTAAAAGAGGGTGAAAGGGTTAACTGGGAGGGCAATCAAGGGGTTAAACCTTTATTAGGGGGGGGTAGGGGGCTACCCTGGACCTAAAGGGGCCTAAGACTAGCTGCCCTGACACTTTTTACAGTCACAACTGACACTAAATGTAGTGATCAATAAATAAATGAACACTGCATTAGTGACACTGTGACTGGGGGGGGGGCGGGGGGCCGATCGGGGGGGTGATCGGGGGGTGACTGGGGTGAAATGTGTGCCTGTGTGTACCTATGTGTCAGTGGACTGTTGGTGCACTTACTTGCGTCTTCACTCCTCGCTGTCCGGTTCAAAAAGACCGCCACGAGGAGTGTGACATCACTTCCTCCTCCTGTGTTTACATTTTCACAGGGGAGGAAGTTCGTCACTGGCCAGGAGCGATCGAGAGGCGATGGGCGGAAACCAGCGGCCATCCCCTCATCGCCGATCGCTCCGGCACCGAAAGGGACCGCCGTATCTAGCGGGAGGGGGTCCGATCGGACCCCCCACCCGCTAGAAGGCAATCACGTACATTTACGTGATTGTGCCTGCCCGTGCCATTGTGTTGACGTACATTGGCAATACGGCGGTCCACAAGTGGTTAAAATCTGTGGTTTTAGAATGCATTGTCTAAAATAGCCTTTTTCAACCAGGGTGCCTTGAGGTCTCTTCAGGAGTGCCCCGACAAAGTGCCTAAAAGCTGTCCAAATATTGTATACAAGCTGGTGGGTGGATGAACCCTGCCTTTTGGTTACACAAAGCCACATGTTTTCATTATGTACCTTTACAACATTCTAGCTGTGAACCTCCTAATGACCAATGACATTAACAGTTGATGTCAGTTGCCTGCATATCATCCTTGTTTGACCCTCCCTTGCCTCTCTCCATCAGCTTTCGGATCTCATTAGCTAAGTGATGGAGAAAAACGAAGGAAGAAGAGAAACACTGGAATACTAGTCAGTACCAGTTTGTAAAAGTATATTTACTTTGGAAGTATAAATCACCTCTAATGTTGGGTGTCCTACGTTTATTGATGTTGCTGCATTATCTAAAACTATTATAATCGTTTTCACATTTTAGAATGGAGCGCCTCAAGATTGTCCATAATTCTGGAGGTTGCCTTGAGATTGTCCATTATTTTAAAGGGTGCCTTGACAAAAAAAAAAAAAAAAAGGTTGAAAAACACTGGTCTAAAAGATCATATAGTTGTGATAGTCATTTACTGTAGGATAATACCCCTCCCAGGATGACCCAACTGATATAATCATATTACAATTCTATTATACCCTATTCAGGTATAGAACACTTCACCCCCCAACATTCAAAACATACGATCATAATACAATGTGATGCCACACTTTACCGCATCTTCTACTAACCATCGTAGAGTTGGGTACTACTCCACATTATAGGCATAAAACTCTACACCTCCCAATATGATTTGACCCCTGACTTATGATCATCATAATATAATTATTTTACACTATGCGGGCATAAAGCACTACACCTTAAACATGATCCAACCACTGGAGCCGATCATAATATAATTCCATGGCACTCTGCACAGAAAGGCGTAAATATAAAAAATACCCAGCTGAGTTTCGAAGATATGTGACTTCTCCCATTTGGAGAAACTCAGGGTTTATTGAAAATCACAAACTGCTGTGAATGGAACAATTTCACAAACGTGTAGCATGTCAGGAATTTAAAAATGCTTTGTAGAAGAACAATCTCCACCTGACTCTTATCATATAATACAGCCAAGTGTGTTTTGGTGTTTTCTATGACTGTGACATATTTCTCTGCATCAATAAAATTGTCTTTCAATTTTAGAGCCTTTCAGACCAGCCATGAAGTTACAGTGGTAAACAGTAAATCAATTTTGAATAAAACAAGCTAAGATTCTGAGTAACACGTCTTTATAATGTTGCACAGACTTCTCTTCTTATTCAAGGAAAACAATCTTTTTTTTTGTAATTTGCTTTATAGTAGAATTCCGGTTTAACTTTTTTTTTTTTAAAATAAAATGGTTTAACCCAGAATTTACAAAAATAGAAATCATCTCTCACTGTAATACTTACCTTCTTCCCATCTATCTATCTAGGTTAAGTTACACCTGACTTCATCATAACCCACTTCTTGTGAGACCAGGGTTTCATGAACCTATGTTCTTGGGGTACGTTATTATGGTGCTCTGCACTCACAGTACAATGATACAGAGACTGGTGCTGATTTCATTATATTAGCTACACCCATTACTGGAGTGGAGGCAAAGAGAACCCTGCATGTCACATGGCCAGTTAGACACCATCTAAATTGGTAAGTATGCATAAATAGAAATACATGTAGGGAAGGGGGGCTCTAGGGTTGGGGGTGGAGAGAGGATTGATGGTGAGGTGAAGGGTGGGGGGCAAGAGTCTTAAATTGAGCTTTAAAGCCAACCTCTAGATGGGAAAATTATTGAAAGTCTTTCACCTTTTTATTACTCTTTGTGTCTTTCTCTCCTGATGATACCTTCTCATTTCATCTCTTATACACATGATCGGACATTCCGACGTCAACATTTGTCTGATTTTTTCAGATGGATTTTGGCTCAACCTTGTCTTGCATACACACAGTTGCACAAAGTTGTCAGAAAATCCGATCATTCAGAACGTGGTGACGTACAACCTGTACGATGGGACTATAAAGAGGCCAGTAGCCAATAGTTTTCGTCTCGTAATTTATTCTGAGCATGCGTGGCACTTTGTTAGTCGGAATTGTCTACACACAATCGGAATTTAAACAATCAGATTTTGTTGTCGGAAAATTTTAGATCCAGCTCTCAAACTTTTCATGTCGGAAATTCCGACTGAAAAAGTCTGATGGAGCCCACACACGATCGGAATTTCCGTCAACACAGTCCGATCGCACATTTTCCGGTCAGAAATTTCGACCGTGTGTACAGGGCATTAGTGTCCCCTGGAAAGTAAATGGGTGGAAATCTTCCCGGAGAAACACATATTTACATAAATATAGGAGTTTTCTCTTGAAATTACTTTTTTTCTGGCTACTCCTGCTTTAAGGAAAAACAGAGTAAAGTCAGTAAACAGAGGTTTGGAATGACAGCCAGGGGACCAGTATTTTCAGAGAGAGAGGTCACTATTTTAAATCTTTACATAAGAGGTTTAATTTCAAGCCCAAATCTGCCCTCCAGTTTATTCTCCTGGATGGCTTTATACCTTTTTAAGATATCTTCAGGTTAGTCCCCAGATGCTTGGGGTCCTTATCACCTCTTCTCTGGAGCTTGGTGGTCATTAATGATGCAGAGAGCATCCAGATGTCCTTCACTTTCTAGTAAGTGAGTCCACCCTGGAAAAGGACTGTCACTAGAGTTGGTTAATCTGCTAGTAACAGCACCAGAGATAGGGTTGTGTGAGGATGTTGGATACTGTCTTTTTGCCGTTGGCCTTTTGGTGATGAAGTGGTGATGTTAAACTTTGTCTTGTTAGCTGTATCTATTTAAAATTATGTAATAAAGTGGTTGGGTGACTGCTGCTTTCATGTTAGCGCTAAGAGAAATTCAGCAAAGAACCAGTGTCCTCGACTGTGGATTCTTGGTGCCATCTTGAGGAAACCTGGGTCTGATTGAATGCAGAAATCCTGTGAGATTTTTATTGAAATCTTTGGGTGCAGGTGTGCTATAAATAGCATAATCTGCTTCATGAGTCGGCCCCTTGAGTAGACGAGAGCTAAAGGTCCCAGGAGCTACACATCAGAACAAGACCTGCTATGTGCGAACAAGTGGCAGTCTCAACCTGGATGACTGCTAAGCCTCACACCCAACACATTTTTTTACACCCACCGGAGCTTACTCATGGGCCCCATGAGTAAAAATTAAAGATAGAGACAGAGCCCCATCCAAAAGAGCTGCAAACACCTCACCCCATCATCTGGGAAGGGCCTGAAGATAAGGAGCTTCCAAGTATTGGGGAAAAAATCTATTCTGTGTAAGGCCTTTCTGTGCAGTGTCAGAATCTCAAGAATCTGTGTAGAATCTAAAGAGAGGATTCTAATTCACAACTGTGGTCTTTCATCTTAGGGAACCATAATGTCTGGGAAAATAGTATGAGGAAAACTTAGAGCATTTCCTAAAGTTAGGAATCAAAGAGTCTTGGAGTTTAACCCGTTTACACTCTGCCCTGGTAGCCCTTTAGGTGGGCTTTAATGCCAGGAGGTGGAGTGGCTTCCCGATTACATGACCATTGTGATTGGTTCTCGCATGATCAGGAGCCCATTCTGCTGGCTTCCAACCAGAAGCCGTGACAAAAAGCTGTGGGGGACAGCTCGGTCAATGTGCCGGGAGAGCATAGTGAGTGCACGCCTAGCTCACATCATCATACCGCTGTGGATGCATATTCTGGTGGCTGGGCATTAGGTCCACTCTTATATGCATTACAAAATCACAAATGCATGCATTACAAAATCGGGAAGGGGTTAAGGGAAGCACTCTCTGTTGTCCTCATTGGTGAAAAGAGTAAAGATTTGTATTATCTCTATGGTGGTTAAATTGTTCAACTCCATAACCAAGGGATAAAAGGCTGAAAGAAAAATACATTTTTCTTCACAGTTTTCTTCTTACTAATAAAGGCTTGGTGGGAACTTTTGTGTTGTGTAATGTTTCTCTTCTAGTAAAGTCATTGAGCACTACTAGCAAAGTAAATATGCAGTGAGAGAGTCTTCTTTCTTTTAAAACTTTCTGGCAGACTACTTCTGGACAAGGCTTCGGAGTTCAAGTGATTCACTTGTACATGATGAGGAGAACACCCAGAATATTTTGCTCTGTAGACCATCAGCTTGTGTCTTGGCTGGAATTTGGGTTGAAAGTTTACAGGAAAAGGAGGAGTATTTTATACTGTAACTCAACAGCCAGATATGCAGCAACTGGAGACGGGCAACTGTGCAAAGAAGTGACTAACAGGCGTAAATTTATAACAAAGGCAAAATATATTAGACGGGGCCTGGTTTCTGGCATCCTAAATCCCAAGCTGTGTTTTACAAATGCTGAACGAGTTTAAATAAAGACAGAAATATCTGCTGACAGTGTAAATAGACAGAGGAATGGAAGGTGACGTCGAATACTGGCACCAATGGATCTGCAGTGTTACGATGATACTGTCCAGGACTGCTGACATCTCTAAACAAAATACTTCAGTAAAAAATCTGCCTGTATAAACCAGAAAAAGAAAATGATTCTGCTATAAAGGAGATTATGATGATCTGACAACTGATAAAGTGGCCATTGCGCTTAAAGTGATTGTAAAGTCCAATTATTATTTTTTTTAACCACTTCCCGACCAGCGCACAACGATGTACGTCGACAGAATGGCACGGGCAGGCATATTGGCGTACAGGTACCTCCAATATTTAATGCCGCCCTGCCGGTGGCGCGCTCCCGCGCTGGTCGGGACCCCCGTGAGTCCGGTCGCGGGACCCGCGGACTCGATCGCCGCGGGCATCCCCGCGATCGTCTCACGGAGCGGCCGAATGGAGGGAATGCAGAGTAAACAGCATTTCTCCATTCTGCCTAGCAACTAGTGACGCTGATCTCTGCTCCATGTGATTGGAGCAGAGATCAGTGTTCACTAAATGAAAGCCCAACCCCCCCACAGTTAGTAACACACCCCTAGGAACACTTAACCCCTACACTGCCACCCACTGGTTAACCCCTTCACTGCCAGTGTCATTTACACAGGAATCACTGCATTTATATAGCAGTGATTACTGTATAAATGACAATGGTCCCAAAAATGTGTCAAAAATGTCCGATGGGTCCCCCACAATGTCGCAGTCACAATAAAAATCGCTGATCACCGCCATTACTAGTAAAAAAAAAAAATAATAAAAAATTATTAATAAAAATGCTATAAAACTATCCCTATTTTGTAAACGCTTTTGCGCAAACCAATCAATAATCACTTATTGCGATTTTTTTTACCAAAAATATGTAGAAGAATACGTATCGGCCTAAACTGAGGGAAAAAAAATTTTTTATATATATTTTTGGGGGATATTTATTATAACAAAAAGTAAAAAATAATGCGTTTTTTTCAAAATTGTCGCTCTATTTTTGTTTATAGCGCAAAAAATAAAAACCGCAGGGGTGATCAAATACCACCAAAACAATGCTCTATTTGTGGGAAAAAAAGGACGTCAATTTTGTTTGGGAGCCACGTCGCATGACCGCGCAATTGTCAGTTAAAGCGACGCAGTGCCGAATCGCAAAAAGTGGTCTGGTCTTTGACCAGCAAATTGGTCCGGTCTGAAAGTGGTTAAATAGCAAACAGGTTTATGCTATGTGTAATAGAATAGCACAGAGTGGCCTCAATCTTCCGTTTCTGGGGTCCTCTGCTGGTGCTCTTGGCTCCTCCTCTTCTTGGCTTGCCACCATTGGAAGCCGCTCCCGGTGGTGGCATACCTGCAGGCTTAATCCCAGGCCAGGCTGCCTGTGTCCATAAACACAAACAGAGCGCCTCAGCCCCACCTCCATTCCCTCTCCTGTGAGAGCGAGGAGAGCCACTACAGATGGACACAGTGCTGGAATTTAGGTAATGTATTACAATGGGTCTAAAGGTTGAAGGTTTTTTTTTTTTACCTTCATGCATTCCAAAACCTTTAGGCTGCAGTTCCCCCTCAGTCCCCCTAGTACTTACCTAAGCCCAATCTCAATCCAGTCATGTGCATGAGAGCTGAGGCCCTCCTGGGTCTCTCCCTTCTTATTGGCTGAGATGCAGCAGCATGCGCCATTGGTTTCCAATGCTGTCAATCACAGCAAATGAGAAGGAAGCAGGGGGTGCGGGACAAAGCAGCGTGTTCTGTGTTTTATGGATGCAGAGAGTTGATTCAGGAGTGAGCATGCACAAGTGCTCCCACAGCAAGCGGCTTGCTATGGAGGCACTCGGCAAGGGGGAGGGGCCCAGGATGCCAGTGGGGAACCCGAGAAGAGAAGGATTGGGGCTGTTCTGTGCAAAACCATTGCACAGAACACGTATGTATGACATGTTTGTTAAAAAGAAAAAAAAAATCTTTAACAAGCACTTTAAGGGAAAAAATGTTTAGGCTTTGGGACCACTTTACAGAAGTACATATCACTGAAGCGAGCTTGGTCAAGGAAGTGACTGGAAGCTTCTGGGGTTTTTTTTATTTTCAAGGAATGAGCCACTTCTTTCCCCTTCCTTGCCCCATTATTAAATACTAACTCCACTTTTTGCACAATTTTACATGTTACACCGTTATTTGCCACTTTGGCAGACATTCAATGGAATACAAGTGTGATGATTATCATACTTATAGTCCAATGACACTTCCTCCATCTCTTCAACTCAAGGTTTTTAACCACATCCAAATGCATAACATGAATCGGACCGGGTTTCAATAGAGTTGGTTCACACATGTGTGCGGCGGTCACGGTGCAGTTTTAAAAAGGGTCTTGTGCGATTTTGGATCTGATTCAGGTGCGATTTCAAAATTGTATATTAGCTTTTAAAGAGGACTTTGTACTACAAAAGTGGGACACCCCCCCCCCAATTCCAAAATGCTGCATTAAAATTTACGGAGTTAGTAAATCCAGCTTCCAGATTTCTGCCTGCAGTGCCCAGTGAGGGTGATGTAATCATTCTTCCCAGGAAATGATGTGTAGTCAATATCCGGTGAGATGATCGGCCAGTACAATGCAGACACATCTTTTCACAACAATTGTACTACTTGACATTCCCCAGAATCTTGCTGGAAGGGTGGTGATGTCGCTCACTGTATATCACAAAAGTGAGTACATCCCTCACATTTTTGTAAAATATTTGATTATATCTTTTCATGTGATAACACTGAAGAAATGAAACTTCGAGAGTCATTTTCGAAAGGCAAATCCACTTTGCCCTGCAAGTGCACTTTAAAGTGCATTTGGAAGTGCAGTCGCTTTACATCTGAGGGGTAGATCTGAAATGAGGGGAAGCTCTGCTGATTTAATCATCCAATCATTTCCAAGCTAAAATGCTGTTTTTTTTTATTTTCCTTGCATGTCCCCTTCGAATCTACAGCAATTGTAGTGCAAAGTGACTTTAGTAAATAGCCCCCTTTGTTACAATGTAAAATAGTGAGTGTAAATTTGCTGTCCCCTCAAAATAACTGAACACACAGCCATTAATGCCAAAACCGCTGGCAACAAAAGTGAGTACACCCCTAAGTGCATTGGGCCAAAAGTGTCAATATTTTGTGTGGCCACCATTATTTTCCAGCACTGCCTTAACCCTCTTGGGCATGGAGTTCACCAGAGCTTCACAGGTTGCCACTGCAGTCCTCTTCCCCTCCTCCATGATGACATCACAGAGCTGGTGGATGTTACAGACCTTGCGCTCCTCCACCTTCCGTTTGAGAATGCCCCACAGATGCTCAATAGAGTTTAGGTTTGGAGACATGCTTGGCCAGTTCATCACCTTCTTTAGCAAGGCAGTGGAGGTGTGTTTGGGGTCGTTATCATGTTGGAATACTGTCCTGTGGCCCAGTCTCCATAGGGTGGGGATCATGCTCTGCTTTAGTATATCACAGTACATGTTGGCATTCATGGTTCCCTCAATGAACTGTAGCTCCCCAATGCTGGCAGCACTTATACATTTATGTAAACATTCCTTCCTAGAAAAACAAAAGCATTACAGGACCTCTTAAAAAAGACCTCAGATCCCATATTTACACTTAAATGCAATAAAAAAAATGTCATTTAAAAATATATATATTTTTTTAATGGCCCTGTAAGCGCTATGGGCGGAAGTAACGTTTTCACGTCGCTTCACTCATCTCCATGCCCAGCAAGGGTGAAAGTCTGATTGCCCTCCGCTGCTTACCGGAGCCGTCGGCAGCTGCGGAGGGCACCGGAGCGCGGCGGGGGGGCCTCTCCCGCCACCAATAAAAGTGATCTTGCAGCGAATCCACCACAGAGACCACTCTTATCGGAAACCAGACCACCGGTTTAAGAAGATACCAGGGTAATGGCAGCTAGCTGCTGTCATAACAATATTCCCATTCAAAGTAAGGACATACATCTTCGTGCGGCACACCAGAAGTGGTTAATGAATGCTCTGAATTACGAAACGAAATTCATCTGAATTTTTGAAATTCAAATTGAAATTCAAATCGAAGTTTACATCGAATTCCATTTGAATTCTAACTGTAAACATATTTCTGAAATAAAAGAGTGTGTGTGTTATTAGAGTACCATTTTGAAACAATGCTGTTTTTGTTAAGCCAAAGTTGATTTAAAGTGAACCTTCAGTCATTTTTCCATCTTTCCATCTATTAAATCTTCTGCCCTTGTTGTTTTAACTTTGGATAGTAAAACATATTTTTTTCTGCCAGTAAATACCTTATACAGCCCACTTCCTGTTTCTTGTCTGGTAAAAAGCCTAGGCTTATGACATCATGTACAGCTCTCTCTCTAGTGAGAGTTTTCCAGGAAGGGAGGGGTGATGAGTCATACGAGAGCCAATGAGAGCTGTAGAGCTGGAGGTGTGCCTCTGTGTGTCTGTGTAAATCCAGAAAGTGGATATAGCTGCCCACAGTTAAAATGGCTGCAGCCAGACTCAGTGGAGGGAGATTTCTGCAGCATATTTGGCAAGTACAGAATCACAATATATATAAAATAATATGCAAAGTGGTTGGAGGCATGGCAAGGATGGTTTTATTAAAAATGATGTGAGCAGACTGCAGTTACACTTTAAAGAGTCATTGAGGGTTATTTACTAAAGAAAAATCCACTTTGCACTGCAAGTGCACTTAGAAATAAAGTCGCTGTAGATCCGAGGGGGACATGCAAGGAAAATAAAAAACAGCATTTTATCTTGCACATGATTGGGTGATAAAATCAGCAGAGCTTCCACTCATTTCAGATCTACCCCTTAGATTTAGAGCGACTACACTTCCAAGTGCACTTGCAGTGCAAAATGGATTTGCCTTTCGTAAATAACCCCCCATTGCATTCAATTGATGAAGATTTTTATTTTGTTTGGTCACCTTCCCGCATTTGAAACTTATCAATTTGAAAGTTTTGAATCGAAAAAAAAACCCGATAAATTCAAAGAAAATTTGCATAGACATAAAATAAACTCTGCGCACGAATCTTGCATACAAATTGAACAAATCAGAGCCGAATTTAATGAGATTAAATAACTAGATTAATGAAGCTAAACAAAACAAAACAAAACTATTTTTTTCATCATGTACATGTTCAGCCGTCATCAGGAACTTCTGATCCCATATCCGTGGCGTGAATTTATTATACATTTTTTTGTGCCTAAAGTTCAGCTTTAATATTATATACTTGAATATAATAAACAAGATTTTAGTGCCCCTTTAACTGTGCTGTGCTGTTTATTTTTTTTTATTATTTTTTTTTTTTTTACTTTTTGCAATTTTGTTTCAGCATCTGTTTTCTCCTCCTGCAGTAAAGCTAAGAGTAGACATATGAAAATCAAGTATGAAAATAAAGGAAATGAAGAACTGCTTCTCCACTTCCCAGGCACCTGTTAAAGCCTTCGCAGTGCACAGCAGACTGCTTTAATCCTCGGAGATTCTGCGGATATCACTGGTTATTTGTCAAGCTCTTCTCCTTTCCAAATTTAGTTTGGCTAATCCAAACAGCATTTCGTTTTAGGTACCGGAATCTGAACTTCTATTCAGCCGGTATTATCTTCTATCCCTTCTTCCCCTTCTAATTATTTTCTGTTATTTTGTTGTTGTTTTTTTTTTTTTTAGATTTCAAACAAAACAGAAACGACACAAACAGTAAATACAAAAGCCGCGGAAGGATGAGTCTGTGTATTCCAGATCCCGGAGTTGATCCATTTGTATCCTTGTGACATAACTGGGTCAGATTTCCATCTCTGGATCCTCTAGGCGCGGAACCTTTGGTGCCTTTAGCCTCACGTCCTCTGCAAAGCAAAACTATTTTATTCAAACGAGTTTTGCTTTGGGGGTCATTCTTACCTGGTGATCAGATATGGTGGCGTTTGATTGTTCAATAAGCAGTTACTGGTGCTATAAATACAGCTGGCGGTTTACTAGTAGATTTTCGATTGTACAAAAGTTCATATGACTGTTTGCATGAAAATTCTCTGAACATTTGTTGACTCGTCGAAGGCCCTTTGGCAGCACTTTAACCACTTCAGCCCCAGAAGAATTTACCCCCTTCCTGACCAGAGCACTTTTTGCGATTCGGCACTGCTTCGCTTTAACTGACAATTGCGCAGTCGTGCGATGTGGCTCCCAAACAAAATTGACGTCCTTTTTTCCCCACAAATAGGGCTTTCTTTTGGTGGTATTTGATCACCTTTATGTTTTTTTTTTTTTTTTTTTTTTTTGCGCTATAAACAAAAAATAGTGCCAATTTAGAAAAAAACACATTATTTTTTTTCTTTTTGCTATAATAAATATCCCCAAAAAATATATAAATTTTATTTCCTCAGTTTAGGCCAATATGTATTCTTCTACATATTTTTGGTAAAAAAAATCGCAATAAGCGTTTATTGATTGGTTTGCGCAAAAGTTATAACGTCTGCAAAACAGGGGATCGTTTTATGGCATTTTCATTGATATTTTATCAGCGATTTTTATCATGACTATGACATTATGGCAGACACATTGGACACTTTTGGCACAATTTTGGGACCATTCACATTTATACAGCGATCAGTGTGATTAAAAATGCATTGATTACTGTGTAAATGTGACTGGCAGTGAAGGGGTTAACCACTAGGTGGTGCTGTAGGGGTTAAGTGTGTCCTAGGAAGTGATTCTAACTGTGGGGGGGAGGAGCTGTGTGTGACACGTCATTGATCACCACTCCCGATTACAGGGAGCGGTAATCAGTGACTGTCACTAGGCAGAACAGGGAGATGCTTGTTTACAAAACTGATGCAGCCATCACATCTATGTAGCAAGCTGCAATATAATTAATGCTTGCTTTTAGGTTTAATATCACTTTAACAATCAATTTTGGAAAAAAAATTACTTTACAATCCCTGTTAGTGATCTTTCTGTTGGGTGGTCAGGAGGAGATAAAAATAAGTCACTGAGCTATGGTTTTACCCACACCTAGTCGCTCATTTGAACTGTCCCAATACAGCTGGATGGGGCTATACATATTGTATATTGGTGCTTTGCATCAGTGGTATTTTGAACTCGGGGTGTAGAGTTTGACAGGTGGTACCACCTGTCAAACTCACTGGTTTTAGGCATTATAGCGCCTCCTCCCTGCCTGATAAATGCCCTCTTAAATGTAATCTGAACAGGGATTGCACTTCAGAGGGCACCACACTCCACAGCGAATGAGAAAGACCCCTTAGAAATTGTGACAGACTGTCTGACACTCTGCCTAGGTATCTCTGCAAACTATAGCTTCCTCCACTCTGGAAACAGAATATAGCAAATTTACCTCAAGCATCAGACAGCACCAATGTTGGAAAAAAACAGGACTTGAATCCAAAGTAAAACTTCTCCAAAGGTCCCCCAGACACAAACCTCCCAAAGAATAAAGCTCCCTCAGATGCCAGGGCCCACAGTCAGTAAGCAAGAGACTAGCATGCAGTCCCCTCCAAAAGCCCCTGTCCTGTTTGGGTCTGTCACATTTCTCCCTCCTAGATTTTAGACTAACCAAGTCCCAGGCCTCCACCTGGCCTGGACCTGCGATAGTCAAAGAGTCAACCCACATAGCCGATTCACATGATTTCCATTCTTGGCCGCAGAGAAGAGTTGTCATTGGTAAGTGTGGGACAGAGATCATGGACCCTCTGTCCCGCTGCCAATGCTTCATCTGGGAAGTCTTTAGCATTAAGACCTCAGTCTGCTGCTGGGGAGAGGGATCGACCACTCTGACTCCCTGGAGCCATGAAGACATGGTGGGTGCTAGACAGAGGCCAGTGGAACTCTGCCCTGTTGGCAGCGCTTCAGCTGGGCAACCCACATCCTCTGCTCTGGTTAACTTTTGGGGAGGGAGGGCGGCTTCCTCTGTTCCCACACTGTGGATCAGCCGCTGTGGAGGGAGGACATCCATCTCCTCTCCTGGACTGTGGAACTGCAGCTGTGGAGATGAACCAGCTGCTCCATCTCCCATATCTCTGCCCAGACCAGTCTGTTTAAGCCATCCACTCCTTGTGCGGTTGTTCCTCCAATAACAGCACCAGCACTTTGTACTGTGACCATTACCTTTCCTAAATGGAGGAGAGAATTATTTACCGGAGACGCTGCTCTCGGTCTAAGTGGAGGACAGAATCATACTATCCCAGTAAGTCCTGCAATGACACTGGTCATCTGTGCTGCATTCACATTTCTCGCAGCCTCCTTTTGAATTCCTCTTCCATGGTGGCTGGTATCTGTACCTCTCCTCTTTTGCTAATCCGATCTTGGATCCCGGTGATGGTTTGGATGTCATAGTCTGCAGGAAGCATCCCACTGCTTTCACAAAATGTGACAAACTGCTTGACACCTGAGTCTCTCTACCAAACTACAGCTTCCTCCACTCTGGAACCAGAATATAGCACAATTTACCCCAAGCATCAGACAGTACCAATGTTGGAATAAAACAGGACTTTAATCCGAGTTAAAATTACTCCAAAGGCCCCCCAGACACACACCTCTCAAAGAATAAAGCCTCCTTAAATGCCAGTGTGATGGACTCCGGACACCCTGTTGGGTATTTCCATCAAGAAGCTGCTTCCCAAGTCCTGGGACTTATTATCATAACAATGACCTTGCTCCCCCAAAGGACTAACTTATGCATAAGGAGCCAAAAGCAATTAGTGACCAGCTCTGTCTGCATAACTTAAGAACACATTGAAACACAGAGTTCTCCAGGCAATGGTACTCTTAATGCCCAAAGTCCGTGACAGCCAGGTCCCATAGTCAGTAGGCTAGCCTGCAGTCCCCTCCAAAAGCCCCTGACCCGGTTGGGTCAGTCAAAGAAATTTGTTAGCTCTATAAAAGTTACCCAACCTGCTCCTTCAAATTTTCTCAACACTGTGGTGGAAAACAAACGTTGATTTGACTCCATTAACGATTAGAAAATAAACAAACGTTCTTAAAATGAAAAACAAGATTGTGAAACTATGGAACAGCGCTCAAGTTAAAGGCTAAAGCTGGCTATACACAGATTTTGAGACAAAATTTTCAGAAGTCGTATGAAATCCTTTGTACACTCTAAGCCCTTGTACACACGGTCGGAGAATCCATCGGAATGTGTCCTATCGGACCGTGGCGTCGGATAATCCGACTGTGTGTGGTATGCATCGGACTGATTCCATCTGAATATCCATCGGACCCAATTTTCCAACATGTTGGAAATATTTCCCGACCAACTGGGCCGATCGGACATACTCCGATCATGTGTAGCGAATTTTGATCGGACCAAGTGCCACACATGCTCAGATCAAATTCCTACATCAAAACTATTGGCTACTAGCCTGAATGTAGTCCCATCGTAATGAAATTACGTCATCACGTTCTGAAAGATCGGATTTTTCGACAACTTAGTCCGACCGTGTGTATGCAACAGTTTCGGACACAATCCGTCGGACTAAATCCGACGGATTTGGTTGGCAGAATCTCCGACCGTGTGTAGAGGGGCTATGACTTGACGAATGTCATTCAAAAGTACTTCAAAATCCAGTTTGCTTTTAACATTTGATTTTGGAACAAATGGACTTTCCCAAATGAAACCTACAGGGTTCTTATTCCCCCTATATTTTCATCTGGTGATCTTTACTTTAATAGACGAAGCTGTCCAGGCAAAGTAGCAGTTGAGACAAACCATTTAACACTGACAGGGCTCCTCAAAATGTTCAGCTTTTCAGCTTTTATGTATTTATGTAAAACTTTTATCCCAAAACAAATCTCCTTATAATCTGACCCAGCTGACTGTTTCTATTTTATTCTTCTGTCTTTATTCTGTGTTCCCAGTTTACCAGATTGATACCAACAAGGAGGTTTTAACCATTTCCTGTTCAGTCCCTGAAAAGTGGTATATACTCAGTTTGAACACATTTGTGTATCCTTAATGAAGGCACAATGAGAAACAGAGTCAGGTCTCCCCTTTACACCTCCTGAATGGGAAGATGTGCTCAGTAACGTGCTAAAGAGTACCTGTTCAATCTCAGCCTGACCACTAAAAAACAACCCCACACCATAATCCCCCCCCCACCCACCAAATGATTTGGACTAGTGTACACACAAGGTCCATAAGGACATGGATGAGCGAGGTGGAAGAACTTAACTGGTCTGCACAGAGTCTTATCCTCAACCCGATAGAACACCTTTGGGATAAATTGGAGTGGAGAGTGCAAGCCAGGCCTTCATGTCCCCATCAGTGCCTGACCTCACAAATGCCCTTCTGAAAGAATGGTCAAACATTCCCATAGACACACTCCTAACCTTGTGGACAGCCTTCCCAGAAGAGTTGAAGCTGTTATAGCTGCAAAGAGTGGGCCAACTCAATACTGAACCCTACAGACTAAGACTGGAATGCCAATAAAGTTCATGTGTGTGTTACCAATACATTTGATAATATAGTGTACAACTAAAGGCAAAACTTTTATTTTAGTTTTGGACAGAGTGGAGAGGGATTAGAGCAAAATTAGGTTTTGATTGCTGTCTGTGTCCCACATTAGGAAGATTTACCCTCTCTATTTTTTCCTGTCCATCATTATTGAAAGTAAAAGAAAAACCCACATTTGGGGTTATTTCCAGAAAAGTAAAGGAAGGGAAATCTTCCAGTGGCGACACTAGTTCTGGTAAGCAGGGGGGCCCAAAGTGATTCCCTTAATTTCCAGGGATTTCCACTCACTTCCTGTTTTGGCTATGGGACGGGAAGAAAAAACCTTTTGCCTACAGTTCTACTTTAATTTACGATGAAGTGGATTTTTAATAGAAAACATAAGTCAACTTCTGAAAACATAAATTAAAAAAAGTAAAACAAAATATGAGGAGAAGGCTAATCATTTGGTTCTTATCTTCTATCAATTCAGTGAGTTCCTTTGCTTGTTTTGAAAACTGAGAAACAGACGTAGTGAAGGTATTCGACTAGGCTGAGCATAGCATGCCAGACCTCCATCTCCATGTGCTACCTCCAAGTAACTGATAATATTATTGTCAACAAGACGTGGGTGGGAAATAAAAGCTGGCAGCTAATCAGGGTCTCAGTTGCATCTCACGCCTCTCTCCTCTCAGCTAAACTTCATCGCTGCCTTCCACTCTCATAAATTACTGTCTCATTTGCAACGCACAGCACTTACTCTTTCATGGCTTTAAAGAAATGTCTTGTAAGGAACAATCATTATTAATGGGGTGCTTTTGTGCTGCTGATGGCACGTGGGAACAGAGGTGATCTTTGTGTCGCCATCGGTCCACTTCAAGATTAATATTAATCTCTGTTGCACTGGCAGATTCATTGGCACTTTGTCAGATGGATGTGTAATAATGAGGAGCCTACCCCGAGATGTCATAATGATTGTTTCACGTTCATGGTGGTTTATTTATTTATTTATTTATTACAGGTATTTATGAAGCGCCGACAATTTACGCAGTGCTTTATATATATTATACAGATATGCAGTACTTTTTTTCCCAGAGAATAGGTGCAGGTACTCTCCTCTTTCGAGTCACCCCCCGTGTCTCTGATCCCTACCCACCTCCGAGCAACATCTCTCGGTTCCACCCCCTACCCACCTCCTAGCACCATCCCTCGGTTCCACCCCCTACCCACCTCCTAGCACCATCCCTTGGTTCCACCCCCCTACCCACCTTCGAGCACAGTCCCTCGGTTCCACCCCCTACCCACCTCCAAGCACCATCCCTTGGTTTCACCCCCTACCCACCTCCGAGCACAGTCTCTCAGTTCCACAACATATATATGTTTTAAGAGTGGTAATATATATATTTTTTCACACAAGTTAGCGCAATCCATTTACCAAATTATTTTTAACATTCTATCCTTGTGGTGGCATGTATTCATGATTGCAGCAAACTAGGTTGGTGATTTCATATTTTTAGTTTTTTTGCGCCGGTAGAATACCTTTTTTAGGTTCTACCACATACCCACCTCTGGGCACCGTCCCTTGGTTCCACCCCTTACCCACCTCTGAGCATTGTCCCTCAGTTCCATGCCCTATCCACCTCCGAGCACCGTCCCTTGGTTACACCTCTTACCCACCTCCGAGCACCATCCCACGGTTTCATCCCCTACCCATCTCCAAGCACCATCCCATGGTTCCATCCCCTACCTACCTCTGAGCAAAGTCCCTCGGTTCCACCCCTTACCCACCTCCAAGCACTGTCCCTCGGTTAAACCCTCTACCCACCTCTGAGCTCCGTCCCTCTGTTTCACCCCTTACCCACCTTCCAGTTCTACCCCTTTTAGAGAATACACAAAGTATAATTTTGTGCTGCTAAAGCAGCCCATACATTAGTTCATTTTTTTGTTCAACCAGCATGCTAAATGAAAACAAAACTCGATAATGCTACCCAACTTTCATGTATATTGCACATAATTTCTTTACCATTTATGTTGGATGATCTATAGTATATTTAAAGGACATCAATTGTGTCATGTTACACTTTTTTTGGTTTGGTTATTTTTTAAAGGGATAGCGCCCCACATTCTTTTATCTATTAGGACCATGATTGACCCTATAATAACAAGGGGACACAAGAGGGCACATGACTAAGTTTATAAGAGTTGAAAATAAAGTAACATTTTGATATTTATATAAAGTAAAGCTCCAGGCACACATTTGTCTTTATACATTTTATACCTTTTTTTATACCTTTTTTAGACATTTTTTATTGTAAAAACGTTATCTCTAGCCTTGTGTGTTGGACTGTAAATATAAATGGTCCACATTTGTATATATGGGAGGGTTCAGTTATTGCTTCACTTCTGGACTTCGGGGAAGCGATCCCAATGTTTAATTACCATCATCTCCCCTTCTCCATTCACAGAACGCCTTGTATTTTTGGAAAGGTTTACTGTGACAGGGGCTTTTGGAGGAGACTGCAGGGTAGCCAGTTGCCCACTGACTATGGGCCCTACCTTTTGAGGGGGCTTTATTCTTGAGGGGTGTGTGTCTGGTGCACCCTTAGAATGGTCTTGCTTTTGATTTGGACCCCTGTCTCCCTGAAACACACAGACTCTGAGAACCAAGGACCTAGTTTTGTTTTGTTTTAGTATACACTATAGCAACAGAACAGTAACAGAACTGGGACACCTTTGGCCACTCCAAAGAGAATAGTAATGTGGCGTGCATAGTGCCTCCTCACCCTGCTATCAGGCCCTGTTCTGAGCCACATTCCTGTCTGAATATTGTGTCTGGGTTTTAGGTGGACTGAAACCCGAACCTGTGATTCAAAACCCAAACTGTCTGGGTGAATGCCAGACAGGTGGCAACCCTACTAGGACCTTTATCCCCAAATCAGCGATGGCTGCTTCACCCCCTCCTAGACTGTGAGACTTAGGCCGCGTACACACGGGCGGACTGTTCGCCCAACTTTGTCCGTCCAACAGTTTCGGCAAACAGTCCGCTCAAAATTAGCATGGACGGACATGGCCACACACGACGAACGAACAGTTTGCTGAAACCGTGCGCGATGACGTGAACGGCACGTACGACGGGACGAAAAATACGACGTCCTATACACTGCATTATAGCTTTCGGCGTGAAAATCCTTTCTGAGCATGCGCGCAACTTTGTTTGACGAACAAGCCTACACATGAGCGGACTGTTCGCTGAAACAAGGTTTCAGCGGACAGTTTTTTGGAAATTCCGAAAAACCTTGTCCGTCCAACTGTCCGCTGAAACTGTCCGCTAAAAGCCCACACACGAGCGGACTGTCCGCCCAAACACTGTTCAGCGGACAAAGTTGGGCGAACAGTCCGCCCGTGTGTACGCGGCCTTAGAGCAAATATTAAGATAATCAGCTTAAAACAGCTCAATACTAGAGTCTTCTGCTATAACCTGTTTACTAAGATGTCTTTCTCCCATGGTATCTTTTCACTATTTTTTTTGCCTCCTGGGTGTGAATTCTCATTATTAATTGAGTCACCTATTGTTTCTGTCTGTCTGTTAATCTTTTACAGCTGGAGACAGCCCTAGGTCTTCTTGCTGGGGAACTGGTGGGCACCAAGTTACCTAGACCTTTCTAGGTGACTAGTTAGCTTACTGTTTAATTAGATTACTGTTTATGTTAGCTGTTCCTTAGCCTCTGTTAATTATCCTACATAATCCTACATTTACATAACGTGATCAAGCGCTTATCTGATTTTGTGGGGTGTATATTTATTCTGTGCGAGTTTACAATAAAGTGTGTTCCAGTTTGCACCTAAGCTAGTGTTGTCTAATTCTTGGGTGCAATATTCAACGATAATACCTGGTTCCTGGTTCCAGACTGGAGGAAGCTGTATACTGACGGAAGCACCCAAGAGTGGTGCCAAGTGGTCCATCGCATTTACTGAATACACATCATTCTGAGAATGGAGAAGAAGCGATGAGGGAAGTTAAATGTCTGGATCACTTCTATGTATGAGAGTCGCAGCTCTACCCACAGCATGCTGGAAGTACAGCAATAACTGAGCTTTCCCACATATAAAAATGTATAAATTAATTATAGTTATAGTACAAAACACCTGCCTATAGGTAACTATTTTAACAAATAATAAATTATAAAGATGAATTTGTGCCTGGAGTTCCGCTTTATTTATTTATTTTTTAATTCATAGGTGCAGTCATTTTAAATCATCTTCTTTGTTTACATGTTTAAATGTCTATGGCTTTAATACTTTCTGAGTCACTGGCCTGGAACAAGCGTGTAGCAAATGGTTCCAGAGTAAAGGAAAAACACCTGATCTGTATATTTGTTCCAGGTCAGTAATTCAAGCATTAATGCCATTGGACCAGCATGGCTGCCAGGCAGAGGGAAAGCCTTTCCACTTTAAGCCAATCCATTCCAAGTAGCAAATTAGTCTGACTGAGGTTTTAAATGTGACGTGATGAGTAATATTTTAAATGGTTAAATCAAAATGATAATAACATAAATACTAATACTAATAATAATAATAATAATAATAATAATAATAATAAAAAGAAGAATAGGAAATATAATATTATTATGAAATATTATATTTTTATACACCGATCAGTCATAACTTCATGACCAATGAAGTAAAAACCATTGATTATCTGTTTACAATGGCATCTCAAAGTCGGGAAGATATATACGAAAGCAAGTGAACATGTTGTCCCTGAAGTTGATGTGTTGAAAGCAGAAAAAAATGGGTATTGCAGATTGCTGTGTATGGGACTGCGTGGCCGCAAACCAGTCAGGGTGACCATGCTGACCCGTGTCCACAGACAACAGTGCCTACACTGGGCATGTGAGCATCAGAACTGGATCACGGAGCAATAGAACAAGGTGGCCTGGTCTCTGAATCATGTGTGTTTTTACATCATGCGGATGGCCGGGTTGCGTATGTGTTGCTTACCTGGGGAAGAGATGGCACTAGGATGCAGTATGGGAAGAAAGCAAGCCGGCGGAGGCAGTATGATGATTTGGGCAATGTTCCGCTGGGAAGCCTTGGGTCTGGCCATTCATGTGGATGTTACTTTGACATGTACCACCTACCTAAATATTGTTGCTGACCAAGTACACCCCTTTGTGGAAACAGTATTCCCTAATGGCAGTGGCCTCTTACAGCAGAATAATGTGCCCTGCCACACCTCAAAAATAGTTCAAGAAACACATCAATTGAGGAACACATCAACAAGTTTGAGGTTAACTAATGCAGCGTACACACGTAGCAGACTATCCGGTGGACTTAGACTGGCGGACTTTCCGCCGGACTGTCCGCCAGACTTCCGGACTTTCCGAACGAGCTACCTGCCCACACACGGCACTTTTGTGGTGGACTAATACGGCGTACTAAGTCCGCCGGACTATCCGCTGTACTTTTGAAATAAACAGACTCGCCCACACACGTGGAGGAAAGTCTGCTCATTTTGAGCGTGACTCCAGGTAGCCGGGGCCAGCGAAGGAGGAGTCGCTGGCCCCGTCACCTGGTATGGACTTAAAGGGGAATCCCTATGCCGAAAAATCGGCGTGGGGGTTCCCCCCAGGTCCATATGAGACCCTTATCCGAGCATGCTACCCAGCCGGCCAGGAAAGGGGATGGGAACGAGCGAGCGCCCCCCCCCCCCCCCTCCTGAGCCGTACCAGGCCACGTGCCCTCAACATGGGGGGGTGTCTTGGGGAAGGGACCTCCGAAGTCGGAAGAAGAGGGCAGCGGCGAAGAAGAAAGCTGGGCTCCTCAGCTAGTGAAAGAGCAGAAGATAGCGGAGGAGTCCGGCGAGAAGACCCCAAAAGACGGAAGAAGACCCCCGGAGCTGTGCAATAAACTATTTTAACCCTTGTGTGTTTTTTTTTTACTTTTTTTCACAGGTGAATGGGTAGGGGTACATTGTACCCCATACTCATTCACATAGGGTGGGGGGCCAGGATGCGGGGGCCCCCTTATTAAAGGGGCTTCCCGGATTCCAATAAGCCCCCCACCTGCAGACCCCGACAACCAACGGCCAGGGTTGTCAGGAAGAGGCCCTTGTCCTCATCAACATGGGGACAAGGTGCTTTGGGGCGGGGTGGGGGGGGGCCACGCTTACTCGTCCCAACCTCCTTTCCTGGCTGGCCGGGTAGCGTGCTCGGATAAGGGTCTGATATGGACCTAGGGGGGCCCCCACACCGATTTTTCAGCGTAGGGATTCCCCTTTAAGTCCATACCAGGTGACAGGGCCAGCGATGCCTCCTTTGCTGGCCCCGACTACCTGGAGACGCGCTCAAAATGAGCGGAAAAGTCCGTTCATTTCAAAAGTATGGCGGACTGGCACACACACGGCCGTACTGTTCGCCGAAATGCGAGTCCGCCGGAGTGGGTAAAAAAAGAGTAAAAAAAGTCCACCGGAGCCCACACAAGGGCGGATTGTCTTCGACTTTTCCACCGGATTGTTTGATCGTGTGTATGAGGCAATAAACTCCAAAATTTTTAGATCTCAATCCAATCAAACATCTTTGGGATGTGCTGAAAAAACAAGTTCAATCCATGGAGGGCCCACCTTGCAATTTACAGGACCTAAAGCAGAGCTCCAGACTCATTCAGAAAAAAATAAAAGTGTCTTTACCTGAGCCAATTTTTCAATTGCCTCTCGGGTGCTGCTGCCGCCATCTCAGCTAAGGGAAACTGCAGAAATGTGGGCCTAAGGTTTTGGTGTTGCCACAACACTGTAAGCCCTCAAAGTGACTCTTGGTGGGCACTGGAGCACCCTGCTGTGAAATTGGAGTGAAATACTAATAATAATAATAATAATAATAATAATAATAATAAAAAGAAGAATAGGAAATATAATATTATTATGAAATATTATATTTTTATACACCGATCAGTCATAACTTCATGACCAATGAAGTAAAAACCATTGATTATCTGTTTACAATGGCATCTCAAAGTCGGGAAGATATATACGAAAGCAAGTGAACATGTTGTCCCTGAAGTTGATGTGTTGAAAGCAGAAAAAAATGGGTATTGCAGATTGCTGTGTATGGGACTGCGTGGCCGCAAACCAGTCAGGGTGACCATGCTGACCCGTGTCCACAGACAACAGTGCCTACACTGGGCATGTGAGCATCAGAACTGGATCACGGAGCAATAGAACAAGGTGGCCTGGTCTCTGAATCATGTGTGTTTTTACATCATGCGGATGGCCGGGTTGCGTATGTGTTGCTTACCTGGGGAAGAGATGGCACTAGGATGCAGTATGGGAAGAAAGCAAGCCGGCGGAGGCAGTATGATGATTTGGGCAATGTTCCGCTGGGAAGCCTTGGGTCTGGCCATTCATGTGGATGTTACTTTGACATGTACCACCTACCTAAATATTGTTGCTGACCAAGTACACCCCTTTGTGGAAACAGTATTCCCTAATGGCAGTGGCCTCTTACAGCAGAATAATGTGCCCTGCCACACCTCAAAAATAGTTCAAGAAACACATCAATTGAGGAACACATCAACAAGTTTGAGGTTAACTAATGCAGCGTACACACGTAGCAGACTATCCGGTGGACTTAGACTGGCGGACTTTCCGCCGGACTGTCCGCCAGACTTCCGGACTTTCCGAACGAGCTACCTGCCCACACACGGCACTTTTGTGGTGGACTAATACGGCGTACTAAGTCCGCCGGACTATCCGCTGTACTTTTGAAATAAACAGACTCGCCCACACACGTGGAGGAAAGTCTGCTCATTTTGAGCGTGACTCCAGGTAGCCGGGGCCAGCGAAGGAGGAGTCGCTGGCCCCGTCACCTGGTATGGACTTAAAGGGG
Source organism: Lithobates pipiens (assembly GCF_037356315.1). Classification (NCBI taxonomy): domain Eukaryota; kingdom Metazoa; phylum Chordata; class Amphibia; order Anura; family Ranidae; genus Lithobates; species Lithobates pipiens. The sequence continues at coordinate 297,866,051 of NW_027507785.1, forward strand.
AATCCCTATGCCGAAAAATCGGCGTGGGGGTTCCCCCCAGGTCCATATGAGACCCTTATCCGAGCATGCTACCCAGCCGGCCAGGAAAGGGGATGGGAACGAGCGAGCGCCCCCCCCCCCCCTCCTGAGCCGTACCAGGCCACGTGCCCTCAACATGGGGGGGTGTCTTGGGGAAGGGACCTCCGAAGTCGGAAGAAGAGGGCAGCGGCGAAGAAGAAAGCTGGGCTCCTCAGCTAGTGAAAGAGCAGAAGATAGCGGAGGAGTCCGGCGAGAAGACCCCAAAAGACGGAAGAAGACCCCCGGAGCTGTGCAATAAACTATTTTAACCCTTGTGTGTTTTTTTTAAACTTTTTTTCACAGGTGAATGGGTAGGGGTACATTGTACCCCATACTCATTCACATAGGGTGGGGGGCCAGGATGCGGGGGCCCCCTTATTAAAGGGGCTTCCCGGATTCCAATAAGCCCCCCACCTGCAGACCCCGACAACCAACGGCCAGGGTTGTCAGGAAGAGGCCCTTGTCCTCATCAACATGGGGACAAGGTGCTTTGGGGCGGGGTGGGGGGGGGCCACGCTTACTCGTCCCAACCTCCTTTCCTGGCTGGCCGGGTAGCGTGCTCGGATAAGGGTCTGATATGGACCTAGGGGGGCCCCCACACCGATTTTTCAGCGTAGGGATTCCCCTTTAAGTCCATACCAGGTGACAGGGCCAGCGATGCCTCCTTTGCTGGCCCCGACTACCTGGAGACGCGCTCAAAATGAGCGGAAAAGTCCGTTCATTTCAAAAGTATGGCGGACTGGCACACACACGACCGTACTGTTCGCCGAAATGCGAGTCCGCCGGAGTGGGTAAAAAAAGAGTAAAAAAAGTCCACCGGAGCCCACACAAGGGCGGATTGTCTTCGACTTTTCCACCGGATTGTTTGATCGTGTGTATGAGGCAATAAACTCCAAAATTTTTAGATCTCAATCCAATCAAACATCTTTGGGATGTGCTGAAAAAACAAGTTCAATCCATGGAGGGCCCACCTTGCAATTTACAGGACCTAAAGCAGAGCTCCAGACTCATTCAGAAAAAAATAAAAGTGTCTTTACCTGAGCCAATTTTTCAATTGCCTCTCGGGTGCTGCTGCCGCCATCTCAGCTAAGGGAAACTGCAGAAATGTGGGCCTAAGGTTTTGGTGTTGCCACAACACTGTAAGCCCTCAAAGTGACTCTTGGTGGGCACTGGAGCACCCTGCTGTGAAATTGGGCCTTTGTTGGTTGTGGTGGTAATGGTGGTGCTGGTGCAACAATACTATAAGTCCTCACAGTTACTCTCAGTGGGCGGGGGAATGGGTCCTGCTGTGAAATATTATATCAAGAATTGTAATTACATGCCCCTGTTAAACAGGGGCTGAAAAATTGGGCCTTAGGCACTGGTGCTGGTGCCACGACACTGCAACTTCTCCCAGATAATGTAGTTGGAGTGCAGGATTGAGCCCTGCTGCAAAGCATTGCATCAAAAATTGTAATTACATGCCCCTGTTTAACAGGGGCTGAAATTTTGGGCCTTTAGGCACTGATCCTGTTGCCACGACACTGCAACCTCTCCTAGATACTCTAGTTGGACTGCAGGAATGAGCCCTGCTGCAAAGCATTGCATCAAAAATTGTAATTACATTCCCCTGTTAAACAGGGGCTGAAAAGTTGGGCCTTAGGCACTGGTGCCACGACACTGCAACCTCTCCCATATACTCTAGTTGGGGTGCAAGAATGAGCCCTGCTGCAAAGCATTACATCAAAAATTGTAATTACGTGCCCCTGTAAAACAGGGGCTGAAAAATTGGGCCTTAGACAGTGGTGGCGTCACCCAGGACAAAAAATGTTCTTCCAAGCTATCAGCAGGATCATTGAGGAGGAAGAGGATAGTCAGTCAACATAACAGGACAATCACTCAGCATCAGCATAGGCAGTCTTGAAGGGATGTGACATTTAAAAAAAAAAAATATTTGGTTACATCAGATTCAGGTGCTTGGTAACTGGTGGTGATCCAAAGCTGATTCATCTTTATGAAGGTCAGTCGATCAACCGAGTTGGTGGGCAGGTGCACCCTGTGATCGGTTACAAAGCTGCTAGGACCCCCAGATCTTTCTTCATCCTTGTTTCCCCAGAGTTTCTCCCCTAGTGAGTAGTAGTAGTATAGTAGTAGTAGTAGTAGTAGTAGTAGTAGTTTGAGTAGTTTGCATTTGTGTTTTTAGCCCCAAGTGCATTATTTTACATTTCTCCACATTAAAACCACATGTGCCATGTAGTTGCCCACTCCATTATTTTGTTCAGGTCTTTCTGTAAAATTCCTATATCCTCATGTGAAGTTATTGCCCTGTTTATTTTTGTGCTGTCCCCAAAAACTGAGATTGATCTATTTATCCCATCCTCTATATCAGGGGTGCCCAACCATTTTAAGAGCGTGGGCCACTTAAGCAACTTGGTAACCAGTCACAGACAAAAGTCTATTTACATCTGCCACTCTGTAGAATTGAATTGAGGGTCCGATTGGGTAGGGCCGATCGCGTGAAAGGGCTTAAGACTTTCATACTAATGTGCTGTGGTTGCTGTGGTTGTGCCATGGGTGCAGCGTAGCGCACCTGTGTCTATCCTGTGGGTTAACTGAACTTTGCTGAAGACTCTGCCTGTGGCAAAAGCTGTACAGGAAGCATCTGCTTATGAGGCTCTTTTTTCCTCTACCACCAGCTTCATTCACAACACTGATGCTGTGGTATGACGAGTTGGCAACCTGCAATCTGGGCTTGCTAACCCGCCATTCCAGAGAAGAAGGTCACAGGCCACATCAGAGGGCTCCACGGGCCACATGTGGCGCCCGGACCACTGGTTGGCCACCCCTGCTCTATATAATTTATAAATAAATTAAACACTTACCTACTTACCACTCCAGACCAGTCTGAGTACACATTATTTATCACTACCCTTTGGATGCGCCTCTGTAACCAGTTTTCTATCCAAGAACAAACCTTATGGTCCATGCCAACAGACCTCAGCTTGTAGATTAAGTGTTTATGGGGAACTGTATCAAATGATTTCCAACGTGAGGGGACTTTCCTAGACAGTTGTCACAGGAATAAGTGTCCCCATTGGAAGATTTCTCCTCTATCATCTATACCTGGTTTGATGGCAACTCAAATTTGGTGATTGGGAGTATAAATGGGTGTGAATCTCCATAACAAAAGCTGACAGGGGTCCTCCTTATTACTCTATCACAAAAAAAGTCTTGCTTTTAGTTATTGTAATGTACCTAATGCTGGAGCCTCACAAGTGAAGTAAGCTTCTCTTACACCTCCGGCTCCGAAATTCTGCTAAAGTGACAGGAATGCCTGAGCACAGATTGAGCCCGAGTGCCTGACTGGTCTTCTGTTGCAGGATGCTGAATAGCATGCTGTGCATTGCTGCAGAGCAAGCTGTACTGGCTAGAACAAGAGATAGGTACAGGCCAGCAGCTTCAGATGCAGGTAACAGAGTCAGGCAATCCAGGTCAGCAACAGAAGGGCAGAACAAGTACAAGCGGAAGGCAGAAGAGTAATCAAGGTCAGGCCTGGGTTAGTAACGCTAGGCAGATGGGCGGTTAGGCAGAAGGAGCAGGCAGAGACTAAATCCAAAGACAAGCCAGGGGTCAGTACAGGCAACGTTCAGGCAGATTCAGAAGCAGATCAAGTCAGTAACAGGGAATCAACACAGGAATGGGGATAGGCCAAATATCCCCCTGTTCGGTTCGCAGAAGAACTCCCGAACGGTGAACCCTATTGAAATGTATGGGAGCTCAACAGGAAAAACCAAAAGTGCCCATTTTGAAGGCTTATATGCAAGAAATTGGTCATAAAATTGGTGTGTGGGTCTGGGTACTGCCCTGGGGGACATGTATCAATGCAAAAAAATATTAAAAACTGTTGTTGTTTTTTTAGGAGCAGTGATTTTATTTATGCGTAAAGTGCAACAATAAAAATGAAAAATTCCTTAATATAGTGCCTGGGGGGTCCCCTTAATGTGTCTGTAAAGTGGTACATCTTTAGCAGGCATAAAACATGCTGCAGCAAAAATTAGGTTTCTAAAGGGAAAATCAAATCACATTTAAAATAACTTGCGGTTGCAATTGCCAGCACCTGGCTGTTGAAAAATAAAGAAAAAATGTATTAGGCTCCTCCCCTTCAGTCCATACCAGGCCCTTCGGGTCTGGTATGGATTTGGAGGGTAACCCCACGCCAAAATAAAAAAAAAAATGACATGGGGTCCCTCCTAAAATCCACACTAGACCCTTATCCGAACATGCAGTCAAGCAGCTCAGGAAAGGGGTGGTGCCCATTTTGAAGGCTTATATGCACGCAATTGCCCATAAAATTGGTATGTGGGTCTGGGTACTGCCCTGGTGGACATGTATCAATGCAAAACATTTTTAAAACTATTGTTTTTTCAGGAGCAGTGATTTTAATTATGCTTAAAGTGTAACAATAAAAATGAAAAATTCCTTTAAATATAGAGCAAGCCCCCCACCCCAAAGCTACTTGTCTACATGTTGATGGGGACAAGGGTCTCTTCGCGATAACCCTGGGCTGTGGTTGTTTAGCTCTGCAGGCAGGGGCTTATTGCAATCTCATAGCCCCCATTAACAAGGGGGCCCCCAAATCTCGGTGCCCCCCCCCTTATGTGAATGAGTATCGGCTGCATTGTACCCCTACCCATTCACCAGAAAAGTGTCAAAAAGTAATACACACAAGAGGTTGTTTTTGACAAATCCTTTATTAAAAAAGAAAAAAATAGTGTCCCCTAATGTAAATCAATCGTCAATCACACTACCCGCCGGACCCGAAAAAAAATATAAAAAATTTAAAAAACCTTCACTTTCTGGGAGGCATGCCGCTGAATGCCTGCTCTCTACTTTGACATTTCATATATAGGTAAGTGTGGCCCCACCCTCTACATCACGGACTGGTGCATGCTGGGTATGTGATACCAGCCAAACATCCAACGTGTTTTGGAGGCAACAACACTCCACTTTCATCAGGAGTCGACACAAGAAAAAACAAGGATGGATCCTCCATTGCTGCTCAGCAGGCAGTTGTCTCATTAATCTATGAGGAGAGGTTAGTACTGGTGCGTGTAGGAAAAGAAGAGAAATTTAACAAAAAGTGTCTTTTACTGGTCTCTTTACACTTGCTCCAGAGGATATAGCTCTAATCTTGTAGAAGGGAGATAAGGGTACTGATCCCCTCCCTCCCCCTGCCCTCCCCCCTTTTTTTTCCTGTCCCCCAAACGTCCACCCAATATGGGTCATTTCTTTTCTTTGCTGTTGTTTTCTCTTTTTGTTGTTTCGTTTGGTCTTATATTGTTTGGCTGTTTTGAAAAATTAAGTCCAGTTAAGGTGTTATGGACACAATAGTTATCCATATGCAATGTTCAAGGACATGGAGTCTGACTTTTTGTCTGATGTATTTCTTCAGGATGTGTGTGTACTATGAGTTGTATCTCTTGGTCAGCTCTGATTACTGTTTTTCCCACATTTTTCAGTGGGAACTTTACTTAAATAAGTAATTTAAATAAGGAAAAGGCTAAGGCTGAATCCAAGCTAAGTTCCCTTTCAAACAAGAGGTCTGGACCCAATCAAACCCTCCATTCTCCTCTATAGGTAGTTGGATGTAAATGGACCTGCTACCTCCAGGTCTGATCCGCTCTGGCAAAGAAAAAAAGTAAGGGGATCCATTCTCTTGTGTCTGGCCAGATTGGATTGGAGGGCAGTCAAGTGTAAACAGACAGCTGGACCATTTACATCTGGCTGCCCAAAGAGCAGGACGGGCTGTGTCTATGTCCACTCAGCTCAGCAGGGAATCAGCAGATGGATCCCCTTCTGGGCAAAATCAGATCCAGCCCATGTGACAGGGGCCTAAGGGTTACCATATACTTCCTAGCCTGAGATGCAACTTTGTCCACCATTGTTGATTTAAATCGACTCCTGCTGCAGCCTCTCACATTGTGACTTGCAACTCCTCCAGCGGGGCCTTTCCTTTTCCCCAGCCAACCAGATAAACAAGTTTCTTTAAGGACATTTCCAGATGAACTAGGTCTATAAGGATATTTCCCTCTTCCTTCAGAAGATGCACCTCAAACTGATTCATCAGTTACTGGGTCCAGAGGAGGGTGGGGCCCCCATGCCCAGTGCTGAGGACAGGAAGAAAAATACTTGATTTCACTACTGGAAGAAAACTCCAGTGGGGATGAGATGGAGAACCCTCTAGAAGATCCTTGGAGGAGACAGGCTAACCTCACCATCAGGTCTGTCAAGATGCCACAGTTCATGAGGAACCACTGGTTGGGAGTCTTCCTGGACTTAGTAGAGGAAGATTTTAACAAAGTAAGATAGGATGGTACTTTAGGGGATAACCTTTCACCTGAGGAGAGGAATGCCTTAAGAGAATTTAGTGAAGCCCCAAATTTAATTATAAAACCAAGTGATAAGGGAGGGAATGTTGTCCTTTTATCTGAAAAGTATTATGTGGACGAGATTCTGAGACAACTATCTGATCAATCTACGTATGTGAGACTTAAGACCAATCCCTTCCCACTAGTTATAGGTTCACTTAACTACAAGCTTCTTTTTGCTTTTGAGGCATCCCTCCTCACCAAAAAGGATGCCCTGATTAAGGGAATAATGATGGAATTGCCCACCTATGTTCGCAACACATGTAATGTCCTGACTAGGATAGCTGGGGTGGAGGTACCAGAGGGCGCCATACTTGTTGGTATTGATGTGGATTCCCTCTATACCTCCATCTCCCATCACTGTAGTCTAGCCACGGTGGCCCATTTTTTGGAAAATGAAATACACCTCCATGGCATCAAAGGATGAATTTATTTTGGAGTTGTTGGAATTTGCCCTCAATCATAACTGTTTTCAGATTTTGGGGCAAACTATCAGCAAAAAATAATAATGGGTGCATCCATAGGGGCACCTTGAGCACCCACATATGATTGTCTCCATCTTGGGTGGTGGGAGGAGACCCTTGTTTACCATTCACCAATATACCTTGACCACGTAAGTCTGTGGCTGAGGTACATCGATGATATCCTGGTGGTCTGGAATGGTGGGATCCAGGAGTTGCATGATTTTATATCTGAGCTCAATATTAATGATAAAAACATCAAATTTACATATACATGGGTTCTCAAAACCTTATCTTTCCTTGACATCCTGATCACCACCAATGGTGGTAGTTTGGAGACATTTAGACATTTAGAAAACCCACTGCGGCAAATACACTACTTCAGGCCTCCAGCATTCATCTGCCATTGCTTATTAGAGGGATTCCAACTGGACAGTTCCTCTATATTCGCAGAAACTGCTTAAGTAAGACTGCCTGAGTCACATGAACTTTATCAGAGATTTAGACAGAGGGGCTACTCCCACAAAGCTATCAGAAATGCAAGCAGGAGGGCCTCCTCAACCAAAAGAGGGGACCTTCTTGTTCCTAAACAGACAAATGATTTGTATTCTAAATCTATCATACCCCAACCTTCCCCGGTGAGAATTACCCGCTATGGGGCCCAATGAGAGGAGGTTAGGTCAATTTTGGACAAGCATTGGTCAATCTTGACAAGATCTCCTGGCCTCACCAGTATCATGGGCCCACAACCATTGCTAGTTTCTAGGAGAAGTATGAACCTCAAAGATAGCCTTGTACATTCAGAATTTACTCGTAGTCCATCCAACACCTGGCTGACAAACATTCCTCGTTCCAAAGGCATGTTTCCATTCGGCCATTGCCACATCTGTCAACATGCTTAATGTACAGATAGGTCCCTCGATGCAGATGATAGTAAAGTCTATCAGATCCAACAATGTATTACCTGTAGTACTGAAGAGGTCTTGTATATTCTACAATGTCCATGCCAAAAACTATATGTTGGAAAGTAATTAGTGTAGCGCTAAAAAAAATTACATTTTTTTTTGTGTACAAATATAATATACAAAGTGCCAGTATTGCTAAAGAGCAAAATAAAAGGTGAATAATGAGTGGATATAAAGTCCCAAAGAAAAAATGTGTACAATTAAATGAAACTATAACTTGATATAGTCTATATGGAAGAAATTAACTTCCATTAGTTCTTTCCACTGCAAACAGTCCTCTTAAAATGCCAAATGTGAAAATATGGATGGAAATCTTCCCATGAAATGACACCAAACAGGTGGGGGGACTGTGTAGAACAATGGAAACAGCAACAACAGGCGGTTGACTGAAGTGGTATCAACAATCAATCTTTCACAAGTAAAAGATGGGTACTCTTATCGATGGTGTTGGACCCACCTGTCATACGACAGTGGGCCGGTAAGGCTTGTAATCCCAATGGCACCAATGGGTCCTGGTCAGGCTCTGTAAAATGGATCCTCACTTCTCCTTCTTAGAACTCAAGCGGAACAGGTACTTCTGGTGGGAGTCCTCACCTGGTTGTCTCCAGACTCCAAGGAAGCAGGTATTCGGGACGAAATATATCCAGAAATGAATTTTATAAAAAAACTCATAGGAATGGTATATGGGAAAAAGAAAAAACAAAAAAGCTCCGGATGGTGCACCTTTAATAAACCCCAAAGGGGTTTATTAAAGGTCATAAAATTTATAAATGACACAAAAATATTAAAAGTGATCATGAAATTGAAATAAAAAAGTAAAAGCAATTTGGAGTACATGAGATGCTGGTCCAATGCGTTTCGACACTAAGGGTCTTCAACAGGGGCAAAGTTATAGTTTCATTTAATTGTACACATTTTTTCTTTGGGACTTTATATCCCCTCATTATTCACCTTTTATTTTGCTCTTTAGCAATACTGGCACTTTGTATATTATATTTGTACACAAAAAAAAGCGCTACACTAATTACTTTACATTTTGTTTTGGCTTTATTTGCTTGAGTGGCAGCCGCTGTGCTTTCCTGATAGTACATATTGGGTTAGCGCAGTGTTTTCCCACCTTCACCCCTAAAAACTATATGTTGTCAAGACAAAACGACAGTTACACAATTGCATCGGTGAACACTTGTGTAGTATCAGGAATATTCAAAAAAGCAAGGATAACCCGAAATGGGGCCCCATTGCACAACATTTTAAGAAGTTCCATGATTCCCCTGTTGATGGATTAAAGATAAAGGGCTTTTTTGTTCTATCTTTGCCAAATCGCAGAGGAGATTATGACACAGTCCTTCTGCGGAAGGAAAAGGAATGGATCTACCGTTTACGGACTATGATCTCAAAAGGCTTAAATACAAAACTAAGTCTACAGGTATTCCTTGAACACTAATCATGCTGACTGGGATATGTGGCAGAACTATACCAATCATTTCATTGGGGGGGTAGGGTGCGATTTGTTGCATTACATCCATACTATACACAAGTAACTAATCTACATGTGATCCAAGTTTATGTCCTCCTCTATTTTCACATTTTTTACAATTTTTTAACAATTAATATTACCATACTTTGAGAAAAAAATAAACCTGATTTAAATATTCTGAATGAATTACCCCCTAGCTAGGGAAAACTGGATTGGTCTTGGTACCATGAATCCAAACAAGGTGAATAATGGCACCTTTGTATTAAATGTAACTTTTAAATTATAACACCATTGTTGTAATGCAGTGGCTTTAAAAAAAAAAATTGGAAGGGGAGGAGTATCCCTGTTATAAGCTTGCTAATGAGTCTATTGCATTGTTCTGAAGAAGCTCAGGTGACTGAGTGAAATGCATTAACGCTATGGTGCTATACAGCTCGGCCACCTGGCTACCCACATGCGGTTCCATCTACTGCATCACTCCGCCTAAACATGGAGTAAATCTGGCATCACAGGGAACCACTATCCAGCGCTAACTTTGAAGAGCTGTCTGAAATCCAACATTGGCTAATTATTCATTTAACTGTTTTGAAATATCCAGAGTAAGGTTACCTAAAAACCTGGGAATTCGAATGGTTGTTACACCTCACCGTTATGAACGGATTATGGAGACAAGCAGCATAGTGGGTGAGATCTTGACAAGGGACACTGAAGTCCTGCTACTACAGTGTTTCATTTTTGTATCACATTTATAAGTTCTTACAGTATCAACTGTTGTAACTTTATCTACAAGAGACACTTCCATATATCTCCCCATGGTGAATCTATCTGTTTCTAACATCTAGACTATATCTACCCGCAATCACATATGCGATTATCTCTGGATAGCATATGTCCGCTCTTCCAATGCAGCTAAATATCATAGTTTCCTCTAATCAATATCCCCGCTTCCAATGTTTGACACCACTGTGTGCCTGCAGCAGACTGATGGTGTCATCCCAGTCTAGGTAAAGCTCAAAAAAATACATTTTATTAATAAAAAAAAAAATCATATAGATACTGCATATTATGAAACGTCAGAAATGGATTCATGCACACTTCTAAAGTTATTAAGACGTTCATTTTACCTAAATTTTTGTCCCAATCCTATACTGGCAAAAGCTTAAAAGTCCTGCACTAGTCACTGTATGAAGTTGTATTCTGTCATTTTACCAACGTAACAAAAAAGGAGCTGCCATTGTAATTTTTTTCAAAGAGTCATCTCCATCACTTGCTTACCAAACCTGAAAGGAAACACTAAAAAAATAATAATAAACACATGTTTAGTTGCCTGAATTTTCTCTCCTTGTCATTCTGCCTTTACCTCTGAGATTTCCTTCCTCCCAACATTAATCTTTTCTTGTCAAAGACACGGCCACCAGGGATAAGAAGACCAGTGTGTTGAGTTTGCATGGTGACCATGTGCAGTGACTCTCTAGTTGGCTTGGCACAATAAAAGGCTAACACTCTGGTAATGTTACAAAGGTTTTGGGGGGGCCATGGTTTTTGTTTCTTGTATTATGCATAGGGGATATACATCAAATTCCTGGGAATACTCTCTGGGATGACAAACGTTTATTGGTAGTACAAAATGTGTTAGATATATTTGCCAGACAAATGTAAAAATAGCCCGAAAAGCTATGTCAGGGGAGGCTTTGACATGGGAACATTTTTAGACATTAGAGTTATATAATCCTATATATTTAATATTGAGTTCCAGCTTGAATCTACACCTCAGCTAGCACCAGCTTCATGGCAGTAAACCGTATCTCACGCAAAAAGGTGCACAGATAAATGTTTAATTGTAAAAGCTCAGGAGGACCCAACAAGCATAGCCGAAGGTCTATTTGTACTGTGGCACCCATGGCGTCATGCTAAAAGTTTATTATTTTCTCCCGGTAAGCATGTATTTGTGTGCAGGAAGGATCCAAGGGGCCTTGAAACTTAGGGCATACTGGTTTTTAAGACAATAACAGAATTTGTGTCAAATATATACGATAATATATAAAAAGATGGCTAAGCTTATCAGTAGACTTGTGCACAATGGAAAATTTCGTTTAGTTTCGGTTCATTGTCATTCGTAAAATACATCATTTCATTCTGTTATATTCGTTATGTTACGTTAATAAGTTTTCGTATAATTCTTTATTATTCGTAGAGTGTCTAATTCATTCGTTCGTATTCGTTGAAATTCGCTATTTATGTATGTATAGACATTCGTGATAATGATTTGTAGTTTGGAAAGTCGTTTGTTTATTGAATCTTTTAACACACACAATGACAACGTCTCTTCTCCTCGGCTCAAATACAATACAACACCCTTCTAACTCAGTTCTCAGGAATGCACTTTGCCAGTAATCCATCCTCCGGCACAAAATTAATTAGCTGATTGGACTATAAGATTTACTTTGAGCTGACCTTTTGTTTGATTAGATCTTTAACCACTTGAGGACCGCCGTATTGCCAATGTACGTCAGCACAATGGCACAGGCAGGCACAATCACGTACATCTACGTGATTGCCTTCCAGCGGGTGGGGGGTCCGATCGGACCCCCTCCCGCTGGTTACGGCGGTCCGATTCGGTCCAGGAGCGCTCCGTGATGAGGGGATGGCCGTTGGTTTTCGGCCACCCCCTCTGGATCGCTCCTGGCCAATGAGAAGCTTCCTCCCCTGTGTATTGTTTACACAGGAAGGAGGAAGTGATGTCATTCTCCTCGGGGCGGTCTTTTTGACCGGACTACGAGGAGAAGACAGAAAGTAAGTGTGCACCAACACTACACTGACATGTAGGTACACACAGGCACACAAACCCCCCCCGACCCCCCCCCCGATCGCCCCCCGATCCCCCCCCGCCCCCCCTCCCCCCCTCCCCCCCCAGTCACAGTGTCACTGATTGCATTGATCATTTCTTTACTGATCAATGCATTCAGTGTCAGTTGTGACAGTAAAAACTGTCAGGACAGTTAGTGTTAGGTCCAGGGTAGCCCCCTATCACCCCCCAATAAAGATTTAACCCCCTGATTGCCCCTAGAGTTAACCCTTTCACCCCTTTTGCCAGTGTCACTAAGCGATAATTTTTCTGATCGCTGCATGTGTCGCTAGGTAGCTAGTTATTTTTTTAGGTTCACCGCCAGGTTTTTATATCGCTAGGTACCCCGATATACTACCCAATAATGGTTTTAACCCCTTGATTGCCGCTAGTTAACCCTTTCACCCCCTTTTGCCAGTGTCACTAAGCGATCGTTTTTCTGATCGCTGCATTAGTGTCGCTACAGTCGCTAGGTAGCTAGTTATTTTTTTAGGTTCACCGCCAGGTTTTTATAGCGCTAGGTACCCTGATATACTACCCAATAATGGTTTTAACCCCCTGATTTCTGCTAGTTAACCCTTTCACCCCCTTTTGCCAGTGTCACTAAGCGATCGTTTTTCTGATCGCTGCATTAGTGTCGCTACAGTCGCTAGGTAGCTAGTTATTTTTTTAGGTTCACCGCCAGGTTTTTATAGCGCTAGGTACCCCGATATACTACCCAATAATGGTTTTAACCCCCTGATTTCTGCTAGTTAACCCTTTCACCCCCTTTCACCAGCGATCACAGTATAAGTGTCACTGGTGACGCTGGTTAGCCAGTTAGTTATTTAGGTTCCCCGTCAGGTTTTTATATAGCGCCAGGGACCCCCATATACTACCTAATAAAAATTTGAACCCCCTGATTGCTCCTAGTTAACCCTTTCACCACTGATCACCGTATAAGTGTTACGGGTGACTCTGGTTAGTTTGTTTTTTATAGCATCAGGGCACCCACCATTTATTACCCAATAAAGGTTTAACCCCCTGATCACCCGGCGGGTGATATCAATTAGGTTTTAGGGTCAGGGTCTGCGTCGCCCCAGGCAGCGCTAGGTTAGTGCCAGTACCGCTAACACCCACACACAAAGCATACACCTCCCGTAGTGGTATAGAATCTGAACAGATCAATATCTGATCTGATCAGATCTATACTAGCGTCCCCAGCAGTTTAGGGTTCCAAAAAAACGCATTGTTAGCGGGATCAGCCCAAATACCTGCTGGCACCTGCGTTTTGCCCCTCTGCCCAGCCCACCCAAGTGCAGTATCGATCGATCACTGTCACTTACAAAACACTAAACACATAACTGCAGCGATCGCAGAGTCAGGCCTGATCCCTGCCATCGCTAACAGTTTTTTGGTAGCATTTTATATTCAAATCCGGAAGGCAGTGCTTGGTTTTCGGGGTCCCGTACGTGGCTAGGCTCCCAAAAAGTCCCCCACATGTGGTATCCCCGTACTCGGGAGAAGCAGCAGAATTTATTTTGGGGTGTAATTTGACTTCTGCCCATAGCATGTGTGAGCAATATATCATTTAGTGACAACTTTGTGCAAAAAAAAAAAAAGTTTGTAATATTCCCGCAACTTTTGGCAAAATATAAAATATTCCATGGACTCAACATGCCTCTCAGTAAATAGCTTGGGGTGTCTACTTTCCAAAATGGGGTCATTTGGGGGGGTTTTGTGCTATTTTGGCATTTTATGGACTTCGAAACTGTGATAGGTAGTGAGGAGTTAAATCAAAAATTTGCACCCTTAGAAATCCTGAAGGTGGTGATTGGTTTTCGGGGTGCCGTGCGCGACTAGACTCCCAAAAAGTCCCACACATGTGGTATCCCCGTACTCAGGAGAAGCAGCAGAATGTATTTTGGGGTGTCATTTCACATATGCCCATAGCATGTGTGAGCAATATATCATTTAGTGACAACTTGGTGCAAAAAAAAAAAAGTTTGTAATATTCCCGCAACTTGTGGCAAAATATAAAATATTCCATGGACTCAACATGCCTCTCAGTAAATAGCTTGGGGTGTCTACTTTCCAAAATGGGGTCATTTTGGGGGGTTTTGTGCTATTTTGGCATTTTATGGCCTTCGAAACTGTGATAGGTAGTGAGGAGTTAAATCAAAAATTTGCACCCTTAGAAATCATGAAGGTGGTGATTGGTTTTCGGGGTGCCGTGCGCGACTAGACTCCCAAAAAGTCCCACACATGTGGTATCCCCATACTCGGGAGAAGTAGCGGAATATATTTTGGGGTGCAATTCCACATATAACCATGGCATGTGTGAGCAATATATCATTTAGTGACAACTTTTTGTAAAAAAAAATTATTATTTTTTTTTTTGTCATTATTCAATCCCTTAGGACAAAAAAAATAAATATTCAATGGGCTCAACATACCCATCAGCAATTTCCTTGGGGTGTCTACTTTCCAAAATGGGGTCATTTGGGGGGGATTTGTACTGCCCTGCCATTTTAGCACCTCAAGAAATGAGATCGGCAGTCATAAATTAAAAGCTGTGTAAATTCCAGAAAATGTACTCTAGTTTGTAGACGCTATAACTTTTGCGCAAACCAAAAAATATACGCTTATTGACATTTTTTTTACTAAAGACATGTGGCTGAATAAATTTTGCCCTCAATGTATGACTAAAATTTAGTTTATTCGATTTTTCTTATAACAAAAAGAAGAAAATATCTTTTTTTTTCAAAATTTTCGCTCTTTTTCCATTTATATCGCAAAAAAAAAAAATCGCAGAGGCAATCAAATACCATCAAAAGAAAGCTCTATTTGTGGGAAGAAAAGGACGCAAATTTCGTTTGGGTGCAATATTGCATGACCGCGCAATTACCAGTTAAAGCAGCGCAGTGCGAAATTGCAAAAAGACCTCTGGTCCTTAAGGTATTAATTGGTCCGGAGCTGAAGTGGTTAAAGAATTACCAAATTCATTCAAATTCATTTGAATTCATTCAAATTCATTCGTTATATTTCTTTCGTATTCGTTGTTATTCGTTATTTTTTTATTTGGACATTTCAGATACATCCGAATGTCCGAAAGATGCAAAATTCGGCCCAATTTCGATTCGTTACGAAACGAATTGCACAAGCCTACTTATCAGGCAGTTTCAGGAAGACCAATCAGTGGATGGTTGGAGCCTCTTCCCAGGTCTTATCATCAGTAGAACCCAAATTAGCCTCCCACAAAATCATTCCATTAGAAACCTGAGCTTGAACTGTGAGGTCCTGGAGGGCTGTGTAGGTTTCCAAAATGATTTGTTTGGGCGAAGCTCTAACTATAGCAGAAGCCAAATGATTATCTTCAAGTACAGGTCATACAGGCCCGAAAGTGCCTGGTGGATTGCATGTCCAAACTGACGGTGTCAGAAAAGTATAGCATTAAATTACACTTTTAAATCCAAAAAAGATTTGAGCTGCTCAAGCGTTAAGATCTGAGTTAAATGAATTATACAATGTATACACCAAAGCTCAGAATGTGGCACCATATTAAACTCAGGCAAAGATCAATTTTGCCAAAGTGGATGGAGTGTCACTATTAACCCTCAAAACACCTAGTATGGACATAGCTAGAGTAATATAAATTGAAGTTTGGTTGTGTCAAATGTTTTAAGGTGGATCAGTTTGAACCCTTAACATTTAACTGGACACATGTAATGTGTAACTGCACCCAGCAACCTAAAAATATGAGGTTAATGGCGTGTGAGGCAAAACTAGTGTGTTCTGGTATTTCCAGTGATGGCCACTGTTAATACTTCTCCTGTAGGAACAGTTTTAAGGAAGGTTCTTTTCTGTTCCAGCATAACTGTGCCCACTATGTACAAAGCCACCTCCATAAAGATATGGTCTGATGAGTTTTGAGTGGAGAATCTTGATTTGCCTGGAAGATCTCAATTTTGCTGTGCTACTAGTCTTACTGAACACCTTTGGTTTGAATTGGAACCAAGTCTTTTTTTAAATCAGTTCCTGATCTCACAAATGCTCTTTTGGCTGAATGGGCACAAATTCCCACAGACAAAACCCAAACTCTTGTGGTACATCTTCCCAGAGGACTGGAACCTGTCATAGCTGCAAGTTGGGGACCAACTCTATATTAATGCCAATGGTTTTGGAATGGGATCTCCCCTTTAACAAGCTCATATGAGTGTGAATATCAGGCATCCACACACTTTTAGTCATATAGTGTAAAAGTAAGAAAAAAAAGATCAAGAACGTTTTAATTCCTAGACACTACATTCATCAATCTATTTTAGCCATAACGAAACATGGCAGATTTTTATGTGTTGCTGTTTCTTGCAAACTGTGCATCGAACACATCTTTCTAATGGATTTAAGGTCTCTCTGTGTTTTCTGCTAAAACATTTTAACACAGACTTGAACGTTAGAGAATGTCACATTTTGTTGATTGACCAAGAATGAAAAATATATATGTGGCACAAAAGAGATAAGGGTTGAATGAGGTCTTGGCAGTTAGGAGGAATCAGAGAAAAGTGTGAATACACAGGCTCAGCAGTACCAGGCATGGGGACAGCAGGCACAAGAGATATATGCCATACTCAGTAAATTAAGCTTCCATTGTCTTAAAGATAACCAATTTTTCAATGTAATGTTCTGTTAACAGCTACATAGCAGATAATCTTATGGTTTCATGCTTGATCATGGTTGACCATTACTTTTTTTCATCAATAAATTTGATCTTGATAGTTTACCACATCGTGTTTTAGCAAAAAGGCCTAAATGGTGATTTTCAAATATACACCATGTGATATGTCTTATATAACAAATATTACTATAGCCAAGGAACTGCAGAAGATGCCAATGAGCAATGCTTACAACATATGATGGGCAATATACTGTATTATTTAAAGTATGAGTAAAGCCTAAATTTAGTTTGGGTAATAAAAAGAAATTCATCCTCTGTCAGCCCCTAAAATAAAAAAGCAGTATTGAGGATTATACTCACCCTCTCTCATAATACGACTCCCAAAGGACCTGCTTACTGAATCAGTTCTGGGTCCTCTTCTAGATTTAATGATGGCAATCATCACTGCACTAATTTTCTGTTATCCTAGGATATCGAAGCACTGTACAACCCTCAAAATTTCCACTCACCTACTCACATTTGGCTTACATTGGGCAAGTGGAAATTACCAGAGGGCGAGTGTGGAGCAGGGGTGGACTAGGCCAACAGTTTCCTGGCTGATTGCTTCTAGCAGAAGTGATGTGGCCTTTTTGCCGGGGGGCAATTGCCTTCCTGCCCCTCGAGCCACTCTGATGCCCTGTAAAAAAGGCTGCACTGCTTCTGCCAGAAGCGATCAGCCAGGAAGCTGTCAGGAGGAGAGCCAGCCGGATCACACAGAGTGAGGATCACTCACTGTCACACAGCTTGAATATGAAACACTGGATGCTGTCAAACGAAGTCCTGCCTCCTGGACTGGCTCCTATGATGAACAGTACAATGTTTCAATGCCAGTCCAGAAGGTGGGACATGGTTTTACAGTGGCAGGCGTTTCATCTCCAAGCTGTGTTAGAGAGATCCCTGCGCTGTGTGATCCAGCCAGCAATCCTCCCAATTCCTCCCTGTGACCCTTGCTGCATTAATGGGCAACGATGAGGCTGTACTGATGGGCACTAATGAGGCTGCACTTATGGGCACTGATAGACTGCACTGATGGGCACTGATAGGCTGCACTGATGGGCACTGATAGGCTGCATTGATGGTAACAGATGAGCTTGCACTTATTGGCACTGATGAGGCTACACTGATGGGCACTGATAGGCTGCATTGATGGGTACTGATAGGCTGCATTGATGGGCACTGATATGCTTTATGTTAAGATTGTTAAAGTTGTTGTTGGAGGAAGGAACTAACATGTTTCGGGAAACACAGGCATCTGTTATTCTTAGAAGTGTGGAATGCTGAAGTGGTTTTCTGAAGTTTTGTGTTGCTATGACTATTTTAGTGATTTTTACTGTATAGATATAGGAGTGATACATTTTGGTTGCATGTGTTATTTTTGGAGGCTAGAATTCCCCTACTCATAGGATAATTACCTTGTTACACTGGTTCATGAGCTCAGGACAGGAAGTGATGCTACACGAAGTACGGGGAGGGAACAAGGGAGTTGAACAAGCCATGTGCTGAGGACACAAAGGAACTGGTAGAAGCTCTGCAGGACTCCAAGGAGTGAGGAGCAGTCTGGAAGATTCCTGGATTCTGAAAGATGACTCCATCATCATAACGAAAGACTGAAAATAGGAACGTTATCTAGGGATGACACTAAATCTACATTTCAAGTTAAGTCACTTTTACTGTATCCCTCGTGCATACATTATCCATGCAAATTTGCTGGGAAGAATAGTTCGTTTTCTATATTTCTATACAGTATATTTTATACACATTCTGTGATACTTTGTATGCCATGAATTGTTTTTCCTACAAGTGATTGCAGCTTTTTTTGTTTAGTAAATCAAATTAATATATACTACAGAGGTTTTTATGCTTCCTTGCTTTCACTGCAAAGTAACCTAAAAGACGCAAAGCAAAACAGGTTGCAGCACTGGGACGTAAGAGAGAGAGGAGAAACAGCCACTTAAGAGGCAAATATGCATTGAGTTCTATTCCAGGGACCTGTCAGTTTTAAAGCGGAGGTCCACCCTAAAGTGGACCTTCCGCTCATTGGAACCCTCTCCCCCTCCGGTGCCACAATCGGCACCTTTCAGGGGGGAGGGGGGTGCAGTTACCTGGATAATCCAGGTAACTGCACCCACTTCCGGGACAGTTCTCTGCGGAAAGGGGCGTAACTTACGCCCCTTTCCGCAAGTGCCCGCCCCTTCCCGCAAGTGCCCCGCTGCCTGCTGGGAAACACACAGATCCCAGAGGCAGCGGGGAGCGTCCTTATTGCGCAGCGCGATTCGCGCATGCGAAGTAGGGAACCGGGAAATGAAGCCGAAAGGCTCCATTTCCTGATTCCCATACCCAAGATGGCGGCGGCAGGACCCGACAGGCGACCTAGAGATCGGCTTCGGGTGCCGACATCGCGGGCGCGCTGGACAGGTAAGTGTCACTATTTTAAAAGTCAGCAGCTGCAGTATTTGTAGCTGCTGGCTTTTTAAAAAAAAAAAAAACGCGGAGTCCCGGTGGACTCCCGCTTTAAATCTTTAGAGACCCTGAGAATGGTTTGTTTAACCATTTTAGCCCCGGAAGTATTTACCCCCTTCCTGACCAGAGCATTTTTTGCGATTTAGCACTACGTAGCTTTAGTTAACAATTGCCCAGTCAGGCGACGTTGTATCCAAATAAAATTGATGTACTTTTTTCCCACAAATAGAGCTTTCTTTTGGTGGTATTTGATCACCTCTGCGGTTTTTATTTTTTGCGCTATAAACAAAAAAAGAGTATCAATTTTGAAAAAAAATGCAATATTTTTTACTTTTTTTACCCAAAAAAATGTCTCTGTTTAGGCCGACATTTATTCTCCTAAATATTTTTGGTAAAAAAAATGGCAATAAGTGTGTATTGATTGGTTTGCACAAAAGTTATAGGGAATAGCTTTATGGGATTTTTAATTATTATTTTTTTTTTTACTAGTAATGGCAGCAATCTACGATTTTTATTGGGACTGCGACATTACGGCGGACACATCGGACACTTTTGACACTATTTTGGGACCATTGTCATTTATGCAGCGATTAATGCTATACAAATGCACTGATTACTGTATAAATGACACTGGCAGGAAAGGGGTAAAACACTAGGGGGTGATCAAGGGGTTAAGTGTGTCCTAGGGAGTTATTCTAACTGTGGGGGGGGGGGGGTGGGTTACCACTGACATGACAGCGATCACTGCTCCTGATGACAGGGAGCAGTGATCTCTGTCACGTCACTAGGCAGAACAGGGAAATGGTTTGTTTACATAGGCATCTCCCCGTTCTGCCTCTCCAGCTCACAATCACGGGCCGTCAGTGAACATCGAGTTTGTGGGACCTGTGGGCACACTCACGCGGCATGCTGTGGTGAGCCTACGCCCGCAAGCCAGCAAATTTAAAGGGACATACAGGTACGTCCATTTGACTGTAGGAGCCAGTCTGCCAACGTATATGTGTGTGCAGCGGTCGGCAAGTGGTTAAAGAGGCAATTCACCCTCCTAATGCAAATGTCAGTCTTTTTCCCCACTTACTTGCAATGTATAGTTACTCAGGATTATTTTACATTAAATCCCAGTGGATCAAACCTTGTCCTCATCTCTGGCAATGCTGTAGTATTCCAAGTCCTTTTCCAGAGAGTCATCTTCATTTATAAGTCAAGGACAGTCAGCTGTCTCTTCTTGATTTTTGCAGAAGCCCCCCAATGAAGTGGCACTAGATCTCACGCATGCGCAAACAGAGGATCTAGTGCTGTGTCTGCTTACATATTGTTCTATGAAAGGAGGTGTGGAGATGGGTCACTCCTCACCTTTGTAGGTGTATTGTACCCCACTGTATTGTAGGTGTAATGCAGTCCATGAAAAAAGTATGTAGAATATGCAGCAGATAGTAGGTGCACTAAATGGGAGTTACAGCAGGAGTAATTTTATAACTTAGTTTAATAAAGTCAATGTTTTGACAGGGCACAGCCTGCCTTTCTCAATTCATGAGAAAGGCAGACTGTAGCCTGCTAAAACGTGGATGTGATGGACTACCTGACACCCCACTTGGGTGCTTACTCCAAGATACAGCTTCCTCCACCAGGAATCAGATATATTATAGAGAACTAGATGACAGTAGCTTAGTTGCAAACAGGAACTGACTGTATTGTAAATTCACACAGAATATAAACCACACACAATCAGGTAAGAACGTGATCACATCATTCTAAACAATACAAACTGTAAACAGTAATATCTTCAATACATCTAAGCCCTTGTACACACGGTCGGAGATTCCGACAACCAAATCCGTCGGAGTAATTCCTACGGATAAATTACGGAAGAGGTCCGGAAGTGATGTTGCATACACACGGCCGGACTAAGTTGTCGGAAAATCCGATTGTACATAACGTGATGACGTTATTTCATTACGACGGGACTACGATCAGGCTAGTAGCCAATAGCTTTGGTCTAGGAATTTGATCTGAGCATGCGTGGCACTTTGTCCGTCGGAGTAAGCTACACATGATCGGAGTATGTCCGATCGGAGCATTTTGTCGGAAAATTTTACCGGCAAGTTGGAAAACTTGGTCCTTCGGATATTCTGACGGAAACAGTCCGATGCAGACCACACACAGTCGGAATATCCGACAAAATGGTCCGATAGGAAACATTCCATCGGAATCTAGACCGTGTGTACAAGGGCTAACAGTACATCTAATGAACAGCTAACATAAACATAAACAATGATCTTAATTAAAGAGTAAGCTAATTAACAATTAGTCACCTAGACAAGCCTAGTTGTCTCAGGTTAGTGCCCAGCCAGGCAGTTCCCCATAAAGAAGACCCAGGGCTGTCCAAATCTCATTAATCAGGTTTCACTTGTGTAATCTGTCCATTAGGCAAGTCATCATAAGAGAAAAATCATACAATGTTCCAACAGTGTGAAAAAGCGGAATTCATTTATCTTCTTTCGAACATAAGTTTGACTCGGCCCGGTTGCCGATTAAGCGAACAATTTGGAGTGTTCCCGACAAATTCAAAAGCCGCGGAACACCCTTTAAAAGTCTATAGGAGAAATCAAAAGTGCTAATTTTAAAGGTTAACATGCCCCCAGGGGGCATGTATCAATGCAAAAAAAGTCATTTAAAAGTACTCACAGCTATTAATGAATTGTCGGGTCTCTGCAATACATATAAAAGTAATTTTAAAAAATGGCCTGGGATTCTCCCACAGTGCATTACCAGGTCCTTTGGGCCTGGTATGAATATTAAAGGGAACACTGAACCAAAATTAAAAAAAAAATGCATGAGGGTCCGCCAAAATTCCATACCAGGCCCTTCAGGTCTGGTATAGATACTAAGGGGAACCCTGTGCCAAAATAAAAAAAAATGGACTAAAAGATCATTAGATCATTTTCACCTTGGCGAGAAAGAAGGTGGGGGAATGGATGGACCAAAAAAAAAAAAAATTACAAAAAGTATTAAAATGTAGGTAAAAAAAATAGGTATACTATACCATTTCATACCATTTTAAAATTTAGCCTTTCTAAAATGACCTTCTATGCTTCTTTTATATCCATTTTATAGTCAGAATGTCCCTGAATTGTCAACCTCTGCTTCTGTAATTGCCTCACTGCCTCTTCCAGAGTTCTCCACAAAGCCTGACATTAAATCACAGGAATATGGAATATGACTTCGTTTCAGCCATGGAAACAATATTTAGTTTGTATTCAAGATTTCCCAGAACTCTTATCCCCCTGCTCCTGTAACTGGCTCCAGACTTCTCCCAGCAATATGCATTGAGGTGGAGATGAAATTACAAGCAGCCTGTTGCCTCTGAGATAAATAGATGCTTTCATTACACAGGTCACAAGACCTGTTTTCAAAACTGTGGATGGAGCTCTGCACCGTAGCTTTTTTTTTTTTTTTCCTGTAATGCCACCCGGCTCATCTATCAGCACGCTGGCGGATTACTTTGTACGTCGTTACCGTAAATGATAAGAATAGACACCTGGTTTCCAGTTCACTTACAGTGCCCCTCTCACATCATTTCCTGCAGCTTCTGAACTTATTAGTGCTCAAAGCGCTACAAGCATTAAACCTCATTACAAAATTAACTTCCAAGCTGATTTCAGCATACTGTTTGCTCCCTGAAATTCATTTGCGAAGCCGCGGCGTTCCAGGACCAATCACATTTAGCCGGGTGATATATTGCTCCCCATAAAAAAACAATTGCTTATAATTGCATAACAACATCAGATGTGCAATATAATTTTGTTATTGTTATTAGTGGAAGATAATTTAGTAGTGGATTTGACACACTGTATAGATGCTGGGAATTTAGGCTGAGCATTTCCATAGTTAATTATACCATTTTATTGGGTTTTATTATATTAGGGCTAATTAATAAAACATGAAACATATATTCCATTACCAGCTGAAATATTTTCATAAGGACCGGAGTCCCTGCCATAGATCCACCAGCCTAACAACGTAATTTGATTGTCTGTGCCTTGCAGTGTTCTGCTTTATCTATTTTGCGAGCCAGCTCGGATGCCTACTCCAAAGATCTTTGCTGCTTTTAGCAATGTCCTCTCTAGTTTGACTGTTTCACCGTCTTAACTCCTTGGCGCCAGGAGTACTGAATACAGCAATACTAAATGCATTAGCACTTAACACTGCATGAACCCAGCCACTGGTCAGGAGGACAGAAGTTATTTTAGGACAGGCATTTGATCAGACGGAGAAGAAAAAAAAATTGCTATCTGCTCAGAAAAGTAACTTATCAAAGCATTGTTAATAATTCTACTGAAAGCAAAAGAATACAGGCCATTCGGGGTCGTTCTTCTAAAGGGCGAGTCCGTATGGGAAAATGATTCTGTGCCCAGATGCATTCTTTTGCTTTGGCATGGCAGAAACAAAGTGATGTCATTGAAGGGCGAGGATGAAGTTGTAATCATAAAATGTCCACATTGTTTGGGTGCATTTGGAATTCAGGGGCATGCCATTAAAGGCCAATTTCCATGAGCCTTCTCCTGTAACCACAGATGTAAGCGACTGCACAATCCTGTGCACAAAGATACAGTAAGCACATTCTAGTCATGGTGATAAGGTACATTGTACCCAAACTCAAAAAAAATGTTTGTCTATATAAGAAACATCTAAAAAAGTTACTTTTGCCTGAGATGGCAATACCCTGAAAAATGTACCATATATGTTGCCTTAATTTCTGCAGTCCACTGGTAAGCAGCCCTACTTTGGCACCAGATTCCACCAAGCTAGCCAGGGCACCTCCCATCTTCCTCATGCTTGGGGGATAGGGTGAAGGTATGCACAACTTCTGTAGAGGGAGAAACTCCACCATCTTGGTTACTTACACTCTCCTGGCTTGAGGCTCATCTCCAGTAATAATAGAATGTCCACAGGGGCCAGAAAACACACAATGTCCAAGTGCAGTAACAAAAATATATTGTAACAGAAGGCCATTAACACACAATAGACACAGCAGGAAGGCAACCGCAAATACTCACAAGTTCTAATTGCGATGAGCCACTAGATTGACAACTCTGAGGTGCCGATGGCATATGTGTCAAGGAGCAGAATGCAGCCTGGCCAGTCAGTACCC
This sequence comes from Lithobates pipiens, assembly GCF_037356315.1. Classification (NCBI taxonomy): domain Eukaryota; kingdom Metazoa; phylum Chordata; class Amphibia; order Anura; family Ranidae; genus Lithobates; species Lithobates pipiens. The sequence continues at coordinate 297,890,568 of NW_027507785.1, forward strand.
AAATGGGAAGGCTTCCAGGAAGGATGGCGCATCCCTGCACTTTCTCTACTACTCCAGAACCTTTCTCTGATGCTAAGTACTGTCCCTTTAAGGCAGGGCAAAAGGGGCAGCTGCCCTGGGTCCTGTCATTGTTTTGGGGCCCAAAGCAGCTGCCTCATACTTGCCAACGATCCTGGTTTAAATGTCCTTGTCCCTGGAAGTTTTAGCCCTGTTGTCGTGTACAGATGACTCACCTGCAGACCCTGTGTTTACATGTAAATAACTGGCATTCATATGTAAATAGCAGCGGCATTACTAAGCAAGTAGCTGTGGCCACCTGCATTGATATGTAAATAAAGGTGGCATTCATATGTATATCATGCTCCCCTGCAGTGAGAAGATGATGTGCTGTAACCTCTAGCAATCAGTGAGCAGTATTACTGTATAGTAATCTCTAGCAACTAATTAACAAGCAGAAATCATTTGCTGTAACCTCTAGATACTAATCAGTGAGCCGTAATGTGTGCTGTAACTTCTAGCAACCAGTCAGTAAGCAGTAATGATATGCTGTAACCTCTGGCAACCAATTGCTGCCTGACCTGATACAGTAAACTGATTTTAAGTCCAGCTTCTATTTATTGTATGTCTCAGAGCAGGTGGAGAGTGAAATTGCATGGGAGGGGGCCCCCAAAAATTGTTTTGCCCGGGGTCCAATCAATATTAAAGATGGCCCTGCCTGACAGACGAGTGACCTGTCCCTGCTCTAGCCACACCAAAATGTACACCAGAACTGGGAGCCAGGGTCTTACATAGTTACATAGTTAGCAAGGTTGAATAAAGACACCAGTCCATCCAATTCAACCTGAGTGTCTACAATTGTCACTATCCCTGAACATTGCACACTCACATCGGTCCCTACCCTCAAGGAGCCCACAATCCAAGGTCCCGATTCTTATACTAGGGCCAATTTTGGACAGAAGCCAATTAACCTACCTGCATGTCTTTGGAGTGTGGGAGGAAGCTGGAGTACCGAGAGGAAACCCACACAGGCACAGGGAGAACATGCAAACTCCAGGCAGGTAGCGTCCTGGTTGGGATTCGAACCAGCTACCCTTTTTATTGCTAGGTGAGAGTGCTAACCATTGCACCACTGTGCTGCCCTCTTAAATTGACTTTGTCTGATCCAAATAGCCATAAAAGTCACATGGGGTGCCATCATCCAATAATATAGCTGCCTTCCTGTAACCGAGGAAACCATAGAGGAACTAGGCTCCCCTCGAATTCCTCCTCCATCTGCATTGCTGCTGTGGACAAGTGCCATGTGCAGTGGAGAAAATAGATTGCACCTGCCTACATGTAATCACATTCTTCACCTCAATAGCTTTGTATCCAGCAGTATAATTCACTACAGTGTCAAAACATATGAACACTGAATGTCCGTCCAGCTCTCCTCAATGCAGGTCTCCTATAAGTGGTTCTCCCTTAGAGACTCTACAGCCTACCCCAAATGGTACTCTCTTCCACAGACTACAGAATTACATAGTGTATATCCGGGGCAGCCTGTTCCTCTCACTCCTCCAACCAAGACTCCTCCCACACTAACTACTGCTTACACACTTCCTGTGCCTTGAGCCTCATGGCTGTATATCTGCAGTGGTAGATTATCTGAGGTTGTGCTGCCCCTGGTTATCTCACCAGATTTGGAGACTCTGCATGGAGAGGAAGCTGTACCTGAAGACCTGCAGTGCAAGGATCTGTCTACAAATGATCAGTAGTTTCAGACGTATAAGCAGCTAATTAGGGTATTTGAATATATACTCAAAAAGTAATATATTATAGAATAATTTACATGAAAGCGAAAATAATAAGTCATCCTTTTTTGCAGAATAGGTCTGCTGCTGCTAAATATTGGGTGCTCGAGGAAATCTAATGTCAAAATATTTTTTCAAATTTGGAATAGAGCACGAAAAGGTAAGAAGAACCTTCAGATTTTTATTTCTGTCTGTGTTCCCCGGAGAGATTCAACTTCTCTATTTATCCAGGCGAACATTTTTACTGGGACCGAAACTAAAGGAAAATGTACAGACATTTAACGCTTGTGTGACTATGTTGCTGACCCTCTAAAAAGCAATCTGTGGTGAACCGCCGGTTTTAACCCTGAAAATGACCCTCCAAGCTGCAACTGCATGCTTTGAATGCAGTTCCAGTGCGGTTGTGGTGTAGCCCTATTCACTTGAATGGGTCGCATTTGGCAGTGGTACCACCTACCAAATGAAACATGCCATTTCATTTTTGCAGTGCTAGTGATGCTTTACTTAGGTACAGCCTTGATTGGCTGCATTGCTGTTTTTAAGTAGACAGTCGGGGAGGGAGGGGGTGGCTGCTTTTTACTGTCTCCTGGCTGCCTGTGTGAAGGAGTTTTTAAAGTCTACCTTTTACTAATAAATAACACTTGACCATAGTTTTTTATGCCTGGGTCACAATTATCTTCATTAAAGGGCAACTATACCTTTAGATAAACTTTAGCTAAATCCACCCTTCCACCCCTTCTAACTTAGATAGCGCTAACCATCCCCATCTCCCTTCTCGGCCTTTTGGCTAAGATCAAGTGTAGTATCTGTTCTTATCAGTTGCCAAAGGAGGTGCTGTTCCATCCCTAATAGAGAGGGTTTGGTCAGCGCTCTCTGATGGTGTAATTAGCATCCAGAAGGACAGTTTCGGTAGGGGCCACCTCGTGCCGCCCGACACTGGGGGCCGATGCATGGTCGAGTCTGAGCCATCTGGAAGGGTGCTCCTGGTGAGGATGGGTGCTGCTATTGGTCCGATCAAGAGGGTTGAGTACCTGGCCTTCTGGCCTGGATTGGGGTAGTTCTAGCCCCGGACAGTTTTTCGGGAGGGAAGACTGGCTCCTCTTTTCTGGGTGGGGAGGAGCGGTTAGTACTTCCCGAATGTAATTAGGTAGGAGTGATGGGAGCGACGGTGGAGCCTGATGGCAAAGCTTCTTGATCTTCATGCCTTCCTGCCTGTGGTGGGGGCTGCTGTGGTCCGGACCTTGGGTCAGGGCGGTCTTGAAAGCCTATGAAGTATGTGCCCCTGGAGTGGCAGTCCCGGGGTGCCTAAAAGTCACTGTGAGTCAGGGTCACATTGATTTTGGGCACCAAGTTCACTGCACCAATAGCACGCTTTTTTTATTCCTGCCCGCAGGGCCTGGTCATTGTTTCACACAATGGACACTTTTTTACTCTTCTCTCCACTATTCCTTCTCCACTTTATTTATTTATTTTCTTGTGTGTTTGTCATGTCTTGTTTTGTCACTTTGCACGTTTGCTGTGATGAGTAGGGTCACAGGTCCCAGGGCCTGTCCTGAAAGTCTGGGGAGGGGGTGGACATGGCCTTCTGGCTTAGGGTTGGGGTCTCCCCGGGGGATTCAGGACAAGGCCCTCTGATTTTAGAGGGCTTGTGTACCCGTCTGCACTTTTTTGTGTCACTCTTTATGTATGTGTACATTTTTTATGCACCGGGTGAGTTTTTGAGTGTGTTTTGCATGCCACAGGCTTTCAAAAAAAAAAAAAAAAAAAAAAAAACCCTTGTGCAGATTATTACTTACCTTAGTTTTATTGCAATGTTTACAGCTTGTTTAAGTCAAATCTCTTCAGCACTGGCCAGACCTGATGAGCTCACACTGATTTGCATGGGGTTGTAGATATTCTCTTGAGATATGGCTCTATTCAGGTCAACGGCACCTCTTTAGCATTGAAAACACTTTTGTTGGATGGGCTGCAAACACTGGAGGAGGCCATGGCTCTGGAGTAATGGTAAGTAAGCAGCTTGGGAGGGGAGTTATTGCAGTTTAACTTGGGCGGGGAATTTACCAACATTTAATAAAAAGGTACAGCTTTTCTTTAACACCCTTCTGCATCAAAGTATACACTATATTACCAAAAGTATTGGTATACCTGCCTTTACACGCACATTAACTGTAATGGCATCCCAGTCTTAGTCCGTAGGGTTCAATATTGAGTTGGCCCACCCTTTGCATCTATAACAGCTTCAACTCTTCTGGGAAGGTTGTCCACAAGTTTTAGGAGTGTGTCTATGGGAATGTTTGACCATTCTTCCAGAAGCATATTTGTAAGGTCAGGCACTGATGTGGGCAAGAAGGCCTGGCTCACAGTCTCCACTCTAATTCATCCCAAAAGTGTTCTATCGGCTTGTGCAGGCCAGTCAAGTTCCTCCACCTCAAACTCGCTCATCCATGTCTTAATGGACCTTGCTTTGTGCACTGGTCCAAATCATTTGGTGGAGGGGGGATTATGGTGTGGGGTTGTTTTTCATGGGTTGGGCTTGGCCCCTTAGTTCTAGTGAAGGGAACTCTTAAGACATCAGCATACCAAGACAATTTGGACAGTTTCATGCTCTCAACTTTGTGGGAACAGTTTGGGAATGACTCCTTCCTGTTCCAAAATGACTATGCACCAGTGCACAAAGCAAGGTTCATAAAGACATGGCTGAGTGAGTTTTGGGTGGAGAAACTTGACTGGCCTGCAAGAGGGCTTCTTGTCCAACATCCATGCCTGACCTCACAAATGCATTTCTGGAAAAATGGTCAGACATTCCCATAGACACTCTCCTAAACCTTGAGGACAGCCTTCCCAGAAGAGTTGAAGCTGTTATAGCTGCAAAGGGTGGGCTAACTCAATATTGAGCCCTACGGACTAAGACTGGGGTGTCATTAAAGTTCATGTGCGTGTAAAGTCAGTCAAAATACTTTTGGTAATATAGTATATTTGCCATGAGGATTCAGGAACATATTTCTGGGTTATAGAAGAAACTATACTGTACCACATTTGTTTTAAGTCAAATGTTTTAATAACCAATTGGCTTAGTGGTATATTATGCTTTAAAGCTGGACTCTGGACATGAAAACTTTTATCCAAATATATTGCTGGGTTTGCAGAAACATTTGTGTGCACCAAATGCATTTGCAAACTCATATATTACATTGTGAAAGTATCAATGACATAATCATTGTGCTGTACATAGCCTGTGAAGAGAGGAAAGCTGCAGGTGGGACCCAGCAGGCTCCACCCACTACAAGCTGCTGTAAAAAAACTACAGGAGGGGGTGGATACAAGACCAGTCATTGCTCTTCTGTCTCCTTGTACAGGGTGACTGGTCTTGTATCCACCCCCTCCTGTAGTTTTTTTTACAGCAGCTTGTAGTGGGTAGAGCCTGCTGGGTCCCTCCTACAACTTTCCTCTCTTCACAGGCTATGTACAGCACAATGATTATGTCACTGCTACTTTTACTTGTGCACAGAGGAAAATTACTGCATTACTATTGGATTACAGCAGATATCTAGAAGAAATACATAAAGCACACATGCTTCTAGTATTTAGACAATATTTGCTGATCCTGGAATTCAGCTTTTAATTGAAACTATATCTAAATCTGTCTTTCACTTGGTCATTTTATATAGCTGTAGGAAATGTTGCCTTGTAGTTCTGAAACTTAAAAAACAAAACTGTAACTGAGTTGACCAGGTCCACATATTTCCTTAATTACCTCCACACATTGGTTGTCAGCGACATTTGAGGCAGCTGTAATTAGCATACCAAGCATTGAAAGAACTTTTTTATGTGCATGGGTCATGATGGCCTTTGGGTCCCTTTCTAGACCTTTCTCCTGTCTTTCAACACATGCACTTATGCGAGCTGTTCCTTCTACTTCCCTATTAATTTAACCTTATACTAGATGACCTCTGTTTTCATGAAATCCATCCATCAGCCAGAACAGGCATAGAGGTGGAGGAAGGAAGGAAGACGGCGATTCAAGTGAAACTTACATGAATGCAGAAATAAAGTTAAATAGCATTTGTTCTGCTGTTATAAAAATTTCTCTCTCCCACTACATGCGTTGTGGTCCCTAAAATAAAGCTAAAAATAATATAGATAGTGTTAGTAGTTCCAAACTACTAGGGTCATATTTTCTACCCCTTACCCCTTATTTAATGTGATTAATTTAGTAAAAATATGTCAGACTGTAGCACCCTTTCAGTTAGGCCGTTAATAGGTAGAGATGGGTCCGAACACCCCCCTGTTAGGTTTGCAACAGAACTCCTGAACAGGAGAAAAGTTCTAACCCGAATGGCGGACCCCATTGAAGTCTATGGGAGCCAGACAGGAAAAATCAAAAGTGCCCATTTTGAAGGCTTGTATGCAAGTAATTGGCATACAAAAGGTATGCATTGGGTCTGGGCACTGCCCTTGGGGACATGTACCAATGCAAATTTTTCTTTTTAAAAAAGATATTTTTTTTCAGAATTTCAGAAGCAGTGATTTTAAAAATTATTAAAGTACAAATGAAACAATTATTTAAATATAGTGGGGGTGGGGGGGTACTTTAGTCTGCCCATAAAGTGGCACATCTGGGGGGAGGGTGAACCAGAATTACATTGGGCAGACAGGTCAGTTAGGGGTCAGACATTAATGGAGGGTGGAATGGGGATAGATGGGGGGTGGGATATGGCAGGTGACAAGAAATTTCCCATGTTGCAAACAGCCATTGAAAACTATAGGGCAATTTGTACTACTAAAAATAATATGAAAAACACCAGAGCAAAATGTAATAATGCATTAAAGTGTTTGTACACCAATGCCAGAAGTCTGCCAAGCAAAATAGGTGAGTTGGAAGCTGTGGTGCATGAGGAGAGCTATGATGTAATTGGTATTGCTGAAACTTGGCTTCAATCCTCACATGACTGGGCTATTAATATTCCTGGCTATGCACTCTTTCGGAGAGACAGGGTAAAAAGGAAAGGTGGCGGGGTCTGTCTCTATGTGAGAAGTGATCGCAAAGCAAGTGTGAAAGAGGACCTGGTGGATGGAGAGTGTGATGAGTCTGAAGCATTATGGGTGGAACTGCATTTAGATGGGTGTAGTTCAAAGTTAATCGTTGGAGTTTGTTATAGACCACCCAATGTTAATGAGGAGGTGGAGACTCAGATCCTTGCACAGATGGAAAGGGCTGCAAGGGCTGGGAAAGTGATAATAATGGGGGATTTTAACTACCCAGAAATTGACTGGAGTAATGGCACTGCTGGGACAGTTAAAGGGCAAAAAATGATAAACCTATTACAGGACAATTTTATGGTCCAGTTTATTGAGGCCCCAACTAGGAATGAAGCTCTGTTGGACCTGGTAATCTCAAACCATGCAGAGCTTATTACTAATGTCCAGATAAAGGAACACCTGGGTAGCAGTGATCATAACATGATTTCCTTTGATGTAAGCGCTAAACAAGAAATACATACGGGTAAGATAAAAACACTTAACTTCAAGAGAGCAAATTTTCCAAGGATGAGAGCTGCTCTCCAGGACTTGGACTGGGAGAGAATATTTGCTTCAATGGGCACAGAACAGAAATGGGAATTCTTCAAAAAGACTGTTTGGGACCTCACTGCAAAGTATATTCCCATGGGCAATAAGTTTAAAAGGCTAAAAACAAAACCTATGTGGCTCACAGCCAAAGTTAAAAAAGCTATAAACTATAAGAGAAGAGCTTTTAAAAAATATAAAAATGAAGGATCACTAGTGTCATTTAAATGTTACAAAGAATATGTAAAAAGGAAATCAAGGATGCAAAAATTCAAAACGAACGACAGATTGCAAAAGACAGTAGGACAAACCCCAAAAAATTCTTCAAATATATTAATAGTAAAAAGGTCAAGTCTGAGCATGTAGGCCCTTTACAAAATAATCTAGAGTGGGTGACTGGGGACAAAGAGAAGGCTAATTTATTAAATACTTTCTTCAGCTCTGTGTACACAAAAGAGCATGGGGGAGCGCATGTCCATAATGGGGGTGATAGTGACACAGCCCCAAATGATCCACAATGGCTCAAAAGTGATATGGTCCAGAAATATTTAGACAGAATAAAGGTGGATAAAGCACCTGGCCCTGATGGCATCCACCCACGGATCCTAAAAGAATTGAGCTCTGTAATTTCAGAGCCATTGTATCTAATTTTTAGGGACTCATTAATGACGGGAATAGTCCCACTGGATTGGCGCAGGGCGAACGTGGTGCCTATATTTAAAAAGGGATCAAAGTCTTTACCAAGTAACTATAGACCTGTTAGCTTAACTTCTATAGCTGGGAAGATACTGGAGTGTTTAATAAAAGACCACATCGACGAGTTCTTGCTGAACAAAAACACTTTAAGCAACAGACAACATGGATTCATGAAAGACAGAAGTTGTCAGACAAATCTGATTTCTTTTTATGAGGAGGTAAGCAAAACCTTGGACAGAGGGGTGGCGGTGGACGTGGTATACTTGGATTTTGCAAAAGCGTTCGATACAGTTCCCCACACACGGCTCATGTGTAAGGTAAAGTCTACAGGTTTGGAAATATCAGTTTGTAAATGGATAGAAAATTGGCTAAGAGACAGAATTCAGAGAGGAGTGATTAATGATTCTTACTCTGAATGGTCTAAGGTTATCAGTGGTGTACCCCAAGGTTCAGTGCTGGGACCCTTACTTTTTAACATCTTTATAAATGATACTGGGTCTGGGATCAAAAGTAACATTTCTGTCTTTGCAGATGACACCAAGATATGCAGTGGAATAACGTCCTTACAGGATGTCTCCAATTTACAAGCCGACCTCAATACACTGTCTAATTGGGCGACTATGTGGCAGATGAGGTTTAATGTTGATAAATGTAAAGTTATGCACTTGGGGGCTAAGAATATGCATGCATCATACATGCTAGGGGGAGTACAACTGGGGGGATCCATAGTGGAGAAGGATCTGGGGGTTTTGGTAGATCATAAGCTCAATAATAGCATGCAATGCCAAGCTGCTGTTTCCAAAGCGAGCAAAGTCCTTTCTTGTATTAAGAGAGGTATGGACTCCAGAGAGAGAGATATCATTTTGCCCCTGTTCAAATCATTAGTAAGACCTCACCTGGAATAATCAGTTCAGTTTTAGGCACCAGTTCTCAAAAAGGATATCGGGGAACTGGAGAAAGTGCAGAGAAGGGCAACCAAACTGATAAGAGGGATGAAGGAACTCAGCTATGAGGAAAGATTAGAGGAACTGAATTTATTCACTCTTGAGAAGAGGAGAATAAGGGGGGATATGATCAACATGTTCAAATATATTAGGGGTACATATAGTGAACTTGGTGTTGAGTTGTTCTCTGTACGGTCAACCCAGAGGACAAGGGGGCACTCTTTACGTCTAGAGGAAAAGAGATTTCATCTTCAAGTACGGAAAGGTTTCTTCACAGTTAGAGCTGTGAAAATGTGGAATAGACTCCCGCCAGAGGTGGTTCTGGCCAGCTCAGTAGATTGCTTTAAGAAAGGCCTGGATACTTTCCTGAATGTACATAATATAACTGGGTACAAACATAGGTAAAGTTGATCCAGGGAAAATCCGATTGCCTCTTGGGGGATCAGGAAGGAATTTTTTTCCCCTGCTGTAGCAAATTGGAGCATGCTCTGCTGGGGTTTTTTTTTTCGCCTTCCTCTGGATCAATTGTGGGCATAAAATTGGGTATTTGGATTGTACGATTATTTTTTTATTTTATTTATTTGTTTTTAAGGTTGAACTGGATGGACTTGTGTCTTTTTTCAACCTGACTAACTATGTAACTATGTAACATCTGTAGCATATATATATATATATATATATATATATATATCATGCGGCAGCAAAAAATTACATTTCTAAAGGAAACTAAAAAGAGGTCAAATCTAATTTAAAATGACTTGCAGTTGCAATTGCTGACACCCGGCTATTAAAAAATGTAATAAAAAAATGGCATGGGTCCCTCCAGTCCATACCAGACTGAACCGAAAAATCACTGGTCCATGTTACAAGGGAGGCTGAGCAGCCAGGTGACATTGCCAGGTGGCCCTGCCCTTAGCTATATAAGAACTCTCAAAGCACAGAGGAGGCATTCGACCAGAGGCCAAATCAGAAGGCGGGATCGTTTTTGTTTTTTTCGAATCGTCAGTGCAGTGGGCAGGACATTGAGGGACACTATTTTTTATTTTTAATAAAGGATTTGTCAAAAACTTGTCCTGTTTTTATTTTTTTTACACTTTTTTGGTGAATGGGTAGGGGTACAATGTACCTATACCCATTCAAATGGGGGGGGGGGGGAAGGATATGAGGGGCCCCTTGTTAAAGGGGGCTTACAAATTCTGATAAGCCCCCTGCCCGCAGACCCCAACCACCACAGCCTAGGGGGGTTTGGCGGGAAGAGACCCTTGTTCCTATGGACAACATGGGGACAAGGTGCTTTGAGAGCATGTGGCCTGGTATAGTTCATGTATATATATATATATATTCCTGCAATCAGGAGACACTGTGATCTGCTGCGGTGGAGCCATTTCCCTTTAGTGCTGAGTTGAACGCTGACCTGTTACCTCTTTGATACAGAGACAAGGCAGAGCAAAGCATCTGGTCCAAATGTATGGGATTCACCCTATTGCTGAATCATCGGGAATTACAACTACCAGATCGCTGAGGGGGAAGGACAGATTGCTGGGAGAGTCTATAAGAGGAATGGATTGAGGCCTGGTGTGGTCTCTTGGGACCTCTGCTTGGATCTGAGTGCAGGGATTCTGTGATGATGTGTGCTACAGCAGAGTCACAGCCTACATCAGCAAAACCATCCATTCTAGAATACATTAGATTGGGAGAGGCAGACCCTAAGTCAAGAGAGTGAGCAAAAGGGGACTGAGGTGTTCTTTGCCCTGGTGCAGCGAGACCCAGCCTGGAGGTGCTGCTGGCCCACCTGGGCTAGCGGTTGAGGCCTGCAGGATGTTTTTCAAAGTCCTAGCTCAGGGAGAGCTGGAGGTCTGCTGCTAAAGTGTGGAGAATGGTCAAGAGAAAGTCTGTTGAGGATCTGGCCTGGAAACGAATGAAGCAGGGTCTGCATGATACTCAAAGGTGTGCTTATATACAGGGACATAGGGAGTAGAGGCTAGAGAGTAAGAGATCCTAGAGAGACTGACACCACTTTACCTCTTCTTTGAGAGACTTCTCCAGATTGCTGGCTCTGGGGTGTTTCCAGTGTGGGATCCCCCTGAAGCTGTATGTTCACATCTATTGCTCTAGAGGCCTACAGTATCTCAAGAAAGTTAACTTCTAGTACAAAGAGTCCTCTGTTAAAGTTACACTAGTCCAAGACTCACCCTATACCCTATCCATGTTTTCCTGAGCAATACATTTCAAAAAGACCCTTTCTGCCTGATTAATTGGTAAATAGACTAAGAAACTGCTATATGCATCTAATAGGGAAGAGAGACTGGGATAATATAGCCAGCACAGCCTAGGTCTTTGCTACAGGAGGAAGTCTACTTTCGGTTTAAGCTCTTGCCAATAATGTAACGGCGGGCGGGGGGGGGGGGGGGGGGGCTTTAATACCTTAATGAGGTGGGCTCTATCTGACCTACTGCAGCTTATATGACATACTCTTAAAAGCTCACAGTATGCAGTGAAATCAGAAAAAGCTATTTCAGTATAGGAACAGAGCCTGTGCGACTTTGTAAGATTGAAGGGAGGGCTGGAGTTCAGCTTTAATAAGTAAAACAAATGACAAAGCACATGAACTTCTTGGTTTTCCTTTGTCTTCTTTATCAATGTTCTTTGCCTCTCAGTAGCACAATCAATCAGTCAGTCTTGGGTCAAGTGAACATCTGTATTTTCTAGTTAATATTTCATCATCCCAGATGTTAGGGCACGTAGCTCCTGGAACATATTTTAAATAACAGTGTCATATGTTCTTTTTATGAAATAATGTTGTCATATGCTGCGTTCTTGTAATTGTTTCATCAGTATACAGCCATCAGCAAGGTTTTAATTAACGGTATGATTAAAGAATGCCCACGGTGTATGACCGCACACATCTCAGGAACTCACCAAGGTGCCACGTGAATAGAACCATCTGCTTTTTTAATTCACTTCCAGATTTACTGAGCTGCTTCCGCATCTAACCTACCAATCGTTGGGAGATTAGATTTGGAAATTACAAATAAAATTTTAATCAACCTGATAAAAAACACAACCCTTTAATTAGAGGTCAGATTTTTTAGACTTTCATTGGAAACCAACGCCCAGCTCTACTCTTTATAGATAATACATTATGCTGGCCTATACAATAGTGCAGTGGAAAGGATACTGATGACATGTAAAGTGCAAGATTTCAGTTTGGCCAAAGAGGTTCAATTTTTGTTGAATTAATTTGTTTGGAGATCTCAGTGTCTCTGGTCTCCTGAGCCTTATTGGTCAATGAGGCTGACTATCATATTAAAGAGGACGTAAACCCTGATGAGTTTACTTCCTCTTTCACTCCCTGCAAAGGCAAAGCATAATGGACTACTATGCATCGCATTATGTGTCACTTACCTAACACAGGAGCAAGCGAAGTCACCGCTGTCCCCTGTAGTCTGGCGCATCCATCTCCTCGGTGGGGTCTCGCAGCTCCGCCGCTGTCATTCAGCGAAGCCGCAATGACGTCACTCCCGCGCATGCGCACGGGAGCCAACATGCGCGGCAGCTCCGTCGTTGAAAATGCTGCGCTCAGTGCGCCTGCGCGCCGCTGTCTACGGCGCATGCGCCGTAGACAGCGGTACCTGTCTTCGGGCAAATATCTCCTAAACCGTATAGGTTTAGGAGATATTTCTTGGACCTACAGGTAAGCCTTAATCTAGGCTTACCTGTAGGTCAAAGTGTGTTGTAAGGGTTTACAACCACTTTAAATGGCCAACAAGGGGGCTTTGCAGGGAAATAGGGATGAGCCGAACACCCCCCAGTTTCGGTTCGCACCAGAACTTGCGAACGACCCCCGCGTTCGGTACGAACGTTAGAACCCCATTGAAGTCTATGGGACTCGAACGTTCGAATTGGAAAGTGCTAATTTTAACGGCTAATATGCAAGATAGTGTCCTAAAAAGGGTTTGGCGACCTGCCTCCTGCCTCAGGGGACATGGGTCACTGCAAAAAAAAGTTTTAAAAACTACCGTTTTGGCGGGAGCACTGATTTTAATGACGATTAAAGTGAAAAAAAAAAGTGAAATATTCCTTTAAATATGGTGCCTGGGGGGTGTCTGTAGTATGCCTGTGAAGTGCCACGTGTTTCCCGTGTTTAGAACAGTCCCTGCACAAAATGACATTAAACGGAAATAACACCATTTAAAACTGCTTGCGGTTTTAATGTTATATCTGGTTCCTGCAATATGGTTGAAAATCATTGAGAAACATGGCATGGGTAGCCCTCCCTGCCCATTACCAGCCTATTTGGGTCTTGTACGCATATTAAGGGGAACCCCGTACCCATATTAAAAAAAGGAAATGCGTGTGGCCCCCAGGCCCTATATACTCAGAACAGCAGTATACAGGCGGTGCAAACAAGACAGGGACTGTGTAGGTTTGTTGTGTTAAGTTGAATCTGTTTGTCATTTTCAACCGGTACATTTTTAAAGTGTAGCTCCAGTCAAAAAAACTATCTTTAAGCTTTTTGGAAAACATAGGGAAGGGTTATCACCCCTGTATAATTTGTTTTGTCGTCCATCTTTTTTCATCTCACTTGCTGCTGTCTCCTTGCGTTTGCAAGTAGGAGATGTTTGTAAGTTGGATGTTTGAAAGTAGGGGCCTGCCCTATATTATAGCGGTATGTACTGGGTACAGAGCACGCAGACAGCACGCACTATCTCCTAACACTACTGACTGCAAGCTCTATTATTAACCACTTGTTAGCCCAATGTTTGCATAAAGTGAAAGATGAAGTTATGCTGAGTAAATAGATATCAAACATGTCACTCTTCAAAATTGCACATGCCCATGGAATGACGCCAAACGTCGCTACTTAAAAAATCCCCATAGGCGACGCTTTAAATATTTTTTTACTGGTTACATGTTTTGAGTTGCAGAGGAGGTCTAGGACTAGAATTATTGCTCTCGCTCTAACATTCTCGGCGATACCTCACATGTGTGGCACATGCGAGCACATGGGGACATGGGCGCTTTAATTTTTATTTTATTTTTTTATTGTTCATTTTACTTTATTTATTTTAGTTTGACATTTTTTTTCCCAAAAATATATTTTTGATCACTTTTATTCCTATTACAAGAAATGTAAACATCCCTTGTAATAGGAATATGGGGTGACAGGTCCTCTTTACAGTGAAATCTGGGGGGTCAATATGACCCCACATCTCACCTCTAGGCTTGGAAGCCTGAAATAAAAAATAAAAAAAAGATTCTGGCTTTGATCGTACTGGCGAGTTGGTAGAAGCACCGGAGGGCGGTGAGGGGTGGGGGGCGTCTATGGCTGGGTATTTCAGGGTATCACCGAGTATGGCTGGGTATCTCTGAGTATGGCTGGGTATGGCAATTTATGGCAGGGTATTACAGAGTATTGGCGGGGTATTGGCGGGGTACTACAGAGTAATAGCAGGGTACTGCAGAGTATTGGGGGTACTGCAGAGTAATGGCGGGTACTGCAGAGTATTGGGGGGTACTGAAGAGTAATGGGGGTTACTGCAGAGTAATGGGGGGTACTGCAGAGTAATGGCAGGGTACTGCACTGCAGAGTAATGGCGGGGTACTGCACTGCAGAGTAATGGCGGGGTACTGCAGAGTAATGGCGGGGGTACTGCAGAGTAATGGCAGGGTACTGCACTGCAGAGTAATGGCGGGGTACTGCACTGCAGAGTAATGGCGGGGTACTGCACTGCAGAGTAATGGCGGGGTACTGCAGAGTAATGGCGGGGTACTGCAGAGCAATGGCAGGGTACTGCAGAGTATGCACTGGTATTGCAGAGTATTGGCAGGGAATTGAGGGGTTAAATTCGGTGAGCAGCGATGTGGGCACTGCAGATGCAGCCCACATCGCTGCTGACACCGATCTCTTTCCCCTCCGCTGTACCGATCGGTACAGAAAGGGGAGGGAGGAACAGGCGTCATAACATGACGCCGGTTTGTTTCCAAGTGATCACTCCGTCATTTGACGGAGCAATCACGTGGTAAACGGCCGCTATGAGCGGCCGTTTACCGTGATGCGCCGGGTCCTATGGACCCGGCGGTCACGGATGCTCTCGAGTGCGCACACCTCGGGGCACGCGAGAGCAGAATTCTGGGAGGCCGTTAATTAACGGCCTCTCTGAGTTAAACAACCGCCCTGAAGCCGTTAATCGGCAATGGGCAGTTGTTAAGTGGTTAAAGCTAGATCACTAGCTATATAGGTGAGGTGAATATAGTGGTGTATACTGCAGTCAGGGCACAGACAACAACCACTACACAGCAGCAAGATAGGAAATCAGCCAAAAACGATTGGTGTGTACTGTGTTGAAGGTACACAGAACACCCACTGCTTCAGATGCAAAGTAACACACTACAGGAGGCCGCCTTAAAGGCGGCCTTATATAGTGTGGGGCGTGCACTACACAGCCTGAGCTATGATTGGCCACAGGCAGGATGCCTGTGGCCAATCATGGCTCTCCTCGCTGCCGGCGCTGCGATTGGCCAAGCATGCGGGGTCACAGTGCATGCTTGGCCAATCATCGGGCAGCAATGCACTGCGCCAACGCAGTGCATTGTGGTCCGTGCACGCGTCACTCGAATTTTGACGCGAACGGCCAAAACGTTCGGAATTCGCCGAACGCACGAACAGCCAATGTTCGAGTCGAACGTACGTTCGACTCGAACACGAAGCTCATCCCTACAGGGAAACAAAGAGGAAGTAAACCCATCAGGGTTTACTTCCTCTTTAAGAAAGTGATGTCCTGCTGGTTTGCTCCCTCCCCTTAGCCTGTAACTGAGTTACATATCTTTTTTTTTGGGGGGGGGGGGGGCAGGGTTATTGGTAGCATCGGTAGTAGCTCCAACATTCACAATCCTTGTCCCTTACCCCACCCCCCCCTCTCTTGTACTTGCCTAGGATCTGTTACATGGTCAAGGAGGCTGTAGAACCATTTACAATGTGCAGCACATGCTTGTGCATGCATAGTGAGGAGCTGGCTGTGGTTCCTTAGGAAGCCACAGCCATCTCCCGCATCCAAGATATCATTGATATCATGGTGGTAATAAGAACTGGCAATAGTAATGTGAAAACAAACAACAATTTTAAGTTCTTTGTACAAACATTCATACAAAAAAGTTCCAGCAAAACGGAAGACTTGAATGTTAAAATTTACATGAAGAATACAAAGAATTTTGCAGCTTTTGCCACACTTAAAGTGATACTAAAGGATCAGTTTAGATTTTTTTAAAAATAACAAACATGTCATACTTACCTCCACTGTGCAGCTCGTTTTGCACAGAGTGGCCCCCGAACATCCATTTCTGGGGTCCCCCGGCGGCTCTTGCGGCTCCTCCCCGCATTAGATAATCCCCTTGGAGAAGGGTTCTCCCTAGGGGATTACCTTGCGGGCGCAATCCCGAGTCCAGCATTTGCGTCCATAGAGGCCGAATGCAGATTTGGCCCCGCCCCCCAGCGCTCGCATCATTGGATTTGATTGACAGCAGTGGGAACCAATGGCTGCGCTGCTATCAATCTATGCAATCAAGAGCTGGGAACCCGTGGAGATGCACTAAGGTGAAAAAACACAAGCCTTTACAATCCCTTTAGTTCCTCATTAGTAGTTTCATCGTGGGTGAAAGAATTGGTCCATTTAATGGCCATTAACTGCCATTTTATATCTAACTCTAGCAAGACAATTTCAAGTAGAAGCGAACCCTGACTAAATTATATTTATTTGCTAAAAACAGTTACCGTATATACTCGAGTATAAGCCGAGATTTTCAGCCTCTTTTTTGAGGCTGAAAGTGCCCCCCTCGGCTTATACTCGAGTCATCGCTGTCTGCCCGCTCGATCAGCGTGTCGAGCAGACAGACAGCGGCCATTCTATTCAAAAGCCGCGCCTCCGGCTCCGCCTTCGCCTGTGATAGGCGGAACACTGAATTTCCCAGCAGCCTGTGTTCCGCCTATCACGGACGTCGTATCATCCTCGTACTACGGACGAGGATGATACGACGTCTGTGATAGGCGGAACACAGGCTGCTGGGAAATTCAGTGTTCCGCCTATCACAGGCGAAGGCGGCGGCGCAGCTTTTGAACTTACAATGGCCGCCGACGAAGAGGGCACGGGACGGCACGGCACGGGACGGGACGGGACGGGGGCAAGGCAAGGCACGACACGGGACGGATGCAAGGAGGCAAGGCCCGGCACGGGACGGAGGCAAGGCACGGGACGGAGGCTCGGGACAAAGGTAGGCTGGACACACACACACACACACACACACACACACACACACACACACACACACACACACACACACACACACACACACACACACACACACACACACACACACGGATGGAGACACACACAGGGATGGATGGATGGATGGATGGAGACACACACACACAGGGATGGATGGATGGATGGATGGATGGAGACACACACACACAGGGATGGATGGATGGATGGATGGAGACACACACACACAGGGATGGATGGATGGATGGACACACACACACACAGGGATGGATGGACGGACACACAGGGATGGACGGACACACAGGGATGGACGGACACACAGGGATGGACGGACACACAGGGATGGACGGACACACACACAGGGATGGACAGGCATGTCTCACCCTCGGCTTATACACGAGTCAATAAGTTTGCCAGTTTTTTTGGGGGTAAATTGGGGGCCTCGGCTTATATTCGGGTCGGCCTATACTCGAGTATATACGGTATGACTGCCAAAAAAGTTAGAATTTGTGTCCGTCCAGTTCTGGGATTTACACAGCCCTGCCATATCACACAACCCTGACTCACAGGAAAGAAAACCTGATTTTATTCATCTGCAGTTCAGTAATGCTTACAGGTCTTGTTTCTCTCCGGTAAAGGAAGAAATAGGAAATGCCACCAACTAGGTGCAGCTTATTAGGTAAAAATCTGACAAAAATAAAAGAAATGCACTCACATTTATTAGGTGACTTAAAAAGCATAAAAGCATCCACATGGAAAATGAGCAAGCTTGGCAGGGTGACCCCTGGGGCTGGGTCAGCAGAGCTGATCCTGGAAGCAACTGGCAAGGTGTGTAGTTTAGGCTATAGGAGCTTTGCTGGAGAAGGCTAGTCAGTCTGAGAGTAGCTGGGATATGCAACAGTTTCTTGGAGCGATATGGAGTGTGGCACCAGTACCAAACCAGTGCAGAGACCACCCAGATGATGATGTGAGGGGTGTGATTACGCATTTCAGGGCAACAAAGACAGCCAACTTTTTAATCCATCCCAGTCTGTGACTGGATAATGAAGAATAAGCATACCACCAGCATAGTTCCTTTGCTTTACAGCCCAACTGATTCAGGTACTTATAATTGTTGCAGTTAGGGAAATGCATATAGATGTAGCACCCTTCTAGATAGATTGCTAGTCAGGCTAGGTAAATTTAATTCTTGTGGCTCTACTGTAATCAGTTGAGCAGCTTTTGATTGCTTTGGGCTGTTCTGGCCTCTACAGGCTGCATGTTTGATTGCTTTCCCTGGAGGATTCTAGATTGTAATGGAAGAGTCAAACAGGCAGTCTGAATATTTATGTGGTTCCAGCCTACCCCTGGAGGAGGGTACCCAGTAGGTGGCTGGAGAGTGCATAGTTTTGAGCTTAAGGCAGCCCTGTCTTGTTCTGGAGGAGAAGTACCTAGCCTGAAGGGTTGTGTCCCTCCTAGGCAGCCCAGCACCTTTATTGGGAGCTCATCCCTGTGCTACAGCCAAGCTAGAGCTGGGGGGCCTATTTGCTGAGAGACGTTGAGGCTAAAGAAGGTTCTTCACCTAGGTTCCAGTCTGGGAGTCCACTTAGGAGATGTCTGCATGACTCTGGGGGATGCATCCAAGTACTCGAGGACTTGTTAGTACAGACCTAAGTGCAGGATCTGGGTTACTGTTGCTTCGGTTGTCCCTTGGTGTACAAATAATGAGGCTCGTCTGGCCTGGAACATTGCTTATGGTGTTCCAGTACTGTCCATTCCATGGGTTATTGTTAAAAGGACATTTTTGAGAAGTAGGTGCAGAAGAAAGGGCATTCTCTTGCTATTCCAATTTCTGGAGTATCCCACGGCCCTCCAGCTGTCACAAAGCTAGAAGTCCCATGAGGCAATGCAAGGATGACAGTTACAAGCATGACTCCCACAGGCAGAGGCATGATGGGACCCTTGCCCTAGACTGTTCATTGATCTAGACAGGGCCGTCTTTAATATTAATTGGACCCTGGGCAAAACTTTTCTTGGGGCCTCACCCCCCCCCCCCCCCCATGCAGTTTTGCTCTCCACCTGCTCTGAGACAAAATAAGTAGCAGCTAGACTCAAAATCAGTTTACTGAATCAGATCAGGCAGCTATTTCCATTGGTTGCCAGAGGTTACAGTGTATCATTACCGCTCACTGACTGGTTGCTAGAGGTTACAGCACATGATTTCTGCTTGTTGATTGGTTGCTAGAGATTACTGTGGATATGACCTGAGGGGGGCATGATATACATATCAATGCCACTGGCCGCTGCCATTTACATATGAATGCCGATAATTTACATGTAAACACAGGGTCTGCAGGTGAGTCATCTGTACACAACAATAGGGCAGAGCTGGGCAGCATTAGCAGCAGCACTTCACAATGAGATATTGGGACACAGCACAGGACTAAAACCTCAAGGGACAAGGGAATGTAAACCAGGATAGTTGGCAAGTATGAGGCAGATACTTTGGGCCCCACAACAATGACAGGGCCCAGGGCAGCTGCCCCTTTTGCCCTGCCTTAAAAATTGCCCTGGAGCCAGATGAGTGGGTGTTGTGGTGTGCCTTCCTGCTACTGCACATTTTGTGAAAAGACCCTGGAGCAAATTCAGTGTCTCCTGCTGGAGTATCTTTACATAAAGATGTAATAAAGGATACTGAAATACTGAGCTGCACTTATTAATTTATCTGTATGTAGTTCACCTTCAAAGCAACCTTAACAATGATTGTTAAGGCAACCTTAACAATAAGGGTGTTGAGAGCAAAGTACTGGTTGTGCAGAAAATTAATACAACTAGGCTAAGGTCATAATAATCCATTAAAAGAAGTATGTTTTTTTACTTGGGTTCCTCTTTACCAACGCCAACAGAAAGACCTTAAAAGAGTATATAAAAATATAAATATGAAGTATTCTACAGGACAACGGGTTGAAGAGAAAAACAGACTCCCTAGTTTTCGGCTGTTGTAACTGTAAGTGTCAGGATTAAATAGACAGGTCTGGTTTTCTTCTTCCTTTGTAATAAGCTTCCAGCCCGGAGTCTGCCTTCTGTTTATGCCTGGAACAGATCTGTGGAAAATACACTGTTTCCCCCCAAGATTATTTTATAACATTTGCTCAAATTTTATATTACACTTCGAGCACACACATAAAAAAATTGACATATATCACTATTCAAAAAACACAATAGCTTAAACATATGTCGAGGGAAGGTTTGTGTCATCAGGAGGATATGTGAAAGTTTTTGTGTCTCCAGAAATTATAGAGACAATGGGATGTTTGATGCATTGTACTCCAAAGAGAACTGTTTCAAAACAAAGTCTTAGTTTGTAATTCGAATAGACCTTTAATTATAGAGGTGTTGCAAAAAGATCTACTTTGTTCCAACATTCAAGTTACTTGCTAGGAGGGAAACACAACAAGCAACATGCTTTAACCACTTTAAAATGGAGGCCTGCCCACCGCTGCAAAAATTAAAAGCCGGACTTCCGGTTCCGGCGCCGCATGGAGTAGCTGTTCCCCTCACAGCTCCCGCAAACCGCCCTCCACATCGGCCTGTAAACTCAGCGTTTTCCGCCCCCGAAAGCTCTACCAGCCTCCTCCACGACCCCGGCCACGAGATGGACCGGTTCGTTGAAAAAACCGGGCCGCGATCGTACGCGGCCGCCGCCGCGTGGCCGGCCCTGCCGCAAATCGAGGCCCCGGCTTCGGCCTACCTGGATCCGGCCTGTGTGGCCCAGCCTGAGGAGATGACGCCAGCTATGGAGGTAGGAGATCGGCCCTCTCATCCATCCAACATGAGAGACACTTTACCATCACAGATCCAGGCCCCCCCTCCTCCATCTAGCCCTGAAACGTCTCCCTTCATGCAGCAGCCTCACTTACCTTCACTGCCACAGGATCATCACACAGAACTCCTGGCACAGGCTGTGGCTGCTCTCCTCTCCCCTATGATAGCTGCATCAGTGGAGAAGGCTGTCAGCTCAGGTATGCAGAAAGTCCAAGCCCAGCTGGGGGAACATGCATCCAGACTGAATGAAGCAGAGCATCGCATATCCACCATTGAGGACGAACTTTACCAGACGCAATCCCTGGAACATGCCCAAGACAGAACGAACAAATTTATTCTGGAAAAACTCGATGACCTCGAGAACAGGTCCAGGAGGAACAACCTGCGTTTTGTAGGTTTCCCTGAATCGCTTCATCAATCTGCCCTAATGGAATTATGCGCTCGTCGCATCCCTGAAGCTCTGGGTCTGGGAGGCCCGTGTACCGTGGAGCGCGCTCACCGCATGGGGGCCTTCAACTCGGAACGCAAATCGCCGCGCCCGATCATAGCCAAATATCTTAACTACTCAGACAAAGCCGCCATAATGCAACAATACCGGCAAACAAGATCCCTGCAGATAGAAGGAGTCCGCATTCTGATCTTCGCTGATTATTCGGTAGACGTTTCTAAAAGACGCAAAGCTTTCCAGCATGTCTGTGCAGAACTTCACCAACGGCAATTCAAATTCACACTGGCATTCCCGGCTACCCTACGGATCAAAACGCCTTCCGGTGAACAACTGTCCTTTCAAGACCCGGAGGAAGCATCTTCCTACTTGAAATCGTCGCGATCAAGCTCCCTCCTCAGCCCCACACCTAAGGCCCCACCAATCAACCGGGCCCTGGATCAGAGGAGCCCGCGCAAAGACTCTCCCAAGCGCTTCAGGGCCTCGGGTCCAACTCAACATGGCCTGACCACACGCTGAGGGGCACGCTCTGGCCCCGCTGCTTCCACACGCAAGTGTTTCCTTCTTTACGGCTCTGTTTGGCCTTCCTCCGTACCTGGTTAAGGTGCTCTGAATTTGGACTCTCCCTCCTGGACAGTCCACACCTCACAGGTAATATCCGTTACTACTTGATCGGACTTGTTGTTCTGTCTGCCTACATCTCGAATTGACTCTTTACTGTCGAACTTTTTCGTTATGTTCTATTTTATTTATATTTTTACCCTTCCTCAGTGGTTCATGGTTATAGAGGTATTTTGCTTAACATGGCAACCTATGTTCACTGTCCTGTGATATCTATACTTTTTTTTTTTTGTGTATACATTCATGCCCTCTTCCCCCTGGGTTTCTTTGTGCAGACCTGCTTCCACACACTGCTCTCCCGCATGCCTCACTGTTGCCTTTTACCCCATCTCCGAGGGGCGGAAGCCCCTGACATGATGCAGGGCTGGTTATGGGAACTGGTCTCCACAGTGATCCCCATGCGGAAAAAAGCGAAGTTGGTTAGCTATCATGTTTATTTCTGCTTATCCTATCTTTGGTTACTGCTACAGTTCTACCCTTCCCCCTCCTCTCCTTTTCCTCTACCCAATAATTTTACTATTAGTACACGCTTGCTCATCGTCCCCCTCCTTAGGGCTTTGCTCACATGCTCCAGTGTAGCTAACTACTGCTCTCTACACTCAATCACACACATCCTAATGATATTACTACTTGTTCATCATACCCCCGTCCTAATCCCATCATGCTGCGAATAATTTCGTGGAATGTGAAGGGCCTTCGTTCCCCCTCTAAGAGAATGAAGGTTCTTCGCCATCTCAAATGGCTCAAAGCAGATATAGCTTTGCTTCAGGAGACACACCTTTCTTCACCCGACTTTGTTCGGATGAAGAAACTCTGGGTGGGGGCGGTGGCGGGCTCAGAAGCTCTAGGCCGTAAAGCGGGAGTCCTTATCCTTATCCATAAACACCTCCCATGTACCATACTGTCAACGGATACGGATACTCAGGGCAGATTGCTCTCTATTCGTGTCCGCATTGGGACAAAAGAAATAGTGATATCCAACATATACGCCCCAAACAGTCCTACGAAACAGTTCTTCAACACACTGACCACTTGGCTCCTGCGCTACCCTTCCTTACCCCAAGTCGTTGGGGGAGACTTTAACTCCGTAATACACCCACTAGCTGATAAATCTCCGAAACGACGACTTGACTCGTCCTCGACACCGACCAATGCTACATTGTTTGCGGACACAATGGAATCCCTTCGTCTCCTTGACTTATGGCGCCTACACCACCCGACTGATAGGGAATTCTCCTTTTACTCCCATCCACACAACATATTCACCAGGATTGACTACATATTTAGCTCGCATGACCTACTCCCTTTCATCCCGGACGCGGAGATACATGATATTGCTATCTCTGATCATGCTCCTATTTCTATATCTCTAGAGACTCCTGACATCCATCCGAATCCCAAACTTTGGCGATTCCCCGCCTTCCTCCAACACAACGCGGACTTCCACACCTACATTACCAAAGAATGGCGTTTATACGCACAAACAAATGCGGACCATGCGGATAACCCTAATCTGCTATGGGACGCAGGGAAAGCTTTCCTTCGGGGACGCATTATCTCTTATGCGTCCTCCTTCAAAAAGAATGCACACCTTAACTACACTACGGCCAGTTCCAGACTCCATCAGGCTCAACGTACACTTTATACCCATGACACACCTGAGAACCGGGAAGCTTGGCGAATAGCCAAACAATCTTTTGAAACTTGGGCCGACACACTGGAATCGATTAAGAGAGCTCACTTTGATGCCACTCTTTACAAATTTGGGAACAAAGCCGGTAAACTGCTAGCCAGACTATGTAAGGGCCCCTACCGCCCAACTATTATCCCTGCTATCCGGGAGCCTGACGGCTCTATAACGACGTCGCAAAAGGGCATAAATTCAGCCATGCTACGCTATTATACGGCTTTGTATGCGGCCGACCCTATCGACGAGCATACGGCACACTAATTTATAGACAAAGTGACTCTGACTCAAATATCCCCCTCGCAACTGGACTCTCTAAATGCCCCCATATCTCTCGCGGAAATAACCAACACGATCCGGACTCTAGCCTCCTCAAAAGCCCCTGGTCCAGATGGACTAACGGGCGAATTTTACAAATCCCTGAACTCACTCCTAGCACCCACACTTGAAAGGGTATACCAACACATATGGACAGGGGGCCCCTATCTACCTACGGGTAACCAGGCGATAATAAAACTTCTAGAAAAAAAGGGGAAGGAACCTACAGAACCAGGCTCTTATAGGCCCATCTCGCTTCTAAATCTTGATGTCAAGATCTTATCCAAAATAATAGCCACAAGGCTAGCTGACATCATCCCTTTTCTGATCCACCCTGCCCAGTCAGGCTTTGTGAAAGGCAGAACGGCGACGATCAACATCAGAAAGGTGATGATGGCACTAGAGCACGCTAGATGTAACCCGAACGGGGATTTTGCCATTATTACTCTTGATGCCGAAAAAGCTTTCGACAATGTTAGTATTGAATGGCTGTCTCTGGTTCTGAACAAAATGGGATTCACTGGCCCTTTCCTACATCTCGTAAAATCTATGTACACCTCTCCGGCTGCCAGATTGGTTGCAGCTGGCCTGCTCTCAAATTAATTTCGCCTACATAAGGGCACGAGACAAGGCTGCCCCTTATCCCCTCTCCTCTTTAATTTGGCCCTGGAACCACTATCTAGGTATCTGTTAACAGTAGCCCCAATCCATGGCATTTCAATAGGGGAGCAACAATTGAAGACGTCTCTCTTTGCAGATGACGTCCTCATATTCTCCGCAAATCCTTCCGCAGATATGCCCACGATAAAGAACACATTTGATCTATTCCGAAAATGTTCCGGTTTACGCATAAATTATTCCAAGAGCGAGATATTGCCCCTCGGTCCCCTCCCACCTCCGGCCTGGTCTCACAATTCCATCTTCTCGATAGCTAAATCACATATCACTTACCTGGGTATCAAAATAGGGAAACTCCCTTCCTCACTCTACCATCTGAACTACCCCCCCCTCTTTACCAAGATCACTCTGGAACTTGAAAACTGGATGGATCTGCCCCTCTCGCTCCTGGGAAGATGTCACTTGGTAAAAATGGTCAGTTTCGCACGCCTGCTATACCCTCTCCAAACGATACCTTTACTTATCAGACACAAGGACATTCAAATTTTGAACTCTGCAATATCAAAATTTCTTTGGCGAAACAAAAGACCACGCATTGCTTTCTCGAAACTTCATCTTCCCAGGACCGAAGGCGGTATTAGTCTTCCGAACATTAGACTGTATAATTTAGCATGTCTTTTGAGGGTGAGCCTAGACTGGATTACCCAAAAGTCCCAATGTTCCAACTTTCATCTGGAAACGGCAATGGTCCATCCCTATTCCCTTACTGCCCTTCTTCACTGCAAGTGGAAATCTCTATCACCTCCGCATCAACACAACCTCCTGCTGAGGGACACTGCTATTGCCTGGAGGGAGGTAAGGAAAAGTCTCTGTCTCTCTCCTTTCATCTCTAAATTCCTCCCAGTACAAGGGAACCCAAATTTTACTCCGGGCCTGGAACGACAGCCTTATGATGAATGGCGCCAAAAGGGTCTTGTTACTTTTTTCTCCATGTGTGATCCGGATTCTGGCCGGGTGGCATCATTTAGATCTCTAGCCGCAAAATTTTCTCTTCCGGATGCCTCGAACTTCCATTATGGTCAATGTGTCAGCTTTCTTCAAAAAACCTGCAGGAACGAATCCGCCAGATTCGCTACATCGTTCATGGACACACTCATTCAGAATGACACCTGCAAAATTTCTGACATATACAAACCTTTACTTTTGAAAACTACTCCCTCTCTAGCCTCGTCTTCAGTGCTGAATTGGGCAAAGGACTTTCCAGAAGAGGACATAGTAGACAAAATCCTGCAAGGCCTCAATTCTGTGTACAATCTGGTCCCTAATGAATCGTGGAGGGAAACCCAGCTGAAAATCACTCACCGCGCCCATATTCCTTTTCTTCCAACTCCCAACCATTCTTCAGCCTCTACCTCACCCCCACTGTGCCCAATGTGCCAGCAACCCAAACCTTCTCTCGTACACCGATTCTGGACTTGCACCTATATTGCTACTTTTTGGGATCAAGTTCTGGCTTATATCTTCCGGATTACGTTGTTGAAACTCCCCAAGAACCCGCTCCTCCTCATCTTTGGGCACTGGGACCACACACTACTCCCCTGGTCAACCGCTCCCAGCCCACCGGGGAAGGACTGGTCCTTGATCTGCCTCCTATTAGCCAGAAGGGCCATACTGGCCAACTGGACCTCTACATCCACGCCCTCCATTTCCCAGGTCGAAAGGGATCTCTTACAACTCCTTTTTCGGGACAAAATTAATGCCAACCTGGACCACCAGAAAGCCTCCAAACGCTTTCACGACAGATGGGACCTTTTTATTATGACGCAGCTCTCTCCACACGACCGTACGCTCCTTGATAAACACTCCTTTGTGTACAAAGATCCCCATCGAACATGAACTTTTCTACTACTGGATGTTTCCCTTCAATAGAGTATTGGACCTAAGCCCCCCCCCCCCTTCTTTTTCCTCCCCCCCCCCTCTCCCATCCTCTCTTCTGTTTTTACCATATTTGGTTAGCTCCATGAGGTTAGTTTTAGAGCCTCCTGGCCATTAGATCCATCCAGTTATAGTCTCCTCATGTCTTTCTAGTCCTACTAGGCAGTGGATTAGTGTCCGCTCTCGTTTAAGTTTTAAGTCTTTTGTTTCTTTTTTCTTTTCTTGTATACGCCTTTAAGATGATGAGAGTCTCGTCTTGTTGTTATAGTCTGCTTTGTACACTGTACTTTACACAAAAAAAAAAAGAAAACACTTGTATCTGCTGATGATGACTTTATGTACTGTTCTAACATTTTTCAATAAAACTTTATTCAAAAAAAAAAAAAAAAAAAAATTTAAAGCCAGCAGCTGCACATAAGGCTGAGGCTCCCGGAAGTGGGAGCAGGATACCTGTGAACAGTGGGAACAGGATACCCCCACACACACACATACTGAAAGGTGCCAAATGTGGCACTGGAGGGGGGGATGAGTACAACGAGCGGAAGTTCCACTTTTGGGTGGAACTTTGCTTTAAGACTGGGTCTATTTTTCCGATTGGTTGTTTACAAGTTAAAATCTTTTTTTTTTTGCTAGAAAATTACTTAGAACCCCCAAACATTATATATATATTTTTTCTAACACCCTAGAGAATAAAATACTTTTTAAAATCTAGTAATACGCTGTCTCTCCCTGCTCTGCACAAACTCAGTTGCTCTCTATTTTCTTTATACCAAGAATGCAGAAGCTGATCTGCTGACAGCCTTAAAGTGGAAGTAAACCCATCGATTTAAACAGTTAAAAAAAAAAGGCATGCCGGGAATGCTAACTGCACATTGGCTGTGCTCTCAGCCAAACTATCAAACCACCCAATGGCTGGTGTCATAATGAATCACATGTGCAGCACCATAGCAGTTGAAGATTAAACAGAGGCAAAGATGGCAGCTTTCTTTGCTGAAAACGATAGGGGAGTTTACTTCCACTTTAAGAATTGCTGCTGCTGGACTTCAGCAAAATGGCAGCCTCCAGCAAGAAGAAACAGGAGCAATGCTGGAGGCAATTTACAGCACAAGCTAATTTGGTAGTATAATTATTTATATGGAATGTATGTTCCTTGCTAAAGAAAATGTGTTTTTTTTTATCACAGTGTTATGTGTAAAGTTCTGCTTTAAGATTCATGACTTTTAGTTAAAGGTGTCATTTTTGAAAATATCTCCTTGAACATTTTTACACTGTAATAGTGAGAGTCCCTGTCTCTGGGAAAAGGGGGTTAAAAGGGACACAGGGTTTGCATATCTGCAGATTGCAGAGCTACAGAGCGTAGATTTAAAAAGGAGAGGACTGCTCTGGCAGCTTTCTCCGGATCTATTTGCGGATGGGGCTCTGTAGTTTGGAGATCCTCAGAGTCTTGGGGGGGGTGAGATCTCCAACCCTGTGTCCGGGTCTTGTTGCATTTGTGCTCAATGTAGTTTCTCTTATTACATTGTTGTGTAAAAAAAACTCTCTGTGCTTTCTTTAGCAAGCATGCTCCCATCTTTAGTTTGGGCATCTGAAGCTCACTCGTTGCTCCTTCCAGGATACAGTGCTGTTACATACCCAGCATGCACCTCCTGATCTCGCCCATGTGCATTGCATACAAGGCGTAGCTATGGAAATAGAAGTTGAGGCTGCCCATTGCCTTCTGAGATTGATGACAATGGGCGACCAGATATGACTTACCTCACTGCGGCGAGGTACAGCGGAAGAGGACCCTTCTAATGGAAAATTAAGATAAATAGATTTGAAAAAAAACTACTTTGATGAGTAATGTAAATGTGATCACTAAGACGGTGGGGAGAGGGGCTCCTGTTTAATTTTGACCAACTGAACCATACAATTCTTTCATTCCTGCAAGTTACAGTTCAACTTCACCGTGAAGAAACATTTTCTTTTTGAATGTTATCCTACCAAAGATCACCCTTTTCTGGAGGCATGAATTTCCCTTAAGCTGAGGAGACTGTGGTGTAACCAGCTGGGATGCCTAGCTCCTTAGGCCTCTTTCACACTGATGGCCCGATCAGGTCTGCCTGTGAGTTTTTCAAACCCGATTGGACCATCCATTGCTCTCTATGGAGTGACAGGTATCAACGGACATGTGTCTGTTGACACCCTCCAACTTCCGATCCAATCCTGTCCGCTAAAAACAGATGGATGGGGATCTGTTCTCCATCCATCCGGTGGATCAGATAACAGTCAGATGCAAATGGACAGGTGGTACATTTCTATCCGACAACCCTATAGAGAACAGCAGGGTGTGTCCATGCCTGCTCTGCATCATTGGAGCAGACACAGACCTGTCCGCTCTGTGGATTCCCCACTAAGCAGGTGGATCTGCTAGCGGAGTCTGACCCATGTAAAAGGGGCCTTACTGTTACTGGCTTTTTAACTATTTTATTTTTAGTTGAGGATCAGCAGGGTTTGATATCTATTGACAGGGAGACTTCCTCATCCCTTCTTGTCCTGGTCCGAGGGACTGACTTACTACACCTTGTTCTGCACTGTGTGTCACATACGTGATAGGAGACTGAGGTGATGAGGTTGGCCTCTCTTGTATCCTCAGCCCAGGCCCCACTGAGGATGGAACAGATGGTGCTGAGTGACAGAAGGAACAAGAGTGCCTAAAGGTGTTGCTGGTAGAATTTGCAGTAGGAGATGCAGGCAGGAGCAGTCTGATAGAACATCAGGTCAGGAGCAGCAGCCAGCTGGGGTTAAAGGAGCACTCCACATGTACTGCAGGTTCAGGGCATAAGGCTTGTCAGAGCTTCCAGCAGACTGAAGACAGGAACACACTGTAATTATTGCCACTGATATGGGTGTTTGAGTAGGCACCCGGAAATAGCATGAAACCAAATCAGGGACAGAAGTGAAGTCACAGAAGTATCTGAGGTCAGCAGTGGGTGGGCAACGCAGTACAGAGGCATAGGAAGAAGCATAGTCAATGGCTGAGCTGAGGTCAGGAATGGGTAAGCAGAATAGCAATCAGGATCCGAGATTAAGTCAAAAGGAAGCAGAGTCAGCAACAGAGGTATAACACAAGATACAAGCAGGACACAGGAACAGCTGAAGACCAGTCAGCACAGAACATGGACATAAGCATCCTTTAAATAGCTCATCTGGTGGGAATGGAAAATGTGCATGTGGCGCCCGTGTGCGCATTGTTGCGCGCATGTGCGTGCCTGGTCACCAGTCTGTGGTACACACCATGTGCAGCCCATGCCTGCTCACCAGATATCTCACAGGGATTCTCTGACACTGTGTCTCTAGATGGAGGAGGCCATCATGGTAGAGGATAAGGGCTTTGCTTTCTCCTTTAGACACCATTGGTACGAGTATTTTGTCACACTGCAATGACATTCTGTCAACAGTCACAGCTATTTGTGCCTGTTCACCAAGCCACTCATTGTAGGTGATCACTGATGGACCCACACAAGCTGATGCAAATGGTACATTAAGAGCTGCTGCCCTCATGACTAGTGATTTTATGACTGGTTGGGTCAAGGAGCAAGAAGAAGCAGAGAACACACTTATTCTCAGAATAAATGAAGTAGAAAAAGTTAGGTACCTGGACTGCAGGTGTCTATAGTTTCATCTTCAAAAGGCCTCCTAAAAACAAAGAGCAGTAGAGTAGAGACATCACCAAATCTCACTCCAACAGCAGTTATTAATGGAGTGAGTAGGATATTCTTGGATGATTTCACACTGTAAATATGCAGCTACAAGGCTACTGAACAGAGTTGCCTAGGTACATTCACGTCAGGAAGCGCAATGCTATTTTATTGAAGTAATTCAAGGCAAAGCTGTAGATTTTTCAGGGTAATGCTTAACCAAAATAATACTATACTATAGTAAATCTTCACTTTTTTGAGAATAAGTCCACTTTAATACAGAGACAATTGATGATGGGAGGCCAACAGGTGAAAAAAGCACAAGATTTTCTTTTCCGGCTAATGCCAGGCCACCAACCTGGGCCTGCTCTAATGCCCTTGAATGTTCTTTATTTCCATTTACGAATGTGTCTGATTTCCAGCATTACCATTATTTCGGCGCTCAGTAAAGCGCCTCTATTTTTCAGAAATAAGGGACATTTGATGGAAACTCGTTGTGCTCTCTCATTAACTGGAATATTGCAGAACAGAATTCTAATAGTCATATAGGCCATGAAAGAACAAACTGAACTAAATTTTTCTTTGGTATAACCTGAAAAACACAGCTTTTTCCCTCGCTGTAATAAAGGATGACGACTTCCACTGCTGAGAAAACATTTTTTTTTATTTTTTTTATCCCTTTTGTTTTGCAGTAAAAGGGCCGTGATACTGCAGACTGTCTCCGAAAATCAGTCAATGTGTAATGGCTTCTGCTTTTCTGCACAAGAGTCATTAAACACATTCATAAATCAATGAAGCGGACTGATGCATTACTTTAATTATTATTTCTGCTCCAATGGTTGGATTATATCACAGACTCATTTGCTAAACACAATGCTGTACCTGAAAGGCACTGGATTCAGCCTTCCCCAAGTGTTATTTACTATATTCTGTGAGTGTAGATAGCTGATTTTGTATTGTTAACATAAGTGACTGAATAAACCCAAGAGCAGTGTCACATGACCCACTCTGCTAGGATTGCCAACTGTGCCCTATTAGCGGGGAAATCCTTTATTACTTTGTGTTGTCATCTCATGCCCTCATTTTCCCCTACGTGCAGTGGCCTAAATATGGAAAAATATTAGCTATGCAGCCTATGAATGAAACCGATGCAAGGTTTCCTAATATTTAAAGAGGATCTGTCATTTTGTCAATTCAGGGCAACATGCCTACACATCCCTGCACTCTTATAGCTGTTTTGTTGTTCATCTGGAGCCCTTGGTGAATACCCAATGCTTATGAGTATGAGGGAGCATGTGACCGCCTAACAGGATGACTGGCCAGGCCCAATAACTTTCATGTGATGGAAGGGAGGAAGACATTAATCCCATGTAAGGCCTGATACCATCTGACACAGGATGGTCCGGCATATATCTCCATCACACACCATACCAGAATCCCAGAATACTATGGTAGGGTAAACCAGATTTCTAGCATCAAAAGGCCAATGCGGATTCATGCTCATGGTCGTGCACATTGCACATGTGCTATTGTTAATCAGCGAAGGACCAATGTTACTTATGCAGTGCCAGTTCATTTGTGCACATACCAATTAGCACTTAGCGTTGGGTAACCTTTTTAAACTGGTCTAGCACTATGAGCAGTTGCTTAATGGTCTTCAGCTCGTTCCTGTGTTCCCAAGACCTCATCTGCTGTACCTGCTTATTCATGTATAACCCGGCTTGCCTTTGGACTTCACTTCTGCTTTCGCTCTAGATCTGTTACCTACTACTCCAACCTTGGCTTGTTTACTGGATATGATCTGCCTGCTGACTCTGTACCACGTTGCCCGGCTGTTAATGACCTTGAAGTTCCTCCTAAACTTGCTTTGCGTGCTGATTCGGTACCTCGCTGCTCGATTGCCGCTGACTGCTGTTCATCTCCTGCTTCTGCTATCATACCACGCTCTGGTGCCAAGCTGCTCCTGCATACTATTCCAAGGACTGCAACCACCAGCTCTTCCCACCTACAGAGTGGACATCATTATTTAGCTGCTATGGCACTCATGCCACTCCTTGCCCTTGCACTCTCTGTCTCCACCTTTGGGAGTGTTGGGCGGGAGGTGCAGGAGAGGTCTCCACAACATTCCAGTATTCACTAGGTATGTGATAACTACCGTATTTATCAGCGTATAACACGCACCCCAAGTTTAGGAGGGAATTTTAAGGAAAAAAACGTTTTTAAGGAAAAAAAAACTTACATTTAAATGCCCATCAATGCAGCCTTATCAGTGTCCATCTGAAGCCTTGTCAGTGTCATTGCAGCCTCGTCATGCAGCATGTCCATCATTGCAGCCTTGTCATGCAGCCTTGTCCATCATTGCAGCCTTGTCATTGCAGCCTGGTCATGCAGCCTGTCCGTCATGCAGCCTGTCCGTCATGCAGCCTGTCCGTCATTGCTGCCTGTCCATCATTGCAGCCTTGTCATGCAGCCTGTCTGTCATGTAGCCTGTCCTTCATTGCAGCCTTGTGCATTGTTGTCCCCTCAGTGATGTCAGCTTTTATTTTTAAAAATGGCGCCTCGGCGGCTTTTGGCCGCCTTCATCTGTACTCGGCGGCTTTCGGCCACTCTCGCCGAAGGTGGCCGAAAGCCACTAATAAGGGCCGAAGGCGGCCGAAAGCCACTGAGAAGGCCAGAAGGCGGCCGAAAGCCGCGAGAAGGGCCGATGGCGGCTGAAATTGCGGAAGATCGGCGTATAACATGCACCCGCGATTTTCCCCTAATTTTAAGGGGAAAAAAGTGCGTGTTATACGCCGATAAATACGGTACCTTTATTGATGCTTGTTTGGCATGCCACATAAAGAAATGCAATGTTTCAGAATCACAGAGGGTCCTTTCATCAGGCAAAGTCAGATGTCATTTTTTCTGATGAAGGGACCCCCCCCCGGTGGCTCAAAACTTACACAAGGTTTTCACTCCTAGCTCCGACAGAGGAATGAAACAGCAGGATAGTACAGGGTGAGTATTCTTGGGTGGGGCTATTCTTTCAAGACAACCTAGCCAATGAATGGCTCTACATTGTATGCCACAGGGCTCTGTAATGCTCTCTTACTAGGAGAAGCCATGTAAATGAATGGCAGTCAAATAAAGTAAAAAGTAGATGGTGCATGGGTGGATGAGACACAGGATCCAAATGACAGCCTTAGTGGTGAAATGCTGAGGAAACAACAGACTGAATACAGCATAGATAGAAGGTAGCTCCAGGAGATGTAGGAATCTCCCTCATCACCACTCTAAGTGCAGTATACATAAAAACAAGTCAATTTATTCAGACAAATGGCAACTTACAAGAGGATGAACAATGAAGCGCATGTCAGACCCACCAGGGTCGGTAAAGCTGTGGCACCGAGGGACCGCATGTAGCCAGGTGAATCCGCACCAGGTGGTGAGTGGGGCAGGGAGCATCCAGCTGGTGTGAACGCTGAAGTCCGGAAATCAACAAGGCAGCAGAGTGGACATCATTATTTAGCTGCTATGGCACTCATGCCACTCCTTGCCCTTGCACTCTCTGTCTCCACCTTTGGGAGTGTTGGGCGGGAGGTGCAGGAGAGGTCTCCACAACATTCCAGTATTCACTAGGTATGTGATAACTACCGTATTTATCAGCGTATAGCACGCACCCCAAGTTTAGGAGGGAATTTTAAGGAAAAAAACTTTTTTAAGGAAAAAAAAACTTACATTTAAATGCCCATCAATGCAGCCTTATCAGTGTCCATCTGAAGCCTTGTCAGTGTCATTGCAGCCTCGTCATGCAGCATGTCCATCATTGCAGCCTTGTCATGCAGCCTTGTCCATCATTGCAGCCTTGTCATTGCAGCCTGGTCATGCAGCCTGTCCGTCATGCAGCCTGTCCGTCATGCAGCCTGTCCGTCATTGCTGCCTGTCCATCATTGCAGCCTTGTCATGCAGCCTGTCCGTCATGTAGCCTGTCCGTCATTGCAGCCTTGTGCATTGTTGTCCCCTCAGTGATGTCAGCTTTTATTTTTAAAAATGGCGCCTCGGCGGCTTTTGGCCGCCTTCATCTGTACTCGGCGGCTTTCGGCCACTCTCGCCGAAGGTGGCCGAAAGCCACTAATAAGGGCCGAAGGCGGCCGAAAGCCACTGAGAAGGCCCGAAGGCGGCCGAAAGCCGCGAGAAGGGCCAGTGGCGGCTGAAATTGCGGAGGATCGGCGTATAACATGCACCCGCGATTTTCCCCTGATTTTAAGGGGAAAAAAGTGCGTGTTATACGCCGATAAATACGGTACCTTTATTGATGCTTGTTTGGCATGCCACATAAAGAAATGCAATGTTTCAGAATCACAGAGGGTCCTTTCATTAGGCAAAGTCAGATGTCATTTTTTCTGATGAAGGGACCCCCCGGTGGCTCAAAACTTACACAAGGTTTTCACTCCTAGCTTCAACAGAGGAATGAAACAGCAGGATAGTACAGGGTGAGTATTCTTGGGTGGGGCTATTCTTTCAAGACAACCTAGCCAATGAATGGCTCTACATTGTATGCCACAGGGCTCTGTAATGCTCTCTTACTAGGAGAAGCCATGTAAATGAATGGCAGTCAAATAAAGTAAAAAGTAGATGGTGCATGGGTGGATGAGACACAGGATCCAAATGACAGCCTTAGTGGTGAAATGCTGAGGAAACAACAGACTGAATACAGCATAGATAGAAGGTAGCTCCCAGGAGATGTAGGAATCTCCCTCATCACCACTCTAAGTGCAGTATACATAAAAACAAGTCAATTTATTCAGACAAATGGCAACTTACAAGAGGATGAACAATGAAGCGCATGTCAGACCCACCAGGGTCGGTAAAGCTGTGGCACCGAGGGACCGCATGTAGCCAGGTGAATCCGCACCAGGTGGTGAGTGGGGCAGGGAGCATCCAGCTGGTGTGAACGCTGAAGTCCGGAACTCTACAAGGCAGCAGGTATGTAAATGAATGGACCTACAGGATTGGATGTGGCATGCCTGCAGAAGTTTCACAGTGTAAAGGGAATGATTCACTAAGCCCTTACCCATACTGAGCCATTTATTTCAATGTACCTTTTAAGGTCCAGCACTAAGGATTGTTTAAGGAGCATTAGGAACTACTAGCAAGACATTTTTCATTTTTTGGATAGAGCATTTAAAGTTTATGGAGAAAGTTATCCTTTCCGCTAGTCCCATTGATGTCACTATGTAAGAAAGTGAAAGAAAATTCCCTATTTAACAAGCTTTCTAAAATAAGTACGGTAAGCTCTACACTTCTATGTTCAGGTTCTATGTTTTCTCTGTTTATGTTTTCGAACTGTATACTAGTTTTTTTTCTGTTCCAGAGTACCTTGAACCACTTCCACCGCCTTCATTTCCCTGAAGAAGGGATATACTTCAAGATCCGCAAAATGCTTTATGTAACGTCGCTTTGCCCTGTGGCCATTAGGAGCCGATGCGAGTGCCCAGTGATCTCTGCTGACACACCGAGAACCGGGATCTGTGAGTGTAAACAAACTGTTTTCAGTTCTCTGAGGGGAGAAGAGAGCGATCTGTCATCTCCCCTAGACAGTCCCCTCCCTCTTCAGTTAAAACACAGAGAGGGAACACAATTAATCCCTTGATCGCCCCCTAGTGTAAATCTTTTTCCTGCCAGTGAGATTTTTACACTAATCAATGCATTTTTTTTTTTTGTTTTCAAACGTTTTATTGAAAAGAAGTCAACAGAATTACAAAGTATGGGTATTGGGAAATTCCCATGCAGAACCATACAAAAAAAGAAAAAAGCAGTATTACATATCAATCGTTAAATACAGCAGATTAGCATAGTGATAAACTACTATAGTAAACATAAGTATATATAATCGATGGTGGGAGAGATATTCCAGCAATAATACTCTGCATGGGTCAGGGACATACTCATGGGCTTTAACTGTTGTGTTTGCCAAAATCAGATGTATAACCACGGCCAATGAGCATGAGGTACAGTAAAAGAAAAAGAAAGTAGATATATAGAATGAAAGAAAAAGAATTCAACTACAGGAAAGGTAGAAAACATAAAGAAAAAAGAAGAAGGGGAAGGAGAGACTAGCGTGGTCAGTGTGAAAGTCTAAATATGAACCATGGATTCCATTTGGCCTCGTACAGAGGCATAGTGTCATGAAGAGTGTGGTATATTTTCTCAGAATGCATTATAAGATCAACTCGAGACAAAACCTGTGTAAGTGGGAGCGAGGGGGACTTCCAGTTGAAAGCAATTGACCATAGCATGGCCAGGCAGATCGAATGAATCAGGCCTCTTAATGGTCTGGGGACATCCGGTGGGGATTGGAACAACAGGGCATGATGCGCTGTTAAAGTGATATGGAAGCCTGCTACCTTATCAATAATATCAAAGAGAAGTCGCCATATAGGTAGTATCTGGTCACAATCCCAGAAGATGTGTTTATACGAGCCTGGAAGGGGGCAGCCCCTAAAGCAACTGTCTGGTGCCTGTGGGAAGATTTTATGTATCCTAAGGGGAGTATAATACCACCTGGTGATCACTTTTATAGCTGTTTCCCTAACCGACAGGGATTTCGTACATTGGCACATATTGCGCCAGGTCTTCACCCAGTCAATTGAGTCATTCAGACCCCCAAGTTCCTGCTCCCAAGTGGACCTATATTTCAAATCATTCCTATCAGTCACCTCTTCAAGGCCCCGGTAAAGCATAGAGATCAACCCTTTCTGTCTAGGAGCTGTATAACAGATCTCTTCAAAAGCAGTCGGGGGAGTTGAATAGGGGCCTGGGTAATGATGAAGAAAGAAATGTCGAAGTTGCAAAAAGTGGAGGAACTCAGTGTGGGGAATCTGAAATCTAGCTTGTAGGTCCTGGAACGTGGTGAAGTTTGAATCCACTATAAAGTCTTTAAGGGATATAAGACCCAACTCTATCCAAAGACGGAAAGCATTTAAGTGGTTGTGTGATGTCAGGAACCTGGAGTCCCCCAAAAAAGAGGCGCCACCAGGAGCCCGAGACACCAAACCATATACGTGCTTATATCTATGCCAAAGGAGCATGCCATCCGAGACAATCATATTCCCATAAGACTTAGTGTGGTTGGCCAAGGGAGGGATCCACATCATACCCGGTAGAAACAGAGGCTTTACAGACTCTTGTTCGAATTGCACCCTTGGGACTCTGGAATCCCTGATATTCCATTGAGCCTGTTGCGAGAATCTGCTGGCCACATAGTACAGCCATATCTGTGGGACCCCCAATCCCCCTCTTTTAGAAGAGCGGTATAGTATAGCTTTGGAAAATCTAGGGGGTTTATCTTGCCAAACGAATCGAAGGAGGGAGGCTTGAACGTCGTTGAGATAAGACTTTGATATTCTAATAGGGAGAGAGCGGAAAACATATAAAAGCCTAGGGAGCACAACCATCTTTAGGGCCGTTATCCTACCAAAGAAGGATATATGAAGTTTAGACCACATCTTCAGGGTCAATTTAAGTTTTTTGACAAGGGGCGGGTAATTGGACGTGAATAATTTCTTATAATGATCCGGGAGCGCTATACCTAAATAGGATAGATGAGAGTCTAGCCAATGGAAGGGAAAGGACTGTTTAAGATGCAATAGATCCATCGGGGGGATACCTATAGGAAGGGCAGATGATTTAGCTAAATTAATGGTTAACCCCGATATCTCCGCAAATTTTGAAAGGGAGGCAAATAGATTAGGAAGGGAGAGCAGGGGGTTCGTTAGGAACATGAGAACATCATCCGCATACATACAAAATTTGTAAGACAAGGGGCCTTTGGTGTAACCAGAGATATCAGGGTTATTCAGGATAGCGATTACTAGGGGTTCTAGGGCTAGGGCAAAAATTTATGGGGAGAGGGGACAACCCTGTCTTGTGCCCCTACCTATACTGAAGAAATCTGAGCAACAGCCAGGGATTTTAATTCTGGTCATGGGATTCTTATAGAGGGTGTGGAAGGAATGCAAAAATTCCCCACCAAAACCCATTTTTTGCAAAACTGTGGTAAGGTAGGGCCAGGCAACACTATCAAAAGCCTTTTGAATGTCAAGACTAAGTAAAAGTAAGCTACGGGAGTTATGCCGCGTACACACGAGCGGACTTTTCAACATCCAAAGTCCGAAGGACCGAGTCCGTCAGACTATCCGATCGTGTGTGGGCTGCAACGGACTTTTGATTCACCAAAGTCTGACGGACTTTAGAATATGGAACATGCTTCAAATTTTCCCGAAGGAACTCCGCCGGACCCGGTCCCCTTCGAAAACTCCGCTCGTGTGTATGCTACTCCGACGGACTAAAACCGACGCTAGGGCAGCTATTGGCTACTGGCTATGAACTTCCTTATTCGAGTCGGGTCGTACGTCATCACGTTCGAATCCGTCGGAGTTTAGTGTGATTGTGTGTGGCCAAGTCCGTTCGGCCGAAAAGTCTGTCAGAACTCCGTCGGAATTCCAGCAGAACTCCGACGGAACTCCTTTGGAAGTCTGTCGGACTTAAGTCCGCTCGTGTGTACGGGGCATTAGAGTTGGCATCTTGGATGATATCCGTGGCCAGACGAATGTTGTCTGTTATCAGTCTATGGGGAATAAATCCGGATTGGAACGGGGAGATAAGAGAGGGAATAAATTTAGCCAATCTGTCTGCCAGGATCCTACTGAAAATTTTGAGGTCATTATTCATAACTGATATGGGCCTGTAATTTTGCGGGAGGGTATGATTTTTGTCGGGTTTAGGTATCAAAGACATGTTCGCCAGCAACATCTCTTCTGGAAAACTACCGCCCCGCATCACCCAATTAAACAGGCAGGCAAGTCTGGGTGCTAAATGGGATGCAAATTTCTTGTAATAAACTGCTGCAAACCCATCTGGGCCAGGGGCCGAGCCTAATTTAAGAGATTTAATGACGTTCAGAACTTCGGTTGTGGAAACTGGTGAATTAAGTTGTTCAGACTGTGACTGAGTTAGGGTGGGAAGGGGTACTGTGTCTAACCAAGAATCAACTGCCCGGGCTTCTATGTCTTCATTGGGGGCTAATAGAGAAGAATAAAAATTCCCAAAAATGTCTAAGACCTCTTTCGGGTGGGATGTGAGTTGTCCCTCTCTATTGTTCAACTTATAGATATGAGGAGGGCGGGAGAGGCGGTTAAGTTTTCGTGCAAAGGGTGAGGATGCTGAATTGTCTAGCAAGATGTGTTTAGCCCTTGCCCATCTAAAAGACTTCTCTACCTTGCTGGACAGCAAGGAGTCCAACTCAAGCCGTCTGCTGTCTATTTCCCGTCTAGTAGACTCTAAGTGCAAGGAAGCCGTATTCTTGTACAGTTGGTCTAATTCTCGCGTGAGGGTCAGGATTCTACCATTGGTCAGCTTATTGCGTATAGTAGAGATCTCAATAATTTTCCCTCTGAGGACCGCTTTATGGGCCACCCATAACACTGAGGGTAATATATCAGGTTGGGCATTAATATTAAAATAGTCTTCAATGGCTTCCTCAATAGTAGGTATAAAAGAGGGATCAGACAGCAGGGCTTTGTTAAGCCTCCAGGAGTGCGAAGTAGGGGCCAATTTAATAAAGGTGGTGGAAAAGGAGGTGGGGTGATGGTCAGACCAAACGCAGGGGTGAATGTGCGCCTGAGTTGAGTTGGCCAGTATAATGGGTGAGGTAAAGATGTAGTCCAACCTTGCCGAGCTATTATGGGGGCGGGAGTAAAATGTGAATTCTTTAATACCCACATTGTGGGCCCGCCAGGTATCAGAGAGTTGAAACTCTGTTAGATTACCATTTAGGGAAGGCCTTAGATAAAGATGTGTGAGAAGAACGATCCAGAGTGGGATTCGCAACCAGGTTAAAGTCCCCGCCAATGATTAAATGGGGGGATTGGAATGAGGAGAGCTTTTCAAAAAATTGCTAAAAGAAGGTAGCTGGGGCATCATTAGGTGCATATACACTAGCAATAGTTAATTCCCTATTACATACTACCCCTTGGATGATAACATATCTACTCTCTGCATCCTTATATACATGTTTAATCTCCATAGGAAAGGAGGAATGCAAGAAGATGGCAGCACCCCTGGACTTGGAGGAGTAAAGGGAATAAATCGCTTGGGGAAAATTTCTATGAAAAAATTTTGGGTGGGATTTACGTGCAAAGTGGGTTTCTTGTAGGAGGAGAATTTTGGCATCTAGTTTCTTGTAAAAGTCGAAGGCCTTCCTCCTCTTATTAGGGGAGTTAAACCCTTGGACATTATGAGATATGCATGTGATTACAATTGGACAGGATCTAGGGTGAAATCAGCTAAAGAATCCCCAATCCCGGGGCAGAATAAAGAATAAAGGGGGGTGGGGTGAGAAGCCCAAATAAGGTTACCAGGGGTGCTGCCATCAACCCAGCACGACAGTAGCTGAAAATATCTTCTATCCAGGGAACCGAAATAGTAATACAGACAAACATATTTAGTTAGTGTTAACTGAGAAATATCAACCATTGCTAGTCGAGGGTAATAAAAAAAAAAGAAGAGAAATAAAAACAAAAAACAAAAACAAGAGCAGATGGAAAAAAGTCAAAGTACTTGGACATATCCAGAGAACTGATCGTACATAGGCCTAGCCTGTTCCAGAAAGAGATGGGATCAGGTAACCAGGGGAAAAAAAAAAAAAAGAAACTGTCCAATTACCTGATATCCCCAAAACAGGAAAAATAAAGTACACCGAGACAACAGGGTCTCGAACCCAGCTCAATACTGACGTAAAAAAACAGAAAACTCAGCAAAAAGAAAAATAATAGGAAATTTGCTGGGTGGGGGAAGCAGGCAGCAGCTCCAACCGGTGACAGACCAACAGGGAGACTCTTCCGGAACAACATGTAGAGTAGGGAGCATACCGTCATGGAGGCTTTAAAGTTCAAGTAGCAGGCAGGTAGCCGAGATTAGAAAAACAAGGGAGAAAACAAAAAAGGAAACAACCCCGGCTAACGTGGACTGTCAGCATTGTGGCCTCCAATACCATATCGAATTCTTCTTCTGTCTCTCCGCGAAGGTGGAGTTTGCCAAATGGGAGCTGGTCTGGGGGTAGAAGGTGGTCTGTGAACATCCGCAGCTTCTAGTAGACCCAGTTTGACAAGTAGCTCTTGACCCTCCTGGAGCGTAGTGACAGAATAGGTACTGCCATTGTGAGGTACCACAAGCTTAAAGGGGAACCCCCATCTGTAGCGGATCCTGGCTGATTGCAGGGCAGAAGTAATATCTTTGAGGTTCCTCCTTCTCTCCAGAGTGGCGGGGGAAATATCAGGGAAGATTTGAATCTGGGCATTATCTAAAAGAATGCGTTGTTTGTTTCTCGCTGCCCGTAATATGTCCTCCTTGACCAGAAAGTCTTTCATGCACAAGACAATATCCCGTGGGGGTTTGTCTGCAGGGGGCTTCGGACGGAGGGCCCTGTGTATCTGGTCGCATTTAAAGGAGGACGATTCGTGATCTGGTAGGAGAGATTTAAAGAGGCGGATAACGGTGGGTATCAGGTCCGTCTCCGATTCCGGGATCCCTCGGAGACGCAAATTATTACGTCTATTCCTGTTATCGAGCTCCTCGATTTGCGACTGCATAGCTATGACCGTTGATGCAAGGGCCTCATGTTCTCTGCTGAGATCATTATGTGCCAGCGCAAGTTCGTCGTGTTTACTTTCCAGCCTTTCCGTCCTGGAACCCAGGGCCGCAATCTCTTGCGATAAGGCGTGCGAGGTCTTGTGCAGCTCCGTTTGAAACTTGGACGCCAGCCTGTCATACATGGCTTCCAGGCTGGCGTCAAGATCCGCCTTTGAGAGAGAGTTGTAGTCTCCTACCTGGGGCTGGAGTGAGGGAGGGCCTGTGGAGACTTGCGGTGAGGCGAGCGGGGAGGGAGCGATACCGCACCGTTCCGCGCCATCTTGGGCCATCACGTTGCTGTCCCTAGTGCGCAGGAGATAGTGGGTTAAGGTATGCTGGCTCCCGCTACGAGATTTCTTCCTCTTCGCAGGCATGCACCGTGTTTAGGGGACCTGGAGGGTGTAGATCGTGGGGTGCCAAACGGAATATAATACCTCCAGGGCGCTGATAAAGTTCCGAGTGAGACGGAGCTATCCCTTCAGGCTGCCATCACGTTCAGCGCCGCGCATGCGCCCCCTGATCAATGCATTTTTATAGCACTGATTGCTATATAAATGCCAATGGTCCCAAAAATGTGTCAAAATTGTCCGATGTGTCCACCATAATGTCACAGTCCCAATAAAAATCGCAGATCACTGCCATTACTAGTAAAAAAAAAAAATAATAATAAAAATGCCATAAACTATCCCTTATTTTGTAGGCACTATAACTTTTGTGCAAACCAGTCAATATACACTTATTGCAATTTGTTTACCAAAAATATGTAAAAGAATACATATCGTCTTAAACTGAGAAAAAAAAAAGTTTTTTTTTTATATAGAAAAATTCAACAAGAAAAAGACAGATCAAGGACGTGTCCCCTGGGAGGGATTGGGACTTTCAAAGATGCATAAATCTGTCAAGAGGCAAGCATATCAACACAAGTTGATTAGAAAAAAATGTATTTTATTAAAAAAAGACTTCACAAGTTACAACATTTGTCATTAATCGAATGACCAAAGTTAATACTTATGTTAAAACAATTAAATTGATGCTAGGGTATATTGCACAGCCGACGCGTTTCACAGTTGTAGTCACTGTGTCCATAGGGCTATAGCCTATGCATCTATATAATATTACAAAAGAAACATATAATATTCATTTAAAAATACTTCATTTTAATTTATTACATATATAATAACAATACAAATGATCATTGCTTACCCATATATTTTGATACTGACAACCCTACGGCAGTGGCGGAGACAAACAGCATTCCGTGTCAAAGCAGGCAATGGCAGAATCGCCTCAGTGGTTTTGTGGATGTTGAACCATGTGTGTAAGTAAGCAAATCTAAAATATAGTATATATATATATATATATATATATATATATATATATATATACACATACACACATATATATATAATTAGAATGTATGAACATCCCAATCAGGCTGATGCATAGCTAGACCTAAATGACCTAGTTGTATAGCCATCTAATTATAATTAGAACCATAGGGATTTATAGTATCCTCCCATTTATAATTCAGATAGAAGGGGGGGAGGGGAAAGGAGCGAAGGGGGAGGGGAAAGGAAGGAAGGGGGGGAGGGAAAGGAAAGAGGGAAGGGAAAGGGAAAAAAACTACAGAGAACACAAAAACCAAAATCAAGAACCCCCCCCCCAAAAAAAAAAAATATTCACTGCGGGACACACAGACTCCCTGGTCTGACGAAGGAGCCACACATGCTCCGAAATGCGTTACCGCCCCCTTCTCTCCACTGACACCATCAGCCTTGTGTGTTCCGCAGTGAATACAGGCTTCCCTGCTGCCTCCTCTCTCCAACACGCATGAGAACGCTTTACAGCTGCCAGACGGCTCTACACTGCTCTCTACCACCATGCTGAGGATGGACACATGCCACCGATGAGGACTCCTGATTTTATCATGTCTTTTAACATTCAACAATCTTGTAAGTGCTTTTAACCCTTTGTGCACTTTAGTACATTTTGTATACTGCACCTAGAGGTCCTTTCTTTTTCTTTTTTATACCTTCAGAGTTGCTTCTCCTCTAACCAAAGTGCTGCCAGAAGTGCCACCTCGTCACTATCATCCCTCTGACCAACTATCCACCTCCACCAGAGCACCCTTATCCCCTCTCTGTCATTTTGGTATAGGCCAGATGGGAAGGTGTTACAGTAGAACGAAGGGCAAAACTTTTTTTTTGTTCATTTTGGATGAAGTTATAGAGTTATAACCCATCAGTTGTTTTGCCATCTGTGTCCCATTCAGGAGATGTCCCTTCACTTCCTGCCCCATGGCTAAATAAGGAACAGAGAGGAAATCTCTTCAACGTGAGGGAATCCCTTTTTGTCACCAGAACTAGGATCCCCGTTGGAAGATTTCCCCTCTATTATTGTTCTAGGGACAAGCCAAAAATTGTGATTTTCTTTTTATTTCAGTTTCAATGATAATGGTAAACAGAACAAATAGAGAGTGTTAATCTACCTAATGGGTGTATAAACTGTAAAAAATGTTGACAGGTATTCTAATTCCTCTCCACTCTATCCAAAAAAAGTGTTGACTTTAGTTCTTTACTCTAGTTCTATACTTTAATTCCACTTTATGATACTTACACTGATTGCATTCAGTGATTAGTAATAATGATTACAGAACTGTATTAACTACATTTATATCTTCTTAGAGTTCAGCTTAAAATATATACCTGTTTAATAGCTTGGTAA
Source organism: Lithobates pipiens (assembly GCF_037356315.1). Classification (NCBI taxonomy): domain Eukaryota; kingdom Metazoa; phylum Chordata; class Amphibia; order Anura; family Ranidae; genus Lithobates; species Lithobates pipiens. Next base: position 297,935,344 of record NW_027507785.1, read on the forward strand.
CACAAATTGCTAATCAGCCAATCACATGGCAGCAACTCAATACATTTAGGCATCGAGACATGGTGACCACAACTTGCTAAAGTTCAAACCAAGCATCATAATGGGGAAAAAAGGGGATTTAACCATTTAAGGACCAGGCCTCTTTTTCAGACTCTGTGTTTACATGTTTAAAACTGTTTTTTTTTTTTTTGCTAGACACACTAGAGAATAAAATGGCGGTCATTGCAATAATTTTTTTCACACCGTTTTTGCGCAGCCGTCTTACAAGCGCACTTTTTTTGGAAAAAAATCACTTTTTTGAATAAAAAAATAAGACAACAGTAAAATTAGCCCAATTTTTTTTATATTGTGAATGATAATGTTACACTGAGTAAATTGATACTCAACATGTCACGCTTAAAAATTGCGCCTGCTCGTGGAATGGCGTCAAACTTTTATCCTCAAAAATCTCCATAATTTACATTTTAAAAATTCTACAGGTTGCATGTTTTGTGTTACAAAGGAGGTCTATGGCTAGAATTATTTTTCTCGCTCTACCGATTGCGGTGATACCTCACATGTGTGGTTTGACTACCGTTTTCATATGCAGGCGTTACTCATGTATGCATTCGCTTCTGCGCGCGAGCTCGTTGGGACGGGGTGTTTAAAAAAAAAAAAAAAATTCTTATTTATTTTACTTGATTTTATTTATTTTTACACTGTTTAAAAAAAAAAAATGGATCACTTTTATTCCTATTACAAGGAATGTAAACATCCCTTGTAATAGAAAAAAGCATGACAGTTCCTCTTAAATATGAGATCTGGGGTCAAAAAGTCCTCAGATCTCATATTTGGACTTAAATGCAATAAAAAATAAAAATAAATGTCATTTGAAAAAATGTTCCTTTAAGAGGTATGGGCAGAAGTGACGTTTTGACGTCGCTTCTGCCCTCCTATAGTATAGAGATGAGTGGGGGCCATCTTAGCCTCACTCATCTCCATACCCAGCAGTGTGCAGGACCCGTTCGCCTCCGCTGCTACTGACAGCTCCAGTAAGCAGCAGAGGGTGCGAACCCGCCGTGGAGACCTCCTGTAAAGATGGATATCTCGGTTGTGACAGCAGCTGCTCCTGTTACCGAGATATCCCTCTTCAAAGTACCGACGTATATGTACAGGAGTCCCTAAGTAGTGACTTTGAACGTGGCATGGTGGTTGGTGCCAGATGGACTGGTCTAAGCATTTCAAAAACTGCTGATCTACTGGGATTTTCAACCATCCGTCGGGTTTACAGAGAATGGTCTGAAAAAGAAAAAATATCCAGTGAGCGGGAGTTGTGTGGATGAAAATGCCTTGTTGATGTCAGAGGTCAATGAAGAATGTGCAGACTGGTTTGAGATGATAAAAAAGCAAAAGTAACCCAAATAACCACTTGTTACAACCAATCTCTGAATGCATCACACATCGCACCTTAAAGCAGATGGGCTACAACAGCAGAAGACCACACCGGGTGCCACTCTTGTCAGCTAAGAACAGGAAACTGAGGCTACAATTCACACAAGCTCACCAAAATTGGACAATAGAAGATTGGAAAAACTTTGCCTTGTCTGATGAATCTCGATTTTAACTGCAACATTCAGATGGTAGGGTCAGAATTTGACCAAACATGGATCCATCCTGCCTTCTATCAATGGTTCAGACTGGTGGTGATGTAATGGTGCGGGGGATATTTTCTTTGGCCCCTTAGTACCAATTGAGCATTGTTTAAACGCCACGGCCTACCTGAGTATTGTTACTGACCATGTCCATCCCTTTATGACTACAGTGTCCCCATCTTCTGATAGCTCCTTCCAGCAGGATAATTCTCCATGTCACAAAGCTCAAATCATCTCACTACTGGTTTCTTGACAATGACAATGAGGTCATTGTACTCCAAATGGCCTCCACAGTCACCAGGTTTCAATCCAATAGAGCACCCTTGGTATGTGGTGGAATGGGAGATTCACATCATGTATGTGCAGCCGACAAATCTGCAGCAACTGCGCAATGCTATCATGTCATAATGGACCAAAATTTCTGAGGAACATTTCCAACACCTTGTTGAATCTATGCTATGAAGAATTAAGAAAGTTCTGAAGCCAAAAGGAGGTCCAACCCGGAAGTAGCAAGTTGTACCTAATAAAGTGGCCGATAAGTGTATATATACTGTATGTACAAGTCTTGGACCATTCCAAAAAAGAAAAATGCCAATAAATTTAAGTTACAACCTATGTCCCTTTTATACCTACAATAAAAATGATAAGAAGATAAACAGTGCCTGCTTTATTTGAAATGATCCATATTTGTCTGATGACACCAAGCTCCGTTGTATGGATATATATATATATATAACGTTCACAATGCCTGTCAGATTCTATAGCAATCTTCTAATATCCCTTTCAGAAAGCCTGGGAAAACCTATAAGTTTCCTAATACAAAGCAATAACATATAGAGTTTCTTTTCATTCCATCTGATGGCAAGGGTCTCCAGAGCTTAAATAGGTCAAGAGAGCGTTGTTGTGTGTACAATACCAAGGTACTTAGTGAAAACAGCTCCCCTTTGTCAAGTATATCCTCGCCCTAGAAAAATAAAGGAAAGAATGGCAGTAAAAAAGAAAAAAAAAAAAATGTCAAAAAAATAAATAAATAAAAAATAAATGTTTTAAATCTAAAAACTGGTATAGGTTCATGAAGCAGCCCGGTGCCTGAAAGTAAACACTGTTACCCTTGATTTGTGAATCTTGATGCATGCTAAATTAAAATAACATTTCATTTGAGATTTAAATCAACAAATAAAATGCATGAAATATGATCAAAAAGGCAAACTATGACACTCACCATTTATCAAGTTATAGAAGCTTTTTTTTAATATGTTAAACAGAGAGAGAGAACGTAGTCCCGGGACTGTTTATATAACGTGTTCTATGTTTAGACCAGCAGAACTTAAGTTGACTACAAATGACAAATCACCTTTAAACACATCTTCACCTATCTTGACAAATTACTGAATTCAGAAGAGTGACCTGTGGTAAGTTTATAGCAGTTTGTACTACTTTTATAGAGCATTTCAGGACAACCAAATACAGTAAAACCTTGGATTGCGAGCATAATTCCTTCCGGAAGCATGCTTGTTATCCAAAGCACTCGTATATGAAAGCGAATTTCCCCATAAGAAATAATGGAAACTCCGATGATTTGTTCCACAACCATTTATTCAGAAGTCCTTCAGTTTATAGTCCATATAAAAAGATTATAGCAATGTGACCAGGCTGTGTAACCATAAAATGTCCATCCACAAATGGAAGCTTCCACCAAGGGGATTAGAAGTAAAATCCAGCAGGAGCTACAGAGTATAAAAGAGAAGAGAGGCGCCTCTAAGTGTAGCAATATGGTTACATTGAATGAAGGTACAACATTTAGCAACTCACATTGTATTGATGATTAACCACATGCCGACCGGGACATAGCCGAAAGACGGCTACATCCATGGTCGTCCTCACAGAATCGCGCTCCTGCACGCCCCCCTGGGGCGCTCACCCAAGAATGTCTGTGACTGTCGGGTCCTCCGGACCCGGCGGGTCAAAGAACGGGGTAAAGGGCCAAAGACAGCAGACCTTTACCACAGGATCACTTTGTCCAATGATGGAGCGATCAATTGTAAACAAACCAGTGCAGCTCCTCCCCTCTCCTCTCACCGATCGGTACAGTGTGCGAGGAGAGGGGGAGCTGGGCGCAGCAGCGCTGTTGGCTGTCTCTGGGGTGCCCATGGTGCTGATCTGTGCCCATCCATGGTACATCCATTCATCCATCTCTGGCTCATCCATGCTCCATATGTGCTCATACATGCCTCATATGTGCCCATCCATGCTCCATATGTGCTCATAAATGCCTCATATGTGCCCATCCATGATCCATATGTGCCCATCTATACTTTATCCATCCCTGGCTCATCCATGCTCCATCCATTCATGCTCATCCATGATTTATCCATCCCTGGCTCATCCATGCTCCATCTATCCATGCTCATCCATGATCCATCCATCCCTGGCTCATCCATGCTCCATCCATCCGTGCTTCATCCATCCCTGGCTCATCTGTGCTTCATCCATGCTCATCCATGCTCCATGCGTGCTTATCCATTCTCCATCCATCCCATCCATCCCTGGCTCATCCGTGCTCCATCAGTGCTCATCTATGCTCAATCCGTGCTCATCCATGCTCAATCCGTGCTCATCCATGCTTCATCTGTGCTCATCCATGCTCCATCTGTGCTCATCCATGCTCCATCTGTGCTCATCCGTGCTCCATCCATGCTCATCGACGCTTATCCATGCTCCATCCATGCCCATCTTAATATGCATATTAGCTAATTATGCCTTTCTCTTGCAGGGTTTTTTGTTTTTTCGTTTTTTCGCTGTGGGTTTACTTCCTCATTAAGGTAAAAAAAATTACTTCTGTGCCCGAGGATTCCCAGCCCCTCTTACCAGAGGCATACCTAGAACCAGGGCCCCGGTGTAAGAAACCATGAACGGCCCCCGGGGGCTCTTCCCTTCTAGTCCAGGGGCCTTACCTCTGAGCACAGCGGTAGAGCGCCAGGGCCCGGTCATAAGTGCGACCTTTGCAACCCTGGTAGTTCTATCACTTGTGTCAGTATTTTTTATTTTATTTTTATTGTATACAATTTTATTTTATTTTAATTACAATATTATTTTTTACAATTTTTTAGGAACCCTGTTGGGGGGCTGTGGTGAGATATCAGGGATCTAAACAGACCTCTGATGTTGCACCTTTGAGACATAGAAAGGAGTATGAGAACACAGTTCTTAATCTCATTTTCTGCAGCCTCTTCTACACAGAATGAATGAACAGGAATAGCTCTGTACAGAGCGTCCTGTTCATTCACAAACTGAAGCATAGTAGAACAGAGTCAGTGTTCGGTACAGAAGGGGACGGTATCTGACATATTTGCAGCTCCCCTCTATGCCTGGACAGGAGGGGAGGCATATAAAGGAATTGATGCCCTTCATGTTCCTCCTGCAGCCACTGAATGCCTGTAGGAGGGAGAGGAAGAGAAGCAAGCTTTCAGTGGCTGCAGGAGGAACATGGAGGGCATCAGTTTATCTATATGTCACCCCTCCTGTCCAGGTGTAGAGGGGAGCAGCAATGGCAACCCCTACGACCCCTGTAGTTACACCCCTGCCCTTACACTTACCTGAAGCTAATTTAGATCTAATTCTGACCTGTGCATGGTAGCTGTTCCTCTCTCCCTCCTCACTGCACAGATTGATAGCAGTGGGAGCCATTATCTCCCACTGCTGTCAATAACATTTTGCTACGAGGGAGGGAGCAGTGGAGGTAGCCAGGCCAAGCTGCACTGTCTGCTTCAATAGCTGCAGACAGAGCAGCTCGGGATTGAGCTGCATGAGTGTCCCCATAGAAAGTGGTGGCTTTCTATGGGGGCATGGGGGGGGGGCGAGGAGCCAGGAGTGCCGGCGGGGGACCCCAGAAAAGAAGGATCAAGGCTGCTCTGTGCAAAACCATTGCACAGAACAAGTAGGTATGGAATGTTTGTTATTTTAATTTAAAACATTTTGAAGTTTTAAAATCACATTAACCCATTTTCACCCATCCCCGGCTTCCCTTTAAATGGGTTTCCACACTCAGGGGACGACTGTCCAATTATGTGACCACTATGATTGGCTGTCACAGTGGTTGCATGATCAGGAACAACCTATCCGGTTGGCTCCCAATCATTACTAGAGACCTGTAGCTGGCAATGAGAGCCCCATCGCTGTGTTGGGACACCTATGTAGGGCATGTGAGCATTAAAGCCTACCCTCTTCACTGTCGCACATACGTATAGTAAGGAATTAAAATGAATCTCTATAGGCAAGCACAGGTTCTCTTTAAAACACGTAATCACAAAAAAAAAAAAGTGCTTTCCCATAAATGAAAACAGCACTTTTGTGTTACTTTCCAGGGCTCTTCTCTGGTTCACAGCTCATACATTAACAGCTGTTTAACAATAACATTTCAGATTTTTTTAAGTAAAAAAAAATTGTACATATTTTTTAAATCATCATTTAGTTCATTTGATGACATCCCTAAGAAATTCATTTTATCTCATAACAACTTCCCCTCGTTGAAAGATGTGGTCATTTATCAATACTGTTCTTTCTAAGGATGTGTGGCTTTCCAAAGGAACTGACTATATTTCTATCATCAATGGCATTCATCCACTTTTATCCTGCTATTACAGAGAGTTTGGAGCAATACGGGACCCTATCCAAATTGTTTTCCATCATCTAGCCAATATAGGAAAGGCTCAGCTAGAAGAGGGTTATCAAAGAGAATACAATAGAGCCTTTCCCTGTCCAACCTACTCAGAGTGTTGACAGCTCCATTGTTCTAGAATCTCTTTGTTCTTTTAATGCCCCAACACTATTATATTATGGCAAGGTTTCTATTTGATTAGAAATTAATCGGGGGGGGGGGGGGGTAAAATTGTGTAGATGGCCAATGATCTATGACACATTTAAAAAGTCACACAATGCAGTTCATCTTTCCCTTAATTATGTTTTCTAATAAGAAGACATAGATTAGGAAATTCTATTTCCTCTAATGATACAGCAAATTGCAGCACACAAACTCACGGACAAACAAACTGAAAAAAAAAAAAGAAAAAGAAAAGAACCAAGCAGTTAAAGTCAACCTGTACTCCATTTTGAAGTTTCAAAAGTGAAACTCTCCTTAAAAACAGACACCACAAGATGCCTGGTATAAGATATATTAGCCCTTGTAGACACGGTCGGACATTCTGACAACCAAATCCATCGGATTTTGTCCGACGTATTTTGTCCGAAACTGGTGTTGCATACACACGGTCAGACAAAGTTGTAGGGAAATTGGATCATACGTAACGTGACAACGTTATTTCATTACGTCTAGAAATTTGATCTGAGCATGCGTGGCACTTTGTTTGATCGGAATTCTCTACAAACGATCGGACAAAGTCCGATCAGATCATGTTGTCGGAAAATTTTACAGCCCAGCTCTAAAACTTTGTCGCTCGGATATTCCGACGGTAACAGTCCGATGGAGTCCACACACGTTCGGATTATCCGACAACACGGTCCGATCTGACATTCTCCGTCGGAATGTCCGACCGTGTGTACAAGGGCTCAGACAGACAGAGAGAGATTTTTGTGGCCATTAAATCCAGTTTTGGCCCCCCCAATCCATGTGCTCCACCCTAATCTCCATGTAGGGCACCGGTCGCATTTATTCCACAGTTTTTTTTTTCTGAAGCACATGATTAGAGCCTGATGCTCTAATTGGCTTCAAAAAGGGTGGGCTCGGAAGCTGAACACTGTGCCCGAGCCCACCCAGTTGTGTGACATTAGCGAATTAAAGGGGTTTTAAACCTTTGTGTTTTTCAAAAAACGCCTGTCAGTGACCTGTTTTACTTACCTGAATCGTTGAATTTGACCCATCTGGGATGTGCTGTCTCTCTGCCCAGGGTTCACGGCTCTTGATTGGATAGTTTGATAGCAGCGCAGCCATTGGCTCCCACTGCTGTCAATCAAATCCAATGACACGAGCACCTGGGGGCGGGGCAGAGTCCTGCATTCGGCCTCTATGGATGCCGAATGCTGGACTCAGGAGCTCGCCTGCAAGGTAACCCCCTCGGGGAAGTGCTTCTCCGAGGGGGTTATCAGATGTGGGGAGGAGCCACAAGAGCCACAGGGGGACCCCAGAAGAGCAGGGTTGGGGCCACTCTGTGCAAAACGAGCTGCACAGTGGAGGTGAGTATGATATGTTTGTTATTTTAAATTTTTCTTATTTACCTTTACAATCACTTTAATATTCACTAATTTCTTCCTGCTTCTCCTCCAGGGCCTATTAGCAAGGGTCTCAGGACCTACTTCCTGTTCGGTTGGGAAGAGAAGCAACAGCCCCAACTCTTTCCTCGGCAAGCTGCAGGCCATGTGCAGCGAGGAGCAGCAGGTGGAGGGGCAGCAACAGCCTCTTCCAGCTTCCAGGAGCCCCACCCCAGATCCAGCACCAACACCACCACCGTCATCATCCTCCTTAGGTAAGGCCATGGATCGCCGCCTTCCCTTCTGAACCATCCGGGGAAAGGGGAGATGGGGGTATTGCAAGTGAGGGGGCCAGGTTTGTCTGCCGATCCCCCCCCCCCCCAAAAAAAATATTGAGCACCAGCCGACACTGATTAAGTTGGAAATAAACCCTCCCTTTTTAGCCAAGGAAGCTGTCATCTTAACCTCTGTTTGATCTTTAACTGCCATGATGCTGCACATGTGATCAGTTATGTCACCAGTCATTAGATGGTTTGACTGTTTGGGTGGGAGCACAACCAATGTGACATATCTTTTTTTTTTTTTTAAAGTGTTAAATTGATGGGTTTAGTTCCACTTTAAGTATTTGACCTACATGAAGATTTTACCCCCTCCATGACCAGGGCATTTTTTGCTATTCGGCACTGCACTAATTTAACTGTAATTGCACGGTCATGCAACACTGCACATAAATTACATTTATGTCATTTTCATCACACAAATAGAGCTTTCCTTTGATAGTATTTGATCATCACTGGGTTTTTAATTTTTTGAGATATAACTGAAAAAAAAATCTTGAAAATAAAAAACTATATATTTTTCTTGCAATGAAACATATCCAATTAAAAAAAATAAAAAAAAAACGTATTCATGATTGTTGGCCAAAATGTATTCTGCTACATGTCTTTGGTAAAAAGAAAAAATCCCAATAAGTGTATATTACCGTATTTATCGGTGTATAACACGCATCGGCGTATAACATGCACATTAGGAGGGAATTTAAAGGAAAAAAACTTTTAGGAGGGAAGTTTAAAAAAAAAAACTTACATAAAAAAAAAATCTCCATCAATGCAGACTTGTCAGTGTCAATTGCACCCTTATCACTCAATTGCAGCATTGTCAGTCATTTGCAGCCTTCCATTGCAGCCCTGTCAGTCATTTGCAGCCTTGCATTGCAGCCTTCCATTGCAACCTTGTCAGTCATTTGCAGCCTTGCATTGCAGCCTTCCATTGCAGCCTTGTCAGTCATTTGTAGCCTTGCCAGTCATTTGCAGCCTTCCATTGCAGCCTTGTCAGTCATTTGCAGCCTTGCATTGCAGCCTTGTCAGTCATTTGCAGCCTTGCATTGCAGCCTTGTCAGTCATTTGCAGCCTTGCATTGCAGCCTTGTCAGTCATTTGCAGCCTTCTATTGCAGCCTTGCCAGTCATTTGCAGCCTTGCCAGTCATTTGCAGCCTCGTTAGTGTGTTTGACATTTAAAAAGGGTGCCACCGAGATACAGAGCGGATGTATCTCGGCGGCACTCGGTAATTCTTGGCCGTTCTCGGTGGCCTTGGGGTATTTTCGGCCGTTCTCGGCTATTTTCGGGCACACTCGGCCGAGAATGGCCGAAAATAGCCGAGAACAGCCGAAGATAGCCGAGAATGGCCAAAGATAGCTGAAAATACCCGGAAGCCGCAGAGAGTGGCAGAAGGGTATAGAAACAGTTGGGGATCAGCATATAACACGCACCCCCAATTTCCCCCTGATCTTAGGGGGGAAAAAGTGTGTGTTATACGCCGATAAATACGATACTTGGTTTGCATGAAAGTTATAGCGACTGGTATACAGTATATATATATAGAAAGGCCAGTATGGTGGCCTGAAATTATGGGAGGAGCCCGGTGGAGTATATAACCAGCCCGTTCGCCTGTCTTCCTCGTCGGTTCCGGTGCGCGATACCTGATACGTCAGGTATCAAGGGCCGACTATCCAGACCAGACGCAGTGAGCCTGTTCGTCAGTTCCCGCATTTTTCGTCCCCGTCTTGACAACTCGTCTTCTCATTCATCAGCGTCCGTCGGTTTCGCCGTCGGAGTGTCGTCGTACCCATCGAATTTGTCGTTTCACGTTGGGCCGGCTGTCGCAGGTTTGGCTTCGGCATCCCCTTTTCAATTATGTATTTCGATGTACCATCAACATTCCCTGTACTCTCGACCCGCTCGCTTCTTTTAAATCGAATGTTTTACTGTGGCCCTCGTACGCATGTCACTATTTTCTATTTTCGATGTAGTCGTTATCACTTTTCGACACGTTCGATTACGCCACGTCAGGCGATTCATTCGCAGGTACGGCATTCGAAACCATTCGTCTGCCCGAGCATTTCTATTAGTATCGGTCGAATCGTTCGACTCACAGCCGACTGCTTGTTACGACAAGGCAAGCAGTCCGCACGTTTCGCTTTGTCTGCTCCAGTTCGAATATATGTCTCTTCATTCATGCAGTTATGTTATGTATCTTATTTTATCTCATGTCAAATCATTTTCACTCCCAGTCATTTCTACCGTTTCAAATCATTTCTGTCACTAGTCGCGCTCCGGCGCGAATCTTGTCGCACCTCTGGTGCACCGATTCACTTTGAAGTGCCCCAGGGTTCGGCCTCATTTCTGTACATGCTCCAGAGACTGAATCACTCGCAGGTTCACGCACGGTCCCTGATTCTCGTCTCTGTCATGGCATACCATTTCTGTCACTTATTACGCTCCAATTCGAATCCTGTCGCATTCCTCTATGCACCGATTCGTCCTGGTGTGCCCAGCTGCTACGCCTCATTTCGGTACATGCTCCAGAGACGGATTCTTTGTAACCTACAGTCCAGCCGTTGAATCCTGTCTCTGTCATGGGACATCATTTCTGTCACTTATTACACTCCAATTCAAATCCTGTCGCATTTTTTATGCACTGATTCGTTCTGGTGTGCCCAGCTGCTACGCCTCATTTCAGTACATGCTCCAGAGACGGGTTCTTTATTGCTACCATCAGTCCAGTCGTTGAATCTTGTCTCTGTCATGGGATATCATTTCTGTCACTTATTACGCTCCGATTCGAATCCTGTTGCGTTTATTTATGCACCGATTCGTCCCGGTGTGCCCAGCTGCTACGCCTCATTTCAGTACATGCTCCAGAGACGGATTCTTTGTTGTAACCATCAGTCCAGTCGTTGAATCTTGTCTCTGTCATGGCATAATTTCTGTCACTTATTACGCGCCAATTCGAATCCTGTCGCATTCCTTATGCACCGATTCGTTCTGGTGTGCCCAGCTGCTACGCCTCATTTCAGTACATGCTCCAAAGACAGGATTCATCTGTTTGGTTCAAGGGCTCGTCCTCTGATTCTTGTCTTTGTCATGGGTTTTTCATTTCATTTCACCTATCACGTTCCGGTACGAATAGTCACATTGGTGTACCAAATTCGTCTCGGCGTGCCCCAGGAATGGCCTCATTTCAGTACATGCTCCAGAATCCGTTTCGTGCTCGGTCGCAAGTTGTGGCATGGCGATCCGGATCTCTGTCATGGCAGGTTCTCTCATTTCACTGTCACATACCGCTTCCCGGCTTGGGTCCAGTTGATTCTTCAATGTTTGGATGCCTGCCGGGGGGCCTTGCTCCTCGGCCTCATTTCATTATAGATTGCCTTCAAAAGGGAAACACAGCTTCGTTTAGGCGTGTCTCGCTGTTTTCTCCACATACAAGCGCAGACTTCTTGCAATCGTTGCAAACACACATCCAAGCGTAGACTTCTTGCAATCGTTGCAAGCACGCATCCAGACATAGACTTCTCGCAATCGTTACAAGCACGCATTCGAGCATAGACCTCTTGCACTTATTACTAGCACGCATTCGAGCATAGACCTCTTGCAATCGTTGCAAGCACGCATTCGGGCATAGACCTCTTGCAATCGCTGCAAGCACGCATTCGAGCATAGACCTCTCGCGGTCATTACAAGCACGCATTCGAGCATAGACCTCTTGCAATCGTTGCAAGCACGCATTCGAGCATAGACCTTTTGCATTCATCATAAACACGCATTCGGGCATAGACCTCTTGCAATCGCTGCAAGCACGCATTCGAGCATAGACCTCTCGCGGTCATTACAAGCACGCATTCGAGCATAGACCTCTTGCAATCGTTGCAAGCACGCATTCGAGCATAGACCTTTTTGCATTCATTACAAGCACACATTCGGGCATAGACCTCTCGCAATCGCTGCAAGCACGCATTCGAGCATAGACCTCTCGCGGTCATTACAATTACGCATTCGAGCTTAGACCTCTTACACTCATTACAAGCATGCATTCAAGCATAGACCTCTTGCAATCGTTGCATGCAGGCATTCGAGCATAGACCTCTGGCGATCATTGCAAGCACGCATTCGAGCATAGACCTCTTGCACTCATTACAAGCACGCATTCGAGCATAGTTCTCTTGTAATCATGGCAAGCACGCATTTGAGCATAGACCTCTTGCAATCGTTGCAAGCAGGTGTCCAGGCACAACTTGTTGCAATCATTGCTGGCAGGCACTTCTGGCTTGCTCAATAGATTGCTTTAGGGAAGACCTGGATACCTTCCTAAATGTACGTTGTATTACGGGGTACTTATATTTATAGGTATAGTTGATCCAGGGAAAAATCCGATTGCCTCTCGAGGGGTCAGGAAGGAATTTTCCCCGGCTGTAGCAAATTGGCCTATGCTCTGTTGGGGGTTTTTTGCCTTCCTCTGGATCAGCTGCGGGCGTAGAATTGGGTGTCGGGTTGTGTGATACCTTATTTATTTTGATTTGGTTGGACCGGATGGACTTCTGTCTTTTCCGGCCTGGCTACCCATGAAGCCTACCATAATTCCTTGCAGTCGTTGCAGGCACGAGTCCTGGCACAACTCCTTGCATTAGTTGCAGGCACGCATCCTAGCATAACATCTTGCAGTCATGGCAAGCACGCATCCTGGGTAACATCTTGCAATCATCGCAAGCACGCATCCAAACATGCATTCAAGCACAACTCCTGTAGTCTTCGCAGTGCACATGCGGTAACACGAATGGCTCACAGTCACTACGTATACATCTCCAGTGACAAACTCCCGGGCAATTGTCGCAAGCACATGTTTAAACACAACTTTTAGTCACGCCAAGGCTCGTGACTTAGCATAACTTCTTGCAATCATTCATTGGCAAGCACGTTCTCAGTGGCACACAAACTGGCTACACGTCATTTTCAGCAGCACTTAATTGGCCTCTCGTCTCCCGTGGCTTTCTTACAAACCATTCACTGTTGTCTGTCTATCCGTCTCTTCCTTGGACAGTTGAGTTCTACTTCCGTCCGCACCAGGATCATGTTGACACACGCGACTGGCTTCTTCCTGTAGCACGCCCAGGCTATTTCTAGCCAGCGTTCAACATTTCTTATCCTTACAATGCTCGGAGAGCCATCTGTTGCTACGGCCCATACAGCAAGATCCCCACTACGAGGCGTCCAGAGGCATCAGCCCATAGCCATCGGCCAATGCTCGCCCATTACAACTGCCATCTTCACGGACATATAATATCCTCGCATATTCCCCAGTTTAGTCATCCGAAAGACACCTACAGTCCCTTCACGGCATGTCAAGCGTCGCTATGCACATCATCCCTCAGGGGTCGCGCCTTTGTGTCACGCCTATTGGTCTTACTGTCCCTCTCACAGGATCCAGAGCAAGTCCTCAGCCAGGTTCCCGCGGCAATAGCAGTCCTTGCTATGCGGGAGGAATACCTATCGTCTGGGAATGACGTCTCCCTGTTCATTCCCTCCGTGTCTTCCCTTTCTCCCCAGGTGATGACCGACGCAGCGGCCTCCACGGGCTTGCGGCTGTTTTTTTGGCCACCTCTGGCTCGCAGCTCCCTGGCCTCCCCAGTTACTGGCAATTCCTGGCTGCGCCAAGGCGCCCTCTCTGTTGGTTATGTCCTTCCTACATCGACTGGTCCAGCTCTTGTTGTTGTTTCAGTTCAACATCCATTCTTCCTTTATCCCCGGTAAAGTCAATCAGGCAGCGGACGCCCTCTCCCGCTTTTAACCTTGTCTCGTTTTCGTTCAGGTACCCGGAGCCGGACTAACATCAGCAGCTATCTCGGACTGATCTCAACTGACCCTGGATTAGCCCCTCACCTCCTAGCGGCTACCCAACTCATTTGATCACTCCCTTTCCCGCAATACCCTCAAAGCCTATCAATCAGCCTGGAGGGCCTTTAACCAACTTCATCACGTATCACAGTACAGAGACGTCCCGTGTCAAGCAAGTCATAGCCTTCGTTGCCTACTGCCACTCGCAGTTGGCGTTATCCTTTAATACGATCCGGCTATACCTGACCGGTGTACAACATTTCACGTCCCTCCAGGACCCTACCGTACCCTTCCTATTTTACCACGCCGTTCGGGCTGTTATGCGCGGTATCCAGAAAGCGCCAGCCGATGGCCGGCACCAAAACGACTGCCTGTTACAGGAGACGTTTAGAAATATGTCAGATTTCCTGGCCACTTCACCTTTTCGGTCTCCACATTAGTGTCATTTACAAGCAGCCATACACCTGGCCTTCTACGGCTTCTTACGGCCAAGCGAGTTTTACTTGTTGTAGCCTCACAGCACGCATGCTGTGCGAGCACCACCTGGTCCGATACGAAGACCATTTCGTCTTACACTTAGCAGTCTCCAAGACGCAGCAGCTTGGCTCGGGTTCGGACATACACCTTTATAAGTCCAACAACCGCTGGTACCCGGTCGCCATTCTCACGCGCCTGTCGGCCCCTTTTTTGGCTGATCAACCAGGAGTTAGTCCTCTTCTGCCATTTCTCACGAAACCTCTGAACGCTGCCCGGTGGAACGTGTCAGGATACTCCCGGGTATCCTTCACCTCTGTCCTACTCACATTGTCAAGAAGTTGGGCAGATGGAGGTCCACCTGTTTCGCCCGCTACATACCCATTCCGCAAGCGGAGATGACCCAGGCCTTTGTCGAGCTCACCCAGTAAACAAACTTGGATCAATAAAATGCAACCCCTACCTGAATGTTTTTGCCCCCTTATTTTGGTATACCGTACGTCAGACCAGGGCACACTTTCAGGTCCATTTCAAGTAAGCGAGTTTATGTTAACCTTGTTTGTCATCCTTAACCGTATCGGTCAGAGGGCTCCACACCATAAATAGAAAGGCCAGTATGGTGGCCTGAAATTATGGGAGGAGCCCGGTGGAGTATATAACCAGCCCGTTCGCCTGTCTTCCTCGTCGGTTCCGGTGCGCGATACCCACCCACCCATCCCCTTTTTCAGGGCATTTCTCAAGCATCATACTCCTCATGAGAGTACTCATTTCACTCCATTCATATTCATTTCATTTATCACCCACTTTCTATCTAAGGTATGCCCCCTTATTTTGGTATACCGTACGTCAGACCAGGGCACACTTTCAGGTCCATTTCAAGTAAGCGAGTTTATGTTAACCTTGTTTGTCATCCTTAACCGTATCGGTCAGAGGGCTCCACACCATAAATATATATATATATATATATATATATATATATATATATATATATATATATATGTATGTATATATATATATATGTATATATATATATATATATATATTGTGACGGGAGTTACTTTTGGGCACAGGGTGACTGAGAAAATATATTGTGAATTACTTAAAATGGGACAGTGGTATTTATCCACAATATCTGCCAGGATATCTGTAAAGACTATTCTTGGCTTGTTTGATTCTGAATTCAGCATGTTAATTGAAAGAGCTGATTGGCCTCTGTACAATGTAGGAGACAGGCCGACTCCTAGTGGAGCTCCTGCTATTGTGAGAATGTCCTGTGTTTAAACTTATGATAATAATGTATCATCTTCTGTGTGAAGCTTGGTGACAACAAGTCTGACCTGTAGTGACATCCGGATTTATCATAACAATCACCAGGCTGCTTAAAGGGATTAGTTAATTAGCTCATGTTAATTAGGTTTCTGGTCACAGGTGTATTTTCAGAGTAAAATGAGCAGGAGGTATGCACCTCCTCGTTTATATAAGATATATAAGACCTGTATTCCTTTCAATAAAGTTTCATTCCTGCTTGACCCTCAACACAGAGCCTCGTCTCGTACTTGGGGGAGAATTATTTGTATGGGTTTCTTGTTCAGCTGAGTGGAATGTCCTAAACCACTTTAACCCCCTTAATACTCGGGGTGTCGTATATATATATATATATATATATATATATATATATATATATATATATACACTGGTATTTTTAATTATATATTTTTTTTATCATAGTAATGGCAATGATCAGTGACTTATAGTTGGACTGTCATAGTATGGCAGGTAATCTGTAAGGATGGGGGAACGGTTCGGACCGAGCTTAAGTTCGGACCGAACTTTGGTTATTTGGATGTTCGGAGAACAACGAACAATATGCGGTGTTCGGGCAAATTCGAAAGCCACCTGACCACCGTTAAAGTCTATGGGACACTAACATGAAAAATCAAATGTGCTTATTTTAAAGGCTTATATGCAATTTATTGTCATAAAAAGTGTTTGGGGACCCGAGTCCCGCCCCAGGGCACATGTATCAATGCAAATTTTCAGTTTTTCTGGAGCAGTTATTTGAATAATGTTGTTATCCTAAAGAATCCCGATTTAAAAAATAATTTTAAGTGCAAAGGAAGGGATTCAGGGTCTTTTAGACCCCCGATCTCTCCATAAAGAGTATGTGTCACCACCTATTACTGTCAAAAGGGATTAGTTACATTCCTTGTGACAGCAATAAAATTGATCAGATTAATTTTTTTTTTTAAAAAGGGACAAAGTAAAAAAAAAAAAAAAAAAAAAATTTTTTTTGTTAAAGCGTCCTGGTCCCTGTGTACTCGCACAGCAAAAAAAGTGCATACGTAAGTCTCACCCGCAACTGTAAATGGTGTTCAAATCACATATGTGAGATATTGCCACAATTGTCAGAGTGAGAGCAATAATTCTAGCAAAAGACCTCCTCTGTAACTCTAACCTGGTAACCGTTATTTTTTTTTATGGAGATTTTTAGATACCATAGTTTGTCGCCATTCCATGAGTGTGCACAATTTCAAAGCATGACATTTTAGGGATCTATTTACATTATACAAAAAAATTGGGCTAACTTTACAGTTTTTTTTGTTTTGTTTTTTCATGAAAGTGTATTTTTTCCCCAAAAAATGTGTTTTAAAAACTTCTGCGCAAATACAGTGTGAGATAAAATATTGCAACAATCACCGTTTTATTTTTTAGGGGCTTTGGTAAAAAAAAAAATCATTTATTGTTTGGGGGTTCTAATTTTCTAGCTAAAAATACAGATTTTAACTTGTAAGCAACAAATGTCAGAAATAGGCTTAGGCATGAAAGGGTAGGATAAGTTCACCTTTTGTAACATGTTGCATGGTACACCAGTATTCAGGGTGAAACATGCAACAGGTTACAATTGCAGCAGCCCCCAAACTTTCCCCCCCCCCTCCGATCCTCCATTGTGACAGTGAGTGGGGCATCTTCTACCTGCACCCCCTGTTACAAATAACATTTTAAAAAGTGCTGGGTCCTGCCCATCCGGGCCCCATCATTCATTCACAGAGTACTGTGAATGAGAGAACTACAAATACTAAGAGTCTTTGGGGCTGTTGCCTTATTAGTTTTTAACCACTTAAGGACTGAGCCTCTTTCTGAGATTTGTTGTTTACAAGTTAAAAACATTTTTTTTTGCTAGAAAATTACTTAAAATACCCAAACATTTCTAACACCCTAGAGAATAAAATAGCGGTCACTGCAATACTTTCTGTCACACTGTGTTTGCACATCGGTCTTACAAGCGCACTTTTTTTGGAAACAAATACATTTTTTTATTAAAAAATAAGACAACAGTACAGTTAGCCCATTTTTTTTATATTGTGAGAGATAATCTTATGTCAAGTAAATTGATACCCAACATGTCACGCTTCAAAATTGCGCCCCCTTGTGGAATGGCGACAAACTTTTAACCTTAAAAATCTCCATAAGCGACTTTTAAACAAATTATACAGGTTGCATGTTTTGAGTTACAGAGGAGGTCTAGGGCTAGAATTATTGCTCTCGCTCTACCAATCGCAGCGATACCTCCCATGTGTGGTTTGAATATGCGGGCGCTACTCACGTATACGTTCGCTTCTGCACTCGAGCTTGGAGGGACAGGGAGCGTTTAAAAAAAAAAAAGAAAAAGTTTTACCTTTTATTTTTTATTTTGACACTGTTTAAAAAAAAAATTGTGTCACTTTTATTCCTATTACAAGGAATGTAAACATCCCTTGTAATAGAAAAAAAGCATGACAGGTCCTCTTAAATATGAGATCTGGGGACAAAAAGACCTCATATCTCATATTTACACTTTAATGCAATAAAAAAAAAAAAAATTGTCATTTAAAAAAATAACCCTTTAAGAGCTACTGTATGGGCGGAAGTGACGTTTTGACGTCGCTTCCGCCCTGCATTGTTATAGAGACGGGTGGGGGCCATCTTCCCCTCACTCATCTCCATGCCAAGCAAGGGTGAAGATACGATCGCCGGATCTTCACCCTTGATCACCGAAGCGCGGTGGGAGGGGGGGTGGCCCTCTCCCGCCAGCAATAAAAGTGATCTTGCGGCGAATCCGCCTCAGAGACCATTCTTATCGGAAAGCGCCCCCCCGGCCGAAGTAGAGGATATGAGAGTTATGGCAGCTAGCTGGTGCCATAACAATGATATCCCCCTTCAAAATTAAGATGTATATTGGCGTGTGGCGGTCCGAAAGTGGTTAATGAACTACCAGGGTGCCTTTGAGCATTGTGGTAGGTCATTGATGCTTCCTGACATTGTGTAACTGCCTGCCTGTACGAGGTACGAGCAGACAGCTTACAGACAGTCTGTAAGAGCCCTTCATTGCACCTGCGATCTTCTCATCATGGGTGCAATGCTTTGCACGCTCCTAGTAAAAAAATGATAAATGCACATTTTTTTTTACCTGCAAAAAGATGTGCATTTTTTTTTTTTTAAAGGTAAACTTATCCTTTAACCACAAATGGATACACGAGGAAATAAAATAAAATAAGATTTGTTTTAAAATTAGAACCATGACATTGTCCCTGATACCCTGCTGCCATAGGCAAAACCCCTTAGGTGTCCTTACGGTACTGTAAATATTATATAACCCTGGTCCTTGCTAGAAAAATCCATAAAGCGAGAAACTAAAATTTCAGATTTCGTTTTTTTTTTTTTTTTTTTTTACATTTTTGAGCTTGGCCGTGGTTTTTACTTACTACCTTTCTCATTTCACACATAAAATTAAAACCACATGGAACACACAAGGTACCGTTAGAAACGCTTGTGTTTCTGTCTTTTTGCTTACCAATAATCAGCCGTTAAGCCTTTGGAATTGTAAGTCTCCCTCAGCGGTTTTCGACTTAAAAGCTTATCGGACTCCATGCTGGGGGGAATGGCACATCTCAGAGATAACGCCCCCTGCTGGATGACACCTGGAAATGTTGTTTGAAATGTTGCAGTTTTACTCCAGGTTACTGCAAGCCAAGAGCTTCAAAGAACGTCATTATATTCTCTATGAAAAAATGATAAAAACAAATATCCATTTTAGTGTGTTGCAGATCAAAAGACTTTACTATATCAAAGGCAGTTTCATTTGCATTCTCACTATCACTACTTTCATAAATGTAAGGAAAGAAATGGCCTTTGATTTCGGAATGTGAATTTATGTCTGCTATGCTCACATAGGAGCAACTATAATATTCAGTGCTATTGCCGGGAATATCAAAAATACAGACAGGCGTGCATTTGCAGAACTGACACGGTACACAGAGCCAGCAGACAAACTACGGATGCCGGAAATCAGCAGAGAAGGATCTGATTATAGGCAAAGTAGATGACACTGTGATAAAAAGACAAACCCAATGTGACATAAAACCAACCTCTGGGCAAAAAAACAAACAAAAAAAAAACCTCAATGTCTTGGCACCTCCCGACTCTCACCTAATCACAAAAAAAATAAAATAAATCCTAAACAACTTTTTTATGAACCTTTTTTACCCTCTTGGTGATCTGGACATAAAGTCAAGGCCCACCGAAAGGTCTTGTTGGTTCCCCTTGCATTGAAAGATCATGATGCTGCAGATTGAAGTCTTCAAGAGGAAGTAAACCCTCAGAAAAAAGAAAAAAAAATACACAGGGCCGGTGCAAGAATTGTTGACACCCTAGGCAAAACCTCATTTTGCTGCCCCGTCTCCACTCCCTTTTCCCTGCCATGTAAACCCCACCTTTTTAATGAAACACCCTTTAAATGCAGCCTCACCAGCACCCCTCAAATGCAGCCTCACCAGCGACCATCATATGCAATCTCACCAGCGTCCATCATATGCAGTCTCACCAGTGCCCATCATATGCGGCCTCACCAGCGCCCATCATATGCGACCTCACCAGCGCCCATCATATGAGGCCTCACCACCGCCCATCATATGAGGCCTCACTACCGCCCATCATATGCAGTCTCACCAGCGCCCATCAAATGCAGCCTCACTATCCCCCATCATATGTAGCCTCACCAGCGCCTATCATTGCAGCCTCATTAGCGCCCATCAATGCAGCCACACCAGCACCTATCATATGCAGCCTACCAGTGCCCATCAATGAATGTTTGCTTGTTTCCATTCATTCAGAAGTCAAGACACAGACACAGTCCTCCACCGCTGCTGTGCCTCTGACAGGCAGATGCCTGCTGATGCTGCGACTTAATTGCTTGCTGTAGAGAGAAGAGAGTAGGAACACCAGTGGCAGGGCGCCCTAGGCAGCAGTGTGCCCTAGTCGGCTTCCTAGTTTGCCTAGTGGTAGCACCGGCCCTGCCTGCAAGACAAAGGCATAATGAGCTAGTATGCATCGCAAAATGCAGTAAACATAATAATCCCCTATGTTGTAGACGCTATAACTTTTGCGCAAACCAATCAATATATGCTTTTTGCAATTTTTATTACCAAAAATATGTAGAAGAATACATATCGGCCTGAGAAAAAAAAATGCTTTTTAAAAAAAAAAAAAGTAAAAAATATTGTGTTTTTTTTTCAAAATTGTCGCTCTTTATTCTTTATAGTGCAAAAAATAAAAAATGCAGAGACGATCAAATACTACTAAAAGAAAACTCTATTTGTGGAAAAAAAGGGAAGTTAATTTGAAGGGTACAGCGTCCCATGACCACGCAATTGTCAGTTAAAGCATTGCAAAAAATGGCCTGGTCATTTAGCAGCCAAATCTTCTTTGGGGCTGAAGTGGTTAACCACTTACAGACTAGAAGATTTTCCCCCTCAATGACCATGCCATTTATAACCATGAGACCTGCATGGCTGGAAGTGTTACCTTGTAATTTTCTTATTTTCTTCAATGTAAAATCAATAAAAAAATTAAAATAATAAAAAATAAATTTGTAACCTCAAAATATTGCCCCACAATCCCAAGTACACCAGGAACCCAGAATACAGGCCGAGAGGGAGGGGAAGCTTCCTCTTTGTCAGAACTTTCTGGAATGAATCCCAGCATCCCTTGCAAACTCCATTCTTGTGGCTCGATCCTGCCCGTCTGAACTTCAGTCTCCAATCAGGTAAGAACTACGCCCCCCCCACACTACCATCATATTTAACCCTTTTCTGACCTGTTCCTCCCTTTAGTCATGCCAACCCTCCATCCATTTTCTCTTCTCCAGGTTGCACTCTCTTTGAATCAACGTTTTCTATTTTTAATCCCTATGCTGCTAACATTAGTAAATGGATAAGTAGGTACTGTATATTATATTTGTTTGTTTTAAACTTTTTTTTTTACATTTCTTCAGTTACTTCTTGGTTTCCAGGCCTAGGCAAATTAGGTCATACACCCCAGGAGCCTTCAGTTGGGAGGAGCTAAGCACACCCTCTCCTGCTTGCATGCCTGAGCTAAGGGCAGGTGGATTCCAGGAAGAAAATTCTACATGAATCAACTGCCCTTAGTCAAGATGGTCACAGTCATAAAAGCTAGGGGGTGTGTATTTCAAAGTGAGTTCTGAACAAAATAAAGCATGGAGACATGGATGGATGGGGAAGTTTACTTTGAATATTAAAAATGAACAGTGGCAGCCGGTCCACAAGGGGTGCAGGGGTGCCGCACTCCCAGCCCACGGCACCGCCCTCCCAGCTCATGGCGCTGCCTGTCAACTCGCACCATCCGTGTGGGCGTGTACTGTGTTGGGTCCCGGACCAATAGTTTCTAGCAGGTCCGTCACCCCCTCATAAGCATGTGACCACATCCTGAGGCCCAAAATTGGCCAGTTTTATATTGTCCTCAGGGGCTATATACATACAATAACACTGCGCAGTACCAAAGGTATAGGAAAAAGCTGCCAACACGCTAAAACTAGGATTCTTTAGCCACAAAGATGTCAAATATAAAGTGTAAGCGCTAAACATATGCTGCCGTAATAAACAGAATAGAAAGTGAAGACAAAAAAATGGTGAATATAGAAACATAAGCAACATATATACTGAAAAAGGGATATAGAAGACCCAATACAGTGTATTCATATAACTATGAATTTTTTGTGAAACATGACCCCAAATATGAGGATATAAACATAAAAAGTAAAATGTATAAACACAAATAATGATTAAATAAAGTCCATATTTTGTAAAAATAAGTGTGTAAACATGAGTCCCAACAAAATTTGGTGAAAGCCGGGATCCCAATCAGGTGTGACCATAAAAAATTCCACCGCAGTGCAACTCCCACCACCTTAAGAAGCGCAGGCTTACCGGATGGAAATGACCCGAATAGACATATATCTAAGGGGTCAACAATCGCTTGTGGTTCCAACTACTGAGGCACTGGTTCAGCATTTCATAATTGTGTGGATCCCAAGACAAGTGGTTCTTTCAATATGATAGGCTGTATGTAGTAACCGCTTTTAGAGAGACAACTCCGGCATCAACCCAGACATGAAATGGAAGGATAGAGCCAAAATGGTGTAATAACGTTTAAAAAATTTTTTTTAAATAAAAATAAAGTATCATACTCACATTCCCGTAGTTGATAACGAACATATCAGAAAGAATAGGCAGTGGTAGAGTCTTTCCGACGCGTTTTGACCTATGGGTCATCATCTGGGGTGAACTACTACCACTGTTACACTGCCTTATATAAGGTGTCCACTTCTGGTGTAGGGGAAAATGGCGGCCCGGCGTGCGTTCCATAGCTTGGAACGCAAACTGCATTGCATAATTTGGCGTTTTGATACATGTTTCATGCTCCATTTATCCACCTCACTGTAGGTCGCTATATCAACTTATGAATACACCATATAGATGGTAATTTTAAATATTTGGCTTAATTATATGGGTGTACTAGGTGGAACGCATTGAGATAGAGGCGTGGAACGCACGCCGGGCCGCCATTTTCCCCTACACAGGAAGGGGACACCTGTGACACACAGGGGTGGATTATAATTGAACCTTATTGTATTATGGTATGTAACTTATATAAGGCAGTGTAACAGTGGTAGTAGTTCACCCCAGATGATGACCCATTGGTCGAAACGCATCGGAAAGACTCTACCACTGCCTATTCTTTCTGATATGTTCGTTATCAACTACGGGAATGTGAGTTTGATACTTTATTTTTATTAAAAACATTTTTTTTAAACGTTATTACATCATTTTGGCTCTATCCTTCTATTTCATGTCTGGGTTGATGCCGGAGTTGTCTCTCTAAAAGCGGTTACTACATACAGCCTATCATATTGAAAGAACCACTTGTCTTGGGATCCACACAATTATGAAACGCTGAACCAGTGCCTCAGTAGTTGGAACCACAAGCGATTTTTGACCCCTTAGATATATGTCTATTCGGGTCATTTCCATCCGGTAAGCCTGCGCTTCTTAAGGTGGTGGGAGTTGCACTGCGGTGGAATTTTTTATGGTCACACCTGATTGGGATCCCGGCTTTCACCAAATTTTGTTGGGACTCATGTTTACACACTTATTTTTACAAAATATGGACTTTATTTAATCATTATTTGCGTTTATACATTTTACTTTTTATGTTTATATTTGGGGTCATGTTTCACAAAAAATTCATAGTTATATGAATACACTGTATTGGGTCTTCTATATCCCTTTTTCAGTATATATGTTGCTTATGTTTCTATATTCACCATTTTTTTGTCTTCACTTTCTATTTTTATATTGTCCTCAGGACACGCTGCGCTCCGAGCCCTCCCACCCTGCAATGCCATCAGCATTGGCTTCCAGCTTCCCGGCCCTTCAGAACCTGGACCGGGTGAAGACAGAAGCTGCGGCTTCAGACAGTCCAGGGGAGCTCCGTTGTAGGGTGAGTGCAGACCCGAAGGGGCCACCCACGCCTTCTCCCCCAAAATCCTCCAGCACCAACCGCCACTGAAAATGAATAAAATAGCATTTTTGGATTGTGGAGCACAGATGAAGTTTAGTTCCACTTTAACTACTACACTCCAAGGCTGCACATCCTCATCTTCATTTCCCTGCTTCGTTTAGCCACAGAGAGCAAAGGAAAATGTGCAGTAAATTCAGTTTTGAAAGGTCAAGTGACTCATTCACCTTCTCTCAAACACCCAGCACTCACTGTCACGCTGCATTAGTTAGAAAGCATAGCGCCCAACTGTCCCTGATTTCGAGGGTTCTGTCCCTGAGTTTGTGGGACTGTCTCTGATTTGGAGCAATGTCCCTCTGTCCCTCATTCCTCCTCATTTGTCCTTCATTTTGGTCTGATCTATATAGATGTATATAAAATGCACCTTTTATCTATCAAAAAGTGTTTTTCCAATACTTAACCTTTCATCTAACTTCTCAATTGCTGCATTTGTAAATTCCAAAAAACAATATAAAGGAATAGTAGTGGCAAAAAAGCACTTGTGGGTTTAACCAATCTTGTTTTTTTGTACAATTCTCCTTTAAGGGGGTGTGGCAAGGGGTGTGTCCTATGCCTGCATACTTTTGCTGATAGGTGTCCCTCATTTCCATCTCAAAATGTTGGAAGGTATGAGAAAGTCCTGAGCCCGAGCTCACCTGCATTAGTCGTAACATAGAGCTCACATAGGGCTAAATTTCCTTTTCTTTTGGCAGATGAGCAAAATTATGGTGGAGGTGAAAGCAAGGTGATTATGTGCAGGTGGCGAGGTTAACAGCAAAGTGTACCTGTTACCTTGCATGGGAAACCACAGGATCACATTAAGGCTAGGTTCACACTATAGCAATCCGCAGCGTTTTCCCGCATCGCATACCTCCCACCGGCAGTTCACACTGCCCTATGCGAACGGCTGGGCGTGTCAATGATATGTTAATGACACCCCCAGATCCGTCCGCATATCGCAGTGCTATCTGCAGACTCGCACAGGAATCGGATCGCATGGTGTGAACACCCATGCGATCCGATTCTGTTGCGGACCAAAAAAAGGGTCCCGTGCGAGTTTGCTGCGGGAGCGATGCGAATTCAGCCATACTATCTGTATGGCTGAACTCGCATCGCTACGGAGATCGGATGTGATTTGCACTGCAGTGCGGTGCGAATCACATCCGGATCTCCCCCCGCAGCAGTGTGAACCCGGCCTAAAGTGGTTGTATACCCTCTTTTTCAAATGTTTTACCTACAGGTAAGCCTATAATAAGGTTTACCTGTAACAAAGAGAACCCGCTCCAGGTGTCTGCTTCCAATGATCTCCCCCCTCTTCAGGTGTGGGTGCAGAACAAAATGCAAGAACAAAAACAAAAAAGTCCATATGGCCGCACTCCAATGAAAAACTATTTATTTATTGTAATAAATCCATACAGCAAGGATAAAACCACTAACGCGTTTCACACCGTTATGGCGGGTGCTTATTCATAGCTAAGTTTTAAAAGAATGATAAAGACATATATATATATATATATATATATATATAGGCAAACAAGACCATGAATTGGTTTAATTAGGTATCGTGTACACCCACTACAGGTAACACGATATTCTACATTGATATTAAGGTGAGTCAGCTGGACTTCTCCTTCATGTGAACACAAAAAAAATTTAACTCTTAAAGAAAGGAGGTATAAAACTGACCCATAAATTCAAAAAACAGAAATTTGACCGTAATACATGTATTGTCCCATACACACGGTCGGACATTCCAACCACAAAATCCGTCTGATTTTTTCAGACGGATTTTGGCCGAAACTTGTGTTGCATACACTCGGTCACACAAAGTTGTTCGGAAAATCTGATCGTTCTGAACGAGGTGACGTCAAACACGTAAGTCGGGACTATAAATGGGCCAGTAGCCAATAGCTTTCATCTCTTAGTTTATTCTGAGCATGCGTGGCACTTTGTCCGTCGGAATTGTCTACACACGATTGGAATTTATGCGAACGGATTTTGTTTTCGGAAAATCTTAGATCCTGCTCTCAAACTTTGTGCGTTGGAAAAAGTGCGTCGGAAAAAGTCAGATGGAGCCCACACATCGGATCGGATTTTCCAACAACATGATCCGATCGCACATTTTCAGTCTGAAAATCTGACTGTGTGTATGGGGCATTAAATATAATAGAAAGCCTGAACTGATGGAAGACATCCCACCCAGGAAAATCTTTTAAGAACATAAAGTTAAATACTTTCAATGAATGTAAACACATATATATATATATATATATATATATATATATATATATATATATATATATATGGAATTTGATAAAAAGCCTGCGGAGTATTTCGACAGAAAAACCTGTGCGTGCCAAGCATAAGAATTCTCATACAAATGTATATATATATATATATATATATATATATATATATATAGATATATAAGAAAAAAAATATAAAAAAATTATTCTCGCGCCAAACCAATTTTCTGTCAAATGCACCCACAGGCAATCAGGGTTCACATCACACAGTACAGCAAAAAAATGGCTTACCTGTAGGTAAAATGAATATCTCTTAAACACACATGATTTAGGAGATATTCAACCTGCATACAGCCGCTGACGTCAGCGGTACATGCACAGTGAAGGTCTGGCGAAGGTCCGGCGTATAGCGCCAGAACTTGCATGTGCCGGAGCCGAGAACCAGGAAGAAACGCTCCAGGGGAAAATGTCAGCTCCCTTGGCGTTGACCGGAATGCGATGCAGGGCTTCGATCTAAGGTATTTCATAATGCGCTAGTATGCGCTGAATACTAGCTCATTATGCCTTTGCCTTACAGGTTTTTTTTTTAGTTTTTTTTTTTATTTATTTTTTTGTTTGCGGGTATACAACTGCTTTAAGGATGTATATGCTTATTTTTCCCTTTTTTGTTCTGTTATTTACAGAAAGCAAGGGTGCATCCAGGTTTGGGGAGAAAGTAACGATTTTTTCTCCCCAGCTGATTCTTGGAGGGTGATCACTTTGACACACAGCACTGTTATATGGGGTTGGGGGGGCTTTGAGGTTAGGATCACTTTAAGGCTGCCCTTGGGATAATAATCTGTGATCTTCACACCTTAAGGCTACACTAAAATTGACAGCCCTTCAATGGCCATCAATGAAATTCTGCTCATCCCTGTGATAAATGGAGGTTACTGTAAGCACATCTCATGTCAATTCAAGTCCTCAAATCAGTGGTCCAGAAATGCATACCTCTGCATTTTCTGTCTGCTAATTTGTGCACCTGCGACGACAAATGATTTGCCCTGCAGTAATTTCTGTAGCAATGAACAGAGCTGTGATGACAGAGGCAAGCTAACTAGGGTTGAAGCAAAACTCCAGGCAAGAGTCCAAATACACAAAAATAAATATATATATATATATATATATATATATGTATATATATATATATATATATATATATATATATATATATATATATATACATATAATATTTTCAAAAGTATTGAGATGCCTGCCTTTGCCCTTTACACACACAGTGCCTCCACCAAATCATATGGTGGAGTGGGGATCATGGGGTTGTTTTTCAGCGGTTGGGCTTGGCCCCTTAGTTCCAATGAAAGGAACTCTTATGCCGGACATTCCGACAACAAAACTGTGGATTTTTTTCCGACAGATGTTGACTCAAACTTGTCTTGTGGACACACAGTCACACAAATGTTGTTGGAAATTCCAAACATCAAGAATGCGATGATTTACAACATGTACGTTAAGCCAAGAAAAATGAAGTTTAATAACCAATGTGGCTCTTCTGCTTGATTCCGAGTATGCATGGAATTTTGAGCGTCGGAATTGTGTGCACACCATAGGAATTTCCGACAAGTTTTGTTGTTGGAAAATTTGGGAACCTGCTCTCAAACATTTGTTGTCGGAAATTCCGACAGCAAATGTACGATGGAGCATGTACACAGTCGGAATTTCCGACAACAAGCTCACATCGAACATTTGTTGACGGAAATTCTGACCGTGTGTATGGGGCATAAAGATGTCAGCATACCAAGACATTTTGGAAAATTTCATGCTCCCAACTTTGTGGGAATAGTTTTTGGGGTGGCTCCTTCCTGTTCCAACATGACTGCTCACCAGTGCACAAAGCAAGGTCCATAAAGACATGGTTGAGCGAGTTTGGTGTGGAGGAACTTGACTGTCTAATTGGGATAAGTTAGAGACTGCATCCAGGCCTTCTTGTCCAACATCAGTGCCTGACCTCACAAATGTGCTTCTGGAAGAATGTTCAAACATTCCCATAGACACACTCCTAAACCTTGTGGACAGTCTTCCCAGAAGAGTTGAAGCTGTAATAGCTTCAAAGGGTCGGCCAACTCAATATTGAACCCTACAGATTAACCTGCAAGGCTGCTAGGTCAGAGATTATGCCTATTCCGGAGGCTTCTGGCTGCAAGGCTGTGTGAGGGCCTATCCAGAAGTAAGAGGGCAGCTCAGGGTTGGGATTGCGGCTTGCAGTCCAACCAGAAGTGACTTCTGCTGGCCAGAGAGCCTGACATGGCCGGAAGTAGAAGGGAAGCTGTTGCCACTAAGGAACCAATCAACTTTGCCAGCGACTGCAGTGAGTAACTGAAGCAAGTACCAGAGTAGCATTCTCACTGAATGGGCATGGTGGAGAATCGGGAAATTTCAGGTGGTTATCAAGCCAGGGACCCACCTAATGTAGGTGACGCCTAAAGAGCAGCCAGAGACCGAGCCGGTTAGCAGGGGTGAAGCTTGAGAAGTATCTGGAGTGCCAAACTAGGGACCCAGCAGGGAAACTTGGGTGACACTTGAGGGAGATACCACCGCAAAGCTTTCAGGAGCTCCAGGGATTCAGAATCAGTGAATCAGAGAGTCCAGTGAGAGACCAGGAGCTCAAGGGGCTGAAGAACTACAAGGAGAAGGTGTAGTGAAGCAAAGAAAAATGTTTATTTCTGCTTTAAGGTTGGGTTCATACTTATTCGAATTGGATGTAGGTTTCCCCGCATCCAATTTGTATGACAGGAGACTGTGACCGGCTCTCTATGGAGCCATTCACACATCTCTGGAGCGGCCGCAGAGCGCACGGCAGAAGGGTCCTGTGCAACTTTGGTTCCATTTCTGGTCTGAATTAAGGAAAAAAAATTCGGACCTAACTCAGATCTGAAATGGTGAATGGTCTCTGGATCCCTGCACATTACAAAGCCCCCCACCCCAGCTTTGGACCCCTGAACATTACACAGCCATCCCACCCCAGCTCTGGTCCCCTGCACATTAGACAGCCATCCCACCCCAGCTCTTGGCCCCTGCATATTACACAGCCACCCTACCCCAGCTCTGGACCCCTGCACATTACACAGCCACCCTACCCCAGCTCTGGTCCCCTGCACATTACACAGCCATCTCACCCCAGCTCTGGTCCCCTGCAAATTACACAGCCATCCCACCCCAGCTCTGGTCCCCTGCACATTACACAGCCATCCCACCCCAGCTCTGGGCCCCTGCACATTACACAGCCACCCTACCCCAGCTCTGGTCCCCTGCACATTACACAGCCATCTCACCCCAGCTCTGGTCCCCTGCAAATTACACAGCCATCCCACCCCAGCTCTGGTCCCCTGCACATTACACAGCCATCCCACCCCAGCTCTGGGCCCCTGCATATTACACAGCCACCCTACCCCAGCTCTCAACCCCTGCATATTACACACGCCCCAGCTCTAGACCCCAGCACATTACACAGCCCCTCCCCCCCAGCTCGGCACCTCTGCACATTACATATTGCCCCCCAAGCTTAGGACCCTTGTACATTATACATTGACCCTCCCCGGGTGTCAGTCACCCGGGTATGGTCCGCACATGGGCAACCCCTCACCCTTTCACAGCTCACCTCTCCCGGCCCTGGTTATCACAGCTCTACTGCTGCTGCCTGTGCCTGTCGATCCACTGTCACCGCTTCACTCTCGGAGGATGGACCCTGCTGTCACCGCTTCACTCATGGAGGGCGGGGGTCCTGGGCTGACACCCCGCCTAATGTATGGCACCCGGGGCGCATCACCTCCCCACCTACCCCCCCCCCCCCCCCGTTGGTACGCCATTACTACTTGTCTCCCACCACGTTGACTTCCCTCTGCACACCCTATCCCCACTTCAGTCTATCATGAATGCTGCTATCAGACTCATCCACCTTACCATTGCTCAGTGTCTCTCAGGCCAGTCTGCTAATCTCCCCGCCGGCTTCCAACTGCACAATGAATAAAATTCAAAATACTCCCAACAACATACAAAGCCATCCACATCTCTGCCCTGAGCTACATCACCAACCTACTCACAAATTATCACCCAAACTATACTCTTTGTTTCTCAGAGGACCTCCTGTTCTCTAGCTATATCATCGTTCGCTTCCATGTTCATCTCAAAGGCGTCTTCAGAGCCTATCCCATCCTCTGGAACTCCCTACCCTAATCTGTCCTATCTCCTACTTCAATTATCTTTAGATTATACATGAAAACTCATCTATACAGAAAGTTTATAATTAATTTATCTAAAAACTAAAATGATTAACTTTTGTATACTTTGCGCCTTCCTTTCAGATTGTAAACTCTCAAAGCAGTGCCCTCTTAACCCACTTGTCTTAATAAAGAAGAATGGGAATCATTTTTTTCGTAGAATCATACTTACCTTGCTGGATGCTGCATCGGTCCCCTGCTAGCTCTAACACTGAGAACCGAACACTCAAACACCACCGATCACTCAGGTCCCTGAGCAGAGAGCTGGTGACTGTCAGTAGAGGAGAGATTGGTATCAGTAGGGCAACAGATGATGTCAGCAATTTTTTTATTCTTATAATTTTTTTATATATATATTTTTTTTTAATATTTAATATTTTTTACAATATTATGTTCTATTATTTTTTTTACAATTTTTTAAGGAGTCCCATTGGGGGGCTTTGATGAAATATCAAGGGTCTAAACAGACCCCAATGTCTCACTTTTGACACAGAGGAAGGGACTGAGGACAGAGATTCCCCAGTCCTTTTTTCTGCAGCCTCAGCTGCACTGGACAGTGAACGAATGGGAAGTGCTCTGTGCTAAGTGGCTTCCAGTTCACAAACTGAACATAGTAAACATAGTTTGCTATGCTTCAGTTAAGAATGACCACAGGAGCGATCGGTACAGATCACTCACTGTGTCCATCAAGGACGTGCAGACAGGGGAGGCAGAGCATAAAAAAAATCCTAAAATCAATAAAAAAAAAAAAAGAAATAAAAAAAAAAATAAAAAATAAAAAAAAGCAACGCATCTCTATCTACCAAGACCTCTCAGCCATTACACTTCGTAATAGGAGAGACCTGCGCCCCCTCTTAGAAGTCTTAAGGAATAATGGCATCCCCTACCGTTGGCGCTTCCCATTCGGACTTTCAGCCACCCATCAGGGACGATCGGCCATCCTGAGGGTTCCTGAGGAACTGCTCGCCTTCTGCCGCACCTTAGACATACCTCTGGTCTCACTCCCCGACTGGTACGCGGAATTCAAAGGATCTTCGTCCCGCTCAGACTACAGATCTACCGATCGGATGGACACCCAGCCGTCGCCGTACCGAAGACGTCGCTCTCCATCGATCCGACGAATTTCTCCGGAAGCCTACGATCATCTGCGCAGTCCCACTGCTGCGCCAACATCCCGCAGAGCACGCCGTGACCGTTGAAGAAGTGGCTATGTTGAATCCACCGGTCGGATCCTTCCTACACTTGGAATTCAGCTCACGATACAGTAATTCTTTCCTCTCCTAGTAGACCTCCAGTTTCAGTTTATCCTCACTGCCCAATCCGTTCCGGAAATCCCCATCGTTTAAACGGACGGACTCAGCCTTTGTCCTCAATGGTAACTTACCGACCACGTTATTTCCTACCAATAGGCAGTGTCTTCTACCCAATATTATATTGTTCCAGGCATGTCCCACAACCTATTGGCTCACTACCCATTGTCCTTCCCTCAACTTACCCCCCTTCTAGTCTAAGCCCCTCTATTTTACCCTGATCTTTGAGACAATGCCTCCCTTACCTTCTGCACGCAAAGGTTTCCTCACTGGCGCACAAACAACAATGCAGTGTGTTCAGGAAGCTGTATCATGCCCCACAGCATGATTCCTATAAGCATACTTATAGTACGTGCTTTCTTTCTCACTAGTTTGTTTACCTACTTTATTGTTTTAACTTCGTTAATGAGATAGCGTATAATTGTTCAAACGCTCATCACGTCAGACCTGTTGACGTTTGATCCTTTTATTGCTTTGAGGACGAGGGGATGTGATCTCCCACATCAAGCCGGTAAAGCCATACCTAAACCTTTGGCCTAGCCTAGTTATTTCCATCGAAAATTAGTTTGGTCCTCTTACCAGCACTTACTGGAGAGAACCTTTATATGTACCATGTGCCGTCACGGCTTTGATGTGATAATCCCATCCTCCTCCAGCCCTTGGCTACCTCTCAACATGATATGTATCTCTGTTATTGATTTAGCTTATTGGTCTGTTCCTCTACTTCCTGCTTTACAAAGAAAGGTTTGTAGACATTTATGTTAAGCAAATGTTACCTGCAAACGCCTACCCAATAAGATATCTTTGCCCCTACATATTTTATACAGGGAATTCAAATTCACTATCAATACTACAAACGGGCACCTCCCCCACCGATAGTGTTTAAACGCTTCAGCCCACGATTTTTTCCACGCGAACTGTAAAAGGGTGACCATTGGTAATATGTCGGCAAACTCTCTATAATTACAACTTAAAGCTGTGGTGTGAGGGTTCTCGCACTTTATATCTTTGTCTTTCGACAATCACCTCCTCCCTAGTGGCTTGTAGGACTGTCCAGTGCTTTCGTACGGGACATACCCTGCAGGCCTCTACCACATTCCGGCCTATACCCCCTTATCTTTGACGCAGGTGAGCGGGTTCTTACCTGCTGCCGGATTACCGTTTACCCCTTCCCCCAAATTTTTTTTTTTTTTTTTTTATTACCTGCTTATTCTCTCTACTACCCTTTTCCCCGGACGCATCTACATTCACATTTCGATCTCAACACCATGACTACCTCTGGGGATGCAACCAATCTACTCCATCTCAAAATCATATCCTTGAACGCTAAGGGTTTAAATATCCCGGAAAAACGCTCACAACTATTATTAGCCATGCAAAAAAGTGGAGCAGACATACTATTCTTACAAGAAACACACTTCAGATCAGACAATATACCGAAACTCCAGTGCAAATACTATCCCACGGCATACCACTCCACCACCACACTAGCGAAAAAAAAAGGTGTTTCCATCTTACTAGCCCGACATTGCCCCCTCCAGATCACTGACACTCTAGCTGATGATGATGGCAGGTTTCTATTCCTTAAAGGACTCCTCCAAAACAAACCATTTACACTCGCAAACATATATGCGCCCAACACACTCCAAGTACCGTTCTTCAAGGGAATTGTGTCCAAATTGGTCTCGTTTCAAGCAGGCACACTTATTATGGGAGGGGACTTCAATGTTCCTTTGAACCCTATACTCGATACCTCTAATGGGCACTCCCCCCTTACCTATGCTGCCCTTCGATCAATAAAAACTCAGATGCAAACTCTGCTCTTACATGATGCCTGGAGAACCCTCTACCCAGATACAAAGGACTTTACATTCTACTCGACACCTCATGGAAAATATTCCAGAATTGATTTCCTCTTTATCTCTCAAGAAGCTTTACCTTATCTTACACACGCATCCATCAACCCTATGTTTCTTTCTGACCACAATCCGGTTTCAATCACACTAGCCATCCCATCTTCCACCCCACGCGCCCACTCCTGGAGACTAGATCAATCCTTGTTAACTGATCCGATTATAGCTGCAGAAGTGGAGCAAACAATGAAACATTACTTCTTAGATAACAAAGCCACAGATACCTCTCCCCTCATTCACTGGGACGCACACAAATGTGTAGTAAGAGGAACCCTCATAGCAGCGGCGGCAAAAAAGAGAAAAGAGTACAAAAAACATTTCAATGATTTGGCCACTAAAATTAGACGTTTGGAACGTGCACATAGTCTAAAGAGCACCACCACACTGCTTGCCACCCTTATCCAATCCAGGAAAGAAATGTTAGAATTACTGGGAAAACAGACTAAGCGCAAATATATACTCTCTCAGAAAACGTTTTATGAATATGGTAATAAATCTGGGAAAATATTAGCAAAAGCCCTCCAATCCAAGAAAGCATCAATAACTGTTCACAATCTCACAGATCCAACAGGCAAAAAATTATCCACAACACCTGACATCGCCACGCAATTTGTACAATATTATTCAAATCTATACAACCTTACCTCATCATCTAATACACCACCAATCCCTAACCAGCGGCGGGCCCAACTTATATCTGACTTTTTAAATAAATATAGCCCAACTCCTATCTCCACCTCCGCATGCCAGATGCTCGATACTCCTCTGACCTCAGAAGAAGCTCGAACGGCTCTTAAAGCCATGCACGCAGGTAAAAGCCCGGGCCCTGATGGACTGCCCGTTGGTTACTATAGAACCTATGAACATATTTTACTACCCCACTTTCTATCCTCCTTTAACACATGTTCATCCCCGTGTTCTGCCCCGCGAGATATGTTGTCCGCACATGTAGCCGTAATCCCAAAACCAAACAAAGATGCCACACAGGTTACCAACTATAGGCCTATCTCGCTCCTAAATGTTGACCTTAAATGGTACGCTAAAATTTTATCTAACAGACTTTTGCCTTTACTCCCTGACCTTATACATCCCGATCAGGTGGGCTTCACGCCTGGCCGGGAAGCGAGAGACAACACTCTCAAAGCTCTTAATGTCCACCATTGGCTATCTTCCCAAAAACAAGCTGGATTCTTCCTTTCCCTAGACGCGGAGAAGGCATTCGACAGGGTGGCCTGGGATTACATGTCAGCGACTTTAAAAGCTCTTGGTCTGCCTAATAGAATGCTCAATTATATCAATCTGCTTTACTCAGGACCAACGGCGAGAGTGAAAGTCAATGGCCACCTGTCGAATGCCTTCTCTATCTCCAATGGCACACGTCAGGGGTGCCCGTTATCCCCGATAATTTTTATACTTACTCTTGAACCATTATTGAGACAAATTAGAGAAAACCCAGACATTAAGGGTGTGGATATAGGCAAAAGAACATTCAAAACGGCTGCATTTGCGGACGACATTCTTCTATTCTTAACAGAACCCCTAACATCCATCCCTAACTTACTCAAAGTATTTAACCAATTCCATATCATCTCTAACCTACAAATTAACTTTAAAAAATCCCTTGCACTAAATGTATCGCTGACCGAAAAAGTGTGCGCCCAATGCCGGGCGAATTTCCCCTTTAAATGGAGTCCTGATAGTATACCTTACTTAGGTATCCAACTTCCAAGATCCCTAGCTAATTTATATGATCTTAACTTCCTGCCTTTACTACGCACCATGTCCACTGACCTTCAGAGGTGGTCAAAAGGCATATTCTCCTGGTTTGGCAGAGCAGCCATCATAAAAATGAATATTTTACCAAGGATTTTGTATCTCCTCCAGACTATACCTATCTCACTTCCCCAAACGTTTTTCGCTTCCTTCCGCAAACTCTGTTCGACGTTTGTCTGGGGTTCCATAAGACCCAGACTGAGTTATTCAAGACTTGTTACACCAAAAACACAAGGAGGTATTGGTTTGCCAGACATCCATAGGTACTACCTAGCATGTCACCTTGCCAGAATAATTGACTGGAACGTCCATTCCAACATGAAAGATTGGGTTCAACTTGAATCATCCCTTGATCAAATACCAGTGGCTCAAACACCATGGTTACTCCCCACACATGTCCCCCGTAGCTATTCCTCACACCCGTTAATCGCCACGTCACTCAACGCATTTCGATACGCTTGCAAAACATATCAGATCTCCTCAGTCACGGGCCCACTAACACCACTAAAACTCAATCCAGCGTTCCCACCGGGTATGCACCCCTCTTTTCTCCACGGATTGTGGCCTCATCCTAAAGTCCTGTCTAAAGACTTCTATGACCGTAATCATCTTCTATCCTATACAAACCTGTCGAGAAATATGCTCAAAAGTGGGTTTTCCCAATGGACATATAATCAGATACACCATTTTCTGACTTCCAAGCCCCACTCCCTAGCTGGAGTTCGAACCTTAACCTCCTTTGAACAAACATGTACACTGATCGAACCACAAAGACACCTCATCTCCTTTTCGTATAATATACTATTCCCACAACAGACCAGCAATGAATGTTGGTCTACCAAAGCCTGGAATAGAGACCTGCCATCACCCTTAAATCCCAAGGATTGGGAAGGTACATATTCTATCATACATAAAGGCTCCCGAAATGTCTGTGTTCAGGAGAATGCATTTAAATTATTATCCAGGTGGTACAATACACCTCTAAAACTGCATCGTATCTTCCCATCTGTCTCCCCACAATGTTGGAGATGTCAGGCCAGTCTTGGCACCCTGGAACATATTTGGTGGTCATGTCCCATCGTCCAGCCATTTTGGCGAGAAGTCCATAGAATCACCCAGAAATTTTCTACCCGCCCAATACAGTTTTCCCCTGCTCAACTTCTTTTTCATGTCTCCACACAATCCAAAAAAGCCTACATGGGATCCCTAACCATGCATATGATCATGGCGGCGAATATGTGCATCCCAGCCAACTGGAAATCCAAACATCCCCCCTCTTTACTGGAGTGGTTCAACCGTATTAACAAAACAGCTGAGATGGAGAACCTGATACATCAAGCCAATGATACCCCTTCTACCTTCACATGCATATGGTCGAGTTGGTTGCTTTTCAGTACATCCCCAGAATATCTTTCACTGCTCCCCTAAAGCACTAAATATGTCAGTGATCTGAGAAAATGACTGGCTGGACCAGTTCCCCTTCCCTTAACGAACATCCCTTAGTGCATTACGCACCAGTTCCCTGAACTGGAGATTACCACTTACTGTACCTCTCTGAATTCATCTGCACATACCATTGCCACACCAACATACTATTGCCAACAATTGCATCTATCTACTAAGAGAAAATGACTCTGTATTGGATTTTGTTTCTTTCAAATAAGCACAGTGCCTGTTCTGCTCACTTAACATCTTCTAAATCACAGTTAGGCACTGTACTTACGACTATTACACTGTACCTATCAGATAACCTCACCTTATACCACTATAAGCATACAAATGTTTACTCTCCGGTTCTTCTTATGTTAACTGTTGCATCTACTATTTGAGGCATTGTAACATTCTTTTTCTTTTTGCTTTGTACTCTAACGTTTGACTTTACTGTTTTTGTTATACACTAAACTTCAATAAAATGTCTTTAAACAGAAAAAAAAAAAAAAAAAAAAAAAAGATCGACTTTGAGGGTCATAGCTTGGCAACCTGGGCTCACAGAGACACCATATTTGTGGGGTATGTAGCTGAAGTCCTACCCCACACTGGTCTTGGGTCTCCTGTGACCTATGGTTCCGGAGATATGGGGCTCCTTGCACAGCCTGTCAGAAGCTACATACAAAGTGGCCAGTTTAAATACAAGCTGATACACACTGTTTGCAGCAGACTGAGAGGATGAGCTCACATCTGCCTCTCCTCACTTCTTGTCAGAGGCACTGAGCTCAATGGACAGCTTAAAGTCTTGGACCAATGGTAAAGTACCATTAGCCCAAGCTGTCCAATAAAAATGTAGCTGTGGAGGCCCGTCTCTCATTGCAGTGTCATAGAAGGGGGTATGTTCCCTCCAGCCCAGTCCACTTAACTACAAGGAAAAAGCATGAGTTTATGGGTATAAGATTTTCCCATAATCCCATGTTTTTCTCACACAGTTAAAGGGATTGTAAAGCTTTGATTATAAAAAAAAATATAACAAACATATCATATTTACCTCCACTGTGTAGCTCGAGTGGCCCCGAATATTCTCTTCTGAGGTCCCTCAGCAGCTCTCGCGGCTCCTCCCCACATCGGATAACCCCCTAGGAGAAGAGCTCCCGAGTCCATCGTTCGGCTTCCATAGCCGCCGAATGTATGACTCGACCCCGCCCCCCGGCGCCCACGTCATTGGATTTGATTGGCAGCAGCGGAAACCAGTGGCTGCGCTATCAATCTCTTCAATCAAGAGCTGTGAACCCCCGGGCAGAGGGACAACGCGTTCCCACCGCGTGAAGTTCCAGGGCTCAGGTAAGTAAAACGGGGGGGGCTGGGGGGCCGGTCACTGCCAGGTGTTTTTTACCTTAACCACTTCAGCCCCGGACCATTTTGCTGGTCAAAGACCAGACCACTTTTTGCGATTCGGCACTGCATCGCTTTAACTGACAATTGTGTGGTAATGCGACATGGCTCCCAAACAAAATTGGCGTCCTTTTTTTTACCACAAATAGAGCTTTCTTTTGGTGGTATTTGATGACCTCTGCGGTTTTTATTTTTTGCGCTATAAACAAAAATAGAGCGACAATTTTGAAAAAAAACATTATTTTTTACTTTTTGTTATAATAAATATCCCCCAAAAATATATTAAAAAAATGTTTTCCCCTCAGTTTAGGCCGATACGTATTCTTCTACATATTTTTGGTAAAAAAAATTGCAATAAGCGATTATTGATTGGTTTGCGCAAAAGTTATAGCGTTTACAAAATAGGGGATCGTTTTATGGCATTTTTATTAATAATTTATTAATAAACACGAGCATTAAAGACTGGACGTACCTGTACGCCAATATGCCTGCCCGTGCCATTCTGCCGACGTACATCAGCGTGCGCCGGTCGGGAACTGGTTAATGCATAGTATTACAAACCCTTTAAGAGGGAGAATGAGAATCTGCTGCTGCTGAAAAGAAATTTATTATTTATCTATTTACTGTGAAATTACTGGTTGGAAGTTAAAACTTTAAACTTCAGTAATTTGTCCATTAAGTCCCCTGCTTGACTACAGTTTTTGAAAATATAGTAAATTACCTAAAAAATGATATATAATAATTATGTTTATATTACTTATGGTAATTAACCCCTTGCCACCCAGGCCGATTCTGCCATTTTTCTCCTATGTGTAAATATCATATTTTTTTTGCTAGAAAATTACTCAGAACCCCCAAACATTAGTAGACACCCCAGGGAATAAAATGGTGGTTGTTGCAACTTTTTATATCACACAATATTTGTGCAGTAGTTTTTCAAAAGTATTTTTTTTGGAAAGAAACTGTTTCATGAATAAAAAAACAAAAACAAAACAAAAAAAATAAAGTTAGCCTCATTTTTTTGTATACTATGAAAGATGATGTTACGCCGAGTAAATAGATACCTAACATTTCACGCTTTAAAATTGTGCACACTCATGGAATGGCACCAAACTTCAGTACTTAAAAATCTCCATAGGCGACGCTTTAACATTTTTTTACAGGTTACATGTTTAGAATTACAGAGGAGGTCTAGTGCTAGAATTATTGTTTTCGCTCTAACAATCGCGGCATATGTAACCTGTCCGTATATCTGGCTCTGATATTAGCCAGTGCCTCACCAGCCACTGACTTTACTGCATGTCCCTAGTGTCCATTTTGAAAAGGAAGGGGTCGGTAAATTAAATATTTACCAGCCCCTTCCTCCACTCTCCATCCTGAAACATCCCATGCAGGAGAGGAGAGGAGGGAAGCTGGCAGCACTGTAGGAGGGGGGGTAACGGGAAGCAGGGGGCATTGGCACAGCATGGGGTGATTAGGGTGTGCCGGGGCTCCTTGTGTGCACGCCTATGGGCCTAATTATGTATTAATGAATACAGAGCTGCTTTAATTTGTGTCATTTATATATGTCTGGAGTTCAGCTTTTAGGAAAATATTCCAGTAACTGCAGAAATTTTAATATTTGGCAGCGGGCCGCAAATGATAAACGTGATCCTGAAAATCAGAAAAGTTCCATTTAAATCCTCGCAAACTTTTCATGTGTATCTGCAGTTCTTCTGTAATACAACAGATTATATTCTGGAATATCACACGCCGTAATGTTGCTGTTCATAGTGTGAGTTAACCAGTATATGCGCTCTGCTGTTGATAAAACAGGCAACAGATAAGTGCATGTTTCAGGAACAAAACAGTTAAGTAATGGGACTTAATTGATAAATTATTAACTTAATCAATTAGAGTTAATTAGATTGATTAGTTCCCTTATAAAACCTCCCAGTAGACAATTTACCCTTCTAGTAAAATTAATGAAGTTGTTGAATGGAGAGGGAAGAGATGTTTGATAGGGACCTGCTGGAACTGTGCAGGGCAAATCAGAAATAAATTTTTTTAAAAACGAGCATAACTTTTATAATTAAGTCTAATGAAAAGGGAGGAGTAATTATTTCAACTTCTTCACTTCCAGAGCATTTTTTTTTATTTTTTAAACGCAAGTGAATTCCGCATTTTTATTTTGAAAATTGCTTAAAACCACCAAAAATGTATATATTTTCTGAATGCAGAGGTCCTGTGGAATAAAAATATGGTGGTTTTTATGTCCCATGCCTACATTTGCAAAACTGTTTATCAGGTCTAAGAGAAAACTGGGCATATAGCTCAGAACAACCAGGAGGAAACAACCTCAAAGAGATGAATTTCCAATTGGTTCAGTGGGAACAGGGACTATTACGGTATCAGAAAATATTGTAGAACAATCGTTAAAACAAAATTACATTTTATTATAATTTAATCCATATAACAGATAATACAAAAACATTGCTGTAGCAGAACCACAATATTAAATCCAATCACAGGACCCAATTGGTTCACATTCTAAACAATTAAATGTTTTACGGAGATACAGGGATGACGCATAAATCCGACCGGTTTCGCGGTACTAAGAACACCGCTTCCTCAGGGAACGTCACTTTTAAAAATCTAGTATGAAAAATATATATATAAGTATACAATAATATCATACAAAATATCAGAAAGTTTTTTACAAAAAAAGGAAGTAACAATAACAGCAATAGTAAATAGACAGTACATCAGCATTGTATTAGAAAAAACAGTGTTGGATCATAACTCACCCCTGGAGCTCCCAACCCACAGCATACGAGCGACCTACTTCGAGACACCCTCAAAACAGGGTGCCCCCCCTAAGGGCGGACACGGGGGGCAAGGTGGAGAGACTCTGAACAGCGCATACAGGGACTGAAAAAATAATGATGCAATGGTCCATTTGAATGGTGTTCAATAGAGAGGGATAAATATATCAGAGACCATGGGCTGGTAAGATAGAGCAGTATAAGAGAATAAGTAAAGAGATGGATAGATAAGATCTCTCATGTTGACAAAAGGCACCCAGTGAGCCATGGTCAATAAAAGCAGTGTGCACCTCAGAGGGTTATTATTATTTTAGGCGGAAGACATACCCCAAATACATTGGATAGTTAGATCAAATACTTCTAAGGTGTCACCAAATTTTCTATAAGGGATGTCCAGAAATTCAATTACAGATTTTTCCTGGTTCAGAATAAAGGGTAAGCATAATTAGTCAATGACCAAACATCTGAACGGACCAGGAAAAGAAATGCATGTAGCTGAAACATATATAGAGTCAGAATGAAGGGACAATACCTGAAGCTCAGAGATCCTACGCATTGCTCGTCTCAACACAGGCAGCGCTCTGAAGATTCAAATCTCGAGCGCGCCATTTAAACCCCCAACCCGGAAGTGTTAAGGGCACAATGGTGTGCTCCTTAGTCCTGTCCCCGCATCACGGCGCATGCGCGGATGTACTCGTGCGCACGGCCAAAGCATTCCCCATGAACAGAGGACCAGGGGGAATGTCTAGGGGCGTGGCTGGGCGGGGATTTGTGTGACACATAATCCCCGTTCACCATCGCCTCAACCAAGCAGGGATCAGTCCGGGTCAGGCAGCCTGCGCATTGTATTGCGCTCCCATGTAAAGCTGCAGAGAATATCTGCAGTGAAATGGGAGGTGTGAAAATCACACCAGGGTGCCACACGTCCGCCCGAGGGGGGGAGAACAAATGATATTATTGTATACTTATATATATATTTTTCATACTAGATTTTTAAAAGTGACGTTCCCTGAGGAAGCGGTGTTCTTAGTACCGCGAAACCGGTCGGATTTATGCGTCATCCCTGTATCTCCGTAAAACATTTAATTGTTTAGAATGTGAACCAATTGGGTCCTGTGATTGGATTTAATATTGTGGTTCTGCTACAGCAATGTTTTTGTATTATCTGTTATATGGATTAAATTATAATAAAATGTAATTTTGTTTTAACGATTGTTCTACAATATTTTCTGATACCGTAATAGTCCCTGTTCCCACTGAACCAATTGGAAATTCATCTCTTTGAGGTTGTTTCCTCCTGGTTGTTCTGAGCTATATGCCCAGTTTTCTCTTATATACGTATTGGGACGATGGTATCCTATTGATTTTGGAGGCTTTTTGACTAACTATCAATATCAGGGTGGATAATACACCTGGATTGTGGGATCCAAACTTTCTTGTATGCCTCACTTACAATAATTGTTCAAGGTATTAACTGTTTAATGATATAGAATTCTCGTCCTTCAGACTATAACCTGAATCTTTATTAATGACTTATAGTTATTTTGTCTTTCTCCTTGTTCGTTTTTGCTTTTCTGTATATCCTTTGGGTACAGCGCTCTGGTGAGTACAAGTCGATCATTTCATTATCCTTTTGGTACTATGGATGTTTTAGGATCAAGCTGGGGTGATTTCATGTCCACTTTACAGGCTGAGTGTCTAACTAGTCATAAATTAGATGATGATATTAAAACCTTTTTGGAAAAAATATTTAAGTTGTTAAAAAGAAAATCCCATCTTCATTGGCACATGCAATATTTCAAACTCTATGTGCAGGAAAAGATATGCCCTTTGGGCCTTCGGATACAAGTATTTCCTACTTTAAAAGATCCTAGCACTGATTTTAAAAAAATCTGGGAAGAGACCCTGACCTCATGCAGCATAGAACTAATGAAGCAATTGATGGCCCAGCACTCAAATGATATGTCCATATTAGATGAAGAAATAGATAGATTACTACAGCAATATCCGGATATCACTACTTCCACTACCTTTTCGGAAAAATGGAAGGAACTGAGAGACCGTTTAGAGATATTAAATAAGGAAATTATTTTTAAAAAACAAGGTAAATTCTCATTGGATAAACAAGCTTTCCTTGACGGCTATGCATATAAATGGGCTGGTCGAGCCTATAACAGGAGAAATCCTGCATACGCTCGCCAACCCCTAATTAGACCACCAATGGAATTATCCGAATCAGATTCTTCCTTATCCTCTCTATCATCACAGTCCTTATCTCAATATACTCAGTCTCACGGCCCCACCCTCCCACGTAAGAGATCACTCACTGGAAATGGGCACCCCCATAAAGACCCTAAA
Organism: Lithobates pipiens; assembly: GCF_037356315.1. Classification (NCBI taxonomy): domain Eukaryota; kingdom Metazoa; phylum Chordata; class Amphibia; order Anura; family Ranidae; genus Lithobates; species Lithobates pipiens. Next base: position 297,979,216 of record NW_027507785.1, read on the forward strand.
AAAGACAGAAAATTGGGGAAATCGGCTAAAGCCTCACAGGCCATACGTACAACAGTTCCTTCTTCTTCCTCCAACAAATCAGATACAGCGGCCTCCACACTACACAGTGTGATTCCAAAACTCTTGCAACCCCAAATCCAGTCCCTTTTTCCCTTCAACCTTTTAACCTCAACCCATCCAGAAGGCACCAGAAAAGGCAGTTTAGACGCCTTTGTACACAAAACCTAAACCCTAAGTACCCTTCCAATAGCAATGAAACACACCCTGATCAGGCATCTTCATTAAACATCATTAATTTGACGTCAATCACATTAACATCAGAGGAGGAATATGTTTTACAACTCGGCCTTGGCTTTTGCCCATCTGAACCCATAGACATTTTTGAAACAATTAAAGACTTATACTTATTCGCTCGCAACCTCACTTACAAATTCATTTATGATCCTGAACGTAAAAAACTAAATCTAGAAAAAGAACTAGGCGAGCGTACCAAAAGTTTCACCATGGAAGAGTTCAGGGCCTTACGTGACCTGATGCTCCTCTATGATGAGGGTGCTTGTGCCACAGATGAGGACACTGTGAATACCTTGGGACTAAATCCCCTGCCTTTTGGTCAGGGACCCGAGCTATCAGACCCATCTGGGCCTAAACAGAAGAAACAAACACTTAAAGCCAAGTCTCGCGCATTTCCAGATTTGATGACTTGCCCTGCCATCTGGGCTTTCCTACATGAGTCTATCAAATCTCTTAAGAAATACAAATGGGCGGATCAGCCGTCCAATTTAACTCCTCAACAAAAATCGGCAATCAGGACACTTCAAAAACACCCAGATTTAATCATCAAACAATCCGATAAGGGTGGCAACCTAGTTCTCATGACACATCTACAGTACCAAACAATGTGTTACCTGGTGCTACATAACACATCTTGGTACTCCCCTATCGATTTTTCTTTGATTGAATCCTTCACTTTAGAATTTCGCCAACTGATAATGGGCGCATATAATGAGGGCCTCATTGACGAGGTAACTTTAAAATATATCAATATTGTGACCCCACGTACCCCCACTTTTTATACCCTACCAAAAACCCATAAGAATCTACAAACTCCCCCAGGCCGACCCATTGTATCAGGCCTGGGTTCTTTGACGGAAAATGCTAGCCGTTTCGTGGACACCTTCCTTATGCCTCACGTTGTAGGATTACCGTCCTACATTAAAGATACAACGGATCTGTTGAGGCATATCGAGGGTATCCAGATCCCTCCTGATGCCCTGCTCGTGGCAGTTGATGTCGAGGCTCTATACTCGAGCATCCCCCACGAGCAGGGCGTCAGGATGGTTGAATCTTTCTTAATGGAGCAGGTCTCTGCCTCCTGGCCACTCAACTGTTTCATTTTGAAATTGCTTAAATTTATTCTTACGAGGAATTATTTTTTATTCAATGATCAGCTATTTTTACAAAAACAGGGGGTGGCCATGGGCACCTCCTGTGCTCCCTCGTATGCTAATCTCTACTTAGGTGCGTGGGAAAGGTTTATCTTTGGGGAGGATACTTTGCAACCTTTTCTGGATTTTGTCCTGTGCTGGTACCGTTACATCGATGACCTATTCATTGTGTGGTCCGGCACCAGATCGGACCTTGATAGTTTCATCAAGGTTCTTAATAGAAACCAATTTAATTTACAATTCACTTACACGGCGGACAACAACAATATTTCATTTTTAGATTTAAATATCTTGAAACATCCCTCGGGCTCTCTTACCACAGACCTTTACCGTAAACCCACCGCTGGAAATACGATTCTTTATGCCTCTAGTGCACATCCCCGCCCTCTAGTTCGCAGCATCCCCTTTGCCCAATATCTAAGGTTGAGGCGGAACTGCTCTGAGGACGGGGATTTTCACAGACAGGCCAATTTATTGCGGGACCGTTTGTTAGTTAGAGGCTACAGCCCCACTAATCTTAGAAAGGCCTTCAATAAAGCCTCTTCCCGTAGTCGCCAGTCACTGCTCTATGGCCCTGCCCGTATACAACAGCCCCCTACCACTAAAATAATAACAAAATACTCTGCTCACCACCAACAACTTCGGCATATTCTGTCCCAACATTGGCACTTACTGACTGAACATCACATTTTAGGAAACTATGTTAAATCTACTCCAGAATTAGTTTTTAAAAAAGCCACCTCTCTCCGTGATAAACTAACAAAAAGTCACTATCAAATGCCATCTGGATCCTTGGAGGGACCCAGAGGCACTTATAAATGTGGCCAATGCTCTAAATGCCCATGGATTCAAGAAGGAGGGGTTACAATATTACCGAATGGAGAGATGTTTCGGCCTTCACACCATGCCGATTGCGGCACCCGAGGGCTGGTCTACCTGATGGTCTGCGCCTGCCAAGCATTTTATGTAGGGAAGACCATCAGGGAATTACGCCAGCGCTTGGGTGACCATCTCTACTATTCGACCAATGGAAAAATGACCACGGTAGGTCGCCATGTGGGTATACACCATAAATTTCAATTTGATTTAGTAAAATTCTTTGTCCTTGAAGTGATCCCACAGGACCCCAGAGGGGGTAATTGGGATCAGGCCATTTTGAGACGCGAAGCATTATGGATAGAGCGGCTGAATGCTCTCACCCCCCCGGGCCTAAATGAAGCCCATTCCTACAAATGTTTCCTTTGAAGATGCTATATGTTGTACATGTACATTGTACACTTTCTCTCCCCCCCTTTTTCAAACATGCAGGTAATGCCCTAGAACCTTGCATTTAGTTTGAGGGCATTGGACTGATGAGGGTTTCTGTGAGGGAAGTGACATTAGCCCTCTCCCTACCTCTTTTCTTTTTCTTTTCTTCTTTTTTCCGTTTCATTTTTACTTTTTTCTTACCCTCCTGTCGTTCCTAGTATTAAGAATTCTTTGCCATCAGACGCTAATACTCGCTTGGTTATACTGATTTTGTGATATCATATCACTATCTTGTAACTTTCATATTCATTTAAAGAAAAATCGGTTCCCCCTTAAATGTGGAATCTATATGATTCAGGTGCTATTCTGAGGACGGTCCTTTTAGGACGTTTATATTTATATATACTTTTTTGTATGTTAGCTGGTTTGGTCTGGCGATTGTCACCTGCGGCCGGCCTGAGCCACCAGGTGAGAGTGGCCTTTGTTGCCGCCCCGCTTGGTGACGGGGGTCCGCGGCATTGTGACACTCCCCAGTCCATTCACAGCAATAAACTTTGTACCACAGTCTTGGATCATGACTCTGCTATGCTTTCCCCTATTGGTCCTTCCGTGTCCCGCAGCTGGATAGACCTGAGGAGTTTGTTCTCCCCCCTCGGGCGGACGTGTGGCACCCTGGTGTGATTTTCACACCTCCCATTTCACTGCAGATATTCTCTGCAGCTTTACATGGGAGCGCAATACAATGCGCAGGCTGCCTGACCCGGACTGATCCCTGCTTGGTTGAGGCGATGGTGAACGGGGATTATGTGTCACACAAATCCCCGCCCAGCCACGCCCCTAGACATTCCCCCTGGTCCTCTGTTCATGGGGAATGCTTTGGCCGTGCGCACGAGTACATCCGCGCATGCGCCGTGATGCGGGGACAGGACTAAGGAGCACACCATTGTGCCCTTAACACTTCCGGGTTGGGGGTTTAAATGGCGCGCTCGAGATTTGAATCTTCAGAGCGCTGCCTGTGTTGAGACGAGCAATGCGTAGGATCTCTGAGCTTCAGGTATTGTCCCTTCATTCTGACTCTATATATGTTTCAGCTACATGCATTTCTTTTCCTGGTCCGTTCAGATGTTTGGTCATTGACTAATTATGCTTACCCTTTATTCTGAACCAGGAAAAATCTGTAATTGAATTTCTGGACATCCCTTATAGAAAATTTGGTGACACCTTAGAAGTATTTGATCTAACTATCCAATGTATTTGGGGTATGTCTTCCGCCTAAAATAATAATAACCCTCTGAGGTGCACACTGCTTTTATTGACCATGGCTCACTGGGTGCCTTTTGTCAACATGAGAGATCTTATCTATCCATCTCTTTACTTATTCTCTTATACTGCTCTATCTTACCAGCCCATGGTCTCTGATATATTTATCCCTCTCTATTGAACACCATTCAAATGGACCATTGCATCATTATTTTTTCAGTCCCTGTATGCGCTGTTCAGAGTCTCTCCACCTTGCCCCCCGTGTCCGCCCTTAGGGGGGGCACCCTGTTTTGAGGGTGTCTCGAAGTAGGTCGCTCGTATGCTGTGGGTTGGGAGCTCCAGGGGTGAGTTATGATCCAACACTGTTTTTTCTAATACAATGCTGATGTACTGTCTATTTACTATTGCTGTTATTGTTACTTCCTTTTTTTGTAAAAAACTTTCTGATATTTTGTATGATATTATTGTATACTTATATATATATTTTTCATACTAGATTTTTAAAAGTGACGTTCCCTGAGGAAGCGGTGTTCTTAGTACCGCGAAACCGGTCGGATTTATGCGTCATCCCTGTATCTCCGCAAAACATTTAATTGTTTAGAATGTGAACCAATTGGGTCCTGTGATTGGATTTAATATTGTGGTTCTGCTACAGCAATGTTTTTGTATTATCTGTTATATGGATTAAATTATAATAAAATGTAATTTTGTTTTAACGATTGTTCTACAATATTTTCTGATACCGTAATAGTCCCTGTTCCCACTGAACCAATTGGAAATTCATCTCTTTGAGGTTGTTTCCTCCTGGTTGTTCTGAGCTATATGCCCAGTTTTCTCTTATATACGTACTGGGACGATGGTATCCTATTGATTTTGGAGGCTTTTTGACTAACTGTTTATCAGGTCTATATTTTCATGACGAGCTAACAAACACAACTGAATCTCCATTTTATTGTACAAAATAAATGATGAGGATATGTGGAATAAAATAAATATCAAATGTATCAAAGTGTGTGTTTCTGCAAACCCTCAAAAAATGTTGACACCCCAAAATATCAATAGAGGATGATTAAAAGGCCTTTGATAAATATAAATATAAATATATCTCATAAATATAGAGGCTCTTTCCACCGGACCCGCCATCTTGCAGTAGGGGGCAATTGTTGGTGAAAAATGACGAACACAAGAGGCAAAAGGCGAGGCACCCGTTATATGTTCTCTAGACCCTTCCGCAAGCATGGTCCGGTGCCACTGTCAACCTATATGCGCATCTACAAGAAGGGTGATATTGTGGACATCAAGGGTACAGGCACAATCCAGAAAGGTATGCCACACAAGTGCTACCATGGCAAGACTGGCCGGATCTACAATGTCACACAGCATGCTGTTGGAATAATTGTGAACAAACAAGTCAAAGGTAAGATTCTTGCCAAGAGAATCAATGTCCGTGTAGAGCATATCCGCCACTCAAAGAGCAGAGACAGTTTCTTGCAACGTGTGAAGGAAAACGAGAGGAAGAAAAAGGAAGCAAAAGAGAACGGCACCTGGGTGGAGCTAAAACGTCAGCCAGCCCAACCAAGTGAAGCTCACTTTGTCCGAACATTTGGAAAGGAACCTGAGCTCCTTGAGCCAATTCCATATGAGTTCATGGCATAAACTACTGCTATTAAAAATCATTTTCTCAAAAAAAATAAAAAATAAAAAAATACAAAAAAATAAATAAATATAGAGATATCTATAAATGAGAGGCCTAGAATTATTTATTTTACTCTGCCATGCATAGTGATACCCAGTGCGTGTGTGTGCGTGTGTGTGCAAGGCAATGGGAGTGCTCCTATTTCATTAATATTTTTTAGTTAACTTTCTTAATTTGTATTTATTTATTTTATTATCATTTATTTTATTATAATTTCATGTTTTAAACACTTTTTTTTTATAACTTTTTTTTTATCTCAAAGGGGCTAACAAGTCCCTTAGATGATAACATTGTGCAGATGATAGATGCTCTTAAGAGGGACATTAAGGGTCTATTTGACCCATCATTTCTCTTCTGCCCTCTGCTCCAGCCAACTGAGCACAAGGATGTTGACAGCTCTGAACCTGGAAATGCTCAGAACTGAACACTTCTGGGTTCATATTCTGCAGAGGACATTGGGGAATGTATATTTCTTGCAGTCCTCACCATCCTAATGCTGTTTGTTGTGGTCCTGGGCTTCCATGAAGATGATGTGTGGTGTCACCTTGAGAGTCCTGTAAAAGTGGTCAGGTCGCCCAGATTACTTTTATATCTAATTTCCTTCAAGGTTTGGTACTGTGGTTGTATGAGACATGCCAAAGAACCCAAGGGGATAATCATTTGGGGAGAGTATGTTAACAAGTCTTGATTTCAATTCACGGAACAGTTCAAGCCAAATATAAACACATCCTGTTGTGCTCAGACTTTTAATTTTAGTGACCCTGATCCCAAACAAGCACACACCTGTAAAGAAGAGGCAGAATACTGTATATACTTGAGTATAAGCTAAGTTTTTCAGCCCATTTTTTAGGCTGACCCCCCCCCCCCCAGCTTATACTCGAGTGAGGGTGCCCATCTGCAGCTGTACCTTTGTTTACTAAAACAGTGGGTGTTTCCCGCTGTGTTATTCAGTCTGTGTAGCCATCCATTGTAACAAAGCCCTGTCTCCTCCTCCTCCGTGATAGAGGAACACTGATACAAAGCTGGGAAACTGTATCAGTGTTCCATCCATCACGAATGAGGAGGAGGTGGGGCTTTGTTATAATGGATGGCCGCCGAACAGACTGTATAACACAGCGGGAGACACCCGCTGTTTTGGTAATCAAAGGTATAACTGCAGATGGGCACAATGAGGCTGCAAATGGTCACAGTGAGGCTACAAATGGGCACAACAAGGCTGCAAATGGGCACAATGAGGCTACAGATGGGCACAGTGAGGCTGCAAATGGGCAAATATGCATGACAGCCCCTCTTAGCTTCCACCCACTACATCTAGAACCTTCTCCAAGGTTCCAGAAAGCAGGGGGAGTCACCAGAAGAGCTGTCAGATGAGTCATTCAGCCTCCCTGAGTCACTAAATCTTATCCCAGATTCACAACCAAGACCTGGTTCTCAGGCAAGCTAATTTTGCCAACTGTAACAACTAACCTATTTACATCTAGCACACAGTAGAGGGTGCCACGCAAGAAAGAAATTTGCTTGAACCCCGCATCAACACAGACAGTGTTGATGTAGAAATCCCTCCTGTGGGGCCATTGTTTTCTCCCATACATGGTTCAAATCTCAGCCGATTCCTGCTGATTTTCGATTTGAACCATGTATGGCTGGCCTTACTGGTCTACATCACTTATGTGATTTTATAGTTTGACCATAGGTTTACTTTAATGGTGTATTCAAGAACACAGAGCTGCATCAATTTGTGTCTTTTATATCTGCTGTAAATTTTCGATTTAATCAAATCTGTTGGAAAACAATTGATCTTTTCTGAACAGAAAACACTTGTGTTGTGCCATTGAAATAAACTTTTGTGAAATGGGAACATATCAGCTAATTGTTGTCAAGTTCAGTGCTAACAAACTAAAGTTGGATGTCTTCTGATTTGAGAGTTTTTTACGTTTGGGTACACCATTTCTCTTCAAAATTGCCAAATAAAAGCCTCAACATAGTTATTTGTTTTTTTTTCTTTTTTTTTTATGTGAAATGAAAAGAAGAGAAAAAAAAAAAGAAATAAAATAAATAAATAATAGCAATATGGTAATGTAACATCAAACATGAAAAAAGTCACCTTTTATCTAAGCTATTCAACACTGAAGCTTTCAACCCTTCATCGAAAAAACAAGGTCTATTGTACTCATCTTAAAATCTTTTGCCACCAGTAAAATAAAATTGCATCTTTGTTGTTCTCAAAACAAGGTAGAGACACAGTATGAATAGTATACATTAGCAATCTTGACCGGTTGCATGGATATGTAATTTGTTAGTATTTGTATTCAGACAAAGGTTCACATGTACCTTCTGTCAGCCCACATTACTATTAGTTGAATTCAGAATAGCCAGTGTATTGAACAAATTGAGCTACTGTAAGTGTACAGTAGAACAATAATATATTAAATTTAAAGCCCTTCTCTAAGCAGACAAAATCACGCCCCTCCCCCAATTCCCCCCAAACCAGTTGTAGGCACTTGCAGGTATTCTTCTTTTATTTAGCTGGAGCTGAGTCGATGCTACAGGAGAAAGGGGGTCTGTTAAAGGGGAATTGTCCTCTTAGAGGCCCTGTTAGTTCTCTCTGGGGAAGGAAGGTAACTAACTTGATGCCAAAGTCCTACAGGAGTCCAAGGAAGCCATCTTAATGAATGAGTCTTTAAGTAGGGATCCCACTTCATTTGGGTTCACTTTGAGTGAGTGGAAGGTCAGGCTGAGGCACTCGGTGGTTAATACAGCACATGGAAAGGTTCCAGGTAGGGACAGCATGAGGGACACTTGTGCTGCAAAGCCTTCCGAAGAACCCTTGCAATGTGCTAGTGTAATCCAGTCACCTACCATGTGACACTCCTCCAGTAGAATCCTTCCTCTAGTAACATTATAGGATAAAGGTATCAAAAGCCAGTCTGAATTTCCTGTCCATAGGCATGCTGGTTGCGCACCAAGGTTTAATGAAGGACTAAAAGCAAGAAATGGATGGCACCTGCATGATATAGTCGTCATTTCATGGTACAAGGCAAAAGTAATCCACTTTATTCAGACACATGAATATACATAATGTCCCAATCCGCAACAGCTTAAAAGGCTAAAACATACCAGACTTTGCTGTCGTCAAACCTGGGGAAGCCAAAACCAAGTGGGAAAGCTGTAGGACCATATAAACCACAGAGCTGCTGTAGGGACCAACAAAATGGCTGCATTGAGAGAACATAGGCAAAAGAAGATGAGATTTGAAAAATAAGTAGCCTCTTCGAAGTGCATTATTCTGCTGGGAGATGTTTGGTCCTCCTCTCCTCCTGTAGTAACCACATGACCAAGCACTTGCATCACATCTAGGTGAAGTTATCTCCTGTTCCTGTGTTCCCATAGCTTGACCTGGCAGTTTTTATTGCTGTTTGTGCCCTCATTAGGGAGATACACTCTCTCTATTTGTCCTGTTTACCATTATCGTTGAATGTGAAAGTAAAAGAAAAAGAAAAAGGGGAAATCTTCCAATGGGGACACTAGTTCTAGTGACCTGGGAGTCCCCAGGGGAACCCGTAATTTGCAGAGGATTTCCTATCACCTCTTGTTTTGGCTATGGCACTTTTTCTCCATTATTGGTCTCAATGACAGGAATGATGCCTCAAAGTAAAGCTAAAGACAAGCGAAGGGCTTCATCCGACCCCAGGGCCACAGTTTGGAGACCACTGGTCCAGATCATCTCAATGGTTGCATTTATAAATACATTTGTAATGCATGTTTAATGAATGCATAGTTGCATTATTTGGCATTATCTCAATGTCTTCACAGCAAACTTCTACCCATAGTTTCATTGATTTCACATTTTGTGCATCCATATGATCACATTATCAGGGGAATCAATTGAAACCAGGAGTAGAAATTGGCCATAGACCAGTGATGGCGAACCTTAGCACCCCAGATGTTTTGGAACTACATTTCCTATGATGCTCATGCACTCTGCAGTGTAGTCAAGCATCATGGGAAATGTAGTTCCAAAACATCTGGAGTGCCAAGGTTTGCCATCACTGCCATAGACTATTCAATTTCATTCCTATCATCTCTTTTACACCCCGGTACTCATCTAGAGGGGTGCAAAGGATGCTTTAGGATGGTGTGAAAAAAAAAAATATTACTTTATTAAAATGTATCAAACTTGCAAAGAAGTGGAGGTTTCCTCCAGAGAGTCAGACCTACAATTGTTTAAAATTGTTTGAGGCAAGAGGAACGCATGAAATGTAAGTTGTCTTTCTGTTTTGTTTTTTCGAGGGGGGAGGAATGCAGTTAAAGAAAAATACTTTTGCTATGATCTGCTGTTATAAATGCTTAAAAATGCTTAGTAAAGCTCTCCTGTAAATATAACTAGATTACATAGCATGCTGAGTATTTAATTCAGCAGGGAACTTTAATACAACATATAGGGCGCTATTTCTGTACATTAATAAACTAGGATTCCACTGGGGACCTCCATTTGTAAGTGTTGCTTTATTTTATACACAGCTTTAATAATATATATATTTTGGTAATTATGCAGAACATTTTTGTAGCAACCAGAGGCATGGGTCAGTTATTGGATATCTGCTTTTTAATCAGTTCCAACACAGATTGCATTTCACACCTTATCTCTTCCAGGTATGAGCTCAGCAACTAAGGCTGAAGGATTATTTTCACTTCCTATCTTTAATCATACCTTCACTCCTGCCTTCCCAAAAATAATTTAAAAAGAGCTTTCACAGGTTCCAAATTTAATTTTTTTTTTCAGTCCATTTAATAGAGATGACAAGACACAGACACCGCGCAGAAAACAAATAATGGATAAGTTATGTAATTTTTAATTGCTCCTTCTGTTTGCTTTTTGTCTTTTTGCAACAAATATACAGTAGTTTTTTTTTTCATAAGTTTGAGCCAACACCAGCCCCAAAAAGCCTGCCTCCATTGTATTTAATATATTTAAATTCAATGTATTTAATATTCAATATTAATATTAATATTCAATTTATTTAAATATAATATTGGACCTATCACAGCTCCAAAAGCCTTCCTTTGTGTTAAAACTCAGTTTGTGAAAGCCCCATAATGCTCCATCGTCTATGTAGAAAAATGACGCAGTTAAGAATATTCAACTAGGGATGAGCTAATTTAATGAGTTTTTGTTTCACCAAAATCTTGTCATAAAATTGAGAAATTTCATAGAAATATCCCACTTTTTTTATTTCAATAATTTTTATTGAAGTTTGCAACAGAAAAAACAAGAAAACAACAAACAGTACATACATACAGAGTGAATGAGATGACAATAAAAGAATATGCGGTACCAAGGCCATGTATGGTCTACATATAACAGCTTATTCTCCCCCTGATGAAGGAATCAATCCTGTGCAGTGGCGGCTGGAGCTCAAAACTTTTTTTTTGGGGGGGGGGGGGGGGGGGGCACAATCAAACTGAAAAAATCTGAAAAATACTCAAACAAAAACATCAATTGCAGCCTCACTGTGCCATCATTTGCAGCCACTGTGCCCATCATATGCAGCCAATGTGCCCATCATATGCAGCCACTGTGCCATCAAATGAAGCCTCTGTGCCCACAATATGCAGATACTGTGCCCAGCAAATGCGGCCACCTGTGCCCATCATATGCAGCCAATGTGCCATCATATGCCTCAAACTGTGCCTATAATATGCAGCCAACTGTGCCCATCATATGCAGCCACCTGTGCTCATAATATGCAGCCAACTGTGCCCATAATATGCAGCCACCTGTGCCCATAATATGCAGCCATCTGTGCCCATAATATGCAGCCATCTGTGCCCATCATATGCAGCCAACTGTGCCCATAATATGCAACCAACTGTGCCCATAATATGCAGACTCTTTGCCCATCATATGCAGACTCTGTGCCCATCATATGCAGACTTTGTGCCCCATCAAATGCAGCCAACTGTGCTCCATTAATTGCAGCATTTGTGCCCATGATATGCAAGCACTGTGCCCGCCTGCCCGACCGCCATCTGTCCAGCACTTACCTCATCATGGTGGTGTGTCCAGCAGCTGGACAGGCGGCGAGCTGTGGGACGGTAGCACAGTGATGGATGCTGTGTCCTCCGACTCCTCTGTACGTGTCTTCTTCCTGTTATCCTTGGCGCCAATGGAGTCGCCTTTGCCTTCAGCCAATCAGGTGCCTGGTATTACATCCAGGCCTCCTGATTTGCTGAGAGGCAGTTCTATGTTAGCAAAGGAAATATTAATTTCCTTTGCTAACACACCTGGGTGCACGGCGAACGTAATGGTTTGCGCTCGCAGTGCACCTTTTTTGATGCCTATTAGAGCCTATGGCTCTAATTAGGTGCTTAAAAAGCACCTCCCTGCCGCTGTAATTCAGGCACCCATCACTTACCCCATCATGGTGGTGTGTCAGGCAGGTGGACAGGCGGCGAGCTGTGGGATGGTAGCTCAGCGATGGCTGCTGTGTCCTCCGACTCCTCCGTGCGTGTCTTCTTCTTGTTATCCTTGGTGCCAACGTAATCACCTTTGCCTTCAGCCAATCAGGTGCCTGGTATTACATCCAGGCCTCCTGATTGGCTGAGAGGTGGTTCTGTGTTAGCAAAGCAAATATTAATTTTCTTTGTTAACACACCTGGGTGTACTGCAAACGTAATGGTTTACGATTGCAATGCACCTTTTTTGACGCCTATTAGAGCATATGGCTCTAATCAGGTGCTTCAAAAGCCACAGCCATTGTAATTCAGGCGTCCGGCGCCCAAAAAGGGGCCAGACGCCAGAATAGGGGGTGGCTACAGTGGCCTTAAAGTCCCATAGGGGTTCCTTCTTCTCTTTTGGTAAATGTAGGTGATGCGCCATGTAATCCATGTAATCCACATATTGTATTTTGTACTTGAATTGGACCTTAATGACAAAGCTCTTTCATATTCATAAGTGATCTTAATCACAGGTACAACTTCAGAGATGTTTGGGGCTAAGTCTTTCCTCCAGTGTTTTATTATAACTGATTTGGCTGATAGGAGAATGTGAGCTACAACTGAACGGTAGGCGAGCAGGAAGTTATCTATTCATAAGTTTAGTTGGCTAGGGCAGGAGTGGGCATAGTCAAGACTCAGTAACGGAGGATATGAGTTGAAATGCCTGATTCCAATAACTGGTAAGATTTGTGCATGACCAGAGGATATGATATATGCTACCTATTTGGCCGCAGGTATGAGAAATATCAAACTTAAACTTAATAATATTGGAGCCTATGGAGAAGGATAAAGGAGAACTAAATCCAAACTTTCTTTGTTTCAATTTGCATTGAGTAAGGGAGAGTTATAACCCCCCCCCCCCTTTTTTTTTTTTTTTGCCTTATGTGTCCCATTGGGGAGATCTCCATTCATCTCTTGTCCCAGGCTGTCACCAGAACGAGTGATCCCAATGGATAATTTCCTCTCTATTCCTGCTCTAGGGACAACACAAAATTTGTGATTTTATTTAACTGAATCTCTCCTCTCTATCCAAAAAGAAAAAAGAAAAAGTTTTGCCTTTAGTTGTTCTTTAACCCCTTGCCGACTAGCGCACGACGATGTACGTCAACACAATGGCGTGGCTGGGCAAATGGGCGTACAGGTACATCCCCTTTAAATTGCAGCATTGTGGGTGCATGCAATGCCGGCGGGTTGAGCATGCACCCGCCGTGTACTCGATGTCCACCGCAAACTCGATGTCCACCGGGAACCCGCGATCATGTCAAGGATAGGCAGAACGGGGAGATGCCTATCCGGAGATGTAAACAAGACGTTTTCCTGTTCTGCCTAGCAACATGAAAAAGATCTACTGCTCACTTTCATCTGGATCAGTGATCTCTGTCATGTTATAATGAGACAATCCCCCCCACAGTTAGAATCAATCCATAGGACACACTTAACCCCTTGATAGTCCCCTAGTGTTTAACCCCTTCCCTGTCAGTGTCATTTATTTATTTCAGTTACTTATATAGCGCCATCAATTTACGCAGCGCTTTACATATACATTGTACATTCACATCAGTCCCTACCCTCAAGGAGCTTACAATCTAAGGTCCCTAACTCACATTCATACATACTAGGGACAATTTAGACAGGATCCAATTAACCTACCAGCATGTCTTTGGAGTGTGGGAGGAAACCGGAGTACCCGGAGGAAACCAACGATCAATGCATTTTTATAGCACTGATCGCTGTATAAATGACAATGGTACCAAAATAGTGTCAAAAGTGTCCAATGTGTCCACCATAATGTCACAGTCATGATAAAAAATGCAGATCACCGCCATTACTAATAATAAAAAAATTATGATAAAAATGCCATATATCTATCCCGTATTTTGTATAACTTTTGGGCAAACCAATCAATATACACTTATTGCAATATTTTTTTTTACTAAAAATTTGTAGAAGAATACATATCAGCCTAAACTGAGAAAGAAATTAGCTTTTTAATATATTTTTTGGGAATATTTAATATAGTAAATATAGTATAATAATATAATATAGTAAAAAGTAAAAAATATTGCTTTTTTTTTTTTAAATTGTCGCTTTTTTTTGTTTATAGCACAAAAAATAAAAACCGCAGAGGTGATCAAATACCACCAAAAGAAAGCTCTATTTGTGGGAAAAAAAAGGACATACATTTTGTTTGTGTGCAAAGTCACACAAACTCGCAATTGTCAGTTAAAGTGGCGCAGTGCCATATCACAAAAAGTGCTCTGATCAGGAAGGGGGTAAATCCTTCCGGGGCTGAAGTGATTAAAACCCAACTCAAGACAATTTTTGAAATAGTTTGCTATTTTTTTAAAAGAAGAAACTTAGGCTGCAATATACAAGGTGTGACATTTAAAGTATAACTAAAGGCAAAACCTTTTTTTTTTTTTTTTAATAGAGTGGAGAGGGATTAGAAAATGCTCTCATTAAGGAGATTCACCCTCTCTATTCTTCCTGTTTACCATTGTCATTAAAAGTAAAATAAAATCCCACATTTTGGGTTATCCCCAGAAAAGTTATAGAGGGGAAATCTTCCAATGAGGACACTAGTTCTGGTGACCTGGGGGTCCACACGGAATTCCCTTCTTTTTCAAGGATTTAACATCACTTCCTGTTTGGCTATGGACAGGAAGTAAAAGGAAATCTCTGCAATGGGACACAGAAGGTGAAAAACAATCTGACAGGGGTTATAACCCTCCCTTTCTCTATCCAAAATGAAAAACGAAGTGTTGCCTATAGTTCTACCTTAATTGCCTAACTGTCCATGGCGTAGCACTATAATGGTGAGTCAAACAACCATTGGAACTCAAGCCTGTTCTGAACAGTTATAACTTGCATTCGCCTGGGTTGCAGACACGTTGACTCAGTCTTTATTGAGTAGTAGAAGAAATAACATGTATACATGTTGCACTGTTGGAGGAAAATTACTGATAGGAATCTGGAGATGCAGATAAACAACGCATTTTGCATGAAAATGGTCAAAAGTGCAAGTGAAACTTTAGCTCCGTTAGAACGGGCTTTTGGTGAAAATTCCATGAAGAAATCAAGTTTTTTTTTTTTTTAAATGGCATAGGTAGTTTAAGGAGGGGTGGGAAGATGTCTACGATGATGCAAGAAGTGAGCATCCAAAAACACAAAATATGGGTGCAAACATGGACAGAGTGTAAACCCTCTAAGCCCTTGTACACACGGTCGGAGATTCTGACAACCAAATCCGTCGGATTTCGTCCGACGGATTTTGTCCGAAACTGTTGCATACACATGGCCGGACAAAGTTGTCGGAAAATCCGATCTTTCAGAACGTGATGACGTAATTTCGTTACGATGGGACTACGTTCAGGCTAGTAGCCAATAGCTTTGATGTAGGAATTTGATCTGAGCATGCGTGTCACTTTGTCCGATCCGAATTCTCTACACATGATCGGAGTATGTCCAATCGGAGCAGTTTGTCGGAAAATATTTCCAGCAAGTTGGAAAATTTGGTCCGACGGATATTCCGACGGAAACAGTCCGAAGCATACTACACACAGTCGGAATATCCGACAAAACGGTCCGATAGGACACATTCCGACGGAATCTCCGACCGTGTGTACAAGGGCTTACACTCATGCTGATGCGTTGTTTTCTTGTTGTTTTTTTTTATCAAAAGGGGATAGTTCACCATGAGTTTGTAGAACATGGTACAACGGTCGACCAACATTATTACTTACTGTAAAGGTTACAGGAATCTGTTTGAAGGAAAAGACGGGAACTGTAGCCCGATAACTGGATTTTCCACCATAACAAACCTCCTATACAAACATTTTTTAATTCCAGGAATTAAGTTGTCACACCTCATATACTTCGGTGATGTCCCACTCAGTGAACCTTTTTCCACCACTAGACAGTTTTAGACTGAGGACGTACTGAGCATGCTTTGCATTGGGAACCCATTACACACTGTCCTGCATGGTGTAATAATATACAGTACAGCTCTGCAAATGAAGAATGGCTAGCCCAGAGAAAAGCAGAAGAAAAAGAATACCCTGCAGCTTTATGTGATTGTCCGAAAGATACTTGGAAAAGAGTAGGAAACACTTTTAAACTATCTTGGACCTGTTGGTACCACCAAAAAATACGTCTCAATGGAATGGAATGTGAGAGAAACGAATTTTAAACATACAATTCAACAGTTTATGGTCACTTCATTTGTCATTTTTGGCAGATATTGATTTCACCGTTTGAACAATGTTTACCCTTCAGTGTAGAACAATGTTTCAAAAACAAGAATGGCAGTTTGGCAGGTGTTTCTGCACTCTGCATATTTGCTGAATTCCTTCATTTAGTTGCAATGTCCCCCTTCTATGTAACTAAGAACAAAGTAAAATGTAATTAATATATCTAAGAAGACTGCGACAGGTCTGAGTTTCTTTAAACTGGAATGTCCTTTGAGTAGTTGGCCATTAGCACTTTTTTTTTGTTTGTCAAATACAAACATGTATTTAATGGGAACCACTTTTGAAAATGACAGTATTTGCTGTTTGTTCATGCCTCTCTTGAAGTATAATTTGAATGTGATTAAACAATTTGTTATATTTAGCAATTTTTTTGTATCTTCGGCATGGCAGAAAGTATTAATCAAAGTAAGGCTTAATTTTGTAAATACAAAGACTATGTAGAGAAGCACATCAATGGCCTTATTGTACATAATGGTAATATGTATTGACCTAAAGCTCCCAACAAAATTGTAACATTTCAAAGGTCCACTAGGGGACTTATTTATAAAGCAGTGAATGTGGCTTTCACTAAATATTCACTGGTGGTAAATCAATGACTGTCATTTAAAACACATACACCTGATGATGTGCCTTTTAAAATACAGTATATTGAGTACTCTGCAATAGAGTGATATAGCTTCATGTTTTATCCATTGAAAAATGCTGCAATGACAGAAAAATATCCATTAATAACTTCCTGTTTGGGCTCCTGCCCCTCTCTGTCCCTTTCAACAATCATACATTGATGTCTTCCCTAGCAAAACAATGCTGCTGCCTTTAGAACCTGCCCTCTCTTTGTGTGTAAAGACAATTTCGGGAAATGTAGTTCTGGGGGTGTGCTTAGATCAATATACACAGATCTCCCAGTAACTTCTCCTGCAAGCATTTTATGGGACTGGGGGTAATGTCAAGGGGAATAATAAAATCTGTTTCTTACAACTGTTTCTTATTTTATAGGGGAAGCAGGAGGTTTGGTGTTAAGTTTGTGTAATACCTGGGCATACTGTGCCCTGGAAATCATAACTCCAGCTACACGTTTTTAAGCTTAAGTTGAAAGGATGTGTTTGCTTTCTCAGATTGGGTTTTGATGCTTGACTCTGGTTATTTCCTAAAAATGATCTTTGACACCTTTCCCTACCCTTGTATCTGTTTAGCCCTTTGGCACAAACCCCAAGCTGTTGGATAAAACCTGTTGCCTGTTATTTGCCATGAACTTGCCTAATGATTGTCACTTTGGCCTCTACTGGCAACAACAAAGCCATTCCAAGGATGAGTACTCATGCAAACCCAATCTAGCCATCAGGGGCTTGAAGGAAAACCAGATATTTCCTATGAATAGGCTCTGTGAATCCTCTTCCATCCTAGCTTAGTCTGCACAGATCCTTCCAGATCCTTACACTTCTCATATAAAGTAAAAAAACTCTGTGAAACAAAGTGAAGAAATATGAATACATATATAACCTCAAGAAGAGTATCTACTTGTAACCCAGTGCAAAGAAGAGCACAGCCAGGAGAACATCCCTCCACTGGTGAAAAAGGAAGATGACAAGAAAACCTCTAGATAATGACTGTATAAAACAGCATCTCTTAGGCCCCTTTCACACATGCGGACATTATGTCCGTATTTCATCCATCTGTTTGCGGATGAAATACGGACATACATACATCCCTATGGGATAGCGGGTGTCTGCGGAGGAACATCCGCAGACACCTGCTATTGTCCACCTCCGCTACTGTCCGATTCTGCAGACAGAGGAAAATCCTATTTTTCTATCCGTCTGCAGAGCGAATCGGATGAACACGGACAGACGGTCCATGCTCATCCGATCCCCATAGAGGAGAGCGGAGAGCTGACAGGGCAGTCCCTGCACAGTGTGCAGAGACCGCCCTATCCGCCGTCGGCTCAGCGGGGACAATGGAGCGATCCCCGCTGAGCGAGCGGATCATCACGGGGCGGATCATTACTGATCCGCCCCGTGTGAAAGGGGCCTAAGGGGAATTACACTTTTACAGCATCAGTAGTCCCTTTGTGCGAGCTCTGGAATCCTCTCCCCAGTTCATGTAAAACAAATATGGGGGAAGGGGAGAAAAAGCACCACTGTCTAAGCATAGTATTGGTGGGACCAGTAACAATATTGAAAAGGTAAGTATTGCACTCACCTACAAACAGACAGATATTCTGGGGGAGATTTACAAAAACGAGAACACTCAGAATCTGGTGCAGCTGTGCATGGTATCCAATCAGCTTCTAACTTCAGTTTGTTCAATTAACCACTTGCCCACTGGACACTTTCACCCCTTCATGACCAGTCCAATTTTCCGTTTCCAGCGCTATCCCAATTTGAATGACAATTGCCCGGTCAAACAACACTGTACCCAAACTACATTTTTATGATTTTTTTTCACGCAAATAGAGCTTTGTTTTGGTGGCATTTAATCACCATTGGGTTTTTTATTTTTTTTGCAAAATAAATAAATAAATACCAAAAATTCTGAAAAAAAATAAAATTTTCTTAGTTTGTTATACAATTTTGCAAACAGGTAATTTGTCTCCTTCACTGATGTGCGCTGAGGAGGCAACACTCATGGGCAATGATAGGTTGCACTTATGAGCACTGATGAGGTGGCACTGATGAGACGACATTGATGGGCACTGATGAATTGGCACTAGTGGGCACTGATGAAGAGGCACTGATGAGGCTGCACAGATAGGTGGCACTGATGAGCACTGATATGCGGCACTGATGGTCAGCACTGATAGGCACTGGTGGACAGCACTGATGGGCACTGGTAGGTGACACTGATGAGCACTGATATGTGGCACTGATGGGCAGCACTGATTGACACTGGTAGGCAGCACTGATTGGCACTGGTAGGTGACACTGATGGTCACTGATATGTGACATTGATGAGGAGTCACTGGCGGGCACTGATTTACAGCAGTGATGGGCACTGATTATCAGCAGTGGTGGGCACAGTTTGGTTGCAGTGGTGAACATAGATTGGCAACACTTTTGCAGAAGCTGATCATCTGCTTTTTTATCCTCTCCTCTACACGTTGGCAGCATGAGAAGGAGCGGTGAAAAGAGCCGGTAACCGGCTTCTGTTGACACCGTGACACAGCTGATCCCATGGTAAAGAGCAGCTGTTACCTCAATCCATGTTCAGCAGTGTCCCCCAGAACTGGATGACCACACTGTTGCCGTCATTTGCCTATAGCGTGCTCGACAAATGGTAAAGCTTTGACAAAAAAAATGGAAGCTGGTTAGTTTCTAAGCAGAACTGCGCCCAATTTTGCACTCTCCAGTTAAAGTAAAGCAACCCCAGTGTATCAATAGGTACACTATGATGGCATCTACAAGTGTGGTTTTATGGATTTCCAACAAATATAAAACAAGAAGGAAAAGGAGATGAGAGCACAAATATCTAAGCGTAGTAGTAATGTGGAAATTGGTAGCAAAGTAAAAGAGGCAGGTATCGCATGAATAGATGGGCACAGCATGTCAGTAAGTACTATATAATAACATCAGCAAATGGCAGTTTTACAGATTCTCCAATGGATATGAGATAGAAAAAAAGCAAAAAAGCAAAAAAAAACACCTCTATCTAAGTGTAGTAATAAAGAGAATAACTTGTGAACAATATAACGTTAGGTATTGCACTCACATTAAGGTAAATGGTTACGGAATGTCAATATTCTATAGCCGCATCCCCCGGTGGTGACTTCTTGAATTATATGAATGAATCCAGCTTTTCAGTAAATATTAAATCGATGACAGCAAACGCAGGTAAAGGCTTCTTAAATCCTCCAATAAGTATGGAACGATAAAAAAAGAGAAAGGGAGAGAACAGACAGCTCTCAGTTTAGTACTGTTAGAAAGTTTGTATAAAAAATTTATAAAATAAAAAAAATGTGTTTAACCACCAGTTGATGCTGCAGTAGAATACCTATTGACATACTATAAGCATTTATCTTTATGTGAATGCAATACCTACCTACCTTTATGCTGTCCATACGTCCTTCTCTTTAATACTACATTTAAATAGAGGTTTTTTCTTTTTTTTTGCTTTTCCATTTTGTATCTCCATTGGAGAATCCATCAGGTTGGCATTTGCTGATGTTATTCTATATAGTACTGGCATGACCTCTTTTACTTTGGCTTGCCCGGGGGGGGGGGGGGGGGGGGTTCTTCTGGGCTACGCAAGGCACTTTGGATAGGATCACAACCTTACACATGGGGTACCTTTACTTGAACAGACAACTGATCTCTAATAAACCCTCTCAATGTAATATACACCACCATAGTCACTGATGCATTTAGTAGGGACACGCAGAGCACTTCCCCTTTCCTCCTGTCCAGTGTTTTACTACTCCCTAATGCCCCGTACACACGAGCGGACTTTTCGACATCCAAACTCCGACGGACTGAGTCCGGCGGACTATCCGATCGTGTGTGGGCTGCAACGGACTTTAGCGAAGCTAAAGTCTGACGGACTTTAGAAATGAAGCATGCTTTAAATTTTCCCGACGGAACTCCGCCGGACCCGGTCCCCTTTGAAAAATCCGCTCGTGTGTGTGCTACTCCGACGGACTAAAACCGACGCTAGGGCAGCTATTGGCTACTGTCTAGGAACTTCCTACGTCGAATCCAGTCGTACGTCATCACGTTCGACTCCGTCGGAGTTTGGTGTGATGGTGTGTGGTCAAGTCCGTTCGGTCGAAAAGTCCGCCAGAACTCCGTCGGAACTCCGGCGGAACTCCGGCGGAACTCCTTTGGAGGTCTGTCAGACTTAATCCCTCTCGTGTGTACGGGGCATTACACCCAGTAACAGTATGGAGCCTCGCTGTGCACCTAGTTCTGATTCCATGCACGCACTTCACTTAACTCTTCCTCTTTCATACTTGTGTATAGGTTGGGAACCTCTGTGTTGCTGATCTGCTCCTGTTATTATGGGAAATGGACCTGCTCATGGAGAACATGCCAACAACAACTCCTCCTGCAAGAGGCTCTCAAATCTCTTAGATGTACATGCTTATGACAGGCTTCTAGAGAAACCTTTGTTACCCTCTGTAAACACTTGTATCTTCACAGTGTATTAACTCTTGTAACGTTATCTTGATACTGCAATGTGCTTTACTGAAAAACGTGGTCATTCCAAATAACATTGGCAACAGTCTTTTCCTAACGTCCCTAGTCCCTAACTCACTCTTCTGGCTGCCCCAGCATACCTGCACATAAAATAGTCCATGGAGATAGTATCCAGGATTGGCATCTTCTGAGTGGACTGCAAATCCCAACAGTTCCTCCAGGCTATAACAGGATCCTGAGTGCAGATGTGTATTAAAGTGGCTGTAAAGGCTGAAGGTTTTTTATTGTATGCATGATGGTGAAAAAACCTTCTATGTGCTACTCCTCCCACAGCCCTGATAATACTTACCTGAGCCCCCTTTCAATCCAGGGGTGTGCAAGGGAGCCTTGACAGTCTCCTCATTGGAAGACACAGCAGTGGGAGCCATTGGTTCCCACTGCTGTTAATCACAGCCAGTGAACCAATGAGGAGTGGGGCCGAGCTGCAGCGCTGTGTCTTATGGGCATATTGAGCAGGGTTCAGGAGTGAGCATGCACCAGTGCCCCCATAGCAAGCAGCTTGCTATGGGGGCACTGATCAAAGGGGAGGAGCCAGGGGCGTAAGTGGGAGACCAGAGACAAAGATCATGGTGGCTGATCTGTGTAAAACCATTATACAGAGCAGGTAAGTATAACTTATTAACTAAAAATAAAAAAAACAACCCTTTAATATCACTTTAACTGTCTCTCCAGTCTCAGCATATTCAGCAGGCCGACAGGACGGAGACTGGCAAAAGCAGCAACCACATACTTTCAGTAACCTCTTGGACCCCTGTCACATTCTTACACAGCACAGGATCATTGGGTTGGACCCAGGAAAGCCCACCAAGAAAGAACAGGAAGCATAACTAACAATAGCCCTCCCGGCTGGGGTAGCATAAACTCTAGCTGCCTACATACCAGTGGCGGCCCGTCCATAAGGGGCGCAGGGGTGCTACCCTCCCCTAATCCATGCGCCTGGCCCCTAATCTACTTGCAGGGTTCTGGACTCATTGATTTCAATGGGGTTTTTATTTTTTTGAAGCATGTGATCAGAGCCTGAGGATGGAAAAAAAGGTGGACTCAGGGCACAGAGTACTGTGCCCTGAGCCCACCCAGTTGTGTGACAATAGCAAATTAATATTCTCTATTGTCTTACTGATTCTCCTCCGCCCATTCAGGAAGCAGGTCCTGAGACCAGATTGGCCAGGGAGTCTAAGAACGCACTTCCAGTTCGGCCGAGAGGAGAAGCTCCGGCTCTTCCTGAATTCTCCTGGAGCGAGGAGCAGCAGTTCTCCGTGTCATCTTCCTCCTCACAGTAAGGCCTCTAAACCCCTGCCTTCCAGCCGCCACTGCTACATACTACACTTAGATCTTGGTGCTCTCTCCTCCTTTTCCTTATCATTTTATATTCATTGAAAATCCAGGAAACCGTCACTCCTAGATGCCATAATAAAACACCTATTGATACGCCATGTCTGTCCATTTATATATGAGTGCAGTACTTACCTTTCCAATATTGTTACTGGTCCTCTCACTAATACTACTCTTAGGCAGTAGCACTTTCTGTCCCCTTCCCTCATCTTTGTTTTACCTTCTATGACACAAATGCAACCAATCAAACTACTCTTTAAAATATTATAGCCTAAAATCTATTTGCATCACTTCTTTACTGTAATTATGATCACTACAAATTAATTTCTTGATACATTACTGCTGCCTATGTCTAAAAACGAATGTGAGAACAATTTTTTTTTCTCCTCCATTAAAAACATGTTACAACCTTTGTTACTGAGGTTAATTTGTTGACTCATGATTCATGTATATTAAATGATACTTTGACTTTTGGTAGAGACTGCAACATGATATCATTTTACTGAAGTCTGACCTTTAATCTCCCTTGTTTTTATTATAAATGACAGTGACCTTTCCATCGTACAATGTTATATCAGTAGTGCACAAATATGTGAGCTGTATGCTAACAAAGAATTAGTCCGAAGAATATTCACGAGGCTTTTTGAAGGTTGTACTGAAACATTAGTGGCACGGTAGTTAGTATTAGGTTTATTTATTAACAAAAATGTGGTCATCTGTGACTTCAAGAATGCCCATTTCCACGAGTGTGAATATAATTACTTCACAGATGTGGCCAAGATGTTTTGATGGCGATAGATGAGTCCATTTTTTAGCCAATGTCATTAAAATTTGAGAAATGCTTAGAAAAATATGAATGATTAAAATCTGGAGCTTTGGCTTAGAAGATGTTCTGGGAGGCTGGAAAATGACTGTTCTTGGAGAAGCCACTAAAGGGCAGGTTTCCAAGTTGCTGAACTAATCTTTGTGCATGTGAAGCTGACTTATTTCAAATTATCAAACAGAATAGAAGCAGCCCATTTCTGTACTTGAAAAGCTGGATTGCATAAGGTGTCTTCTCACCTAGGAAACATGGGGTGTATATGTAGATAATGGTGAGCAATAAGAAAGAAAATGAAGTGGTTCACAGTAAAGGCTCGTGTTAATGGTATTTTGTTCACAACAGAACTGTTTCCCATCTCATACAAGTCAATGGAATATGGGAATACAAAAGAAGCCTGAAAAGATTGATGTAGCTTAGAAATAAGTCAAATGTGGGTCAGAAGGGGGTCAACTGCAGGTCAAATGCACCTGTCAATAAATCGCCAATAATCTCAGTCTCCTAAAGGCTAGGTTCACCTTTTTTTTCTAAACCCCAGCTCCCCTATGTACCAATATGGCATTAATGTAATTCTTTTACAAAAATAAAACAGCTTTCCATTTATTATACTCACTCTTACCTCACTGTCTTCATGGGTGTTTAAAAACCCTGCTCCATTACTTCTGCCTTACTTCCTGGACAGACTTTAGGTCATGACACAGGAAGGAGTTGACCATCAGAGGGTAGATGATGCAGGGTGTGTGCTAATGAGATCAGCTGGTCAACTCCTTCCTGTGTCATGACCTAAAGTCTGTCCAGGAAGTAAGGCAGAAGTAATAGAGCAGGGTTTTTAAAAATACATGAGAGTGAGGTAGCGTGGGTAGAATAAATGGAAAGTTGTTTTATTTTTGCAAAAGAAGTACATTAATGCTATATTGGCTATAGCTGGAATTTAGAAACAAAAAAGAACTAAGGTGGGCCTTTATATGAGGTATGTCCGGCAACCAGGCCCGGACTGGCCATAGGGCATACCGGGCATTTGCCTGGTGGGCTGGGGCCACTGGGCTCAACCTTGGGGCCGTGATCTGATGCCTGATGATGGCCGGGCTGCACAGCGGGAGGTAAGCGGTGAACGCGGCCTGGAGAGGGTTAACACAGGCCGCGGTCCCCGCTCACCTCCCACTGTGCGGCTGTGTCTGTGTCCCCTCTCCAGGCTCTCCTCCCCTGCCGATGATGTCATCTATCAGCAGAACAGGGGCTGGAGGAGCCGGAGATCTATACACTCACTGTACAGGGATCCGTGGTTGCTAGGCACCAAGTCGGATCCAATTAAAACAGCGATCGATGTACGCGCACGCGCGCTGCGCCCGACGATCGCTAGGCAACGGGGCGCTGCCAGGGCAGGTGCCAATGATGAAATGAAACCGGATGACACCAGGCAGATTACTTTCTTCTTCACTTTCAATGGACGTAAACGTGAGAAGTCAAGCCAATTCAGAGTGTATACAAGGAAAGGAGACACAAGGAAGGAAAACAGGTAAATGAGAAAAGGCAATCCGAGGAGTAATAGAGGACACAGGAGGAAAGTGTAAATAAATAAAGATAACTGGCGGCAAAAATGAGATAAGAAAGGGGGAAGAAGAGGGGAAGAAGAACGGATAGAAAAAAGGGGGGATATATAAAGAAAAAGAGAGAAAAAAAAAAGAGACAAAGGAGAGGAAAATAAGAGAAAAATATGAGTGAAAAATAAAAAAGAAGAGAAATGAGAATAGTAAAAAAGGAAGACATTAGTGGGAAAAATAGAAAAATTAAGAGGATAAGGTGAAACTGAAAAAATGTTGGAAAATTTACTTTAAAAAAAAAAAGTTAAAAAAAATTACCTAAGTAAGAAAAAAATAAAAGTGTGAAAAAATAAAAATATTAATAAATATAAAAATAAAATAAAAATAATAAAAAATAAACATAAACATAAATAATAATAAAAAGAAAAGGAAAAAAAGAAGAAATAAAAATAAATAAAGGATAAAAATGAAAGAACACGAAGAATAAAAACCCAGAAAGAGGGAAAAAAGAAAAATAGGAAAACCTAAAATATTATAGATGAAAAAGGATGATCACAGCATTTAAAGCCAACCCCATCATTATTTGAGAGAGTGATCTACTTACTTAGATCTGATATACAGAGTGCTTGAGAGAGGGGGATACTATGTGGCTATGCCTGTGTGTCCTCTACTGGCTCTCCCACTCTTCCAACAATATCATCCTATCAGCAGAGTAGGGGGCGGGAGGAGCTAGAGATCTACACAGAGAGCGGGAGTATTTTCACATCAACAAGTGGGTAATCACCCGTTTGTTAATAGGATCCAGATCTACAGCTCCCCCCATGCCCTACTCTGCTGATAGGATGACATCATTGGAGGGGTGGGAGAGCCTGTAGAGGACACACAGGCTGAATCCTGCCTCTGCCCTGCCAAAGGTAGGACTGTGCAGAGGAGATAGAGAGGGGGGCATGCCTGCAAGGGACACTGTGATGGGGGGCTTTGATTGGTAGAGGCACTGTGATGGGGGGCTGTGATGAAAAGGGAACTGCACTGTAAAGGGGGACTGTAATCATTACAGTTTCCTTTACAGTGTTGTCCCCTTTATATCACAGTGTCACATTACAGTGCGGAGGACCGACTCCGTGATTATCCCGTCATCAACCACCCTCGCGAATGGGCGATTGCTGGAAAATTGACTGCTCAGTCTAAATTGCCCAGGCCTGTTTTTTGTCCCAGTCCGGCCCTGCCGGCAACATAAACACAGTCAATATAAAAAACACAATGTTTATTGCTGAATAACAATGTGAGAAAATGTATTCATAGGTTTGTGTTCATAATGATAACATGTAATAAACATAGTATGTAGGAAACTGACAAGAAAAATAAATGATACATTGTATAATAAACATATGACCACTGCATCAAGATAATACATTGTAGGGCAAATATATAATAGCCATCCTAGCTGACATGGACCACCTCAGAAACAGTGCAAAGATAAAATCTGTATATATAAACTGGTCTTGATCATCCAATGAACATGAGATGCATCCAATAATCCCTACGCGTTTCGTGGATTTATTCAACACTTCAGGGGAAAATGCATTAAATATCTGTGAAAAAAACAGAAATATATAAAGTAGAAAATAATATTGTATAATACAATCTAGTCAGGGTACATGACAAGAATGACTACTAGCCAAAGGGAAGAGAAAGCCTCTTCCCTAGGGTACTTACATATGAGCTAAATATGAAGCAGTGAGATTGCAACAAAAGTGCCGCTCAAGGCATCTGTCTGAGGTACTGGGACCCAAGGCGTGAAGCAGGAGCATGAAAGAAACCTCCACAAGAAATAAATGTCCAGAGGTGATGTGAATATAGGCTCCAATACATTGTTTGTTTTTTTAAATGTAATTAAGTAAGTGATTGTCTTCATTGAAAATTGTAAATAAAAGTGAATGGAAACCTCCACCAAGGACAAGCTAGAGATACTTAGCCTTTAATCCATACATGAGTTCAATTTCAAAAGAATTTTCGTTCAAAAGTCTTAACTAAGATTTTTTGTTACATTTTCACACCATTAGTGGACTGCAGCAACACCCAATTTTTGTTCGGTCATCGAATTTGAGTCATCAAGCATGTTGGACATTTTTGGAAAAACACATTTCTAATCAACAATGGGAGAATTGTGTGAGACATATAATCGAAAAAGAAATATGCATGAGTGCAAAAAAAAAGGAAATTCCTGGAAAGAAAAGAAGATTCCCAGCCAGGAAAATTCTTTTCTATAACAACATGAGGTGAAATTGAAGGCTTAGTTGGTCAAATTTCTAAATCAATGGTGGCACCAGCGGATCACAAACCTCCGAAAATATCTGATTTTAGAAAGAAAATTTGTTCGGAATTAGATCCATGTTTTTGATGTATTAGCCCTGGTTCACACTATGCGGTGCAGGGAACCGCATAGATTTATCCAATTTAGTATGCATATAGCTAGTTTTATATAAAGTACCTGCTGGTTCAATATCCCATTGTCAAAATGGAATGGTCTCTGCCAGCAAGAATTGGTGGGTATAGGCTGGTCTTGGGAGCACTTACCTGATTGGTTCTTCCTGTATCTTTTTATGGTGTCCTTGGCAGGGAAAGCCTAGAAACTTTTGGCTTTGGAGCCAAATACAACCAAATGGCCCTTTCATGGTAGGGAAAGAATTCCCTGAGCTAAAGGCAACTATGAACTATGCACATTGTGCTATGGTACAGATTTTTTTGTTGGACAAAGTGTAAGATGGGCGTTCCTAAAGAACGTGGTTTATTGTGACATACATTTTTACATCTTCTTCCAGTATCAGCTTCCTTTGTAGCCATTGGCTTTTGGTCACATGAAATTTCAGACCCACTTTTTTATTTCAGACTATGTATTCACATGTTTGAACAGGTCGCAGGTAGCTTTACAACACCCAGACTATGCCACTGGCTGCACAACCCCCTTTGATGTCTAGTGAAGCCTCCCTGCTCAGGGCCACCAGCTGAACACATCCTATTAGTATAAGAGAAGAGGATAACTGCCCCCCTGGATCCTAGTTCAATCATCCCCTGGCCTCTGCACCTGCTAGATCTGGTAACTTAGACAATCTGTTCACTTTCGTAAATACAAGTGCCCTTCTGTAGGGCTAGTATCACACCTACCCCTAGCATTGCTGATCAGGCACTATAATTGGCTCTGTGTCCTTCACCTAAAGCATCCCCCTTTCCCATAAGGCAAGTAGGTCTACCAGTACTTGGTTGTGCCAGGTCTGCTATAGTACCTGGCTACCATACCGAGGCAGACACAAGCTAAACACAGTAAACAGCTACTTTTTATTGACAGACCGGCAGAATAGTCAGGATCAAATCTGTGGTCAAGAGGCATGCAAAGTTCAGAGAGTAGTCCAAAGTTCAATCCAAGATCAATAAGAAAGAAATCAAAACTAGCTGACAAGGCTGGCATCAGGGGAATGCAAAAGTCAAGGCATGGAAATAAGGCAGGCAAACAGGGAGCTTGAAGCATATGTCACAAACACTATCGCAAGCACTAAGGACTTGGCAGGCTTAAAACAGGTTTGGTCTCCACCCACAGGCTGTGCCTGCATAAGTACATAAGTCACCCTGCATACTAGTAAAGCTTTTGGATCTTTAATGGGGGAAGAAGGGGGGGGGTAAAGTATTTTATATTATATATCTTAACTACACCACCACTTTGCACTTTACGTTATCCACCCACAGACTAAACTGGAGGCTGGCCAGTCAAGCAAATATATTTTCTGTAGTTGCTTTGCCCATAGACCTTCCTAATGATAATCTCCATGACCAGCCTGATATGCTATCTCACACACCTGATACCTCATTACCCACATAGTGATGGCTGATGATGCATATAAACTGCCCCCCTCCAACTGGAGACTCCATCTCCAATGAGTAAGCTCCAGAGTGAAATGTGTTGGAAACGTGCCCTGTCAGGATCCAGGCGGAGGCTGCCACTTGTCTACATAAAGCAGTTCTTGTTCTGATGTGCGGGTCCTAGGATCTCACTCTGCAGGTGGACAGGAAGAGTGTAAATCAAGAAAAACCTGGATGCTGGAATGAAACCAGCAGCTGCCATGGAACACAACAACAATATTATAAATTAAATTGGATTATGAAGGCATGACGGTGTTCCAAATTATACAAAGTGCCTTCTAGGTGAGCCTTTGCAACATCGCATTGTCTACATAGATTGTTCCAACTATATCTCTGCCATTTTTTGGACGTTGTAATATTGCAACTGAAGTAAAAACATTAAACACCATAGAAAGTGAACCGAAAACTGTGTTCATGTTAAATAAAGCTTTAATCTGCCCCTTAATCTGTCCTTTCACAGGTTGATTTTGCCAGCTGACATCTTTTATAATCTGAGGATTACCCAATTTATGTATCCACAGTACATGTAGATGAGCAATAAGCACATGTATTGTAACAAACATAGCTGCTCAGCACGGGTGCCTAATGTGACAGTAGAAGTATATATTTATGGGCCCATTCTATTGGAAATTGTAAAGGTTAACATACAAATTAATTTAGGTTTTATCATGCTATTTCTCCAACTAATTGGATAATTAAACACTAGTATAACTAGTAACACCACCAATATTGTGATACAGACAGAAGATTCCCCAAGATCCCTTTGGTCCCCTGAACTCTAAATGTAGGCTCTGTGCAGAGGTCTGGGAGTGTGTATGGAATACAATTAGGATGTTTAATTAAAAGTATGTTTTTTATTTATTTTTAGCTTGTGTAGCAATTATACAATACAAGCGTTACTTTTTCTTTAGCAAATGTAGAATATTTCCTATACTGTACATTTTGAGCCTGTTGTTTTTAAGGTGCACAGCGTAGAGAAATAAATAGAGTATTATTGAGATGCCAAGGTTATACTTTATTCTAAATGTACATTTTCATTACTGACAAAAGAAAAACTGATTTATATTGTAGTAATAAAATATGAACTTACCACAAATGTTCGATATATAAACGAATACTTCACACACTTCACACAACAATATCGTGCTGGAAAAACTGGTCATTTTTATGGCAGATTACCATAAACTGTGTTAATATCCACATGGGTGCTCCACAAAATTTTAGCCAGGAACACTACTATTCTTTCAATTTTTAAAGCAGACATAAGCAAACATACAATAAGTGTTCCATATGGTATTAGTCATATGAAAAAATAGCATTGTATTCAAATGTACTAATTTCAGAACAGACAGACATTGCAAGGAAGGAAATAATATCTTTCCATATAATCCATATAATTATTACCAGTTGTTCAGAAAAAATCAAATCAGCCACATAAGCAATAAAATAATTTGCAAGCTAATATAAAGCTAAAAAAAAATACACCAGCGGCTTGGTTTGCTAACAAAGAGTGGAAATATATAGTTTAGTGCATGAAAGCTGACTCAAATTAAAATGAAAAAAAAAAAACAGTAAATTAGGTTTGTGTTATTAACCATATCTGAAAATGTCATGAACCCTATTAGGCTACATTCAGTTTAACCATGATATATTTATAAATGTCTATCACTGAGCAAAGCTTATGGAAAACAATTCAAAAAGTCTATTATAAACTTTCTTTTATTTTCATTTTTTTTTTTTTAATTATGAATTATTTTTTATTCAACTTGTATTTTTTGAATGTCATGAAAATGTATTTGGACCATCTGAAAAATTGTGAAAATATATTGGAATGTGTTGAAGGAGACACCAGACTAGTTTGATTTTGTAGAAACAGAGCCATATCATAATCTCATAATCCACAATCTTTTTTTTTTTTTTTTTCCTTTTCACAAGACCTTTATTGAATGCGTACAGTGCTGTCTCAGTGGCATGTATCAGCTGTTGTTCTGAATATTTTCTTTTTAGTAAAGATCCAAAAAAATAAAACAAAAGTAAAAAATGAAATGTCATAGAATATACAAAGGTCTACTTTCACAATTTTCTTTTATTTATTTGAGATGCTCAAGTTCATAGATGGAATAAAATCCTGTTTTAATGCAACAGACGGACAGTATTTTATACTGCTTAGCAATTGGAGAGCTCCCTTTCCTGAAATCATTATGTTGAAAGCACACTTATAGTAATCTTTCAGCTTAAAATTAAAAAGGGTTTCTGGTATATTTATAATTCTTTGGATTTTAAGGGAAAAAAAACAAAACACAGAACACACTTTGCAAACAAAAACGGTATTGAAAACATATTATAATATAAATCTGTACGTCAGTGTGAGAAAGAGATGGTGCTTTGAGTTTAACAGAACTGATTTACATAATCTCAAAAGAAATTTAAATTTGATGTCTAAAACAGTAAAATTTGTCCCAAACGTGCAACCTTTTTTTTCTCCTCCCTCATGGTTATAGGACACTGCTACTCATATTATTAGCACATTAAAGTTAATGTTATTTTCATTTAATGTTTTTTTTTTTTTTTTTTTTTCCAATAGCCTAAACCCATAAAAGGATGTAGATATAATACTAAGCTTATATTTTCTGAAATGATTTCTAAAGCATATCATATGTTTACGTGTACAGTGCTCTTTTTATAATTGGTTATCAAAATAGTCACTTTTTTAACCAAAGTAAGTGGGAGGTCTTTTTATTGTACGTGCCAGAGTTGGTCCTGGTGAGTCTGTAAAAAAAGTCTCAGTAGGGATCCATCCGGTTCCCACAATAGTCCAAAATGGATAATAAACGGTCTGGCATGTGAAATATCTGAGAAGAATGCCACGCTATTCTTTTTTCTTTTTTTTTGCGGCTTTACAATAAACCAGAACAGATTTGAAGACCCTTACATTTGTTACATCTCCTTCTTCTGTCATTCAATATAGACCTTTGTGTTTTCATTATGTGGTATGTTCTAATCCAGTGTTTCTTATCTTTGGTTCAAGTATTTATTTACCCATTAATTCTTTCCTATATTCATATACATATTTCATATTTTGCAACAAAATGGATGTTATTCCTCAAGATAACATGTTACTTTGCCAGGTGAACTCATCTACTCTGTGAACTGATAAAAGGTCCTCGATTCCTTGGAAAGTTCACTTCTTCAAAGTCAAGTGGACAACCCCAAGATAGGAGTTATATGATGACACAGCTCATCAATAAAACCATATGTCACACCATATCTAACCTCAGATTAGTGAGGATAGGTGAGGCATCTGTGTTCATATAGCGCACAGGTGGGGAGAACCATAGAAGTGAACTATTAAAGAATATTCATTCCAAGTAATAAGCAAAACTGAGTTACATTTTCAAACATTTTGGTGAAAGTTAGACGTTTTATCATTGCAGATGAGTGCATTGGAGTCAACAGGGAAGGAAATCTAAGATCTTTTTTTTATTTTATTTTTTTTTAGGTTGCAATGGTATACATAGTTCATGATGACTAGGGATGCACCTTTCAACTTTCCTGGATATATTCCTGTGCCAAAAAAATACCTTATTATTTGATTTTTTTCTCCAAAGGAAAAAACAGACAGTGAAAAGGGTACAATAAAACTTTTTAAGTGACAGTACGCAATTGACAACCAAAAACATAAAAATGACCCTAAATACATTTATGATACCCCACAAAAAAACACACCTCTAAATAATAAAAACAATGTTGCCTAAGCAGCTTAATCAGCGAAATTTAGAGCTTACAAATCAGTAAATTTGCAGTAAAATTTATTTCACTTAAATCACCCTGACCATTCCACAACATGGTAAAAAATGTCATGTTTAAACTGGGTAGATTGGCAAATCCAATGGATTGACTCATCACCACCTCTTCATAAAATAGAGGGTTAAAAACTCCACATTTGTTAAAAAAATAGTATTATATATACAATTGTTATACAAGCTACTAAGTTTAAACTGTAACTTTTTTTTATTTTGGGAGGGTTTAAAAATGTGTCCTATAGAGGAGATTTAATTTCACTTCATTTCCCATAGCCAACATAGGAAGTGAGAGGAAATCCCTCCAAAGTGAGGGTATCCTGGCAGGACACCAGGGTCATCTGAGCTGGTATC
Organism: Lithobates pipiens; assembly: GCF_037356315.1. Taxonomy (NCBI): domain Eukaryota; kingdom Metazoa; phylum Chordata; class Amphibia; order Anura; family Ranidae; genus Lithobates; species Lithobates pipiens. Next base: position 298,012,567 of record NW_027507785.1, read on the forward strand.
CCCATTAGAAGATTTCCCCTCTATTACTGTTCTGATCTCAACCCAAAATTTGGGACTTTGTTTTAACTTCACTTTCCATGATAACAGTAAACAGTGTACGAATCCCTCTCCACACTATCCAAAACTTAAAAAAAGTTTGTACCCTAAGTTATACTTAGCTATTTAAATCTTCAGCCACTGTAATTTTTTATAACTTTCAAACGTTTAATGCAATATGGCAACCTGGAGGAGTTCTACACACTGTTGGTGTATGGATAGCCCCTATAAATGTCATTTTCTGCTTGTTGGGTTGGTTCAGTGATTTTACCAGAGGTCAAATTTTAGGCATTCCCTACAATATGAGCTTAAGATACTCTCTAAGGCTTGCCTTCTTCCAAAGGGATAAATGATTGCAGCTCCCTTATTAGATCACTAAGATTTGCTCAGGTGGATATAATTAAATCAGATCCTCCCATACAGGAATCACTCTGAGAAAGAACATGGTAAAACAAACAGCTATTTATTCAGAAGACACAATGGGCTTCACATGTCTTGAAACCGTGCTCGTTTCTTGAGCTCTTCAGTTTCCCAAAAGTACAATATTATCCTAATACTTTTTGGTTGTTGTTTAGAATGAAAGCACACACATGGTACCATTATCTTTTCCTTTGTTCTATAACAGAGAAAAATATTTGGTCTACTCTTAGATAGATGGTTTATTAGGTTGGAAAATCTCCCCATGCAATAGCAAGAGCCCCCAACCACTAATGGTGCCAGTTATCTTCATCTAAATGGTCAGAAGCTCCAACCACAAGTAAGCATCATTCCTATAACAAATACATAACCTCTCTAGTTTCTTTAGTTTACGGCAGTGCAAAAGTGATGGTGCAGTGCTGCACCATCACTTTTACTATTTGCAATTGTCATTTGCGGTGCTGGCAGCTCCCTCTCTAGACAGCACAGTATTTAGCACTTTTTTCCGTAGTTTGGAGCAGCCTTTCTTTAGTTAGTCACAGTACACTAGTGCAAAAAAGTAAATAAAGGCATAAAGAGGTATTACTGCCATTAAAAGTCAAGCAAAAAGCACAAAACAAAAAACAAAAAGAAAACAACAGGAATATTTAAAGCTTTTCATGCTATATACAGCCTATAATTATAAAGTCTATGACTAAGCATTGTATGTAGTGTCAAACAGATATTCAAACATCAAACATCACCAATACTGTTTTACACAGGCAACTTAATAGCTTTTAGAACAGTTTACTTTTTATATTAAAGAGGAAGTAAACCCTGATGGGTTTACTTCCTCTTTTTTTCCCTGCAAAGGTAAAGCATAATGGACTACTATGCATCGCATAGTAGCTCATTATGTGTCACTTACCTGACACAGGAGCCAGCGAAGTCGCCGCTGTCCCCTGTAGTCCGCCGCATCCATGTTGCTTGTGGCGTCTCGCAGCTCCGACGAATCACAGCGGCGCAACCGCGATGACGTCACTCCCGCGCATGCGCACGGGAGTCGCGCCTCGCAGCTCCGCCGCTGTCATACGGCGAAGCCGCGATGACGTCACTCCCGCGCATGCGCACGGGAGTCGACAAATTTGGCAAATCCATTCTTGGATTTGCCGCATTTAGTGCGCATGCGCGCCGCTGTCTACGGCGCATGCGCCGTAGACAGCAGTGCCCATTTTCGGGCAAATATCTCCTAAACCATATAGGTTTAGGAGATATTGCTTGGACCTACAGGTAAGCCTTAATCTAGGCTTACCTATAGGTCCAAGTTGTTTGGAAGGGTTTACTTCCTCTTTAATGCCACATATAATCTCATTGTATAATGACTTCTTTTTTGAGACAGATATGTGTATGGCTTTTTCTATTAAGGGTGGTCAGATTTGCAAAGGTATGGCCTTTACATATGTGCATACTGGTTAAAATGTGTTGAGGCTTCATACACGCCAACCATTTGAAACCAAATCCCTCTTTCCTCCCTAGTTGTCCCCATTTGTGGTCTGATGTATAGACCTCTATGCAAAATATGTATTATTTACTTCATTCATTTATTTATTTATTTAAATACCAAAACTTTTATACTACACTAAGGGGGTCATTTACTATACTGAGGCGCTAATTAGTGCTAAAAATGTATCCACTATAGTGCTGGTAAAGAAAATATTCCCAAAATCTAATTTACTATAGTTCCGTGAAAACAAATAACACCCAAACCCTTATGCCTTGTACACACGGTCGGAAATTCAGATGGAAAAGGTCCGATCGGATTATATTGTCGGAAAATCTGACCGTGTGTGGGCTCTATTGGACTTTTTCCGTCGGAAATTCAGACGGAAAAAATTTGAGAGCAGGATCTCAAATTTTCCGCCACAAATATCCAATCTGACTTTTTCTGATCATTTGTAGAGAATTCCAATCGGATAAAATGCCACGCATGCTCAGATCAAATTACGAGAACAAAGCTATTGGCTACTAGCCTCAATGTAGTCCTGTCGTAACGAACGTCATCACGTTCCGAACGATCGGATTTTCCAACAACTTTGTTCGACCGTGTGTATGCAACACCAGTTTAGGACAAAGTCCGTCGGAAAAAAAACAGACGGATTTTGTTGTCGGAATGTCCGACTGTGTGTACAAGGCATTACTCTGCTAAAACCTGGAGTAGCACACATTGAAATAATGTTTAGAGCGTGATATAATTGCCTAAATGGTACTGAAAGATGCAGTATATTGTTTAAAGATAATCTGCTAAACTGTGTGAAAAAGTGATTTCTACACTGAAATATCTTTAAAAGTCTGAGAAGAGATACATTCCCTGTCTCTGTACAATTAGGTGCCAACACAACTGAGCATGCTCAGACCTGCAAATGGCTCTCATTTTAGCTCCAATGTGTTTTTTACAGGGCGCTGTAGTAAATACCAAAATGATCGCTGTGTTAAAGAGCAATTTTTGTGGGAGTGAAAATCAGCACTATTATAGTCCAATTTTTAGCCATTGATTCTAATAGTACAATTGTAACTTCCCCAAGTAAATCCCTTTAATGTTGAAATGAAATGTATTCTCCTTTGCAACATTGTTGATTCTACTTCAACTATTTTGTTTTTAAGAATGCTAGAATGTGGAATTTTTTCATGTTTTGGTAAAATATATTTTTCTCTGTCACTTTCACTTCACTCTATGTCACGTTACTCCATCTCACAACAATCTTTACCCAAATTCACACAGGTGTCTTTACAAACCACAAACAATACCATTGCTGATGCAAATTTAAAATTAGTCACATTTTTGTGCTTTTTATTATTTCTCAATAATAAAAAATGTGATATGTGTACCAACATCAGAAATCAAAATGTAATTCCCAAACATTTGAGGGTAATATGACTATTCTACACTCACCCACAAATAACCACCAAATATTACAGAATAAATCAAGAAGAATAACTCTTGAGTAAATGTAATTCCATCACCTGTATGTCCAAAGAAATGCAGTATTTATGAGTATTTATGTGTAGGAGGTTTTCACATGTGGCAGCTCTGTGGTTTAGAGGTTACAACTTCTGCTTAACATCCCTGAGTGTCTGGGTTCAAATCCCAAACATGCTGCTACATGTAGAGAAGTTGTCTCATCTCCCAGGTCCTAAAACTATGTCTATATGTAGTATTTATGTGTAGGAAACTTCAGCCACCATTGTAAATCTTGCCAGATAAACTATCTAGCCAAAAGTATTGGGGTGCCTGCCTTTACACACACATGAACTTTAATGGCAGCCCCGTCTTAGTCTGTAGGGTTCAAATTGATTTGGCCCACCCTTTGAAGCTAGACCAGCTTCTGGGAAGGTTAGGAAGGCTGTCCACAAGATTTAATGTGTCTATGGGAATGCTTGACCATTCGTCCAGAAGTGCATTTGTGAGGCCAGGTGCTGATGTTCGAAGAGAAGGCCTGGCTCACAGTCTCTGCTCTAATTCAGCCTAAAGGTGTTCTATCGGGTTGAGGTCAGGACTCTGTGCAGGCCAGTCAAGTTCCTTCACCCCAAAATTGCTCATCTCTGTCCTTATGGACCTTGTTTTGTGCACTGGTGTGCAGTCATGTTGGAACGGAAAGGGGCCATCCCCAAACTGTTCCCACAAAGTTGGGAGCATGAAATTGTCCAAAATATCTTGGTATGCTGATGCCTTAAGACGTCCCTTCACTGGAACTAAGATGCCAAGCCCAACCCCTGAAAAACAACCCCACATCATAATCCCCCATCCACCAAATGATTTGGACCAGTGAACAAAGGTCCATAAAGACATGGATGAGTGATTTTGGGGTGGAGGAACTTGACTGGCCTGCACAGAGTCCTGACCTCAACACAACAGAACACCTTGGGGATGAATTAGAGCGGAGACTGTAAGCCAAGCCTTCTCATTCAACATCAGTTCCTGACCTCACAAATGCACTTATGGAAGAATGATCAAACATTCCCATAGACCAGTGTTTCTCAAATCCAGTCCTCAGGCCCCCCCAACAGGTCATGTTTTCAGGTTTTCCATTATTTTTCAAAGGTGATTTGATCAGTTTCACTGCCTTAGCAATTACCACAGCCTGTCAGGAAAGGTTCCCTCCGCTGGTAATATCAATCATTTGGCATGCAGTACTGCGATCCACCAGCAGGTGTCTCCTGCTGGAATTATGTCATCTTTGGTCCGCAGTACTGGTGTCCACCAGCGGAGGGATCCTGGCAGTATGGAGCAGGTATTGCCCTCTGCAGTCAGGCGTCACATGACTGACAGCAGCCATTATAAATACCCGGCAAGTTCATATACACTTCGCCTTGGTATTGTCCTTGAGCCCTGACCTGCAGCCTGTTTGTTACCTGTTACCTGTTACCTGTTACCTGTTACCTGTTACCTGTTACCTGTTACCTGTCACCTGTTACCTGTCACCTGTTACCTGCATCCCTGATCCCTGCATCCTGCCTCCTGTACCTGTTCCCTTCTCCTTGTCCCCCCATCTGCTGACCTCCTATTTATGACCCCGGCCTGGCTTGACTACGATTCCGGTACTCCCTTTTGTTACATATACTGGTTTATTTACTGTTTGGTTGTTTGGTTGTTCACTTGGTTCGTATTGGTGGTGTGTTCACATTTATATGCGTTTGCTTAATAAATTTACCTTCACTTATTTGTGTCTGGTTCACTTTGTCGCAGTCACACAGTTCTGGTCACATCTGGTTCATGACACAGCCGTTTCATCTGAGGGAAATCCTGAAAACATGACCTGTAAGGGGGGCCTGAGGACTGGATTTGAGAAACACTGCCATAGACACACTCCTAAACCTTGTAGACAGCCTTCCCAGAAGAGTTGAAGCTGTTATACCTGCAAAGGGTGGGCCAAATGAATGTTTAACCCTACGGACTAAGATTGGGATGCCAATACAGTTCATGTGTGTATAAAGGCAGGCGTCCCAATACTTCAGACAATATATTGTATACTGCTTGTGACACTGAGCATGGCTATGGACTTAGGGCTTGTTCACACCACAGAGATGCAGACAACAGGTGGGAGGTTGCCCGCTGGCTAACTGGGTAGCAATTCCATCTAGCAGCACTGGGGTTGCTGGTTCAATTCCCCAACATGCTAATGCTTATGTTGAAGTTTATATGTTCTCCCTGTGTGGGTTTCTCACCACAATCCAAAGACATGCTGGTAGTTTATTTGTCTCTAATGTAAGAAGGTTTGTTTTGGACTTTAGATTGGAAGCTCATTGCAGCCAGGGACTGATGTTAATGTTTGTTAGCGCTAATCATGCCCAGGGACTTTTAAATTTGTAGGGTTTACACTGCATAGGTACATATGCTTAGAAAACTGTTGCTTTGTTTATGTGCATGCAAATGGACTTCGGTCTTTGGCCTGTAGTTGGGGATTTGATGCACATAGCCAAGGGTTAACACAGTTGCAAATAGTGTGTTTCTGCTCATCGGGTGCAATCATTTTAGAGATACATGAAAAGACAGATTGAAAGATACTGGTGGGCGTATACTTCTATTGGGCGTGTGTCAGTGTGCTAACAATACAACATATCTTATATAAATGGCTACATTGGAGGGGTTCATTTGGCCTGCGAAGGCCAGGTTTTTTGCTGTGATTTGTGGGAGAGAAGGAATTATATTGTGCATATTGACAAACGCCCAACTAGGGCTATTTGTTTGCTGAAATGCTTGTGCATTTTTCCCATCAAAAGTGGGTTTATGTGGCCATGCTGTCAATGTTGTGTGTGCATTGTCTGACCATGCAAACATTCTCACCTATGTATGTATGTGTGTGGATTGTGGGCTGGTGGTGGGTGTTCTATTTTGAATATGTGCCTTTTTAAATATTATGTTGGAATTCTTTGTAAGAATAATGACTGTTAAGTATGTTTCTATAATCTTGCAGATAAAAATGATGTGGGCTGGTGGGTGAGTTGTACTATGAAATGTTACCCATTATACATTGAAAGTAAAGCTGTGTCCACTCTAAGGTTTAGTCAAATTTTAGATTGTAAGCTCCTATGAGCAGGGCCCTTAAAACCCAATTGCTAGCTGTTTTGCTAAATGTAGCACCATATATCCTGTAAAATGTTTTTTTGAAGCTAGTAAATGAATGTACATCATTTTGTTTCTGCTGGCAAAATAAAAGTACATTATTGAGCTTGTTTGTTGTGTTTTTTTTTTTTCTTTATTATTTTTAATTAGTTTTGGGGGTGGTGGTTTTGGGGAAATGCATTATATTTCTTTTATATCTTATAATTTCTATATATGCGTACCAAAAAAATTATTTCTTCAGCTCACCTGCAAGTAAATGATAAAGGTGGAATCTATATAACAGCTGTGGAGAATTGCAGGTAATCAGTTCAGCTGGAGGATAGACATGTGCGATTAGTTTCATACGAAACAAAAATGTGTACGAAATTCCGAAAATTCGTGTATTCGTATGAATCCGAAATATGAATTTTTATGCATACGAATTCCGAAGGAATTAAGAAATTTCGTTTAGGAATTTTGGGATCCAAATTCATAACGAAAATTCGTAGTTAACGAAAAGTTAACAAACATAAAAGTTAAAAACCCAGGAAGTCAGCACAGGGATGGTGGGAACCCCTCATAATTATAAAAGCATCATAATGAAAATTCGTAATTGTTATGAAAAGTTAATGAACCTAAAAGTTAAAACCCCAGGAAGTCAGCACAGGGATGGTGGAAACCCTATGGGAATTTCTATGCTTACGAATTTCATACGAAATACGAAATTTCATTAACAAATTTAGGAATTTCGGATCCAAATTAACAGACATGACTGGTGTTTTGTTCACCAATCAGAGGAAGTCAGCACAGCACAAGGATGGTGGGAACCCCAATAATGATAAATTCATCATAACGAACTTTCCTTATTTTAAAGAAAAGTCAACGTAACTAAAGTTTAATAACCCAGGAAGTCAGCACAGCACAGGGGTGGTGGAAACCCCTCATTATGGCCTCATTCCCGGGTCTGTACACTCAGACCCGGGAACTCAGCACAGGGATGGTGGGAACCCTATGGGAATTTCTATGCTTACGAATTTTATAAAAAATACGAAATTTCGTTAATGAATTTCGGATCCAAATTAACAGAAACATGACTGGTGTTTTGTTCACCAATCAGAGGAAGTCAGCACAGCACAGGGATGGTGGGAACCCCTCATAATGATAAATTCATCATAACAAACTTTCGTTATTTTTAGGAAAGTTAATGAAATTAAAGGTTAAAACCCCAGGAGGTCAGCACAGCACAGGGATGGTGGGAGCCCCTCATAATGATAAATTCATCATAACGAACTTTTGTTATTTAACGAAAAGTTTACAAATCTAATGAAAATTTGCATTTCGTACGAATCTGAATTGAATTTCGTACACAAATTACGAAATACGATTTTTTTTTACGTACGGAACGAAACTGAACGAAATGAAACAAATTTTTGACAAACCATGTCTACTGGAGGATAGGCAGGGTTGTATGTGCCAGTGCTGGTTCACATTGGTCTGATTTGACATGTGATTTGACATGTCAAATCGGCGGCAATTGCACCGTAGTAATTGGTGCAGCACCACAATTTCCAAAAGTAGTTTCTGTACTTATTTTTGGCGACTTTCAGGGTGTGATTTTTATTGACATCAGTGCAGAAACCTGCACAGATGTCTCTGAAATCCCCCCCCCCCCCCCCCCGCAGTAGGGACTGACATGTGGGAATGAAATCATGTGAGTTCAGCTGAACTAGCATGATTTTCTCCCGCTGTCAGTGAGAACCAGGGCTCAAACTGGGCTTTTTTCTTTGTAATTCACCTGCTGAGTTTAGCTTCAAATATCATTATATTTAGAAATACAGATTTGCATACCTGCAAATAAAGGAAAATAAAAAAATTCTAATCGTGGTTGTGATCAAATATTCACAGTTGAGATCAAAAGAGCGTGGTTTCACCTTGAGAACCCTGAAATGAGTCATTGTAATCACCCAAAATTCCTGTGCTGGTCAGGATCTCCATCTAAGTGGATATGGCGAGGTCCCTCTTTAGCAAAGAGGAGGTTTGCAGGGTATGTGTACTATATGTACTTGTGCTTACTCAATGTGGGGGTGGATGTGGTAGTTAGATTTGGTGAGGGTGGGGTTCAGCTGCACACATCACTTCCTGCATTTGTTCTGCTGTAATTCAGTAAGGATTATGCAAATGTAAATGAGAGCTCCTTTCTACTAAAATATATATGACTTGTTTCACAGTTGGGTGACTTTTCCAGCAAATCTGAACCTCTGAGTTGTATGACAGGTTGTACCCCATGATTCTCAACGATAACCATTCATATCTGTGCTACTTCAAGTTGCAACTACTACACAGTAGTCCCTGTACTACTTTGGTTTCACTTTCATGTGACTTAAGGTACTTAGGGCGCAATATTACACAGGCATTCCCAGAAGTTGTGCCCAAGTTGCAGCAGCAAAGTGGCAGAAAAATAGTGTGACTTTCAGGTCGCAGCAGTGTGAATGAGATTCATGGATAATACCATTGAATTAGGCACTATTCTCACTTGTGCATCCTGCAAGTGGGTCAAATTTGTCCCTGCACTACTTTGGTTTGACTTTGATGCAACTTGAGGTCCATATACCGCAATATTACACAGGCATTGGTCGCACAAGTGCAAAAGAGGCCTAATTCAAAGGTGTTATCAATGAATCTCATTAGGTTCTTTTCACACTTTAACGACTTTTCATACAACTTGAGGTCCATAAGGCCCTTTTCACACTGTGACCTGAAAGTCCCACAATTTTGCAGTGCTTTTTGATGCAAATTTGATGTGATTTGAAGCAATGCCAGTGTAATCTTGATGTCTATGGACACAGGAGTCGCAGTACAAGTCACACAAGTGTTAAAGGGCCCTTAGGGCTGGTTCACACTGCTGTGCTGCCCCGCACTGCAAATCACATGTGATATCTGTGTGATGCAAACTCAGCCATGAGATTGTATGGTTGAATTTGCATCGCATTTGGACCAAATTTGCACAGGACCCTTTTTTTGGTCCGCAGCAGGTTTGGATCGGATGGGTGTTGTCTGAATTTGCAGTTCACTCTGCGATATGCAAACTGATTTGGGGGTGCCATTAGCTTTCTACTGATACTCTCAGCAGTTTACATATGGCAGTGTGAACTGCCTGTGAATGTATGTGATGCGGGAACCCGCACTGGATTCGCAGGGTTCACGCATCGCTCCAGTGTGAACTGGCCCTGACCCTAGGTTCACACCTATGCATTTTTTAGTGCATTTTGCAGTTTGAAGAAACACTCTACAGACCATTTAACATGGTTTCCCATGGTACTAGTTCACATCTATGCGTTTTGTGGCCAGTGCATTTTTGGAAATTGTCGGGGACTTTTTTCACGTGATTTGCAGGTAAAAGATTTTAATGGAACTGCACCAGAAATGCAACTGTTGCATTGGTGATGCAATTTTTGATGTTTTGCGGTTTTTATTTTACCACTGTATATAGTTCGTTGCTAACCGGGGGGCTGTGAAGCCAACCACTGCAATCTTAACAACCAATGAGTCATCAGCTGTCAGTGGCATCCCCACTGAAAGTGAAAAAAAATGCCAGCCAAAAAAAAATCGCAAAAAACTGCATGGGTCCCCCCCAGGTCTATACCAGACTCTTTGGGTCTAGTATGGATTCAGAGGAGACCCCCATGCCAAAATAAAAAAAAATGGAGTGGGGTCCCCTCCAAGTCTATACCAGGCCCTTCAGGGTTTAGTATGTATTTGGAGGGGACCCCCACACCAAAATAAAAAAAAATGGCTTGGGGTTCCCTCCAGATCTATACCAAGCCCTTTAAGTCTAGTATGGACCCAAAGAGGACCCCCCCCATGCCAAAAGTAAAAAAATAGTGGCGTGGAGTCCCCCCAAAATCCATACCAGACCCTTATTTGAGCATGCAACCTGGCAGGCCGCAGGAAAAGAGGGAGGGTGAAAGAGTGCCCCTCCCCTCCTGAACCAGGCCACAAAATGTGTACAATAATCCTTATCTAAACAATAGAATAAGCAGCGCTGAATATAATATAAATCCACACAAGTGAATTCAAAAATATTGAATAATATAGATCCATTCCAGTGAACATTAACATTTAGTAATTCATGTTCACTGGAGTGGATCATGAGCTATAAAAGAAAAAGGAGGACAGGGAAGTGTTGTGTTCCCCTACTCTGCTTAGGGGTGAAGCCAGCACTTCTACAGTATTCAATATTTTTGAATTCACTGGTGTGGATTTATATTATATTCAGCGCTGCTTATTCTATTGTTTAGATAAGGACTGCAGGATCATTTATTGGCACTATAGTAAATGACCCCCTAAATGTGTTATTTTAGAATCACGGAATTAAGAAAAAGTAGTTTATGAGAAGAAGCACTTGTAGGTTTAGCCAATTACATTTTTTTTTGCTTATGAATTCACTGTGGCCCACATAACTTTGGGAGCATGGAAGGTATGTATCGTTTGCTCATATACGTTTTAATGGAAGGTATTCAACTTTGCCATCTGAGAAAGTTGGAGATTTAAAAAAAGGGTAGACTGACTTTTAAAATGTACTTCCATTCCCAATTAGATTTTAGAAAAGTGACTACACCAGGATTGGAATTTTGTTCTGGAAATCCTGATTAGCATGTTAATAAACTGGAAGTAGAACGGCATTAAAGATTTTCTCTCATCTTAAATGACAAAATTTGTCTTGATTTTTTACCTTGGTGAAATTCTCTAAAAAAAATATATATATAGCTTTGCTTTGCCTCATGGTATAATAGTCTGTGAAGTTTTTGTTTTCATTTTACAGCAATAGATTAATGCTGGCAAAATCATATTTTCTTTAATCCATTTAAGAAATGTTACACGTCAATATTTAATACCTGGACCCTTGTGAATTTTTTTTGACAAGGGTTTTGGCATGAGAGCAGAAAAACACACAGATTATTATACTCAAATTAGATTTGCTTTCCATGTATTAAACATTATACAGCAAGTCTTTAATGTGTATGGAAAGGAAAAAATAAATTGTAACAGAGCTTCTGTTTTCTATAACATCTCAGCATGGTGGAAGGAAAAACCTACAGGATTCTCAGAAAACATCTGATATAGTTTCCAGGGAGAATCTTGTATCACATCTACAGGTCTCTATTCTGTCTGTTTGAATGTTATTTTAAAGCTTATATTCTAGAAAACAACTTTTGTGTGTTGAACTTAAAGTAGTTTTGTGACTGTTGTTTGTTCTAAAAAAGGGCTGACCCAAAGGACAGGGAGCAAATACCCCCTGGGTCTAAGTCACTCAAGCAGCAAAAGGGCATTAAGGTCAAGACTGATATCAGCAAGGGCTGACCACTTAGTGGTCTGCTCAGTGGGCTTGCTCCAGGACAGAATATCGCCCTTCCTATGTTTGTTTTTCTTATATTGTAGCAAAACCAGGAAATAGACGTATTCTTAAAGTCAAATCTATTTTTTCTACTCTTAGTCGAGGAAAGGAATGTAACCATCTTAACCACTTGCCGACCGCCTCACGCCGATGTACGTCATCAGAATGGCACGGGCAGGCATAAGCACATATATGTACGTCCTTTGCCTCCCGCGGGTCGGGGGCCCGATCGGGCCCCCGCCCGGTGCCTGCGGCGGTCGGTTTTCGTTCGGGAGCGATCCCGGACGAGGGGACGGCCATTCATTCATGGCCACCCCCTCGCGATCGCTCCCGACGAATGGAAATCCCCGGTGACATCACTTCCTCTCCTGTAATGTAAACACAGGAGAGGAAGTGATGTATTCTCTCCTCCGTGTCGGTATTTTTCGTTCCGACACGGAGGAGAGCGGATCAGTGAGTTGCACCAACACATCCCACACACAGTAGAACATGCCAGGCACACTCACACCCCCCCTTTACCCCCCGATCACCCCCCCAATTACCCCTGCCCCCCAGTCACAGTGACACCAATGTCATTTTTTTTTTTTTTTTTTTTTTTTTTGCATTGGTGTCATTTGTGACTGTAATAACTGTTAGGGCAGTTAGGGTTAGCCCCCTTTAGTTCTAATGTACCCCCCTAACCCCCCCAATAAAGGTTTAACCCCGTGATCACCCCCCGTCGCCAGTGTCACTAAGGCTGGGTTCACATTGCAGCGGTTTATGAGAACGAATGTGATTCGCACCGCACTGCAGTGCAAATCACATCCGATCTCTGTGCGATTCGAGTTCAGCCATTCGCCGCACCCGCCGCACCCGCCACACCCGCCGCACCCGCCGCAAATTCGCACGGGACCCTTTTTTTGGCCCGCAGCAGAATCGGATCGCATGGGTGTTCACACCATGCGATCCGAGTTTGCAGATCGCACTGCGATATGCGAACTGATCTGGGGGTGTCAGTAACATTTCACTGACACTCCCAGCAGTTCGCATAGGGCAGTGTGAACTGCCGCCGGGAGGCATGCGATGCGGGAACCCGCCGCGGATTCGCGGCGTTTCCGCATCGCTCCAGTGTGAACCCAGCCTAATAAGCGATCATTTTTCTGATCGCCGTATTAGTGTCACAGGTGACGCTAGTTAGGCAGGTAGGTATTTAGGTTCGCCGCAGCTTTTTATAGCGCTAGGGACCCCCATATACTACCGCATAAAGCCCCCTGATTGCCCCCTAGTTAACCCTTTCACCAGTGATCACCATATAACTGTTACAGGTGACGCTGGTTGGTTAGTTATTTTTTTATAGTTTCAGGGCACCCGCCATTTATTACCTAATAAAGGTTTAACCCCCTGATCACCCGGCAGGTGTCATTTGTGACTAATAACTGTTAGGGCAGTTAGGGTTAGCCCCCTTTAGTTCTAAGGTACCCCCCTAACCCCCCCAATAAAGGTTTAACCCCGTGATCACCCCCCGTCGCCAGTGTCACTAAGGCTGGGTTCACATTGCAGCGGTTTATGAGAACGGATGTGATTCGCACCGCACTGCAGTGCAAATCACATCCGATCTCTGTGCGATTCGAGTTCAGCTATACAGATAGTATGGCTGAATTCGTGTCGCACCCGCCGCAAACTCGCACGGGACCCTTTTTTTGGTCCGCAGCAGAATCGGATCGCATGGGTGTTCACACCATGCGATCCAAGTTTGCAGATCGCACTGCGATATGCGAACTGATCTGGGGGTGTCATTAACATTTCACTGACACTCCCAGCAGTTCGCATAGGGCAGTGTGAACTGCCGCCGGGAGGCATGCGATGCGGGAACCCGCCGCGCATTCGTGGCGTTCCCGCATCGCTCCAGTGTGAACCCAGCCTAATAAGCGATCGTTTTTCTGATCGCTGTATTAGTGTCACAGGTGACGCTAGTTAGGCAGGTAGGTATTTAGGTTCGCCGCAGCTTTTTATAGCGCCAGGGACCCCCATATACTACCGCATAAAGCCCCCTGATTGCCCCCTAGTTAACCCTTTCACCAGTGATCACCATATAACTGTTACAGGTGACGCTGGTTGGTTAGTTATTTTTTTATAGTTTCAGGGCACCCGCCATTTATTACCTAGTCTCACTAGTGTACCCCTAAATTTAGGGGTGTCTACTTTCTAAAATGGGGTCATTTGGGGGGGGGGGGTTTGTGCCATCTTGGCATTTTATGGCCTTCAAAACTGTAACGCCCTTAGAAAGCCTGAAGGCGGTGCTTGGTTTTTGGGGCCCCGTACGCGGCTAGGCTCCCAAAAAGTCCCACATATGTGGTATCCCCGTACTCAGGAGAAGCAGCAGAATTTATTTTGGGGTGTCATTTCACATATGCCCATGGCATGCGTGAGCAATATATCATTTAGTGACAACTTTGTGAAAAAAAAAAAAGTTTGTAATTTTCCCGCAACTTGTGGCAAAATATAAAATATTCCATGGACTCAACATGCCTCTCAGCAAATAGCTTGGGGTGTCTACTTTCTAAAATGGGGTCATTTGTGGGGGTTTTGTGCCATCTTGGCATTTTATGGCCTTCAAAACTGTAATAGGTAGTGAGAAGTGAACTCAAAAAATTACGCCCTTAGAAAGCCTGAAGGCGGTGCTTGGTTTTCGGGGCCCCGTACGCGGCTAGGCTCCCAAAAAGTCCCACATATGTGGTATCCCCGTACTCAGGAGAAGCAGCAGAATTTATTTTGGGGTGTCATTTCACATATGCCCATGGCATGCATGAGCAATATATCATTTAGTGACAACTTTGTGAAAAAAAAAAAAAAAAAAAAAAAGTTTGTAATTTTCCCGCAACTTGTGGCAAAATATAAAATATTCCATGGACTCAACATGCCTCTCAGCAAATAGCTTGGGGTGTCTACTTTCTAAAATGGGGTCATTTGTGGGGGTTTTGTGCCATCTTGGCATTTTATGGCCTTCAAAACTGTAATAGGTAGTGAGGCGTGAAATCAAAAATTGACGCCCTTAGAAAGCCTGAAGGCGGTGCTTGGTTTTCGGGGCCCTGTACGCGGCTAGGCTCCCAAAAAGTCCCACATATGTGGTATCCCCGTACTCAGGAGAAGCAGCAGAATTTATTTTGGGGTGTCATTTCACATACGCCCATAGCATGTGTGAGCAATATATCATTTAGTGACAACTTTGTGTAAAAAAAAAAAAAAAATTTTTTTTTTGTCATTATTCAATCGCTTGAGGCAAAAAAATAAAATATTCAATGGGCTCAACATGCCTCTTATCAATTTCCTTAGGGGGTCTACTTTCCAAAATGGGGTCATTTGGGGGGGTTTTGTACTGCCCTGTCATTTTAGCACCTCAAGAAATGAGATAGGCAGTCGTAAACTAAAAGCTGCGTAAATTCCAGAAAACGTACCTTAGTTTGTAGATGTGACAACTTTTGCGCAAACCAATAAATATACAATTATTGACTTTTTTTTTACCAAAGACATGTGGCTGAATACATTTTGTCCTAAATGTATGACTAAAATTGAGTTTATTGGATTTTTCTAATAACAAAAAGTAGAAAATATCATTTTTTTTCAAAATTTGCGGTCTTTTTACGTTTATATCGCAAAAAATAAAAATCGCAGAGGCAATCAAATACCATCAAAAGAAAGCTCTATTTGTGGGAAGAAAAGGACGCAAATTTTGTTTGGGTACAACATTGCATGACCGCGCAATTACCAGTTAAAGCAGCGCAGTGCCAAAGTGTAAAAAGACCTCTGGTCATTTACCAGCAAAATGGTCCGGTCTGAAAGTGGTTAAATGCTTTCTAATACATTCATTTAAATTAAATCTAGCATCAGAAATACCTTCTGGTAAATGCACATTTGCAACTTAAAGTGGTTCTTTAGCTTTTGTACAAAAAGAAAATATAAGTTAGCAGATACAAATACTGTAGCTGATGACTTTAATAAATGGGCACTAACCTGTCCAGGGCACCAATGCTGTGCTCATCCAAACCCAGCACAAATGTGTTAGCTTTGTGAATGAATGAATAATTTGTATAGCGCACAAAGCGAACTGAATCCCCTCAAGGTGCTGTGATGAGCTTTGTTGTCAATCTTCTTAGAAGAGGAAGGTCTTGAGTTTTTTCCTGAAGACCTGGTGGTTTTCTTCCAAGCGGATGTTGGTTGGTAGAGCGTTCCATAGCCGTGGTCCTTGGACAGCGAATCTCCACTCCCCCTTTGATTTGTACCAAGATTTGGAAATGAGGAGGAGGTTTTGGTTAGATGATCGAAGACTGCGGTTGGGTGTGTAGTGTTTTATTTTCTCGAGTAGGTATTGAGGTGCGTCTCCATGCATGCATTTGTGGGTGAGGCAGAGGGTCTTGAATGTGATCCGATTCTTTACGGTTAGCCAATGTAGGCTCCTCAGGGAAGGGGAGATGGATTCCCAGGTTTTTTTTCCTGTTATCAGCCTTGCCGCCGTGTTTTGGATAAGTTGTAAGCACGCAAGTTGATATTGGGGTAGTCCTATGTAAAGTGAGTTTGCGTAGTCAAGTTGTGAATTAATGACTGTTCCAACTACCACTGCTTTGTCCTTCTTTGGGATGAAAGGGATGAGTCTGCGTAGCAGGCGGAGCAGATGGTGAGAACCACTGACCACTGCTCCTATTTGCGCAGCCATTGACATTTGCGAGTCAAAAGTGACCCAGAGACTCTTGGCCTTGGTCTTTGGGGAGATGGTCAGCCCAAATATGGTGGGTGGTGTCCAGGGGATCTTGGTTCGGGAATTATGGTTTGCGTGTAGGATAAGAAGCTCTGTTTTCGATTAGTTGAGTTTGAGGGAGTTAGTGGTCATCCAGTCTTCTATCAAGTGAGGCAATTTTCTAGTTGCTGATGACGGTCTTTTTGTCCGGTGATACGAAAGTAAAGTTGAATGTCTTCAGCGTATGAGTGGAAGCAGAGGTCTGATAATCTGATGATTTCGAGGAGTGTTCGCATGTATATGTTGAAGAGCACTGGCGACAAGGGCGATCCTCGAGGGACTCCGCAAGAGACTGCCCGGGTTTCAGAGGGGAATTCTCCTAGTTTCACTGTCTGAGAATGATTTCCTAGGAAAGATGCGAACCATTGAAGATCTGAGTCTGTGACTCCTGCTACTTCTGTGAGGTGAATGAGTAGAGTATTGTGGTCCACTGTATCAAATGCTGCAACAGTACCAGAAGACATGATTCTCCGTCATCTGTTGCTTCGAGGGCATCGTCCCATATCTTGAGGAGTGCTGTTTCTGCTCCATGGCCCGGGCGGAAGCCTGATTGTAGTGGATCCAGGAGTTTGTTTGTATTTAGGTGGTGTTGTATCTGTTGTACTACCTCTTTCTCCATGATCTTGGAGATGGCTTGTTATGGGCCTGCGGTTGTTAGGGTCCTGAGGGTCGAGGTTAGGTTTCTTTAGAAGGGGTTTGACAATATAAATGGGAGTGGGTGCCTATCAAAATCAGGTACTCGCCCCCCCCCCCCCACACTCAAAGGGCCAAAATTAGAAGAGCAGGGGGATAGGAGGTCATAAAGCGGAATGTCCCCTATATGGTGGGGGCAAGCAAACCACTCACAGGTATTTTTTTTTACCACTGTACTAATGGCAATGCTTTTAACTGCTTTAGAGGGATGGTTCCTTCAACAATATAGTCATATGCCAGAAGCTCCTGGTTTTCCCTTCCATGTTCTTACTTTCTACTAGGGAGGAGCCCGATGTTCGAGTCGAACATAAGTTCACATTTGGTGAAAGGTGCTTATCCTAAGTTATTTCAACCCTGAAATGATCTGCCATAATAATGTGCAATCCACACACATATTTTTGAATGTATGTGTGGATGTATTATAAGAACAATGGAAATTAGCTTTGGTGCATGCTTAAGTTTTGGGGTGCACACCCTAATGTAATAGACTGCACACTCCTATGATGTATGTATAGTAAAACTATTTGTTAAAAGTCTTACCTCAACACTAATGCCGCATACTCACGACAGGATTTTCCAGCAGACTAGGTCCGACGGACTTCCAGACGGACTTCCGGCGGAGTTCCGATGGACTTTCCGAACGAACGGACTTGCCCACACATGACCGGACTTCCCGGCAGACTAGGTCCATCGATCTTCCCGATGGACTTTCGATGGAGTTATGACGGACTTCCAAACGAACAGACTTGCCCACATGGACTAAAGTCCGTTCACTTTGACCGTGATGAGTTACGATGGGACTAGAAAAGGAAGTCAATCTCGCCGCTTTTATTGCCAAGATTGACACCTTGCAAGCCCCGTCGCCTGGTATGGATTTTAAGGGGAACCCCTATGCCGAAAAAAACAGCGTGGGGGTCCCCCCAAGGTCCATACCAGACCCTTAATCAAGCACACAGACCAGCCGGTCAGGAAAGGGGGTGAGGACGAGCAAGCGCCCCCTCCTGAACTGTACCAGGCCGCATGCCCTCAACGTGGGGGGTGGGTGTGGGTGGGCACGGGCCCACCACCCCAAAGCACATTGTCCTCATGTTGATGAGGACAAGGGCCTCTTCCCGACAACCCTGGCCGTTGGTTGTGGAGGTCTGTGGGTGGGCTCACAATTATGTGAGCAGACTGCAGTTCCTCTTTAACCACTTAAGCCCCGGACCCTTTGGCTGGCCAAAGACCAGAGCACTTTTTGCCTATTGCACGGTCGTGCAATGTGGCTCCCAAACAAAATTGATGTCCTTTTTTCCCCACAAATAGAGCTTTATTTTGGTGGTATTTCATCACCTCTACGGTTTTTATTTTTTGCGCTATAAACAAAAAAATAACGACAATCTTGAAAAAAAAGCATTATTTTTTACTTTTTGCTATAATAAATATCCCTAAAAAAATATATTAAAAAAAGTTTTTTTTTTTCCTCAGTTTAGGCCGATACGTATTCTTCTACATATTTTTGGTAAAAAAATTGCAATAAGCATTTATTATTTGGTTTGCGCAAAGGTTATAGCGTCTACAAAATAGGGGATATGGCATTTTTATTATTAATTTTTTTTTTACTAGCGATCAGCGATTTTTATCGGGACTGAGACATTATGGCAGACACATCAGACACTTTTGGTGCAATTTTGGGACCATTCACATTTATACAGCAATCAGTGCAATTAAAAATGCATTGATTACTGTGTAAATGTGACTAGCAGTGAAGGGGTTAACCCCTAGTGGGTGCTGTAGGGGTTAAGTGTGTCCTAGGGAGAGATTCTAACTGTGGGGGGAGGGAGCTGTGATCAGCATCAGTGTCATTAGGCAGAATGGGGAAATGCTTACATCAGCATTTCCCCATACTTCCTCCTTCCTCTCCGTGAGATGATCGCGGGTAGCGGCCACAAGCCACCTCTTAAAGGGAAATGTACAGGTATGTTAATCTGCCTGTATATGCCCTTCTGCTGCAGTATATCTGTGTGAGCTTCTCGGCCTTTTGGCCAAGATCAAGTGCAGTGTTCTGCTGTGTGAGACTTGGTTGAAAGGTGCCCGGGGTACCCGAAGGTCGGCCTTGGGGGGAGCGTCCCTTTTCGAAGGGCCCCCCCTTGCTGCTATTGGCCCTAGGCCTAGTCCCCGGGCAACGAGGAGCGACCCCCAGGGGTGTGCGTCTCTGCTGATATGGCGAATCGTGGGATAAAAGATTCGCTCCGCTTCCTGGTCAAGCCAGAATTCAAGGAGAAGGTTTCGTTGAGGACGATTGTGGTGGACGTTTTGATTGACACCTTCTATGTTAAGGTAAGAGATATCGTGTGTCTACAGGACTTTCTCATGCAGGGAATTTATGATATCACGTTTGGTTCTGTCAAGGTTTGTTGGAATTTGTTTGAAGCCTCAAAGGAGAAGAAGGAGGTAGAGGTGATGAAGATGATCGATGTGGTGCCTTTGTTTATGCAGGGTGAAAAGATGATTATTATCCATATGTATAACCCGTTTGCTGATTTTGCTTTAGTAAGAGCCTTTTTGGCCAATTACTGTGAGGAATTGAAGGGTGGAGAAAAGGTCTTGAATCGGTTCGGGATTTGGACGGGAAAATATCGTTTTTTTGGTCGATTCAAGTTAGATAAGGATTGTGTAGGAGGTGTGAAGCGTCCGCCTGCAGTGTTTACGATTGGAGGTGAAAGAGGTTTTTTGCACTATCAAGGACAACCAAAGTACTGTCGGAAATGTATGATGTATGGACATCTTTCAAATGAATGTGAAATGATGGAAAAATGCAGGTTTTGTTGCCAGATAGGGCACAAGGCCAAAGACTGTCCGATGGGAAAAACCTGTGACATTTGTAAGTAACCTGGCCATCTGGCCAGACAGTGTAAGGAGTACTTAAGGGCAAGAGATCTATATTATGGAAGGAGAAGCCGGGGGGAGGAGGTACGAAAGCCTGCAAGTGATGCACAGGAGGGGGTACCTCGGAGAGCCACGGTGTGGGCAGCTCCTGGTGTCGTTCCCTCCGCAGATGCGGTGCCTGTGCCTGTGCCCAATGAAACAGGGGGAGATGATGGTGGCGTGCCGGAGGCAGGTGTGAGTACCGTGGTGGCGGACTCTGCTGCTGTTCCGGAGGCTACTGACGCTGTCCCTGTAGAGGGTGAGGAAGGGGTGGATGAAGAAGGTAGTAAGATCCAGGACTCCCCCCGTGAAGAGGAAATGGTAGAAGAGGATGGTCAACGAGGTCAAGATGGTTTTGAAGGAACATCTCGGGATATTGGGAGTGGGGACCGGACTGAAGTTCCTTTAGAGGAACAGAAGCCACTTTCCGTAGTTGCAGTTTTGGGAGAAATTTCTTCTAGTGATGAGGAAGGAATGGATACTTCAACGGAGGCCAGCCTGGAGTGTGGCCAAAGAATGGAGGTTCTTTCTGGAGCAGAGTCTGGTTCTACGGGTAAACGTACCTGAGCGGAAGGAGAGGACAGTGACAGTTCGGGGGAAGACCCCCTGCAAATTGCTATTTCTGGAGCCTCAGGTGAAGAGGCTGCCAGCTCACCAGCTGTAGTTAGAAGACAGAGGAAGTTTTTGGCTAAGGAAGATAAAGAGGAAGAGGATGAAGATGACCTTTAAAATGTTTATGATGGCTGCTAATTTTTTGTTTTTTCTTATGGCCTTGACCATTTGTTCCATTAATGTGAGAGGGATGAAGTCAGTTTGTAGGAGGTCTGCAGTTTTTGATTTCTTGAAACATGTTCAGGCGGATGTGATTTGTTTGCAAGAATGCGGTATTGACGATCCAATTGGTTTGGTAGAATGGGAGAAAGGTGTGGCTGTGTGGGCCCCTTGTTGTGCATCCAGGGCGGAGGGAGTTGGTATCTTGATTCTTAATCCCAATATAAGTATTCTCTCGTATGAGATTGTGGTGCTGGGGAGGTGTTTGGAGGTGGTGGTGGAGTTTGGGGGCAGGCAGTTAAGGATCCTGAATTGTTATGCGCCTGCTGAAAAAAGGGAGCGTAAGGCTTTTTTGGATGCTGTTAGAATGTATATGCCTGGTAGAGTCCCCGTGGTGGTGGTGGGTGATTTTAACTGCATTCGAGATAGTGGTGATAGACATGGATCTGAAAATGTGAGTGGGATGGATGTGACTTCAAGATTGTTGAATGAGCTGGTGGGGGATTTTCGATTAAAGGATGTTGCAGTGGAGGTGGAAGGGAATAGACCCACACATACTTTCTTTTCAGACAAAGGTTCAGTGACCTCTAGAATAGATTTTTGTTTTGTTTCATAATTTTTGTATATTTTAAGTTATGTTACAGAACCTGTTCTTTTTTCCGATCATGTGTTAATATCGTGTAAAGTGGATTTGAATGCTAAAGTGAAGTTTGGTAAAGGCTTTTGGAAACTGAACTGCTCAATCCTTGAAGAAGAAGGGGTTTATGAAGAATTTTGTGCCTTTTTTGAAACCTTGGTATCCTGCAAGGAGGATTTTGCGGATATATTACAGTGGTGGGATTGGGCGAAGGGGCGGGTGGCCTTTTTTTTTCAAGAGGTTGTGTGGGCAGAAGGCGAGAGCTGAAAGGAGGAATGATGAGTTACTGATTAAAAAATTACATTTTTTGTACAAATGTGTGAAGGCAGGTGTGGAGGTAACAGAGGAATTAGAAGAAGTTAAAATGGAGCGAAGTCGGAGGTTGAAGGAGAAAGGGAAAAGTATAATGTTCCCGTGCAAAAGTGAAGGATATGGAGGAAGGGGAGCAGTGCACTCGTTTCTTTTTTAAAAAGGCCTGTTCATCTAAAAGTGTGATGAGTTCTGTATTGGTAGGAGGAGTGGAGGTGGAAGGTGAAGGGGTGATACAGGAGGTAAGAGCGTTTTATGAGAAATTATATAGTGTCCAAGAGATGGTGGAGAAAGAGGAAATGATGGATTATTGTCAAGTGGTGAATAATAACCTTGAAGAAATGGAAGTGGAAGGTCTGGTTAAAAGGGTAACTGAGTTAGAGATTGAGGAGGCATTGAGAAGTATGGCACGAAATAAGACCCCGGGTAAGGATGGACTGCCAGTTGAGTGGTATATCAAATTCTGGCCAGTCCTGAAGACCCACTTGTTGGAGGTTTTAAAATTGTGCATAGAGTCCGGTTGTACATCCAGTTCTATGAAGGAAGGTGTGATCACTCTGATTTTTAAAAAGGGGGAGAGGAGGGAAGTTAAAAATTGGAGGCCTATTACTCTTTTAAACGTAGATTATAAGTTAATGGCAAAGCTTTTGGCAAATCGATTGGGGTTGGTGGTGGGAGCTTTGGTTGGTGAAGGGCAAGTTTGTGCTGTGCCGGGGCGGAGATTGATGGATTTCTTGGTGCTATTACGTGATTTGACATGTTATGCCCAATTGAATAATATGCCTTTAGCTTTGGTGGGTTTCGATTTGGAGAAGGCTTATGACAGGGTCTCTCATTCTTTCTTATTTTGTGTATTGGAGAGGATGGGTTTCCCCTGTGCATTATTGAGGACTCTGAAAGGGATGTACTATGGACTGAGGAGCCAGGTTTTGATCAATGGATGCTTGTCTGACTTTTTTGATGTTAAGTCAGGTGTGAGACAGGGGTGCCCATTGTCTCCTTTAATGTTTATCTGTGCAATTGAGCCTTTGTTGTGTCACTTACAAAAAGATAAAAGGTTGAGAGGCATTTTTGTCCCCGGGAGTGGCGGTAATGTGGCCAAATCCGTCTGTTACATGGATGACGTTACTGTGGTTTGTTCTTCAGAGGGGGAGGTGAGGAGGGCAGAATTATTGTTAAGTATTTTTGGAAGTAGATCAGGTCTGAATGTTAACTGGGACAAAAGCCATGCATGTGTTGTAAGCGGTTCATTGGTATTGGAAAATACCAAAGTTAAAGTCTCCGAGTCCATTGATATTCTGGGAACCCATTTTGAAAGAAACCCATTGAATAATGTTAATGCGGAGAGGGCTATGGAGAGAATTTCTAAAAAATTAGAGTTCTGGAGGCTGAGGAAACTATCAATTTATGGGAAGGTGTTGGTGGTGAAGGCAGTAGTTTTGCCTATTTTATTGTATTTTTCTATGATTTCCCCCCCTAATGTTAGATGGGTCCAAAAGATGACTAGAGTTTTGTTTTTGTTTTTCTGGGGAGCCAAGATGGAACGGGTGGCCCGGGTGGTGGTCATGAAGAAAGTCGAGCTTGGGGGCTGTGGCTTCCCTGATGTGGCCTCCTTTTTGGGGATGCATTTTTGGTTGGGACACTTTAAGGTGTTCTCTGGGGGAGGTAAGGCAGCATGCCTTATGCGTTATTTGGCCGGCTGGTCCTTGACAAGATGGGGATGGTGTGAAAGGGATTTACTGCGACCTATGGCCTTGGTGGCACCTTCTTTCTATGGTAGACTTGAACAATTTTACAGGATGTACGATTTAAAGAAATTAGGGGCTGGAGCGGTGGGGAAGGTTTTCCTGATTAAATGGCTGAGAAAGGATGAGGTGGTGGCAAGCATAAGGGGGTTAGGTCCGAAGTTGACAGAGAAGTGTTGGGAGAATTTTGCGTGTATAGGGCCCTCGAACCGCCAAAAAGAAGTGATGTGGATGGCTTTTCAGGAGTGCTTACTAACTAAAGCCTTTTTGAAGTCTCGTGATTTGGCCAGGACTGATAGGTGTCCTAGGCCAGAGTGTAATGGAATGGAAACAGCAGAGCACGTGCTTTTTGGATGTGTTTTTGTGAAGAGGGTTCAGAAGCTGTTAACTCCCTTTGTAGGTCGGATTTTGGATGTAGGGGGAGGTGATGTCTATACCTGGTTCTTTGGTTTGGTGAAAGGAGACAGGGACAAAAAAAGAAGAGTATGGGTTTTTATGGCCATATTTAAAGAGGTGATGTGGGAGGTAAGGTGTTGGGAGGTGAGGGGTAAGCGTGTGGTGAGTGAAGAGGACTGCGTGAATTTGTGTATGGCTAAATTATATTTGGTGCTATTGGTGGATAGACGGCGGATGGGTGTGGAAGAAGCGAATGCCTTTTGGAAGTGGGAAGAGTGGAGAGGCGGGGGTGTGTAGGGGAGGATTGGTTTGTTGTTTTAAATTTGTTTTTAAAGATATATTTGCTGATTGTTCTTCTGTTTTGAACTTTTTGAGAGAGAAGATCTTGCCTATATGATGTGTTATGCACGGGGGACTGTGGAAAGAACTCTTGTGGGTTCTTGCTGATGTTTGACTTGAAAGTGCAACAGAACTGATGGGCGAAAAAAAAAAAAAAAAATCTCTTCTTATCAGTTACCAATAGGTGGCGCTTGCTTCTGTCCCTGTTCTACGGCGAGGTGGAGCAGGGGTGGCGGTTGCTATGCAAAGCCTGTTGGTGTAAAGGTGACCCGGAGCAGTTCGTAGCCGAAAGGGAAGCCTTCTGATGGGGGCGGAGAACCGCTGGTCGAAGCCAGGGGAGGGGACCCTGGCCTTCTGGCCTGGGTTGTGGCAGCTCTAGCTCCGGTCAGTTTTTCGGGAGGGAAAGTTTGTTCCCCTTTTACCCTTCGGAGGGAATGGCCAGTACTTACCGAATGTAATTAGGTGGGAGTGATGGGAGCAACGGTGTGACCTTAGGGTTAGGGGTCTCACCAAGCTCCTGGATCTCCATACCTTCCTGGCTTGTGGGAGAGCGGACATAGGCCTTCTGGCTTGGTCCAATCTTCATTGGGGGGGGGCCTACCTTCGGGGAAGCTCCCATAGTACCAAGTACCTAGGAGGTTCTGTTTCGGCAGTCCTCCCGGGGAAAGGAGGTCTCCTGCCTTCGGCTAGGAGACCACTGTTGAGTCTGGTACCTCAGTCCCTGTCTGGAGCCTAATGCCCCAGGGGATCAGAGTATGGTTCTTCCTTGTGGAGGACGTCAGACACCCGTCTGCACTTTTTAGTGTGTCACTCTCTATGTGTGTGCACTTTTTTTATGCACCGGGTGGAAGTTTTTTGGGTGTGTTTTGCACGCCATGGGCTTTTTCAATCGAAAAATATCTGTGTGAGCATAGTTACCTCCCAACATTTTGAGATGGGAATGAGGTGGAGCAGGGGTGGCGGTTGCTATGCAAAGCCTGTTGGTGTAAAGGTGACCCGGAGCGGTTCGTAGCCGAAAGGGAAGCCTTCTGATGGGGGCGGAGAACCGCTGGTCGAAGCCAGGGGAGGGGACCCTGGCCTTCTGGCCTGGGTTGTGGCAGCTCTAGCTCCGGTCAGTTTTTCGGGAGGGAAAGTTTGTTCCCCTTTTACCCTTCGGAGGGAATGGCCAGTACTTACCGAATGTAATTAGGTGGGAGTGATGGGAGCAACGGTGTGACCTTAGGGTTAGGGGTCTCACCAAGCTCCTGGATCTCCATACCTTCCTGGCTTGTGGGAGAGCGGACATAGGCCTTCTGGCTTGGTCCAATCTTCATTGGGGGGGGGGGGGCCTACCTTCGGGGAAGCCCCCATAGTACCAAGTACCTAGGAGGTTCTGTTTCGGCAGTCCTCCCGGGGAAAGGAGGTCTCCTGCCTTCGGCTAGGAGACCACTGTTGAGTCTGGTACCTCAGTCCCTGTCTGGAGCCTAATGCCCCAGGGGATCAGAGTATGGTTCTTCCTTGTGGAGGACGTCAGACACCCGTCTGCACTTTTTAGTGTGTCACTCTCTATGTGTGTGCACTTTTTTTATGCACCGGGTGGAAGTTTTTTGGGTGTGTTTTGCACGCCATGGGCTTTTTCAATCGAAAAATATCTGTGTGAGCATAGTTACCTCCCAACATTTTGAGATGGGAATGAGGGACACCTACTAGCAAATGTATGTAGGCATAGGATACGCCCCACCTGCCACACCCCTTAAAGGGGACATAACAAAAAAAGGTTAATCAAATCCACAAGTGCTTTTTTCTTACCACTAATATTCCTTCATATTAGCTTTTAAAATTGACAAATGCAGACATTTAGAATTTGGATGAAAGGTTTAACACTGGGAAACACTTTTTGAAAGATAAAAAGTGCATTTTATATACAACTATGTAGATCAGACCAAAATGAGGGACACATGAGGGGGAAAGAGGGACAGAGGGACATTGCTCCAAATCAGGGACAGTCCCTCGAAATCAGGGACAGTTGGGAGCTATAGTGTGAGGCGGTCAGGAAGCGGTTAAATCAGCTGCTGAAAGTGCTTAAAAATACTGCAGGTTTAATATCACTTTAATATGAGGAGTCGTCATGCAACATTAAAATATAATATATGTTGTATTACAAACCACTAACTATTTGACCTGCAATTTTTTTCATGGGCTATGTTATGCCCAGTGTTGCTTTTAGGCTGGTGCGAGCGGTTCTTAGCCATGTATTAAGAGTCACAAAATATTAACACAGAAACCTCTAACAAGCTCTGTCCGTGTAAGATTACAGGATCAGTGAAACATGGGCACATTATTTTAATGATCACACATCTGTTTAGATTGTACTGCTGCTATTGAAGTGCACAGGAAAGCAGCTAAATAAATATCATGTTCCTGCATTTATACTGTATGGGAGCAATCTTCTATGCACTAAGGTCAGTGCTTACAAGCTTTAGCTATAGATATGTGCAGGATCTGACTGTGTAAGAATAATGAGCTTCAGATTAGGAACGTTCTTGTGGAATGAGTGACCTATATTCTATTCTGCCACTGAATTGGTGGATACAAAGAGAAGTTTCCCTGTAGACCACCAATAATAAATATCCTGGGCAATCAGACTTTGCATTAGGACCACTTACCAAAAAAATTATATATATATATATATATATATATATATATATATATATATATATATATATATATATATATATATATATATATCATATAACATTTTATAATATAAGATAACAAATGAAAAAAATTGTATTAACAATATCTCATTGCGTGTTCCCTTACAATACGTATGCCTCTACATGGCTGATATCACTGATATCATATCACCAGCAGACCAGGAATTCTCCTGGAACAAGGCTGTCACAACAATTTGTAATTTATTCATCAAAAAAAAGCATATATAAGTCTGCACTAATGCAAGTCCATAAAATCGGAAGTTTAAATTTAAAAGATACATAAAGTCTGTATGAAGAAACAGAACAGAATGGCAGTCACTAGTATAAACCTCAACTTGCCGAACAGTCTTGATGTTTTCATGTCACCGCTGAGTTGTAATAAAGTTGAGAAAAACAAAAGGAGAAAGGAAGTGCATACACCGAGCATAGTGAAACCTTTTATTAAAGATAATCAAACAACATATATGTAATGACCTAACATTTGTAAAATATGTGATCACTTATAAGTCAGTATTCAACCTAAATGAACCTCGAGAACCTCAGTGGTGTTATGGATGGAATACTCCCAAAATGTCTATGGTGTTATATGGCTGGGAGAGTATGAGTGCTACCATGCCTGGCTGCATGGTAGCACACCAGCTATGAGTAAGCACTAGCCTTAGTGCGAAACACGTCAGCTGTTAGCATCTTTCGCTGTGATGTCATTTGCTGTGTCCTAAATATTATTTGAATAAAGCATTGTTTTAGCATTGGAGTGCGGCCGTCCAGAGTTCTGTCATTATCCACATTATCTGCATGCTGTGGCTCGCACCCGGATCCCTTCACCTGGAGCAATTATCTCTGAGTTCTCAGGACCTGCCTTTGAGCGGTGGTGTATATCTCCAATCTATGTGTGTTATTATATGTCAGTATTACATTGTATATCCCTGTATGTTGCGTTTGTTCAGGTGCTTATCTAATAGTTACTTGAAATTATCGATGCTCCCAGCTAAAACCACCGCCTGTGAAAGGGAATTCCACATCCTTGCCGCTCTTACAGTAAATAGCCCTCTACATAGTTTAAGGTCAAACCTCTTTTCTTCTCATTTTAATGAGTGGCCACGTGTCTTGTTAAACTCCCTTCCGCGACAATGTTTTATCCCTATTGTGCGGTCACCAGTACGGTATTTGTATATTGAAATCATATCCCCTCTCAAGCGTTTCTTCTCCAGAGAGAATAAGTTCAGTGCTCACAACCTTTCCTCATAACTAATATCATCCAGACCCTTTATTAGCTTTGTAATAATCTGTATCTGGGTTCCTTCCACTGTGCTACTTCAGACTTAAATCTGGTGTAATCCACATTAGCTGCCGGTAGTTTCAAAAATACATGGGAAAAACCAAAAGTGCCTCCAATAGTGTTGTATACGAGGGATTAAAAATGAACCTCTCCACCCCAGCTAATATACAGCTCACATTTATCAAAAAGTTTTAAAAGCATTGATAATACATCAGAAAGGTCTCACACAGTTGCGACAAGGTTCCACCGCCAGGCTCCACCTCTACTAGTTTCACCACCTCACACGTGGCTTCATCCGGAGGAATGACTGATAATCGAACAAGGCTTGGTCAAACTTGCCAGCTGTTTTGTGACCCTTGCCCAAAATTTGGCGAACTCGAACTTTGCAGCAAGCCAATTGAAGTCTATTGGGTGTGAGTCTTGGTATTCAATTCTGGCCACTATTAGACCAATAAAGAAAGCTATTGTCAAACAAAAGGCATGGAAACATGACATTGTTATTGGGGGCGTGTACGAATGCCAATTTGAAAAAAAGAAATACCATACAGAGGGGAGAGTGTCCTATCATGTAGGACAACATTGAAAATGTACAAATCCTTTAAATGACAGACTTGGGCCCGCCGTAAAGCTGTAAGTGGTATTATAGAACGGGGTAATTAAGCTAATGTACTCCACCAATTAAATGACAAGTATAGTGCAGTAAAGCACAGTTATGAACAGTACATTGATTCAAACAAAATGATGCATCACTCAGAGCAGTGGATTTTAACCGGTTCCCGACCAGCGCACACCGATGTACGTCGGCAGAATGGCACGGGCAGGCATATTGGCATACAGGTACGTCCAATCTTCAATGCCGCCCTGCCATCGCGAGCGCGCCAGTCGGGACCCCCGTGAGTCTGGTTGCGGGTCTGCGGGCATACCCGCGATCGTCTCACGGGACGGCTGAATGGAGAAATGCCGTTGTAAACAGCATTTCTCCATTCTGCCTAGCAACTAGTGACACTGATCTCTGCTCCATGTGATTGAAGCAGAGATCAGTGTTCACTAATTGAAAGCCCAACCCCCCACAGTTAGTAACACACCCCTAGGAACACTTAACCCCTACACTGCCACCCACTGGTTAACCCCTTCACTGCCAGTGTCATTTACACAGGAATCACTGCATTTATATAGCAGTGATTGCTGTATAACTGACAATGGTCCCAAAAATGTGTCAAAAATGTCCAATATGTCCGCCATAATGTCGCAGTCACAATAAAAATTGCTGATCGCTGCCACTAATAGTAAAAAAAAAAAAATATTAATAAAAATGCCATAAAACTATCCCTATTTTGTAAACGCTATAACTTTTGCGCAAAAAGCTTTAAAGCAACTTAAACCAGGCAAGAGTCCAGGCCCCGATGGCCTCACCGTAGTATATTACAAGACCTTTGCAGACATTCTGCAGCCTCATTTTCTCTCGGCCTTTCAATCCCTCTCTGAACCTATATTCCCACCAGCCGATATATTGCAAGCTCACATCACGGTAATTCCTAAACCCGGCAAAGATCCATCTGTTGTGACCAATTATAGACCTATCTCCCTTTTAAATGTTGACCTAAAATGGTACGCAAAAACTTTGGCCAATAGAATATTACCGCTTCTCCCTCAACTTATCGGCCTAGACCAAGTAGGGTTTGTCCCTGGTAGGGAAGCTAGGGATAACACCCTGAAAGCAATAAATATTAATCATTGGATCACTCAATCTCAGAAGCCTGGTTTTATGCTGTCGTTGGACGCGGAGAAGGCATTCGACAGGGTGGCCTGGGACTATATGTCAGAAGTTCTCAAGGCGATACACCTACCCCCAAAAATGCTAAATCTAATACAAGCCCTTTATTCAAACCCTACGGCAAAGGTTAGGGTTAACGGTCACCTGTCGGATGCCTTCTCCGTGTCAAATGGTACGCGTCAGGGATGCCCTCTGTCCCCTCTTATCTTTATTTTGACCCTAGAACCTCTCTTGCGAAGACTTAGAGCTAACCCTGACATTCGAGGAATAGATGTAAAAGGCCATACGTATAAGGTAGCTGCATTTGCAGACAACATTCTCCTCTTTCTTTCCGCCCCCCTTACCACCATTCCCAATTTATTACAGGACTTTGCTCATTTCAAGACCATTTCAAATTTGCAGATAAACTTCAATAAATCTAGTGCCCTGAATATCTCCTTACCCGAATCTGTATGTTCCCTCTGTCGTACTAATTTTCCTTTTCTATGGAAATCTAAATCCATCACTTACCTAGGCATCCAACTTCCTGCCTCCCTAGCAGACCTCTATACTCTTAATTTCACCCCCCTGTTGAGGAAGATATCCGCTGACTTTCTGAAGTGGTCCCCAGAACGTTTTTCTTGGTTCGGGCGGATTGCCATAATCAAGATGAACATTCTTCAACGCATCCCGATACGACTTCCCCCAAACTTCTTCTCCACGTATCGAACTTTATGCACACGTTTTATTTGGAATAAGGGCCGTCCCCGTCTTAGTTTCTCAAAATTGACTTCACCAAAGCTTAGGGGTGGAGTAGGCTTACCTGACATTCACAAATACCAGGTGGCTTGCCATCTTACCAGGTTGATTGATTGGCACAATCACGCACCACTTAAAGATTGGATCAATCTTGAACAAGCCTTTTCTTCCATTCCTCTGACTTCCCTTCCGTGGATTGATTACAAACTCCAATTTAAACTGCACAAAACTCATCCTTTGATAGCCCCAACATTAAACGCCCTTCAATGGGCAAGTGTCCATTACGGCATCTCATCAGCTAATGGGCCCTTGACCCCCCTTAGGGGTAACCCAGATTTTAGCCCCGGGTTACACCCTTCATTTCTAGAACCAGATTGGCCTCACACCACAGTCAGAGCAATGCACTTCATTCGCAATGACACAATTTGTTCTAGAAGCGACTTAGCAGCCCTGACAGCTCACGATACCTTCCCCTTTTGGACGTACCTACAGATCCGTCATTTTTTATTC
Source organism: Lithobates pipiens (assembly GCF_037356315.1). Taxonomy (NCBI): domain Eukaryota; kingdom Metazoa; phylum Chordata; class Amphibia; order Anura; family Ranidae; genus Lithobates; species Lithobates pipiens. The sequence goes on from NW_027507785.1 coordinate 298,044,059, forward strand.
AATAATCATCCCAGACCACAATGGTCCAGAGTGTTGACTCCTTTCGAAGATCTATGCTATGTCACAGAACCCCACCGCCATTTGATTGCGCTCACTTATTTCCTCCTTTTTAAAGAATGTGATAAGTCAGATATGCGAATAAGGCAGAAGTGGGCCTCTGATCTACAGATACACATTCCTGAGACAGAATGGGAAGATATTTTCAGATTTGTCCATAAGGGTTCAATAAATGCGCACACGCAGGAAAATGCTTTTAAAATAGCTTCCAGGTGGTACAACACCCCTTATAAATTACACATTATAAACTCTGCTAACTCACAGATGTGTTGGAGGTGCAAGACGGAAATAGGTACATTTATTCACATCTGGTGGACATGTCCCCAAATTGTGCCGTTCTGGACAGAGGTTCACAAGCTGATAACCGATATCTCTACCTATCGATTAGACAATTCTCCAGCTCAATTCTTACTACATTATTCAAACAAACCATCACGCTCTTATTTTCAATCTTTGGCTATGCACATGGTAAACGCCGCTAGATTGTGCATCCCTTGCAAATGGCGCACGCCCAACCCTCCATCACTAATTGACTGGTTCAATCGGATTGATACGATCATGTCAATGGAGGACCTTATCCACCAGGCACATGATACACCTACAAAATTCACGACCATTTGGACATGTTGGATTCATTTTAAAACCACAGACCAATACAAAAGTATTATTCGAAACAGCCCTTCATGAGCACTAGTATGCACTATTTTCACTTTCATGACGCTGTTTTACTGTACTGTGAGAAGCGCTTTACTTTACACATATACCCCATTTTTATATTAATTGGACAAGTTTTTAGGCATAGAATTATATTACCTTACTGGTATTTCAATTAGCTATAGAGGCTTCTGCTGTACCTATGCAAGAGGACTTACCCACACTTGAAAACTCAGAACACCATAGACGATTCCGCATGTTCTAGAGACTCACGGGCATTTATACTGATGCCTTTACGGAAGCTGAAAGGTGATAGTTTAATATCAATTAAAAGGGAGGAGAGGAAACCCACACACTGATGTTTAGGTTACATTTTATACTGTCCTAGTAGGATATAATTTGAATTGTCTTTATTCTACGGGGCCGTTCGGCCTCTGTCCTTTCTGTTCTTTAGTTATGTTCCCTGATTTTTTAGTTTTCATATTTTTGTACATTGTAATAAATACATATCCGACAGCGGCTGCGTCCGCTGATGTCCAATGGTATTTCTTTACCTGACCATCTGCTGTTATATATAAGTTGTTTGACTTGCTTGTACTGACTTATATTCTTCAATAAAAATTGTTATTAAAAAAAAAAAAAAAAAAAACTTTTGCGCAAACCAATCAATAATCGCTTATTGTGATTTTTTTTACCAAAAATATGTAGAACAATACTACAATTGATAGTCCTCAAGTATTTTATTTTGCCATACCAGTGAGTACACAGACAGTTCCAGATGCGTTTCGGCGATAAACCTTGTTCACAGCATACTTGGGCATACCATACAGTTGTACATGGTGTTAAATAACAGGATAATAAAGCTTATGTAGCCCACCACTGCAGTGCAAAGTATAGTGCAGCAAGGCACAGTTAATAACTCTACAGACCTGGGCATGCCTTAAAAGTGTATATAGCATCATAGGACAGGGTAGCCGACCACTTCACTGTTCAGTATAGCACAGTAAAGTACATCAATTCTCTCTACATGTAATGATCAGTTCTGCCTACCACACATTAACAATATGGCTGTTTTGACCTCCTGTGACTAAACAAAAGCTAAACAACGCATCATGGGTTGTTTCTAATTTCTGCATTTCTGGCAGGAAGTCACAAACTTATCAGCCAATAGTTCAGAGTTCGGCCTGAACATAATTCACATTCGTCTTTAGCCTATGAAACCTCAGTCCTAGTCAGCAGTCAAGAGTGGGTAAAACTACATTCTTAGCAATGAATACACAGGGGTAAATTTACTAAAGGCACATAGACTGTGCACTATTGCAAGTGCATTTGCTCCAGAGCTTAGTAAATGAAGGAGAGCTCTGCTGACTTCCATCATCCAATCATGTGCAAGCAAACATTTTTTCAATTTTCCTTGCATGTGATTGGCTATTCTTTGTAAAGTGAAGCTTTACCTCATTTACTAAGATCTGGAGCAACTGCACATGGGAAAATGCACAATCTAGCCTCTAGCCTCTAGTAAATCAACCCCATACGGTACATGTTTTTATTTAGGTATTCCAGCTACTTGCTGACTGGCATTGTAGATATTTTAAAATAGAATTTTAAGACGTGCCCTCTTTAACGGTCTATTCAAGTCTTTACTCCCATGCCACTTTATTCAGCACTGGGGGCCAAAAATGGGCCTGAATTAAAGGGAATATTTTGCTTTGCACAGATTCAATAAAAGATTTACCTCACTTTAAGCCTATAGATAATGAGATCCCACAGCTTACTTCTGAATTATCATGCCCCCTTTGAAGAATTTTTTTTCTTATCTGATATATCTGATATCTGATAAGTTCCCCTTTTATACTCATAGTCAATGTGGCGTGGCACCATCTTTTCCTGGTAAGCACATATATAGCTAGTCAAAATTTGCAATCTGTCCACTACATTATCTGTTGATGACATGTATGTTGAGTAGTGATGACATGTATAATAAGTAGTATACAGGAAAAAGAACTGCTACTCCAGGTTTATAAAGATAAGGCTGATTGGAGTATCTTGCAGAGTGCTAGCCCCGGGCCGCCTCCGTGGGAAACTTGGAAAGAAGAAAGAAATGGCTGCACATCCAGAACTTCCGATTTCCTTTTATTTTGTTTCACAAAGATAACACCAAAGACACCAAACTGTGGTCATGTAGATGCATTTCACACATACATCTTGTGCTTAATAATAGATGCATGTATAATAAGTAGTGCTTTTATTTCCCAAAGGAAGTGAATCTCTCGTTGTAAAAGTAAAGAAAAACTGCAATTGATTTGTTTTTTCCAATTCAACAGGTCCCTTGAAAAAGATAAGTCAAGGGCCCATATATTCTGTTGAATTGAGAACTTTCTTCATAATAACCCCTGAGTAGGTCAATCGCAAGTGAAAACAGTAAACTAGAGTTGAAGAGGAAAAAGGATTTATTAAAAGCACTACACTGATTCAAAGTCTGTTAATACCAGCTCACGTTTCATTTGATAGAAATTCCTGAGCAACTCACATCTTAAAGGGATTGTAAACCCTTGTGTTTTTTCACCTTAACCTCCCTGGCGGTATGATTATTTCAGATTTTAGGTGCTGAAAGCGGTACTATTATTTTGCATGGAAATTCTGCATTTTATATTGTAGGCCTGTAATTCTTACAAATAATTCACTTAAATCCGTCCAAACAAAAGTCTAAGCCCTTGTACACACGGTCGGACATTTCGACGGAAAATGTCCGATCGGACCGTGTTGTCGGATAATCCGACCGCGTGTGGGCTCCATCGGACTGTTTCCGTCGGAATATCCGACCGACAAAGTTTTAGAGCTGGGCTATAACATTTTCTGACAACATGAGCCGATCAGATTTATTTTTTGACATTCCGACAACAAAATCCGTGGGATTATTTCTGAGGATTTTGTCCGAAACTGGTGTTGCATACACACGGTAGGACAAAGTTGTCAGAAAATCTGATCATTCAGAACGTGATGACGTTCATTCGTTACGACGGGACTACGTTCAAGCTAGTAGCCAATAGCTTTGGTCTCGTAATTTGATCTGAGCATGCGTGGCACTTTGTCTGATCGGAATTCTCTTCAAACGATAGGACAAAGTCGTATCGGATCATGCTGTCGGAAAATTTTATATCCAGCTCTCAAACTTTGTTGGTCGGACATTCCGACGAAAAAAGTCCGATGGAGCCCACATACGGTCGGATTATCCAACAACACGGTCCGATCGCACATTTTCCGTCGGAATTTGCTACCGTGTGTACAAGGGCTAAGATTACAGTATACTGTATCTATACTGTGTTTTTTACTTTTTGAATTTGGCGCCGAACTCCATCCCCGTGCGTCGCAACACACGCAGGGAACGAAGCTCTGCGCTGTCACAGATCGAGCAAGACACGGCGGCTCGTTGATCACAGCGGGGAGACATTGCTGGATCCAGGGGACAAGGTAAGTAACCCTTACATGGATCCAGCGATGTGATCCAGAGTCTGGCTCGGGAATACCGCTAATGGTAATTAAATCTCACCCTGAGCCAGACTCGGGAATACCACCAGGAAGGTTAATGCATTCTATACATCAAGGTAAAAAACCTTCCATGGTGCAGCAACACCCAGAACCCCCCTTTTAGTTACCTGAACCCGATCGTTCCATCGGCGGGGACGAGCACAGCAGCTCCAGCCGCTGTCATTGGTCCTCGTTAGATAGATTGATACCAGCGCCGCCATTGGCATCCAGTGACACAGGAGTCGGGGGGCAGGGCCGAGTCCTGCTGTCTGTGTCATTGGATGCAGCAGCAGGACCCAGGAGCGCGCGTCCAGCAGCGTGTCCCCTTGGAATGTGGGTCTCTGAGGGGGCACTCGATGCAAGGAGGGGCCAGGAGCCCCACTATTGGCCCCCAGAAAAGGAGGATCAGGGTCACTCTTTGCAAAACACTTGCACAGAGGAGATAAGTATGACATGTTTGTTATTTAAAAAAAAAACTGAACCTTTACAACCCCTTTAAAGCATATGTAGACCCAATTACTAATGACCCATTCAAATCTATGCAGTTAGAGTGTAACTCACTGTTTTACACACACTACAAATCCCATAGTCCCTAGTCCATCTCGAGAGCAAGCAAAAGAGGGTGGCTACATTCTTACATACATTTCCTGTGTTCCTACATGCAGGGAGATCATGGAGAATGAATGTAGCCTCCAACAGAAAGTGGGATCATAGCAGCAAAAAAATTGTGGGAGATCATATATAGTGAATGCAGGGTCCTGGGTATAGTAACACTTTAAAGCAGAGTTCCATCCAAAAGTGGAACTTCCGCTTAATTCTCTCCTCTCTTTGACATGTATCCTGCCCCCACTTCTGGGAGACTGGACTGTGGCGCATTACTTCAGCGGCTCAGCTCCCTCCTCCTCCTTCCCCGCCACCGGGCCAGTAGGAAAGCATAGCGGTGCCTCACGCATGAGCAGTAGGGATCCAGCGAAAAGCTGTAATTCTTCACTACCGGGTTCTCTTACCTGCAATGGTGGTGGCAGCACCCGACACCTGATGGAAACATCAGCCGCTGCAAGTCAGCAGCTGCAGTATGTGTAGATGCTGACTTTTAATTTTTTCAGGGGTGGGTGAACCTCCGCTTTAAGGGTACTTCTTAGCACCTTCTGCCCGTTCCCTCTTTTTTGGATTATCGCTATGATGACACTTATTGGTTTACCTTTCTGTAAATGCTTTTGAACCACCATCTTTGCTCTTACCTTGTGAATGCACTGAGAATATGTCTCTGCTCTTTATTATATGGGGTATATTTGTTGTATGAATTTCTCTCACAACTGCTGTGTACAATTTTTTTTTCTCAATTAACAATTCGGACAAGTTAGAAAGTACAATTCAATTTAAAAAAATGCAGCTTAATTTTTTAGATGTTCTGTTCTGGACCCTCCAGCAAGAAAAACTCCTAGGTAGTTCTCTTTGTTTATGAGGAGGCTGGGCAGCTGTGTTTGCTTTAGACATGTGCAATTTGTTTCATTCCGAATTATATTAATGGATTTTCACAAATTTGTTAATTCCAAAGTATCCGAATTAACGAAAACCCGATTTTTCTGAATATTCATAAATTCTAATATTTGAAAATTTGTAAATTTGAAAATTCATAAACTCCGACTTTTGGAAATCCGAAAATCTGAAAAAATACCTAAATGATAATAACTTAACTATTGCTAACTATTAAATTATAGGTATTTACTTAAAAATTTGGCTGTTAGTGAATGCAACAAATATTAATTTATCCGAAGTTACCAATTATCCAAAATAACGAATACAGTATATAAACGAATGGAATGTAACAAAGTAATAATAATAAATAACAATAATAATAATAAAAACCTTTTATTATTATTATTTATTCGTTTTTTTATTCCATTTCTTTAGATGCGACATTTCTTTAGATGCGACATTCGTAATTTTGGATAATTCGCAACTTCGGATTAATTTGTATTTGTTACGTTCACTAACAGCCAAATTTTAAAGGACATTCCAATACCTATAATTTAATAGTTACAGTATTTATCGGTGTATAACACGCACAGGCATATAACATGAACCCCAATTTTAGGAGGGAAGGTAAAGGAAAAAAAAAAACATTTTAAATAAAGAACTTTGAAGAAAAATTAGGGTCACAGCTCATCAATGCACCCTGCTCAGTGCCCATCTGCAGCCTATCTATTGACCAACAATGCACCCTGCTCAGTGCCCATCTGCAGCCTATCTATTGACCAACAATGCAATCTGTTCAGTGCCCATCTGCAACCTCACCTTTCCCATCATTGCAGCCTCGCCAGTGTTGAATTATCCCTGCTGTCTCCGAGGGAACAGGAGGAACGAGCGTCGCTGAATTACACAGAGCCGTGATCTCCTGAGTACCTGGCGTTCCACCACTTACAGCTACGCCTCCTGGCCCTGCTCATATGATAGACAGAACAGTGGCCCAATGCAGGACCAGAAGGCGTGGCTGTGAGTGACGGAGCGGCGGGTACACAGGAGATCACGTCTCTATGTAATTCAGCAGCGCTCACTCCTCCTCTTCCCTTGGAGACAGCAGGGATCGGTGTATAACACGCACCCACAATTTTCCAACGATTTTTAGGGGAAAAAAGTGCGTGTTATACACCGATAAATACGGTAGTTATTATTAGTTAGTTAGTTATTCTTTTGAATTTTCGGATTTTCTTTCTTATTTTTGGATTTTCTCATTTTTTAAATTTACGACGTTTCGAATTTACGAGTTGTCGAATTTTTGAATTAATGAATTTTCAAATTAGCAAATTTTTGAATTAACGATTTTAGAAAATATAAACTGCTAAATACATTTTCTGATCAGCATAGGAGTCTTGGGACCTCTATCAGTGTCTGGTTAAAGCTTGTAGGAGGAGTTTTCATTTCCCCCTGACCTTTTGTCTGGACAGTGCTGAATGGCCTTCTGAGGATCACATGCAGTCCAGAGAAAAAAATAAGTAAAACCTCTCCAGCAATACACACCAAACTGAGCGTGTGCAACCCAACTCCTAATGCTCTATTCTATCAGGCAATGGATTGGGGACAGTGGAAGAAGGGGAGGATCAGATAAGACATGATCAAACAGCCCTCATACACAATGCATATCATTAACCTCTTAGGTTTCACAGTGAGTATAACAAGCATGCTTTACTGCATGTACAGACTGATTTTACTGTTGTGGATTTAGCAACACTTAAACTGAACGAAATCTGAGCTAAAGAATGACATGGGTGTATGGGAGTGGGCTCAGTAGGCTGCAAATTTCAATTCCTTTTTTTTAGTTATGCTATATGAAACAAATATAAAGCAGGCATTCTCTCAATTTGTCTGCACAATGGGACATACGCTTTGAAAATCAGAAAAACAAATCCAAATTCCACTGGACCCAGAGACAAGAAACCCTGACCTCATTTTCAGTGCATGCCATTCTTCTTACACATTGGTGTTAACCGCAGTGTGATACGAGGCTATTAACGCATGTGTGAATAGTGATCACCATTTTGATTACATTAGACAATTTGTATATAAATGGCAAATGAACATTGATTTTAAATCTGTTTCCTTCGGCAGAACCTGTTACCGAATGTAATTGTTAGCCACCTGCTGAGAATACAAGGCAGCGGTGATTGCTTTATGCGCCGTTAGCGGCGAGTAAACAACGGCGACAAATAAATGGCTGAAGATGTGCCGGTTATGGTCGGGGGGGGGGGGACCTGTTTTTTTTCATCCCTGCCAAAGCAGATAACGCACTCTGACACAATGGCCAGATAACAAACGCTCAACATTGAACAGAATGGCCATTATAGGTGCTTAGTCCATTTTTCTATCTGTCTCTTTGATGCTCTGGTGCATTTCAATTGCAATCTTGAAGGCGACATTTTCATTTAAAGTACTCACAACAACAGCATGTAAAAGCCTTAAAATAATTTGAATCTGTCTCTTCAAACATCCCTGTAGACTCTAACTAATGGTTTTGAAGTCTTCGTATACTTTTTTTTTCCTTTTTTTAATTTACTTGCCGATACTTGTTTGCATGCAAAAAAAAAAAAAAGTAAATAGCTGGAACACGTCAATGAAGTTTTTAGGTGGGGTGGAAAGATAAAGCTTCGGGTTAATTTTTGCCATTACCAACCACTGCCGAGGAATTCGGAAAACACATAAGGAATGTCAATCAAGTTCTTTGAGGGGGGGAAAAAAATGAGAACATCAAAGTCTATCACAAGTTGAATCAGTCAGTTATATAGAGATTTAGCGCTTAACCCCTTGAGGTGTAAGTAAGCTTTCTTTCTGCTCTAACAATCATTTTCATCATTAATTGGATGAAAGCCTCAAATATTTCAAACATGGTATCATGTAGGGAGATTTTGCTAAGTAATTTGTAAGATGAGAGAATCAGTTGAGGATTCTTCTATAGGATAAAATTGGGGCATATTGATTATAAAAAGTAAACTTTAATATGTACAACTTCTTTTTTTAGTCTACTTTTTAATTTTTTACTTACTTGCTGTGTCATATTTTGTTTATTGCATTTAATCTAATGCCAAATGAAGGAGCCCTCTAGTGGTCATTTTTATATCAGGGCATGTGAATAGATTAACCCTAAAGCCTCGTACACATGATCGGATTGTTAGCCAACAAAACCGTAGACTTTTGTCCAAAGGGTGTTGGCCCAAAACTTGTCTTGCATACAAACAGCAAGGAATTGTCGGCCAACTAATACGAATGTAGTGATGTAGTACATTGTTTTTCAGCTCTTTAGCACCACCCTTTGGGCTCCTTCTACTAATTTTGTGTTACTAGAAGTTTGGTGAGTGTTTATTTTGCGCTTTTTATGTCTCACTTTTAATTTCGCACTTTTCATTTTGCGCTTTTTAGTTTGTTTCTGAACATCCGTTCGTCAACCAGCCATGTTGCGTAATCGGAGGAGAAAACGTGTTATTTATTATTGGCCTTGGAGTTATTTCTTTGACCCAAGTCTAGTCCAGGAACAGGAAGAGGAGGAGTTCTTGGACCAAAAATTGTTTGCCAAATTAATCGTGACCAATTATGTCAAATGCCTTTGCTGAGGGAGCTCCAGAATAATCCAGATGTTTTTTGGAATTATCTCCGGATGACCCTTTCACCAACTCTTGTCATTTTTCACCACCTATATTAAGAAGAAGGACACATGCATGAGGCTTTTATTTAATTTTTTGGTGGAATAATAAAGATTTGATTTGGTATATTTTCTATATTTTTGGAGGGATAGGATGCACTTTTAGGTTAAATTCTATTAGCAGATAACAGGTCTAATTTTATTTGTTTTCTTTTTTTAATACACAATGTTGTGCATTAATAATACTTGGCTATGTGTTTTACTTCAAATAACAGTTTGGGAGTAGGCCGTTACATTTTAAAAAATACAATGTAAAATTGACAAGGGACACCAACATAGCTGTATCTTTGATCTTAAAAACTACGTGATAATGGTATTTTGGTAACTTGCCCAAAAAAACAAAAAAAAAAACAAAACAAAAAGCATAATAATATTATTCTTGATATCACTAGAAAAAAAGAGCCTTTGAAAATGTGTTTGCAATAACTCCATCAACAGGCCATTACATTTAAAAACAAATATATCTTCCTCAGCATAAACGATCATCAGCTCAAACCAAAAAATGATAACAGGAGATGATGCCTTAACCCGACCGGTTTTGTCGCAAGAGGACTTCTTCCAGGGGTTGTAACCCTCTCTTACTCTATCCAAAGTTAAAAAAAATAAGTTTTGGCTACAGTTCTAATTTAAACACTTTATTTTATAATTCTTAACTTGCTTCCTGGTTCTAGGCCAAAATGATGTCATACATCCCAGGATTCTTCTTGGGCATTTTTTTTCTCTTTCAAGAATGGGTGACCCGTCAGCTTAGGTAACGGAAGTGTCGTTCCGTCAGCTGCGCATGCATTCTACCGCTACCAGGTTTGCTCATTTGACAAGACACAGGTAGTCAGAAGAAGGCAGAGGACATCTTAGTACACCTAGCTACATCTTGAATCACAGAGTAATTTTGGCAATAAAGTGAACATATATAAATAAATATAGTATATTTACATCTGTGATGCTGTTTGGATGTTTAATTTTAAAAGCCTAAAGGTTTAGGGCTGAGCAGTGCGGGGTGTACCAACATGGCCTCCGCCACCTTCATACTGCTGGTGTCCAGCTTCTTTCAAAAATTTAATATCAAAACAGCATTACAGATGTCATAATACTATATTTATTTATGTACGCTCACTTTTTAAGCTAAAATTACTCTGAAATTCAAGGCATAGCTGGGTGTAGTAAGAGGTCCGCTGCCACTTCTTCTGACTGTGAGTGTTCTCTCAGATGAGCAAACATGGTAGCGATAGAATGCATGCGCAGGTGATGGCACTTCCGCTACCTAATTTGATGGGTTGCCAATTCTAACTGAACACCTGCATGAGTGAGCTATGGGCAGGTGAATAACAGGAAGTAAATGCTACATAAATCATCTGCTCTTACTCAAGGTGATCATGGCTAGAAATGGGGGTGTTTTTGAAACTGGTTTGTCAACAAAAAAAAAGCATGAAGACATAGGTGGATGGGCGAGTTTGCTTTAAATGGTAAAAATGAATTAAATAGCATTTTCAGTTTGCAATGTTTAGATATAGTTACGTTTTGCTTTAACCACTTAAGCCCCGAACCATTTTGCTGGCCAAAGACAATGCAGCACAGTGTTGCAGTGGTTAGCACTTTCACCTAGCAGAAATAGGGTCGCTGGTTCAAATCCCGACCACGACACCATCTGCCTGGAGTTTGCATGTTCTCCCTGTGCCTGCGTGGGTTTCCTCTGGGTACTCCGGTTTCCTCCCATACTCCAAAGACATGCTGGTAAGTTAATTAGACCTTGTCTATAACAAAAAAAAAAATAGGCCTTAATATGTGTATGTGTTTGTAAGCCTGTCAGGCCCTTACGGGGTAAAGGACCACACAAAGCCACAGATGGACTCTGGTGGAAAGAAAGCACCCTGAGGCGATTCAGTTCACATAGGTAGTGCTATACAAGTCGCTCACTCAGGTTAAGAAATACCAGAGCACTTTTTGCAATTCAGCACTGTGTCACTTTAACTGACAATTGCGTGGCCTTGCCTTTGGCTCCCAAACAAAATTTACGTCCTTTTTTTCCTACAAATAGAGCTTTCTTTTGGTGGTATTTGATCACCTCTGCAGCTTTTATTTTTTTCTTTATAAACAAAAAAAGATTTGAAAAAAGAATTTTGAAAAAAAAACAAATTTTTTACATTTTGCTATAATAAATACCCCCAAAAAATATATAAAAATTTTTTTTCCTCAGTTTAGGCTGATATGTATTCTTCTACATATTTTTGGTTAAAAAAAATGCAATAAGCGTTTATTGATTGGTCTGCGCAAAAGTTATAGCGTTTACAAAATAGGGGATCGGTTTATGGCATTTTTATTAATATTGGCGGCGATCAGCAATTTTTATCATGGCTGCGACATTATGGCAGATACATCGGTAATTTTTGACACATTTTTGGGGACATTGTCATTTATACAGCAATCAGTGCTATACAAATGCAGCGATTCCTGTGTAAATTACACTGGCAGTGAAGGGGTTAACCACTAGGGGGCAGTGTAGGGGTTAAGTATGTCCTGTGGAGTGATTCTAACGGTGGGGGGTCTGGCTATGTGCAACACGTCACTGGTCTCTGTTCCCAATCACAGGGAGCAGAGATCAGTGACACTGTCACTAGGCAGAACGAGGGGATGCCTGTTTACATAAGCATCTCCCCGTTCTTCCTCTCTGTGAGGCGATTGTGGGTATCCCCGCGGACATGGAGTCCGCAGGACCTGCCACCCGACTTATGGAGCTTGCCGTCTCTTAAAAGACAACTGTTAGGTACCTGGTGATGAGCCTAACTTGATGGAAGAAGACTTCTTTTACAGCTCTGGTTCAGGGACCACTGGAATGGGGACAGTGGCCCCGTGAGTGCAGCGGGGTAGGAGTGTTTGACTGAAAGCAGCAGCTGGTTACTTCTGGATGCTGGAACTGCAGAGAAGATGGTAGACAGGCAGGCAGCGATCAGCAGGCAAGGCAGCAGCAGCAATGACCGGGTGCAGCACACTTGAACAGCACGCCCGCGCATCCGCCCGTTCCGTGTGGGAGAAACCCTGACAGCAATGTACAGGTACATTAGTTTGCCTGTACGAGCCCTTCTGCCGACCAGGGGCGGATCCAGGGGGGGGCGACGGGGTAAGTGCCCCCTCCCAGAATTGCAGGTGACAGCGTGGGAGGTTCTGCGGGTGAGGTTCCGTGGACGGGCGGTTCCAAGGGTGACAGCGTGGCCGGGTTTCCGCGGCCGGTTCCGCGGGTGACAGCGTGGGCAGCTCGGTCGGTGAGTGGGCGGGTGAGAGTGGGGCAGCTTGGCGGCTCAGTGTCTGAGCGGGCTGCTGGCCAATCAGGAAGCCGGCGGGCAGGGGAGCAGGGAGATGATATCATCTCTCACTGCCCTGCATCCCTGCAGTTCCGCCCTCACTGATTAAATCATCTCTCTGCTGCCTAACTTCACTCTGGGACACAGCAAAAGACCACCTTAGCAGAAAAGTGACACAGTAGATGACAATCCACAACATGTGGCAGGCGACGCGGCAAGTGACAATCCGCAATGTGTGGCAGGCAACGTGGAAAGAAACAATCCACAATGTGTGGCAGGCGACGTGGCAAGTGACAATCCCCAATGTGTGGCAGGTGACGTGGTAAGTAACAATCCGCATTTGGTGACAAGTGACGTGGAAAGTGATAATCCGCAGTGTGTGGCAGGTGACGTGGTAAGTGACAATCCGCAATGTGTGGCAGGTGACGTGGCAAGTGACAATCCGCAATGTGTGGCAGATGACGTGGCAAGTGACAATCCGCGTTTGGTGACAAGTGACGTGGCAAGTGATACCCTCAGGGCTCCCACTGATTCTGCATTATGGTGAGTTGAACCATTCAATTTTATATTACAATGTAATAATAGAAATTATGCGCTTCAATCATCCTGACACCATAACAACCATGTTGCCGTAATGATTGAAGCTCCAATACCAGCCATTTCCCATATAAATTGCCCCCAAAAAAACATATTTTATAGCAGTGCCCCTCCTGAGACTAGACTCTGGATCCGCCCCTGCTGCTGACATATACTGGCGTGAGGCGGTCGGCAAGCGGTTAAGCAATTGTTTGTGGTCTCCATTAGAAGTCTGTGTGACAAAGCAGGGGCACCCTTGGGAAACAGGGCAGAATGCTGTCATTCTATAACAGGAAGTGCCTGAACAAGGGTAGTCATGGCAGGTTTACTAGACAGCTAAATCACTGTACCCTTTTAACCACTTTCAGACCGGACCATTTTGCTGGTCAAAGACCAGCCCACTTTTTGCGATTCGCCACTGCGTCGCTTTAACTGACAATTGCGCGGTCATGCGACGTGGCTCCCAAACAAAATTGACGTCCTTTTTTTCCCACAAATAGAGCTTTCTTTTGGTGGTATTTGGTCACCCCTGGGGTTTTTATTTTTTGCGCTATAAACAAAAATAGAGCGACAATTTTGAAAAAAACGCATTATTTTTTACTTTTTGTTATAATAAATATCCCCAAAAATATATATAAAAACATTTTTTTCCCTCAGTTTAGGCCGATACGTATTCTTCTACATATTTTTGGTAAAAAATATCGCAATAAGCGATTATTGATTGGTTTGCGCAAAAGTTATAGCGTTTACAAAATAGGGATAGTTTTATAGCATTTTTATTAATAATTTTTTATTATTTTTTTTTTTTACTAGTAATGGCGGCGATCAACGATTTTTATTGTGACTGCGACATTGTGGGGGACCCATCGGACATTTTTGACACATTTTTGGGACCATTGTCATTTATACAGTAATCACTGCTATATAAATGCAGTGATTCCTGTGTAAATGACACTGGCAGTGAAAGGGTTAACCAATGGGTGGCAGTGTAGGGGTTAAGTGTTCCTAGGGGTGTGTTACTAACTGTGGGGGGTTGGGCTTTCATTTAGTGAACACTGATCTCTGCTCCAATCACATGGAGCAGAGATCAGCGTCACTAGTTGCTAGGCAGAATGGAGAAATGCTGTTTACACGGCATTTCCTCCATTCAGCCGTCCCGTGAGACGATCGTGGGTATGCCCGCGGCGATCGAGTCTGCGGGTCCCGCGACCGGACTCACGGGGGTCCCGACCGGCGCGGGAGTGCGCCGCCGGCGGCGCGCTCCCGATGGCAGGGCGGCATTGAAGATTGGACGTACATGTACGCCAATATGCCTGCCCGTGCCATTCTGTCGACGTACATCGTCGTGCGCTGGTCGGGAAGTGGAAAAGGGTCCTAACCAAAATGACATGAAATGATAATCCAATTGAAGAATATACTGTAAATGTCTTTTTACTGTGCTCTGTATATGGATATACACTGATATAAAGGGATTAGTAATTGGCAGTTACTGTACTATTCCACTAAAAAGAGTGAAAGTCTGCATATTTTATGAACAAACATGGTTGCCCCCATGTAAATATTATTTAAATACTCTTAGTAGAAAAAAAAATGTAAACATGAATTAATGTTGATAGTTCTACGTAAAGTCTAATGCCCCAGAATTTCTGTTTGAAGAATCTTGGATGTTTTTGCGATGGAATTCCGCTCAAGCTTGGCTTGCATACACAAGTCACACAAAAGTTCTCTGAACTTTTGAGCGTCAAAAATGCGGTGACGTACAACACTACGACGAGCCGAGAAAGTGAAGTTCAATGCACCCAAGCATGCATCGTACTGTTTTCAAGCATGCGTAGGAATTTTGTGCGTCAGAATTGCTACAGACAATCGAAATTTCCGTTTGGAACTTTTTCAGACTGAAAAATAGAGAACCTGCTCTCATTCTTTTGCTGGCGGGAATTCCGCCAGCAGAAGTCCGATGGAGCGTACACAGTCGCATTTTCCGACCAAAAGCTCTCAAAGGAGCTTTTGCTGGCCAAATTTCTGATCGTGTGTACGCGGCACAACTCTGAGAAACTTAAAAATGATCCTTTGAAGATTATCTCGCATTGCAAGAATTCATTTCTTTTTTAGGTCTAGAGGACATAGAGAAGATTTACTTACTTTATCTTCAGTCCCTGCAGCATCTTCTTCCCTATGTTCTGGGAGTCTAAGGTCCTGCATTGCATGTGATGACACCAAGGGGCAGTTCAACACCAGCGCACAGAGGAGCGCCACCTGCTGGGGAAGTGGAGGATCGGGTAGATAAAAGTGCTTCTCCTTTCACCTAGACCAGTGATGGGGAACCTTGGCACCCCAGATGTTTTGTAACTACATTTCCCATGATGCTCATGCACTCTGCAGTGTAGTTGAGCATTATGGAAAATGTAGTTCCAAAACATCTGGAGTGCCAAGGTGCGCCATCACTGCCCTAGACTTAATGATAAGTTAACTCAGACATTGCTATGCTATCACATTGCTATAATCTTTTTATATGGACTATAAATGAGATGACTTTATGAATAAATGGTTGTGGAATGAATCATTGGAGTTTCCATTATTTCTTATGGGGAAATTTGCTTTGATATACTGTACAAGTGCTTTGGATAACAAGCATGTTTCCGTGGAGAATTACGCTCGCAATCCAAGGTTTTACTCTAATTAAATATTTTAAAACACGATAGCTCTTTCATTTAAAGTGCATACATTTACTAATTCAACAAATTTAAAATATGAAAGAGAAGTCTAGGTTAGATTCAGTCTAGCCATTCCTGCACTTAAAAGTGAAGCCTTTTTCAACAGTCGCTCAAGGAAAGTCTTTATTATTATAAAGAATATTCATTCATTTGGAACCAAGGACATAATTGAGGCACTCTTAAAGACTGGTATTCTTTAGCCTTTAAGCAGTTGGCAAGCCTGACTAAATAATATAGGATTGTGCAGTGCAAGCAAAGCAGTATCTCATGCAGCTTTTGATTTGCAGAATTTTAGCCCCTAAATACCTTTTTGGAAATGTTCAGGAAGTGCCCACGTGACAGCTTGATATTCTTTTTTCTTTCTCTGTAGTAGGGACTGTGGACAGGCTACAGTGGTGTCAGAGGGTCAATTGCTGGGATTTGGTTCTCGTCTGCCAGGCTATAAATCCCAGTACACTTTGGGTTTTATATACTAAAGGCATATAAGTTGTGCACTGTGCAATGTGTAGCTGCAGCAAAGCTTAACCACTTCAATACCGGGCACTTTCACCCCCCTCCTTCCCAGACCAATTTTCAGCTTTCAGTGCTGTCACACTTTGAATGAGAATTGCGTGATCATGTAACACTGTACCCAAATTACATTTTTACATTTTTATCATTTTTTTTCACACAAATAGAGTTTTTTTTTTTTTTTTTTTTGGTGGTATTTAACCACTTCAGCCCCGGACCATTTTGCTGGTCAAAGACCAGACCACTTTTTGCGATTCGGCACTGCGTCGCTTTAACTGGCAATTGCGCAGTAATGCGACGTGGCTCTCAAACAAAATTGATGTCCTTTTTTCCCACAAATAGAGCTCTCTTTTGGTGGTATTTGATCACCTCTGTGGTTTTTATTTTTTGTGCTATAAACAATAATAGAGCGACAAATTTGAAAAAAAAAACGCATAATTTTTTACTTTTTGTTATAATGAATATCCCCCAAAATATATAAAAAAACATTATTTTCCCTCTGTTTAGGCCGATACGTATTCTTCTACATATTTTTGGTAAAAAAAAAATCACAATAAGCGATTATTGATTGGTTTGCGCAAAAGTTATAGCGAGCGTTTTCAAAATAGGGGATAGTTTTATGGCATTTTTATTAATAATTTTTTTTTTTTACTAGTAATGGCGGCGATCAGCGATTTTTATTGAGACTATGACATTATGGCGGACACATCAGACATTTTTGACACATTTTTGGGACCATTGTCATTTATACAGCAATCACTGCTATATAAATGCAGTGATTCCTGTGTAAATGACACTGGCAGTGAAGGGGTTAACCAGTGGGTAGCAGTGTAAGGGTTAAGTGTTCCTAGGGGTGTGTTACTAACTGTGGGGGGCTGGACTTTCATTTAGTAAACACTGATCTCTGCTCCAATCACATGATGCAGAGATCAGCGTCACTAGTTGCTAGGTAGAATGGGGAAATGCTGTTTACAACGGTATTTCTCCATTCAGCCGCCCCGTGAGACAATCGCGGGTATGCCCGCGGCGATCGAGTCCGCGGGACCCGCGACCAGACTCACGGGGATCCCAACCGACACGTGATGGCAGGGTGGCATTAAAGATTGGACGTACCTGTACGCCAATATGCCTGCCCGTGCCATTCTGCCGACGTACATCGACGTGCGCCGGTCGGGAACTAGTTAATCACTGCTGGGGTTTTTATTTTTTACTCTACAAATAAAAAAAGACCAGAAATTTTCAACAAAAAAGGCATTTTTCTTAGTTTCTGTTATAAAGTTTTGCAAATAAGTAATTTCTGTTGATAAATTTTGACCGCAAATGATGGTGCTACATTTCTTTGGTAAAAATAACTCAAATCTGTGTTTATTTTGTGTTGGCAGTGATGGGAGACAAACAGATTTTTTATTGGGACACTGAAATGTGTATAGGGACAGGGGTATATCAGTGGTGCTTGGTGTACTTTGTGGGGTGATCTGTGTAAAATCATCCTCACACAGAGAGCTGTCACAGATCTGCAGATTCCCCCGCTCCCAACCCCACCCCCACGGCACTGAGCTCTCACTGTGCTCGGCGGGGAGACCTGTCACAGAGACATGCGTCTCTGTTTACATTGTGATGGCTGTGAATGGACACAGCCGTCAGGTGATCGGGAGGGCCAAACACAGCACTCATATCCTGATTTATGCTCAACTGGATCCTGTGATTATAATGATCACAGGATCGAGCCGCAGCACACTTCATGGCCGTGCTGCGAACACTCGTTCTGAGGGTCATTCCTGAATGTCTACGCAGAACAAGGAAAGGGCCACCCAGCCGTTTATGTGCAGTGGCTGGGTGGGAGGTAGTTAATAAATGAGCTAAAGCTTCACTTTTCAAAAAATCCCCAAAAATACCCAATCACATGCAAGCAAAAAAAAACAACAATATTCTGCTTGCACATGATTGGATGATGTATGTCAGCAGAGCTTCTGGTCATTTTCTAAGCTCTGAAGCAACTGCACTTACAAATGCAAATGCAAAGTGCAGAGTGTATTTGCCTCTAGTAAATCAACCCCTTTGTGACAGATATCATTATAGCAAGTGGCACTTATTGACTTCAAATAAAACTAAATTAAGCTAAACTAAAATCTTCAAACAACATTACCTATTTTCATTCCTTATGCTGCTAGCATCTATAATAGATAGAAATGTATATTATATTTACTTGTTTTAAACTTTTTTATTTTTATTATTATTATTTCTTAAGTTGCTTCCTGGTTTCTGGCCTAGGCCAAAATTATGTAATATGTCCCAGGAGTCTTCATGGCATGCTTTTTATTTCTTCTGGAGAAGGGGCTTTCTCAACTAAGCACACCCTCCTTTAACATGACTGGTGATTGCCTTTTTCCTGGTACTGTAAATGTCCCAGGAGTCATCATGGTCTGTTTTTTATTTCTTCTGGAGGAGGGGCTTTCTCAACTAAGCCCACCCTCCTGGAACTAAATGCTACATGGATCATCTACTGTACCCTTACTTAAGATGTCCGCAGCTAGAAATGCCTGGGGGGGGGGGGGTGTTTTCAAATTGATCTGTTAATAAAATTAAGCATAGAGACATGGATGGATGGGGGAATTTTCTTTAAATATTAAAAAAGAATTTAATAGAGTATTCAGTTTGTAGAGGGTCAGATACAGTTTAAATGCACTTTAACATGAGTGGTGACTGCCTTTTTACAGCTGCTGTAATATGTCCCAGGAGTCTTCATGGCATGCTTTTTATTTCTTCTGGAGAAGGGGCTTTCTCAACTAAGCACACCCTCCTTTAACATGACTGGTGATTGCCTTTTTCCTGGTACTGTAAATGTCCCAGGAGTCATCATGGTCTGTTTTTTATTTCTTCTGGAGGAGGGGCTTTCTCAACTAAGCCCACCCTCCTGGAACTAAATGCTACATGGATCATCTACTGTACCCTTACTTAAGATGTCCGCAGCTAGAAATGCCTGGGGGGGGGGGGTGTTTTCAAATTGATCTGTTAATAAAATTAAGCATAGAGACATGGATGGATGGGGGAATTTTCTTTAAATATTAAAAAAGAATTTAATAGAGTATTTAGTTTGTAGAGGGTCAGATACAGTTTAAATGCACTTTAACATGAGTGGTGACTGCCTTTTTACAGCTGCTGTAATATGTCCCAGGAGTCTTCGTGGCATTTTTTTTTCATTTATTTTGGAGGAGGTGCTTTCTCATCTAAGCACACAGTCCTGCCTGAATGCCTGAGCTAAGGGCAAACAAAGGAAGTAAATGGAAGGAAATAAATGCTACATGGATCATCTACTGTACCCTTACTGAAGATATCCGCAGCTGAAAATGCTTGGGTTTTTTTTTTCAAATTGATTTAATAAAATTAAGCATAGAGACTTGGATGGATGGGGGAATTTTCTTTGAATATTAAAAATGAATTTAATAGCGTGTTCAGCTTGTAGTGGTCAGTTACAGTTTAATTGCATTTTAACATGACTGGTCCCTTCCTTTTGCTAGTTGCTGATAGTTTGCTAATAAAATTGTAAATGAGAACTACAGTTACTCAAAATTGGGGGTAGGTGGGCTGTGAAACTGCTGCTTTGGGAGTGTCTAGAAATGTAATTCTGTGGCAGCCGATTAGTTCAAGGAGTGACCACAATGTGGATACATTCGCGTAAAGCTTACAGCGTTGTCACTATAAAGCTGGTTTCTTTACAATCACATTTGGGGATATCAGAGTACAACTAGTCTCAAAACATAAAAGAAAATAAAAGTCCAATTTTAGGCATGCAACCACTTAGCTGGCATCTGTTAACCACTTGAGTTCCACAAGGTTGTACCCCCTTCCTGACCAGGCCATTTTTTGCGTTATGGCACTGTGTTATTTTAACGGACAATTGGGTGGTCGTGCGATGCTGTACCCAAATAACATTTTTGTCCTTTTTTTCCCACAAAATAGAGCTTTCTTTTGGTGGTATTTGATTACCTTTGCGTTTTTTTCTTTTTCATGCTATAAAAAAAAAAAAGACAGAACATTTTGAAAAAAAATTTTTTTTACTTTTTGCTATAATATATATCCAATAAAAAATGTATCTGCAGTCTCTGACCATCTTCTGTAGAATGTCTGCAGTCTCTAATCTCCTGTAGTAGGTCTGCAGTCTCTGCAGTCCCTAAGCATCACCTGTATCATGTCTGCAGTCTCTGACCCTCTCCTGTAGTATGTCTGCAGTCTCTGACCATCTCTTGTATCATGTCTGCAGTCTCTAACAATGTCCTGTATCAGGTCTGCAGTCTCTAATAATGTCCTGTATCAGGTCTGCAGTCTCTAACAATGTCCTCTATCAGGTCTGCAGTCTCTAACAATGTCCTGTAGTATGTCTGCAGTCTCTAGCGATCTCCTGTAGTTTTTCTGCAGTCTCTGTCCCTCTCCTGTAGTAGGTCTGCAATATCTGACCATCTCTTGTATCATGTCTGCAGTCTCTGACCCTCTCTTGTAGTATTTTGGGGACAGTTTGGAGCTCCTCTTTAGGTTGTATGCTGTGTTTACACTTTGCTACATGCATGAGTGTTGCTACATGCATGAGTGTTTTCTTTTCTTTTTAAGAACAGATAAAATAAAAAAACTTAGTTCTTCTGACTGCTTGATTTTTTGGATGAAAACCGTGCGCAATAATTGTGATGCATCACGGAATTGAATCGAATCATGGACAGGATCATCATAATCATGTCGAATTGTGAGGCCAGTGAAAATGCGCACCCCTAATGTGTATAGCAGTGTTTCTCAACTCCAGTCCTCAAGGCGCCCCAACAGGTCATGTTTTTTCAGGCTTTCCATTATATTGCACAGGTGATTTAATCAGTTTCACTGCCTTAGTAATACCACAGCCATTTAATCTGAGGGAAATTCTGAAAACATGACCTGTTGGTGCACCTTGAGGTCTGGAGTTGAGAAACACTGGTGTATAGTTTATACATCTGCCCACTCTTGTTGGGATTAAGGGGTTGACTTACTAAAATCTGGTGAGACAGTACATAGAAACCAATCAGATTCCATTTTTTTTTTTGTCAAAGCTGAAATTAGAAACTGATTGGCTATCATGCACTGCTGCATCCGATTTTGAACGTTCCCGTTTTAGTAAATAGACTCCTAAGGCCACGTACACACAATCGGATTATCCGGCGGACTTAGTCTGCAGCTGAGGTCCACCTGACTTTCAAGCGAACGGACCTGGCCACACGCGATCACTCCAAAGGTCCGGCGGATTCGAACGTGATGATGTAGAATAAGGAAGTTCATAGTAGCCAAAAGCTGCCCTAGCGTCGGTTTTAGTCTGCTGGACTAGCACACAGACAAACGGATTGTCTGCTAAAAGCCGAGTCTGACGGACAAATTTGAAGCAAGTCTTCTTTCTAAGTCCACCAAACTTTTGGGAAGAAAAATTCCGCTGGAGCCCGCACATGATCGAATTGTCCGGCGGACTCTGGTCCGCCGGACTAAGTCCACCAAGTAGTCCGATCGTGTGTACCCGTCATAAGTATAAAAATGTTGATGGAGATTGGTTTATGAATGAATTTATCTACATTGGATGCAATAGTCTGACTGTCGTCCAGAGGCTGCCAGAGACCTAATTTCCTATCACCAGCCCGAACATACTGGAATATTATTGCTGGTGCCTCCAGAGCCCGGGTGCAAAATGTAAACCAAGTTCTCCCCATAATATGTTATTAAAAAAGCTTTAACTGGTCTAGATCTGTATGTGCTAATTTAAAAACAGCTAAATTCCGTATTGCAGTCCTAATAAACCATATAACCCCAATACAGGCGTAAACACTAGATATCAAGACAAAAAATAAAAAAATTACATGAAAAAATGTAGCTTCATTCTGTAAATGGGGCAGGGATGGTAAATGTGTTGTCAATGTTTACGTCCCAACCTAGTATTAACATCCTCTTGATGGCTGCCATGATCATTTAAAAAAACAGCCTAAACTATGTCTAAACCTCTGCAAAATCTCAGACAGTAAAATATATGTGAACCCATTCACTAAAATGTCTTATTAGCTTTAAAATTTTTTGATTAGGAGCTACAGAAATACCCCTGAAAGGTATGACTTACATTTCACCCCACTACAAATTAGAGCAAATGTTGCTGGAGATCAATTTATTGTTGGATTTATCTGCATTATATGCAACGTTCTGACTATTGTCCAGAGTCTACTGATGCTACCGTATACTGTATAATGTATAATATATATATATATATATATATATATATATATATATATATATATATATATATATATATATATATATATATATAGTGCTGTATAAATTGATGGCGCTATATAAGTTCCTGTAATGAATAAACATATTTAAATTAAGCCCTCAACCACCCATATGTTATACAAAAGTGTTAACTGTCCTAAATAATTTTGAGAGTGCTACGCTAAAATATTAAGTTACATTTTCTAATTTTGGTAATAATTCTCATAAACCTAATAAAGGCATAAACAGCAGGTACAGTACCAAGACAAAGAAAAATAATATGGAAAAATGCAGATTTTAATCTGTAAATGTGATAGGGATGGTGAGGATCTTGTCAATGCTCAAGGCTATGCAAGGATAGGCCTAGTACCAACATCCCATTGATAGATGGTATAATAATTTCAGACAAAGAGTTTAACCCCCACCAAAATCACAGACTGGAAGGGATATATTAGCCCAATCAATAAATCTCCTATAAACTTTAATACAAATATATACAGATGTCAGCATTTTTCTAGGTTAATATATTTCTAAAGGTGCTATTACCATGATATTTCCACCTCAGGTCGGTAACAACCCATGCAATCCAAACATACAAAGAAACCAAAATAAATAAGTTCAGAAATTATGTTATGTGTAATAAAATGGAATTATACAGGGAGAAAAAAGTATTGAACACATAAAGAGGGGGGTGCAAAAGGGCATGGACACCAGCTGAACTCTATCAGTAATTAGAAAGCAATCTTGCCCCATGTCAGTGCAAATTAATATCAGCTGGTTTGGTCTCAACTGATGGCCTAAAAAAAGGTGTCTCACTACCAAGGTTTTGTTCATTTAAAGTTTGCTCCACAACATTTAGACAAGCCTGCGAAATACTGAGAGAATAGAGTCTGATCAGATGAGACCAAAGGGGAACTCTTTGGATGCCATAATACAAACCATATTTGGAGGTCAAATGGCACTGCACATCACCCCAAAAACACCCCCATACCAACATGAAGTTTGGAGGTGGGAACATCATGGTGTGGGGCTGTTTATCAGCATACGGTACTGGCAAACCTCATATCATTGAAGGGAGGATGAATGTAAAAATGTACGAAGACATTCTTGATAAAAATCTGCTGCCATCTACCAGGATGATGAATATGAAATGAGGGAGGACATTTCAGCAAGTCAACGATCCCAAACACAACGCCAAGGAAACTCTCAATTGGTTTCAAAGAAAATAAAGCTGCTAGAATGGTCCAGCCAAGCACCTGACTTGAATCCAATAGAAAATCTATGGAAAGGACTAAAGATAAGAATTCATAGAAGAGGCCCATGGAACCTTCAAGATTTGAAGACTTGTGTGGAAGAATGGGCCAAAATCACACCTGAGCAATGCATACAACTAGTTTCTCCATACAGGAGGCGTCTTGAAGCTGTCATTACCAACACAGTATGTTGTACCAAGTATTAAATACATTTCAGTTAGCATGTTTAATACTTTTTCCCTGTGACATTCCATTTTATTACACATGACTTAATTTCTGAACTTATTTATTTTGGTTTCTTTGTATATCTGGATTGCATGGGTTGTTACAAACATTTGGTGAAAAATTTAGGTCAATATTTCTACCTAGAAAACTGGTGATGTGTTCAATACTTATTTTACCTGATATATGTATATATATATATATATATATATATATATATATATATATATATATATATACATATGCTCTTTTTTTTTAATAATACTTGGTGATCCTGCCATGGATGTCCTTCTGCAGGCATTTCTTGTTATAGGGTGACAGCTATCTTCCCATGGTGCTCCTGTATTACCATCCCAGTGCTGGTGGTGACTATAAGAGGTGGTGCCGACACACATTGGGCAGACATGTTCCATTGTTATCACTATCAGGTAACCAGTTGGGAGCAAAGAGGTGCAGCTGATGCTGGAGTGAATGCATAAAGACAGGAAATAATGCCTAAAAGGGGCTGGAGGAGATAAACAGTATTGACAAGCAATACGCATGAGAAAAACGTGAAAACAGTACTCTAAAGAAAATAAAATATAAAAAAGCCAATTGTTTAAGATATAGATGTTTTAGCAACCTAAATATCCTTCCTTTGGGGTCTACAGCTACTTTAATATTTATATTGATCAATATCATCAATATAAGATTTTGATTGGTCCCGTTTAATAGCATGAACTGTTGTTCCACTGGGTGTAAAATACAAAATTATAGGGACTGCTGTCAACATTGCTCTTTTCCATTCTCTATAATGTTTACTTTTTACATTCCCTTTTATATCACATTTAGCTGTAACAACCCCCTGGCTTTGAAAATAAAATACTCACCATTTTGTGACCATAAGTAAATTGCTTTTGATATTTTTGTGCTTTGGAATCACTGAAGTTTCATGATGACAACATAATACAAGCGACAAAATAGATTTTGGCAGGTTTTATCTGACTTTAAAATGTTTCCAGCTGTGAATCTCTGTCTATTTTACCATGCATTTTATGGCTGGGTATAAAAATAGTAGACACTGATGTTATTTTCTTTTCCCTCTCTTTTTTTATTCCCAACCCTCTTTAGACATGTAATGGTATCTGACAGGTGTATATTAAGAATCCTTGAAAATATGTCACATTGGTGGGTGTGGTTGCTATCTATAACAGCAGACAGATTTTAAAACAGTTGAAGGTTAGGTGTGTCATTATTGCAAGCGTTCCTAAAACATTTGACTGACAGTATAGAAATCACGTTATTTTAAACAGATTGGAGGTAATATTGATAGATCGCAAGAACTGACATCGATAGCTACAAATTAAATTCATATCTAAATCTTGAGACAGAATTTAAAAAATGTTGCAAAATTTGCATCGCCGTTAAAAAAAAAAAAAAACAACTTCCATAACATTTTCTTGGAACCACACTGGACAAATTCTTTAGTTAGCCTAAATATTTTCCATACACCCATGCTGGAGCCGGTCAGATAGGGTGAGAATAATGAATAACATGTGTCCTTTAACAGCGAGACAATTTATTACACATCACATCGATGGTTGACTTTTGAAATACAACGGATGAGATCGAGTTTAACAGAGGGATTGCTGTCTGATGTAGACAGGTCAGGTTCAGCTCCGGAGACCAGTCCAAGGTCGTTGGCTTTCTGGGTGTCAAACAACGTTAAACTATTTCAGTGGCAATCAAGGAGTCTTTGAGCAATATGATAGCATACAATAAAGCTTAATGCTAACATACTAATGAAAAAAAAAGAAACAGATGAAAAGAATTTGTAACTAAAGCAAAAAGGAAGACAAACATAAATATATATATATATATATATATATATATATATATATATATATATATATAGCGAGAGAGAGAGAGATTTTTTCTTCATACATATGTATATATTTTTTCCCCATATATCTAAGATATATATATATATATCTATATATATATCTATATATCTATATATATATATATATATATATATATATATATAGATAGATAGATAGATAGATAGAGAGAAAGAGAGAGATGTTTCTTTATATATATATATATATATATATATATATATATATTGTTTGTTTCATATATATATATATATATATATCTATATATATATATATATATATATATATATACGCATACACACACACTCACACCTATATTACAGTCTATAGTTCTCTAATACTGTAAAGATTAATACCTTCACTTACCAACCCTTTTATTAAGGGAAGTGCAGTCTAATTAGACTATCATTCATTGCCCTACATTATAATTTTGCTAATGAACCATAGCTTAGATTCCAAGATCTTTATTTTATACGTGTTTCTTCATCCTTATATTCGCTAGAGCTTCTTTGAGAAACAGAAGATCTTTATTATATGGTTTCTTTTGTACTTTATCATTTTGTATCCGCTGTATTTCTCATAGCATGTGTTATTTGCAAAATCAAACCATAGATATGCTTATAGACAATATCTTGCATATCTTTTCAAGACAGCTTTCAGGATATCTTGCAATATCTTGCATTTACATTGTACCACTTTTCTGCTTTTTTAACAATGTAGAAAAAAAAAATCAAAGTAGGTTTACATTTTTTTCACAGCAGGAAGTAAATACGTCAACATCCTGGCCCCAAAATGTCAGTGCAAAAGTGTGCAAAACTGTACTTTTTACATTAATCTGTGTAATTCAAGATTTGTTTTAATTAATGTGTATATTATCATTATTATTCATTTGCATATATCCCATCATTTTCAAAGTGCTGCTAAGTTATAGTCTGCCCAACCACTGTCCTATTTTTTGGTTTGATTTGCCTGTCCTGCATTTTGGTATTGATGTCATACTCGTAGAAATAAAAAAAAGATATATGTAAGGAAAATCACTATATATTAAAGGTCACACATGACATATATTCACTGCTTTATATTGATTTTTTTTTCTAAACATAAAATGACACAGTTCACATATTATTAATATAATTTGCCTCGCCTGACAACCTACCTTTGCAATTTGGATGAAATTTAAGTCCCCTTAGAAGAGAATTCTATGTGAGAGCAAGCAAGGATTGCAAGGAATTGAATCCCTTTTTGTCACTGCATACATACAGCAGTACTGCAATAAGAGAGAATGTAGCAGGAGGTGGGACTTTCAACAATTGACCTCCTAAAGCTAACTCCTCTTTGAGAATCAAGCTTTGGGATCCACTACCTCTGATTTGCATTGATTATCTCCACTTGAAGGGCTACATTAAAATTTTTCTGGCACAGCAGCAAAAGATACAGGGAGGTAGGGGGGAGATCAAGAGTGAGATGTTGAGAGAAACCGAAAGAGGGAGAAAGAAAAAAAAAAAAAGAAAAAACACAAAGACAGTTGCTGGGAACAGTATAATATGCTCAACTGCCGTCTAAGAAGAGCTAGAGTGCCCTCTTCATGCCACATTGGTAAAACAGAGCAAGGTTATAGTTATGGCTCTTTGACATAAGAAAGTAATTAAGATTAGACATATCCAATTCCGCTTTCGATTAGAAAAATGGTCCTCTTAAAGTGCGTAATCAACGTGAAATTAGAAAATGTAGATTCCGTTATAATGAAGAGAGTTTAGTTTATATTTATCATGATCATTAGCTTGTTGTTTTATAGACAAATCAATAGAACTCAAACTATTAAGTTTTTTTCCTCCGTGGGTTAATTACACAAGTTACATTTTAGTGGGAGATATCTCACTTAGGAAAGTTGGAGAATGATAAGGCCAGGAGGTGAAAGGTCAACAAATTTAAGTTTATAATTGTTGGTTGGTAAATAATAGCGGAAAATAGTAACACAATTCTTTATCACCGATCATTATATTAAGTGCCAATTACAGCATGTTGAATGCAAACGGAAAATGTGGAAGTTATGTGAATCAATAAAAAAGTTCAACAAACCATGACAAACAATTAAATAAGCAAAACTTTGTTCAGAGTGGCTGATGTTGTTGCTTGTTGGATTTGATACAGACGAACATTGGGGGTCTTTAGATGCCTTAAATTATGTTGGTTTTCTGGTGTGTTCCTTTAAGGATAAGGTGGGTGCCTCCAGGTAAGTCTGCTCTCGATTAATGCAATACTATATATGTCTCACAATTGGGAACCACACTTTACGAGGTGAAGTCACAGTGTGGTATCACATGCCTTTGAAAATATATGCAACAAAAACCTATTTATTAAACCTGAAATGTTGAAACAGTTTAATATATTGTTTTATAGTGAGCAGGTGAAAAGTGTGCTTTGCCCATGCGAACATTTATGTGTTTACTAGTTTTAAATTGACCCAAATGACCACTTATTTTTATATACACACACACACATATATATATATCATTTTATTTTATTTTTTAGAATTTATGCACTCACTTTTCAAACTCTAATAAAAGTTTGTATCTATTTTTTGTCATTGACTCTGAACAATATAGACATTAATATTAAGTCATAAACACTAAATTAAGTTCATCATTAAAGTGAAGTAAATACAGCTATCCATACTTGTCGCCTACAGCACAGTTCCCATTTCTCTGATGCATGTAGTTAATGTTAGCAGCTTTCCTGATGTGCACTATTAATGTTGTCCTGGTTTCATCCACTATATTTTATTTTCCCATTCAAAAGGACCTTTCAGCATAACATGGGGCAATTTACTAAAGGAGTAGAGCCTTTGTTTCCCTTGCACCCGAATGGATCGGATATTCAAAGTTTTTTTTTTTTTAAACAAAGTTTTTTAAGAAAAAAAATAGTTTTACAAACAATGCAAAAACATCTTAGGTTGGTATTATACAAGGATCAGCATGAGAAACGTTGCACGTACAAGAAAATGCAAAGCAAAAGACACGCTAATGTAGAGAATTATTATTATTGAACATAAAAACAGTGAATATCGATCAACTACTACTAGCACCAGACATCAAGAGAACATGTCAACAGGGAAGGTATTTGAAGGATCTGCTAGTAAGAAGAATGAAGTACAACAAAGTAGTAAAAAAAAAAAAAGTGGGGCACAACTGTTTGAGGGAGTAGGGTTTGTTGGGTGAGCAGTAGGTGGAAAGCAAAAGATTGGAAACTATGACCGAGACCCTCCTGACAAAGGTCGCGTCAGGGAGGTGTGTCGAACCAGCCCCCGACTCAAAAAAAAGGGGGGGTGGAGGTGGCAGGAGAGAGAATAATAAATAGGGGGGTGAAAAAGAGTGGGTAAAATGAAAGATATAAAAAGGGAGGGGGGGTGCTATTTTTAATATCCTCTGGCAAGGATCTTCCCCTATCATCTCTTATCTACTAGATGGGTGATGCATGTCAGTCATGCAGAGTTTTATCTTATTTGCCCCCACTTTGCAAAGGGGGACATATAACTTTCAAAGTGACTGAGCAACCTCCATTGTTTTTTTTTTTTCCCTACAAGGATGATAATTCATACTGCAGTAAAGTATAGTCAGACGGATCCTGGTGGCTACTGTGCAAAATTTCTATTTAAATTATTTTTAAAAATACTAAAATTGGAAAAAATGTGTTAACAATATATAACACATACAGAATTAAGGGGATATTTCAGTAGACAGATACAGAAGCACACAGCATGCATTGCCTAAAATAAAAATGTAATATAACTGCCATTGCTTCTAATGCTGCACCATAGTTCTTGAAAACCCTAAAGAAACTGATATTCACTACCAATGTAATATTCTGAATTAAATGTGTTTTATTTAGTGTTGTTTGAAGCTACATGCTGTGGGAACCAGAGAAAAAGAAGGAGACAGGAAAGAGAACACAGCGAGGAATAGAGAAAGAGGGGGAGAGAATGAAGGGGGAAGACAGAGAATGGTGGTAATATAGAGGGTAAGAGAGAAGAGAAAGAGGGGTAAGTAAAAAATAAGGCAGAAAATAAAGAAAGAGAGAGAGCAAGAGAGAGAGAGAGAGAGAGAGAGAGAGAGAGAGGCAGGGAGCAGGATAGGAAGAAAGAAAAAGTGAGAGAATGATAAGAGAAGGGAGATAATAGGAGTAATAATAATAATATAGAGAATAATAGAGAGGGTTAGAGATAAGGGAAGGGGGGGGGGGGTGCACATGAATAAGACAATAAATAATAAAGGACGTTTAAAGGAGAAGTCCAGTCAAGAAATAGCTGCACTTAAACTTGCTCCTACCCCAGTTCTAAGCCCAATGCAAAAAACATCCTAGGTTGGTATTATACAAGGATCAGCATGAGAAACTTTGCACATACAACAGAATGCAAAGTGAAGGACTGCTAATGTAGAGAATTATTATTATTATTAAACATAAAAACAGTGAATATCGATCAGTTACTTACTAGCACCAGACATCTGGAGAAGCCCCATCATGTCAACAGGGAAGGTATTTGAAGGATCCGCTAGTAAGAAGAATGAAGTAAAACAAATTAGTAAAAAAAAAAAAAGGGGGGGGGGGGGACACATCTGTCTGAGGGAGGAGGTTTTGGTGGGTGAACAGTAGGTGGAAAGCAAAAGATTGGAAACTATGGCCAAAGAGACCCTCCTGACAAAGGTTGTGTCAGGGGCTGTGTCAAACCAGCCCCGAACCAAAAAAAAGGGGAGGGTGGTGGCGGGAGAGAGAAAAGAAATGGGAGGGAGGAGGTAAAAAGAGATGATAAAATTTGGATTTTAAAAGGGGGGGGGCTATCTTGAATATCCTCTGGCAAGGATCGTCCCCATCATCTGTCATCTACTAGATCAGGGGTGCTCAACCTGTGGCTCTCCAGCTGTTGCAAAACTACAAGTCCCATCATGCCTCTGCCTCTGGGTGTCATGCTTGTGGCTGTCGGAGTCTTGCTATGCCTCATGGGACTTGTAGTTCCGCAACAGCTGGAGAGCCACAGGTTGAGCACCCCTGTACTAGATGGGTGTTGCGTGTCAGTCATACAAAGTTTTATCTTATTTATTGGGAATACACTTAGCAAAGGGGGACATCCAATTTTCTAAGTGAACAGCCTCTACTTCCTACAGTAAATCAATGCCATAGTATTGTAGGGCCCTGAAACAATGACAATGTACCTTAGAACGGTGACATGTCTTTGAAATGATGATACTTATGATGTATGTGACCTGCACATATCAAAAGAGGTAACAAAGAAAGCTTGTTACCCCCAGAAACCCAAAAAAAATCACTTTGTTTTAACATCTCCAATGACCCCTAACAAAGCAACTGCTGCAGGCAACGCAGACAAACTCCATTATTTTTTTCCCTACAAGGATGATAATTTATACTGCAGTAAAGTATAGTCAGACGGATGATGGCTGTCTTGCGATCGGATCCTGGTGGCTACTGCGCACAATTGCTATTTAAAAAATGTTTTTAAAAATACTAAAATTGGAAAAAATGTGTTAACAATATATAATACATACAGACGTAAGGGGATATTTCAGTAGACAGATACAGAAGCACACAGCATGCACTGAATACAATAAAAATGTAATATAACTGCCATTGCTTCTAGTGCTGCATCATAGTTCTTGAAAACCCTAAAGAAACTGATATTCACTACCAATGTAATATTCTGAATTAAATGTGTTTTATTTAGTGTTGTTTGAAGCTACATGCTGTGGGAACCAGAGAAAAAGAAGGAGCCAGGAAAGAGAACCACAGCGGGGAAAAAATAAGAAAGAGAGATATAGAGAGAGAGAGAGCGAGAAAGAAAGGGAGAGAGAGAGGCAGGGAGCAGGATAGGAAGAAAGAGAGAGTGAGAGAATGATAAGAGAAGAGAGATAATAGGAGTAATAATATAGAGAATAACAGAGAGGGTGAGAAACAAAGGAAAAGGGGGGGGGGTGCATACGAATAAGACAATAAATAATAAAGGAAGCTTAAAGTAGAAGTCCAGTCAAGAAATAACTGTACTTAAACCTGCTCCCACCCCAATTCTAAGCCCTATTATAACTACCCTGTTAAGTAAAGATGTCTATACTTACCTATTCTGAGGATGCTCCGGTCTAGACCGGTCTAGCCACAGTGACTGGCTGGAGAAGAGACCACCGACACTGGCGGCAGAGCCTGGGCGGTGACGTCAGCCATAGGCTTACTATAGGACATCTGTGGTTGGCTGTCCCTCCTCCACACTGAAGCCGGTGTTGGGAGCCAATCATGCAACCGGACCAGATCCTGGCGGATCCAGACTTCCATTGTCGGGATGGACTGAAATTCGTGACATCGGCAGAGAGTGGACTTCAGACCACTTTCTAATGAAAACAGGTCACACGAGTTCAAAACAAATTGCACTCCTGTGATCCATAGCAGAAGCCCAGCCAAACTTCTCCTTTAACTGTTTCCGGACCACCCCACATACATTTACTGTGGCAGGGCGGCCTGGGTTCGCAAAATCACATACCTGTACATCATTTCGTGCACAAGGTTTACGGGATGCACTTTGACTGGACATGGTGGGAGACAATCAGCGGGTCCAGCGGCTGCCGTAACCTGCCAATCATTCACAGGAGAGACAGATCAGCGGTGTGCTGATGTAAACAATGCACACGGCTAATCTGTCCGGGATAAAAAGTGAGAGATCGTGTTTCAACTAAGTTGAATCACGATCTCTCTTTTCCACCAGTGAATCCTCTCCCCCCACAGTTAGAAGCACCTCCCAGGGAACACATTTAACCCCTTGATTACCCCTAGTGTTAACCCCTTCCCTGCCAGTGTCATTTATACAGGGATCAGTGCAATTTTTTTAGCACTGATCACTGTATTGGTGTCACTGGTCCCCAAAAACTGTCACTTAGTGTCAGATTTGTCAGCCACAATGTCGCAGTCCCCCTAAAAATCGCAGTTCACCACCATTACTAGTAAATAAAATCAAAGTAAAATAAAAGTCCATAAATCTATCCTGTAGTTCAGGGGTGCTCAACCTGTGTCTCTCCAGCTGTTGCAGAACTACAAGTCCCATGAGGCATAGCAAGACTCCGACAGCCACAAGCATGACACCCAGAGGCAGAGGCATGATGGGACTTGTAGTTTTGCAACAGCTGGAGAGCCACAGGTTGAGCATCCCTGCTGTAGTTTGTGGACGCTATAACTTTTGTGCAAACCAATCAATATCTGCTTATTGGGATTTTGTTTACCAAAAATATGTAGGGGAATTCATATTGGACTAAATTGATGAAGACATTTGTTTTGTTTTTTTTACTTTTTTTTGGAATATGTAATATAGCAGAAAGTAAAAAATATTATTATTTTTCAAAATTGTCGGTCTTTTTTTGTTTATAGCACAAAAAATAAAAACCGCAGATCAAATACCACTAAAAGAAAGCTCTATTTTTTTTTGGGTACAGTATTGCATGATCGTACAATTGTCAGTTAAAGTGACGCACTGCCATATCGCAGAAAAATGGCCTGATCAGGAAGTGGGTAAAACCTTCCGGGGCTGAAGTGGTTAAAGAGAAAATAAAAAATAGAGAGGTAGAGAATGAGAGAGAGAGAAAGAAAGAGAGTGAGAGACAGAGAGAGGAAGAGAGATAATAGCAGAAATACAGAAGGGGAGAGGGAAAAGAAAAGGAGGGGAATAAGATAGGGAATAAAAAAAGAAAAGTTAAATATAAAATAAAAGATAAAGAGAGGGAGAAATAAAAGAGAGAGGGAGGGAATGAGAAGGAAAGTATGAGCGCAAGTGAGGACTTTTCAGGTGCTACTTATGAATACATACATACAGATCCAATTATTTCTGCAAAACCTTAACTTTATTTTAAATGTTTATCATTAAAAACAACCTTTAAAGAGGGATTCCACCAAAAAAAAAAAAAATATTAAAAGCCAGCAGCTATAAATACTACAGCTGCTGACTTTTAATAAATGGACACTCACCTGTCCCGGGTTCCAGCGATGCCGGCAGCCGAGGCCGATCGATCGCTCGGCCCTCGGCTGCTGCCGCCACCATTCTAGGTGAGGGAATCAGGAAGTGAAGCGAATCGGCTTCACTTCCCGGTTCCCTACTGCGCATGCGCGAGTCGCGCAGCGCAATAGGAATTCTCTGCACTGTCTCTGAGACCCGTGTGTGTCCCAGCAGACAGCGCGGCAGGACAGGAAATGGCGTAGACTCCCACGGGAGTCTATGCCCGGAAGTGGGTGTAAATACCTGTCTTTGACAGGTATCTCCACCCCCCTCCCCCCTGAAAGGTGCCAATTGTGACACCGGAGGGGGGGAGGGTTCCGATCAGCGGAGGTTCCACTTTAGGGTGGAACCCCGCTTTAATGTTAAAACGAGTATTGTTGCAAGAGAGTTCAAAGTTACAGTCATGTTAGCTCTCTTGCCACAACATTCTTTTTACATTTAGGCCTCATTCACACTAGGCATAGTGGGAGAGTGCATTATCTCTGTTTCTTATGTGCATTTTCATTTTTTTGCGCATAAAGAATTGGGGTGCTTTCCTATGCGCGACAAATGTTCCAAAGAAGCTCCCGCACATTTGTGGGCTGTGTGCTTTGTGTGTTTTTTTGGTGTGTTAGTCACAATTTTTTGTTGTTTGAAAAAACACGTCTTCTAGCCGCATTGAAAAAAAGAAAGAAAGAAAGAAGGCATGAAAGAAAGAGGATTAAGAGAAGAAAAGGGAAAAGGGTGATAGGAAAATCAAAAAGGAGGAAAGGAAAACGAATGAAAAAAACTAAAAAAAACTAAACAAGGTTTGAATTCTCTATGGAAATATTTTATGCCACTGTTTAATTTATCCTAGTTTCTAGTCACCCTGACAAAAACACCAGCGTGAAAGGATGTGGATTTTGTTCCTTTTCCATTTCTTTTTATTTTGTTTTTAAGCAAGCACGATTATTTTTGAATGCCATCCAATGTCGTCCAATGTTTTATTCTTTTATCCATAATTACCGTGACCTTTTCTAAACTGTAATCCGAGCAGCGGAAGCCAAAAGCCTGTTCAATCACATGTATGATTCTCATAAAAAATATAATCCCGTTCTTAAGCAGGGACTGCAGCATCAAAATTAGTTTTTAGTGATGGCCAAATCATCTTATCTATAATAAGAAAATAAAGTTTAAGTCACATCATTTTTTTTTTTAAAGTAACACATTTGCTAAACAGTTAATGATATTTAAAAAGTATTTGGCTGATTTACTATAGGAATTGAGACACTGCATATAGTAAAGTCAATGTTCACTGAGATTAGTGACTACGGTGAAGCTGTGTACACCACAATACAACATCACATCATGTGCTAGCAAAAATGTTTTTTTCATTGTCATCACACATTATTGGGTGTTCAAAGTGAATATACCTTTATCGTCTTTGCAAACATTTAAATTTCACTCCTTTAGTATATTAAAGCCAGTATGTGTTAGTTAGACATCTAAGATCACTTTTGAGGGCACTGAAAGGTATGGACATTGGAAGGCAGCCAGAGGTGTAGGTAGTATTTTCCTGCTCTCAGAGCAAGCCTGTATTACATAGTTACATAGTTACATAGTTACATAGTTAGCCAGGTTGAAAAAAGACACAAGTCCATCCAGTTCAACCTTAAAAACAAATAAATAAAATGAAAAATAATCGTACAATCCAGATACCCAATTTTATGCCCACAATTGATCCAGAGGAAGGCGAAAAAAAAACCCAGCAGAGCATGCTCCAATTTACTACAGCAGGGGAAAAAAAATTCCTTCCTGATCCCCCAATAGGCGATCGGATTTTCCCTGGATCAACTTTACCTATGTTAGTACCTAGTTATATTATGTACCATCAGGAAAGTATCCAAGCCTTTCTTAAAGCAATCTACTGAACTGGCCAGAACCACCTCTGGTGGGAGTCTATTCCACATTTTCACTGCTCTAACTGTGAAGAAACCTTTCCGTACTTGAAGCTGAAATCTCTTTTCCTCTAGACGTAAAGAGTGCCCCCGTGTCCTCTGGGTTGACCGTACAGAGAACAACTCAACACCAAGTTCACTATATGGACCCCTAATATATTTGAACATGTTAATCATATCCCCCCTTAATCTCCTCTTCTCAAGAGTGAATAAATTTAGTTCCTCTAATCTCTCCTCATAGCTGAGTTCCTCCATGCCTCTTATCAGTTTGGTTGCCCTTCTCTGCACTTTCTCCAGTTCCCCGACATCCTTTTTGAGAACTGGTGCCCAAAACTGAACGGCATATTCCAGGTGAGGTCTTACTAATGATTTGAACAGGGGCAAAATGATATCTCTTTCTCTGGAGTCCATACCTCTCTTAATACAAGAAAGGACTTTGCTCGCTTTGCAAACAGCAGCTTGGCATTGCATGTTGTTATTGAGCTTATGGTCTACCAAAACCCCCAGATCCTTCTCCACTATGGATTCCCCCAGTTGTACTCCCCCTAGCATGTATGATGCATGCATATTCTTAGGCCCCAAGTGCATAACTTTACATTTATCAACATTAAACCTCATCTGCCACATAGTCGCCCAATTAGACAGTGTATTGAGGTCGGCTTGTAAATTGGAGACATCCTGTAAAGACGTTATTCCACTGCATATCTTGGTGTCATCTGCAAAGACAGAAATATTACTTTTGATGCCAGACCCAATGTCATTTATAAAGATGTTAAAAAGTAAGGGTCCCAACACTGAACCTTGGGGTACACCACTGATAACCTTAGACCATTCAGAGTAAGAGTCATTAACCACGACTCTTTGAATTCTGTCTTCTAGCCAATTTTCTATCCATTTACAAACTGATATTTCCAAACCTGTAGACTTTACCTTACACATGAGCCGTGTGTGCGGAACTGTATCGAATGCTTTTGCAAAATCCAAGTATACCACGTCCACCGCCACCCCTCTGTCCAAGGTTTTACTTACCTCCTCGTAAAAAGAAATCAGATTTGTCTGACAACTTCTGTCTTTCATGAATCCATGCTGTCTGTTGCTTAAAGTGTTATTGTTCAGCAAGAACTCGTCGATGTGGTCTTTTATTAAACGCTCCAGTATCTTCCCAGCTATAGAAGTTAAGCTAACAGGTCTATAGTTACTTGGTAAAGACTTTGATCCCTTTTTAAATATAGGCACCACGTTCGCCCTGCGCCAATCCAGTGGGACTATTCCCGTCATTAATGAGTCCCTAAAAATTAGATACAATGGCTCTGAAATTACAGAGCTCAATTCTTTTAGGATCCGTGGGTGGATTACAAGGAGTTATTTGCTCTGCTACCCAGAGCTGTCAGAGCTGTCCCAAATATTTGTTGGTACCAAGTATGGGAGAGCATGTGACCTGCTCCTAGGATGGAGTGCTTGAGCTTGAGTGGATAATTGCCGGGCCTGAACCTTGTCACTTAACAAGGACAATGTCATCAACCCTGTATAATCGCCTTTGCGAACATTGTATTTTGTTCCTTTAGTAAATCAAAGCCAGTGTGTGTCAGATAGACTTCCAAGAGCACATTAGAGGGCAGTCAAAAGGTACGGATATTGGAAGGCAGTCAAAGGTGTAGGTAGTATTCCCCTGCTTTCAGGTCAAGGCTATCTTACACAGAGTTACTTTGCTCTGCTACCCACCAAATCATTGCTCTGTCAGAGCTGTCCCAAATATTTGTTGGTACCAAGTATGGGAGAGCAGGTGACCTGCTCCCAGGATGGAGTGCTTGAGCTTGAGTGGATAATTGCCAGGCCTGAACCTTGTCACTTTACAAGGACAATGTCATCAACCCTTTATAATCTCAGACACAGTAGTAATAACACAGGGTTTTACTCATGGAGCAAGTACAGGAAGTTGAGTATATGAGAGTCAGGGGATAGGCTATTAGGAGACTTTTTCACTTTGACCAAAATGGCCAAATAACTGTCTCTTTAAAGTGACTAAATGTAATATAAAGACATTAAGAAAAACTATGCACAGGATAAACTGACCTTCCCTGCCACCTGTATAGCACATGTCCACTCCACTCAGTGGAAATTATCTGCAGGGAAACCATAAGTGTCAATACACTAGGTCTCCCACAGATCTCATTGGTTCCTCCTGCCAACCTCCATGTCACCAAAGTCGACATGTAGGTCAGCAGGAAAAACCATTAAGAAATGGTCTTCCCTGCAGACTTTGAGGGACAATTTCTAGTAAATGGAGTGATGTTTGAAGGCACGCATGGCAGGAGAGGTAAGTATACCGTATACTGTCTTCCTTTACAGGTATAGTTTAACTGAGTAAATCAAGTATAGTGACCGGGGTGCTTCAGAGCACTATAGAGTTCACAATATACATGCATGTGCAGATAGTACTGTCAGCAGACAGGGAAGAAGTGCCAGGTTGCCAAAGGGAAGAACAAAAGCCAACACAGCAGATTCTGAGCATTGCAGTGTTGTCATTTCATAGATGTGAAGTCATCACTGCATCCAACCAAAAATGTCAGGATTGGGAGATTGTTCTCTCTTGTGCATAGGTAACTTATGTTTGAATATTTAAAGGCCCAATTGTGGTTTGGCTTCTAATTTTAATTTTAAGTAAAGTGAACAGAATTACAATGTTACTCAAATGTCTTAATTTGGTTTTCTTTTCTAAATCAGCTCCAGTGGCAGCATAAAACCTCAGTTTAGGATTTGGCTGCAGACAAGGAATCTCTGCAATAGCAATGGTCTCTTCTACCCCAGGTAAAGTCGCTACTGTGTCCTTTATACTTTATACTTCTTTTGCAGGGAGTATGTTAAAACATTACCTTCTTGTAGAGCTTTGGTGCCAGTACATCACCTATGGGTCATGGGGGGAACAGCACTACACTGCAGGGAACAACCTATCTGACACACTTGACAACATACTGGCACCTGAAGCTCTTCACGAAGATAAGTTTCAACACACCGCCTGCAAAACAAATAGCATACATCTTTTTCTTTGGCCACAGATTGCCATTGGGAGGTTTTCCACTCCATGACGGGGTTGCTTTAAGGCTTCATATGATATAGGGGATTGATTTATAATAGTCAAAGTAATACAAAATGGATAATATGAACTAAAAATTACAGGGGACTAGGTAAACTTGGTTAAATTGAAGTTGGCCAATATGCCCCTACTGTATGTGTTTCAACAAGCCAAGTAAACTGATTTCCTACCCTTAAGAAAAATCTTGGTAAATCTTTACAATATATGGCCTAAAGTTGTGGACACCAAAACGCCAAAACACCTATATGAGCTTGGGGGGATTTTTCAAATCCATCTGCATTATTATGGAGTTGCCCCCTCTTTGCAATGATAACAGCTTGCTTGCTTCAAGTTCTGAGGTGGTTTTCTACAAGCTTTTGGAGTGTGCCTGTGGGAATTGAGGCTTATTCAACCCAAAGAGTGATTGTGAGGCAGAGAAGATTTGCTCAGCAATCTGGTTTCAATTTATTCAGGCCTCTGTGTACTCCACTCGAGTACCTCCACACCAAACTCATCAAACCATGTCTTTATTTTTATTATTATTATTATTATTATTATTATACAGGATTTTTATAGCACCAACATTTTGTGCAGCGCTTTACAATGTAGAGGGGGGGACAGTACAATTATAATACAGTTCAATACAGAAGAGTCAATAGGGCCCTGTTCTCGAAGCTTAAACTCTAAAGGGACAGAGAGGTGGTACAAAAAGTAAAAGCTGTGGGGGATGATCTAAAGGAGGTGGCTCAGGTATGGTTCTTAGGTGGAGGTGAGATAGGCTTCCCTGAATAAGTGAGTTTTCAGGGATCACCTAAAGGCGGACAGGGTAGGGGCTGACCGGACATACTGGAGGAGGGAGTTTGGGAGGATGGGAGAGGCTCTGGAGAAGTTCTTTTGATTAGCATGGGAGGAGGTAACAAGGAAGCTAGAGAGCAGGAGGTCTTGGACGATTTGGGTGATATCTGCAGACAAGGTTGATGATGTAGCTGGGGATAATGTTGTGGTTGGCCTTGTATGTTGTGGTACTGTAAGTATTTTAAATTTTATACAGTGAGGTAGGGGAAGCCAGTGAAGGGATTGGCAGAGAGGAGCAACAGTTATGAATCGGTTAGTGAGGTGTATTAGTCTAGCAGCAGCATTCATAATAGACTGAAGGGAGAATAGCCTGTGTAAAGGTAGGCCAGTGAGGAGTGGGTTGCAGTAGGCTGGAAATAACGTTAATATGTTGTTTCGTGATGCCGTTAGTCAGGAAGGGGCAAATTCTGGAAATGTTGAGGAGGTTAAGGCGGCAAGATGTAGCCAGTGATTGGATGTGGGGGCTGAAAGAGAAGTCAGAGTCTAGGGTTACATCCTGCACCCTGGCATATTTGGAGGAAGCAATGGCT
Organism: Lithobates pipiens; assembly: GCF_037356315.1. Classification (NCBI taxonomy): domain Eukaryota; kingdom Metazoa; phylum Chordata; class Amphibia; order Anura; family Ranidae; genus Lithobates; species Lithobates pipiens. Next base: position 298,084,622 of record NW_027507785.1, read on the forward strand.
GTGCCGCTGATCTTAATGGTAAATATTGTGGAGGGTATCGGGGAGGAGGAAATATTACAAGCTCAGTTTTAGAAAGATTGAGTTTAAGGAAGTGGTGTGACATCCATATTGATACATCACTTAGTAAGTTTGTGATACGTGAGGAGATTGAGGGAGTAAGTTGAGGAGTGGAGAGATAGATCTGGGTGTCGTCAGCATAGAGGTGGTATTGGAAGCCATGGGAGGTTACCAACTGGCCTAAATAACAGGTATAGAGAGAGAGTAGGAGAGGCCAAGGACGAAGCCTTGGGGTACCCCAACAGAAAGAGGAGTGGAGGAGATGGTGTTGTATGTGACACTGAATGTGCGATAGGTAGGGGGAGAGTCAGGGAGGCCAAGGGAGTGGAGTTAGTTAAGGTGAAGCAGGTGGTCAACTGTGTCAAAGGCAAAGGTCCAAGAGTATGAGCATGGAGTACTAGCCGTTGATTTAGCAGTTAGAAGGTCGTTGAGCTTTATAAAGCTGGCTTTGTGCACAGGGGCATAGTCATCCTGGAACAGTAAAGGACCTTCCTCCAAACTGTTGTAACAAGGTTGGAAGCACACAATTGTCAAAAATGTATTGATTTTGTTTTATGCTTTAGCATTTACAGTACCCTTCTTCACTGGAAATACATGAGCTCAATTATTTAAAAGGGTGAACATATACTTTTGGGCTTAATATGGGCATATGGGAGATGGCCAGCTGTTTTTAGTATAGTTTTGGCTATATAGTGTATGTCTTTTTAAAGGAGTCCCAGGGGCTTACATTAGTGTCTAAAATATTATATACTTTACCAGCACTTTATTAATGTCACTTCAAAAGGCACTGAGCAGTTTACAACGTTTTGAGGCTATCAGGTTACTTACCTGAAAAGTAAAGCACCAACAGTTTTCTTGGTCACTTAAGCCAAGGTCTTACGAGGTCCTGACATGTTGCATTCTTCTTGGTAAATGGAATCATCTTGAATGCAAAGGGAAGGTATATTCATGTATGACGGACTGCCATGGTCTTTGTTACTTATTTATACTTACATAATCTTAGCTTGAAAAAATATTAAGGACTATACCAGTGCCGACATAAATCAAGCATAAGAGCACGGGACAAGAAGTAGGGGTAGGGCATTGAAACCAAGCTGACATGCTTTGAGAGCAGAGATACTACAGAATCGGTGTACACCAGTATAGTGTCCTGTAGTCCACTGAAGGAGTGTACATATCAGGAGGACAATGCTAATTGTGTGGCAGTAGCTTAGCATTGTCTGTCTGTAACAAAAAGCACATTGGATATTCCTGCTAGTGACATGATCATTACATTATAAACATGTAAAATTTCTCAAAAGATTAGCTTTTGAAAAAACGTATGGAATTATGCATTCCATGATGGCAAACTTGTGGGAATGTAAATTTATAGTTTACATACACTATACATCTGTCCCAAACTCTCTGTTCACTGGAAAGAGGTCCAGAGAATTACACACAAATGTACTGATTATGATGTGCCAGAGGATCCAGCTTTTTTCCTCCTCAATGTTTCCAATATACATGTCAAAATTTATAAGAAATTAATACTCCGTCACCTCCTCAATGCTGCCAAATCATGTATCCCTCTTATCTGGAAAAGCATCCAGCCACCGTTCATTGGACTTTGGATCAAAAAGGTATTGAACCTGCTTGAGGCTCTGATGCTCTCTTCACAACATAAACGAGAAATGTACTCAAAAACCTAGACTTTGTGGAACACATTTTGAGCTCTCTTCGATATGAGCTCCACTGGATCTGATGCCGCGTACACATGACCGGACTTTCCGGCAGACTAGGTCCGACGGTCTTCCCGACTGAGATTTCAGCGGAGTTCCGACGGACTTTCTGAATGAACGGACTTGGCCACACACAATTACACCAAAGTCCAACGTATTTGAACGTGATGACGTACGACCAGACTAGAATAAGTTCATAGCCAGTAGCCAATAGCTGCCCTAGTGTCGGCTTTTAGTCCATCGGACTAGCATACAGGCAAACAGATTTTTCAACCGGACTCGAGTCCATCGGAAAGATTTGAAACATGTTCTAAATCTAAAGTCTGTCTGATTTTTAGACAGCAAAGGTCAGATGAAGCCCATACACGATCGAATTGTCTGGCGGATTCGTTCCATCAGACCTTTGCTGTCAAAATGTTTGGTCGTGTGTACCCGGCATCAGAAGTGCCTTACTCCTCCTCCTGGGTCATACCAACATTATTTGCCCTCCACCTATCTCCCATACCCTTCACAGAACTTCATCACTCCCCCCCCACTTTTTTTTCCCTTCTCCCTCCTCCTTCTCCCGTTTTCGTTCTCTGCTTCTCTTCTTTATTTCCTTTCTCTCTCTCTGTTTTCATGTATAAAATCTTATCAGTTCCCTACTTAGTCATAGGTCTGCATAGACCCAAGCTTTTTTATAATATATCCATCCTTGGGTTTGTGACATGAGGTTCTACATGATTACTTGACTACCTGCTTTAGTTTTTGACTATCCATTGCCTCTTTAATTTATTGATTTGTTTTTTACATTATGCCTGTCACATACTGGAGGATGTATTTTGTACCCATGGATGCATCTTCTTTAACCCTGTATTTTGAGTGATTTGGGAACTGCCTTCTTTTTAAATACAAATTAGTAAAAAAAAAAAAAAAAACCTTTGCAGAACCCTGCTCAGCAGAGCTCAGACTAGGAGAATCAGCACATGGGCTTTCAGCCTACATGTGATCACACAGTTGGGAAACCTTCATCGGTTCCCAGCCATCAGTGGGGACACTGAGAGCAAGCAGACCTGGAAAGGGTCAGCTGATAGCGCTCAAAGATGATAACATATATTAACTGTAAAGTTCAGGGGTATAGCCACAGTGATAATGCTTTGGGAGCACATTCAAAGCTGTTTCTCATGAACATTAAAAAGTCTTTATTTTCTTGTGTTACTAAACCCTGCATTCACTATATCTGGTGTCCCACAGTACACAGAAGATGGAAATGCAATTCTTTTAGTAAATAGAAACCGCTAAATACCTTTTCTTAACAGCAGTATATCTGCTTGCCGACCGCCGGCTGTCAATTGATGGCCAGGCGGCGCAGCTCTCATTGCGGGAGGGTGTCATACGACACCCTCGCCATTTCGGCCCACCAGGGGGCCGCAATGTCCGCCGGGCACCCGTGATTGCCCGGTAACACAGAAGGACCGTGGATCTGTATATGTAAACACACAGATCCACGGTCCTGTCAGTGGAGAGGAGACCAATGGTGTGTTTTCAGTACAGAGAAACACCGATTGGTCTCCTTCCCTTGTCAATCCCCTCCCCCTACAGTTAGAATCACTCCCAGGGAACATATTAACCTCTTGATCACCCCCTAGTGGTTAACCCCTTCCCTGCCAGTCACATTTATACAGTAATCAATGCATTTTTATAACACGGATCACTTGTATAAATGTGAATGGTCCCACAAATGTGTCAAAAGTGTCCGATATGTCCCCCGCAATATCGCAGTCACGATAAAAATCGCAGATCACCGCCATTACTAGTAAAAAAAAATAATAATAAAAATGCTATAAATCTATCCTCTATTTTGTAGGAGCTATACTGTAACTTTTGCGCAAACCAATAAATATACGCTTATTGCGTTTCTTTTTACCAAAAATATGTAGAAGAATATATATCGGCCTAAAGTGAGGAACATTTTTTTCAAACTTGTGACTCTTCTTTTGTTTATAGCGCAAAAAATAAAGACAGCAGAGGTGATCAAATACCACCAAAAGAAAGCTCTATTTGTGGGCACAAAATGATAATAATTTCATATGGGTACAGTGTTGTATGACCACGCAATTGTCATTCACATTGTGACAGTGCTGAAAGCTGAAAAATGGCTTGGGCAGGAAGGGGGTGAAAATGCACTGTATTTAGATGGATATAGCGGTCTTGTGACTTCTATCAGTGTCCGGCTGAGCACTGATTAAAGCATGTAGGAGGAGTTTTTATTCTCCTCTGACTGTCCTATGAGGATACATGACCCCTAACTTTATGTTTGAATAGTGCTGACCATATGCACCCATATGCACCTGTCCCAAAAAAAAAAAAAAAAAACTCTCTAGCAATACACAGCAAACTGAGCATATGCAAACAAAAAGAGCTTACAACAGCAAACATAAATATCTTCACTTCAGCAACAAAAAAACAAAAGTCCATTTATCACTTGGAGCTTCCTGTCTTCCTGGAGGTAATCTTAAAGTGGTTGTAAAGTCAGAAGGTTTTTATTCTTAATGCATTCTATACATTAACATCAAAATCCTTCTGTGTGCAGCAGCCCCCCCCCCCTCCCAATACTTACCTGAGCTCCCTCTAAATCCAGCGATGTCCACGAGTGCCTTGGCCATCAGTGACTCTCCCTCCTCATTGGTTGAGACACAGCAGTGGTGCCATTGTCTCCCACTGCTGTCAATCAAAGTCAGTTAACCAATTAGGAGAGAGAGGAGGCGGAGCTGAACCATGGTTCTGTGTCTGAATGGATACACAGAGCTGTGGCTCAGCTCGGGTGCCCCCATAGCAAGCTGCTTGCTGTGTAGGCACTCAAAGGGAGGAAGGGGCAAGGCGCACAGAAGAGGGACCAGAGAAGAGCAGGATCTGTGCTGCTATGTGGAAAACCACTGCACAGACTAGGTAACTATAACATGTTTGTTATTTTTCTAGAAGAAAAAACAAGACTTTAGTAACACTTTAACCACTTGCAACCCACCCACCGTCAAATTATGGTGAAGCAGTGCGGCTCTCGTTCTAGGACACCATCATATGACATCGTCCCAGAAAGGCCGCTCTCGTGCGCCCCCCGGAGGCGTGCAGCGTGGTGATTGTGGCTGCACTTTGTTGCTAGGACACAGCACAACCCCAGTCTCTGTAAAGAGCCATGGCCATGGCTCCTTAACCATGTGATTGGTGTGTCCAATCACAGCCAGTCACATGTAAACACGGAAATGCCGGTAATCAGCACTCCTCGCCTTACTGACAGAGTGTGTGGCAAGGAGAGCTGATCAGCAGCATCTCCTCGCAGAGAACATCCAAATATGTAATCAGGGCACTGATCATCAGTGCCCTAATTACAATAAAGCCCCCACAGTGCCAGCAATGAGTGCCCACCAGTGCCAGCAATGAGTGCCCGCCAATGCCAGCAATCAATGCCCACAAGTGCCACCAATCAGTGCCCATTAGTGATGCCAGCCAGTGCTGGCTATCAGTGCTGCCCATCAATGCCCATCAGTGCCACCCATCAATGCCCATCAGTGCCCATGAATGCTGCTTATCCATGCTGCCTATCAGTGCCCACCAGTGCTGCCTATCAATGCCCATCAGTGCCACCTATTAGTGACCACCAGTGCTACCCATCAGTTCTGCCCATCAGTGCCACATATCAGTGCCACCTATCAGTGCTCATAAGTGCTGGATATTCGTGCTTCCTCATCAGTGCCACCTAATCAATGCCCATCATGGAAGGAGAAAAATTACTTATTTACAAAATTTACTGACAGAAACTAAGAAAAACATTTTTAAGAAAAAAAAAAAAAGTGATTAAATATCACCAAAATAAAACTCTATTTGTGTGAAGAAAATTATAACAATTTCACATGGTTACAGTGTAGCATGACCGTGCAATTTTCAAAGCTGAAATTTGGGCTAGGCAAAAAGGGGGTGAAAGTGCCCAGTATTGGGGTGGTTAACCATCTTGGGACCAGAGTCTCTGTAATCAGCAGAGGAGGTTCTTTCCCACCCAAATATCTCTCTGAACCTTCAAAATTCTTGGTCCCAAATAAGAAATTATTCATGAAGAGAGAACTGTAGGTCAGCCCTATCCTTTATTATTGAACTACCCCGGAACTTCTCACCCTACAAATGAGAACCCCTGAGTACACCACAACCATCCCCACAACCCAAAAATGGGTGAGACATAGGACCTGTCCAGAACCCATCCTCTGCGTCCCATACATAATGTATCCCCTGGGTGGGTCATCATGTCAGGGAATATTAATAGAAAAATTGAGGCTGGGAATAGGTTGACTGCTACAGAAACACAGTGGATTGACAGAAACACAGATCCTTTGGCAGGTAACACCGTACATTACCATATATGTATTTCATTGGCATATTTAGCTGTTTGCCTGGAGCTCAGTATTAAATAACCCTTTCATGACTAAGCCTATTTTTGACATTTGGTGTTTACAAGTTAAAATATATAAAATATTTTTTTAGCAGAGACTCTAGAGAATAAAACGGTGATTGTTCCAATATTTTATGTCTCACGGTATTTTTTTTTGTGTTTTAAACGCAACTTTTTGGGAAAAGGGACACTTTCAGGAATTTTTAAAAAACGAAACAGTAAAATTAGCCCAATTTTTTTGCATAATGTGAAAGATAATGTTACGCAGAGTAAATAGATACCAAACATGTCACACTTTATAATTGCACGCACTTGTGGAATGACAACATACTACGGTACCTAAAAATCTCAAAAGGCGACGCTTTAAAACAAATTCCAGTTACCAGGTTAGAGTTACAGAGGAGGTGCTAGTGCTAGAATTATTGCTCTTATGATTGCGGCGATACCTCACATGTGTGATTTGAACACCGTTTACATATGTGGGCACAACTTCCGTATGCGTTTTCTTTGCTGCACGAGCTCGCGGGGACAGGGGGCGCTTTAAAAAAAAAAATCTTATTTATTCTATTTATTTTAAAATTAATAAATTGTTTTAAAAAAAAAAAATGTTGATCACTTTTATTGCTGTCACAAGAAATGTAAACATCCCTTGTGACAGTAATAGGTGGTGACAGGTACTCTTTATGGAGGGATCGGTGGTCTAAAAGACCCCCTCGGTCCCTCCTTTACACTTCAAAGTATTCAGATCGCCGTTTTCGGTGATTCTGAATACTGTATATATTTTTAAATCCGGCGCCATTGGCAGCTGAGTAAACCGGAAGTGACGTCATGACGTCGCTTCCGTGTTTACAATTAGGAGACTGGAATTAAGCCACTTACGGCTCATTCCAGTCCTTCCCTAGCCGCCAGAGGCATTGGATTGTGCATCGATGCTCCAGATTGAACGGGAGCCCCGGTAAGAGCGGTGGGAGGCGGCGGGAGGGGGGGATGTCCCCTCTCGCTCCTCCGGCATAACAGCCGAGCGGCTTTTAGCCACATCGGTTGTTATGGCTGGAAAGCCAATCGCCCGCTCTAAAAATCAGTATAACCCCTGGAAGCCAAGTACGCACATCTGCTTACGCTCGGCGGCAAGGGGATAAAGATTAGAGATTTTGTTTTAATGGGGAGCTAGTATACCATATTTTGCATTACGTGATAATGTAATGTGATGTTCAGTGAAATTGATTGGCAGTCAAGATATTGTATAGCATGCAAATGTGATATGTAAGCATCTGACAAAGGGCAAAAATTTTACCTTAAAGCATCCCCTCTACAGATTCACTATTTGAAGCTGTGGCACAATTTGCGATAAAAGAGATATACATATAACTAAGTTTAGCTTCTGACAGACTTTATTTATATCCGGTGATGAGCAAAGGTGGTGGGACCCTGCTTTTTGAAGTGAGCTCCTCATAAGATCCACCATCATTCACTTGCTATCACGATGAGTTACAAAAAGCAATTCTTTCTTTGTGTCAGCCACATTGTCATTTCAGAGATCAGAATTTCTAATAAATATGTCTTGAGACATCAATGCAAATGCGTCCTGTAAAAATACCTACATTAATTTGCAACTGGGTCATTTTAAATCGTGCCCTTGAAATCAAATACCTATGTCACAAATCAGATTCAATATTACACATTCTGTCAATCTCATGTCCTTGTCAGAGTTCTGCAATATTGCATTCCAGGGAGATTAAGATATTTTATTGCTTAAATTGTCTGAAAGTCTTGGGAAAACATGGGAGATCTGCATACTTTAACGACTTCCTTTTTGAATTGCACATTGTTACCGCTCTTGAATAATGAGTAGTCAATTCACAGAGGTATGTACTTTTCATCTCTCTATTTCAACTTCAAAATTTAAATGGTACAGAGTATTTTTTTAATGTCTCTAATTAGAGAAACAAGTTTGGAATGTTTTTATCTAAATGCCACTTAATATTCCTTATTATTGCCGTTGACATTCACTTTCATGCAAGTTGGATTCTCTTTAGACAGCAAAACACTGGCAAGTTGGGCAAAATATCTTTCTATAATACAGTATTCTCAGTTCTTATTCTGTACATGATTGTGACAGGTAGGGAAAAAAAACACTTTTTCTAAAAGTTTTTGACTTTGAAAAGAGATATAAGATGATCAGTTATCTTTTTCAACTTCCAAAATCCCAGCTAAGAATGGGCAGGTTGAGTTTGATTAGATTTATTTTTGCACAAAATTACCAATTTTCGGCAAGGGTGGATATTCAAGTCTACACAGATACAGTGCCTTGAAAAAGTATTCATACACCTGGAAATGTTCCACATTCTGTCATGTTACAACCAAAAACGTAACATGGCACATAATTGTGAAGTGTAAGGAAAATGATGAATGGTTTTCAAATTTCAAATTTGTTTACAAATAAATATGTGAAAAGTGTGGTGTGCATTTGTATTCAGCTCCCTTTACTCTGATACCCCTAACTAAAATCTAGTTGAATCAATTGTTTTCAGAAGTCAACTAATTAGTAAATAGAGTCCACCTGTGTGTAATTTAATCTCAGTATAAGTACAGCTGTTCTGTGAAGCCCTTAGAGGTTTTTTGGAGAACCTTAGTGAGCAAACAGCATCATGAAGACCAAGGAACACACCAGACAGGTCAGGGATAGAGTTGTGAAGAAGTTTAAAGCAGGGTTAGGTTATAAAAAAAATATGTCAAGCTTTGAACATCACACGGAGCACTGTTCAATCCATCATCCAAAAATGGAAAGAGTATGGTACAACTGCAAACCTACCAAGACATGGCCATCCACCTAAACTGACAGGCCAGGCAAGAAGAGAATTCATCAGAGAAGCAGCCAAAAGGCCCATGGTAACTCTGGAGAAGATCCACAGTTTAGGTGGGAAAATCTGTCCACAAGACAACTATTAGTCATGCACTCCACAAATCTGGCCTTTATGGAAGAGTGGTAAGAAGAAAGCCATTATTGAAAGAAAGCCATTCAAAGTCCTGTTTGCAGTTTGCGAGAAGCAATGGGGGGGACACAGCAAACATGTGGAAGAAGGTGCTCTGGTCAAATGAGACCAAAATTGAACTTTTTGGCCTTAAAGCAAAACACTATGTGTGGTGAAAACTAACATTGCACATCACCCTGAACACACCATCTCCACTGTGAAACATGGTGGTGGCAGCATCGTTTCGTGGGGATGCTTTTCTTCAGCAGGGACAGGGAACCCGGTCAGAGTTGATGGGAACATGGATGGAGCCAAACACAGAGCAATATTAGAAAGAAACCTGTTAGTCTGAAAAAGATTTGAGAATGGGACAAAGGTTCTCCTTCCAGCATGAAAACGACCCTAAATATACAGCCAGAGCTACAATGGAATGTTTTAGATCAAAGCATCTCCATGTGTTAGAATGGCCCAGTCTAAGTCCAGACCTGAATCCAATTGAGGATCTGTGGCAAGACTTGAAAATTGCTGTTCAGACACTCTCCATCCAATATGACAGAGCTTGAGCTATTTTGAAAAAAAGAATGATGAAAAAAATGTCACTCTCTAGATGAGCAAAACTGGTAGAGACATTCCCAAAAAGACTTTCAGATGTAATTGTATGGGAAGGTGGTTAGACAAAGTATTGACTCAGCAGGGCTGAATACAAATGCACGCCAAATTTTTCAGATATTTATTTGTAAAACAAATTGAAAACCATTTATCATTTTGTTTCCACTTCGCAATTATGTGCCACTTTGTGTTGGTCTATCACATAAAATCCCAATAAAATAAGTTTTTGGTTGTAACATTATTATTATTATTATTATTATAATACACAATTTATATAGCGCCAACAGTTTACACAGCGCTTTACAATTTATAGGGGCGACAATAATTACAGTACAGTTCAAGACAAAAGGTACATGAGGGCCCTGCTTGTAGAGCTTACATTCTAAAAAGAGGGGGTGATACAAAAGGTAATAGCTGCAGAGAATGATTTGATTGGGGTGGCTCGGGGACAGTTGTTAGGTGGGTGTGGGATAGGCTTCCCTGAATAAATTAGTTTTCAGGGATCTCCTAAAGGTGGACAAGGTAGGGGCAGATCGGATATACTGGGGCAGGGAGTTCCAGAGGATGAGAGAGGCTCTGGAGAAGTCTTGAAGGCGGGCATGGGAGGAGGTAACAAGGGAGCTAGAGGGCAGGAGGTGCTGGGAGGAGCGGAGGGGACGATTTGGGTGATATCTGCAGATGAGATTGGTGATGTAAATGGGGGTGATGTTGTGAACGGTCTTGTATATTATGGTTAGCATTTTGAATTTTACACGGTGGGGTAGGAGAAGCCAGTGAAGGGATTAGCAGAGAGGAGCAGCAGTCGTGGATCGGTTAGTGAAGTGTATTAGTCTAGCACCAGAATTCATAATAGACAGAAGGGGGGATAGCCTGCTTAAGGGTAGGCCATTAAAGAGAGAGTTGCAGTAGTCAAGGCTGGAAATAATCAAGGAGTCCATAAAGTGCTTTGTGGTGTCATTAGTCAAGAAGGGTCAAATTCATGACAAAATGTAATATGACAAAATGTGGAAAATCTCAAGGGGTACAAATACTTTTTAAAGGCACTGTACCTGTTCAGGCACAAGTTGCCTGCAAAAAAAAAAAAAATATATATATATATATATATATATATATATATATATATATATATATATATATATATATATATATATATATATATATAATATATTATATATATATATAATATTTATATCCATATATATTTTTTTGTTTTTATTTTTTTCTAGATGTTAGTCTCACATGTGCAGGGAAACAATTTGTCAGAAGAAAACATCCAACCTCAGCCAGCAAATACATAAAGAGGATGTCTGCACCAACATACCGCAACCGCCGAAATTTTCACTATCCCCAATTACCGTAGACACCGCAAAAAACATCATGAATAAACTGTGTGACAGTACCTCACCTATTGACATCATCCCCACAAAACTACTGAAAGAATGCTCCGACATCGTGGCTCCAACCATAACCCATCTCATAAACCGATCATTCCACGAAGGGATTGTTCCCAGCATCCTCAAACAAGGCATCGTCAAACCTCTACTCAAGAAACCAAACCTGGACCCTCAGGATCCAAACAACCGTAGGCCAATTGCAAGCCTCAACACCATTTCTAAGATCATGGAGAAAGCTGTAGTACATCAGCTACAACTTCAACTGGATACTCACAAACTCCTGGACCCGCTGCAATCAGGCTTCCGCCCGGGTCATGGAGCAGAAACAATAGAAAAACAGGGGTAGTGGTGCACAGTACTGTGACAGGAAGTTTAGCCTGGAGGCTGATAAGCTCTATGGGCACTAGAATAATATAAAGATGTTAGGTAATATATATGTCGTCACATAAGGCAAAAGATATGTATAAAACAATGTGCGTTTTTTTATAAGGGGATAGTGAGGGACCCTCAACACTATAACGTTATAGCATCCAAGGTAAAATCAAGTGTAGATGCAAGAACATACGAAAAAAACACACAATCACAATATTTAAAATAATTGATTCCCAATGCGATTTGTTGTAGCTGTCAAAATCGCATAAAGTGCCAGTGCCAAAAGATAACTAATAAATCTGTGCAAAATTCCTCTACACCATAAAAATGATTAAAACAATATAAATAAAGCAGTGAGCAACTTGATAATTCTTTTTTTATTTTTTATTTTTATTTTATAATTGTCACTTCTTGCACAGTTGAATTATCAAGTTGCTCGCACATTGTTTTATACATATCTTTTACCTTATGTGACGACATATAAATTACCTAACATCTTTATATTATTCTAGTGCCCATAGAGCTTATCAGCCTCCAGGCTAAACTTCCTGTCACAGTACTGCGCACCACTACCCCTGTTTTTCTATTGCTTTTACTGGGGTTCAGGTACCCCACCACAGTGCGTACAGCAGTACAACGCTCCTTGTTTCCCTGAATAGGCGCAGGAATAACTTTATACTTATGGAGCAGAAACAGCTCTCCTCAAGATTTGGGATGACACCCTTGAAGCAGCAGATGATGGAGAGCCATGTCTCCTCGTACTGCTAGACCTAAGTGCAGCGTTTGATACAGTAGATCACAATACTCTACTCGTTCCGACTCACAGAAGTAGCCGGAGTCCAAGACATAGATCTCCAATGGTTCGCGTCCTTCCTAGGAAATCGGTCACAGACAGTGAAACTAGGAAAATTCCTCTCCGAAACTCGGGCAGTCACCTGCGGAGTCCCTCAAGGCTCTCCTTTATCACCCGTTCTCTTCAACATTTCCATTCGCCCACTTCTCCAAATCATCAGATGCTCAGATCTCTGCTTCCACTCTTACGCTGATGACACGCAACTTTATTTCCGGATCAATGGAAAAAAAGATCACCAACAACAACTTGAAAACTGCCTCAAATCAATAGAGGACTGGATGACCACTAACTGGATGACCACTAACTGGATGACCACCAAAACCTCTTGGTCTCCACCAACCGTCTTTGGGCAGACTATCTCCCCAAAGACCAAAGCAAAGAGTCTCAGGGTTATTTTAGACGCACAAATGTCAATGGATGCGCAAATAGGATCTGTAGTCAGTGGATCTCACCATCTGCTGCGCATGCTTCGCAGACTCATCCCTTTTATCCCAAAGAATGACAAAGCAGTGGTAGTTGGAACAATCATTAATTCACGACTGGACTACGCAAATTCGCTTTACATAGGATTACCACAATATCAACTTGCGCGATTACAACTGATCCAAAACACGGCGGCAAGGCTGATAACAGGAAAAAAACCCTGGGAATCCATCTCTCCTTCGCTGAGGAGCTTACATTGGCTAACCGTAAAAAATCGAATCACGTTCAAGACCCTTTGCCTCACCCACAAATGCGTGCATAGAGAAGCTCCGCAATACCTAATGGAGAAAATAAATAATTACACACCAAACCGCAGTCTTCGATCAGCCAACAAAAACCTCCTCCTCGTGCCCAAAGCCCGGTATAAATCCAAGGGGGATCGGAGATTCGCTGTCCAAGGGCCTTGGCTATGGAATGCTCTACCAATCAACATCCGCCTGGAAGAAAATCACCTGGCTTTTAGGAAAAAACTCAAGACCTTCCTCTTTTAGCAGATGATCAAAGCTTGCCACAGCACCTAGAGGCAATTCAGTTCGCATTGTGCGCTATACAAGTATTTCATTCATGTAGCTGTAATATTTTAAAGTGGAACTTTAGCTAAAAAAATACAAAATGGGTGAGCAGGCAGGATTTTTTAATGAAGAAGACACACGCTTTGTCTCCACTGCATCAAAGTTACTTACCTACCTGCCTGTCCCTGTAAAGTGACCTGTGCACATGCAGCTTACTGCAGAAATTTGGCAATACCAAATCTTGCTGCATTCCCGTGCATACGATCAAGTCCCAGAAATCGGCCGAAGATGTCAGTGGCTGGCAGAGAGCCACATCACTGGATCCAAGGTGAGTATAGTTCCCCTTTAAATGCTTTTATATTCTGTGAGTCTACAGAGGGAAGACAAGTGGTCTATATTTATGTCTCTTTGATATTTATCAAAAATTTGCATTTATTTATTATTTTTTTATCAAACGTTTTGCATTCAATTTTATAGGTATAGCTTGATTGCTTATTCCTGGGTGCAAATAATAAACTTTTTTTTTTTTGGGCCCATATATAATATTTAATTGTGTAAGTTTTTTTGCACACAAGAAACTTGTCTGGTTGATTACACTCAAATTTGGGTGAACAGTGTCCGTGGCCCCCAGCTCATCATAAAATATATTTTTTTTTATTCTTTTTTTTTCAATAGTTAGACAGTGTGTTTTTAGGAAGATATATTTAGAGCCATTTGGTTTATTTAATATAACAGTGTAGCCTAGGGTGTTTCATTTTTTCAAAGATGTGATTTTCATATGACTTTGCTTACGCCCCAAGTCTCAGTGATGTAAAAGATATATATGCCAAATTTCAAGAAGATTGGATAATATTTAGGGGTTGCACACATTGATCACTTTTATCAAAGTAAAGTCTGTGGGCTTCACTTGATAAGAAGTCATATACAACAATGCTGGGTGAAAAAAGTCCCGTTCAAGGCTTTCTAGAAGAACAAGAGTGAAAATGGTTAACTACATCCAAAATGTCCTAAAAGAAGGAAGACAACCAAAGGAAGACTACAAAGAGTTATTACAATTCTCACTCCTGTATCTAGGAGGTTGGTCTTAAAAAAGCCTTCAGTTTCAGGATCCCAGGGGCACTGCATCAAGCAAGGTGGATGGCAAAGGCAATATATGCACTTAAAATTCTCCTCTTCACTAAACAGTTGAATATTCCTCAACGACAACTGGAAGGAATGAAACGGGTTGCACATTTTGTCAGCCTCATATATGTTCGCTTTTGCCATGAGGCAATTGTACGTCGATGGGCTCCGAAGAAGGATTTGGATATGCTACAGCTTTTGAGCACTTACCCAGATGCAGACGTAAAAAAATGTGCTCTCACAGTTGCTAAAAAAACACCTTTGGTATCTGTCAGAAACAAACTTAGGATTGGCTTTTTTGGAGGAACGTATTACTCAGGCTGTTAAGGAAAATATGACTAAAAATTTAGAACCCAAACCTGCAAAGATAAAGGAAGTGAAACGATTAGAGGGTAAAAACATGTTTTTTGAAGGAAAAGACCTGAGCTATTTCGTTACTAATAAAACAAAGTCATTAATTGAATTGAATTGAATTATCGTTGAAAGTTGATTAATATAACACATTTTGCCTATCATATTACCTATTAAACTTAGTATATAGTTTTATTAGTACCGTATATACTCGAGTATAGGCCGACCCGAATATAAGCCGAGGTCCCCAATTTACCCCCAAAAAACTGGAAAAAATTATTGACTCGTGTATAAGCCGAGGGTGAGACATGCCTGTCCATCCCTGTGTGTCGTCCATCCCTGTGTGTGTCCATGCATCCGTGTGTGTCCATCCATCCCTGTGTGTGCATGCATCCGTGTGTGTGTGTGTGTGTGTGTGTGTGTGTGTGTGTGTGTGTGTGTGTGTCCGTGCAGCCTACCTGTGTCCAGCCTGCCTGTGTCCGTCCAGCCTGTGTCCGTCCCGGCCTGTGTCCGTCCCGGCCTGCGTCCCGTCCCGGCCTGCGTCCCGTCCCGGCCTGCGTCCCGGCCCGTCCCGCAGCTCTTCGTCGGTGGCCATTCTAGGATTCAAAAGCCGCGCCTCCGTCGGTGATAGGCGGAACACTCAATTTCCCACTGACTGCTGGGAAATTGAGTGTTCCGCCTATCGGATGTCCGTGATAGGCGGAACACTCAATTTCCCAGCAGTCAGTGGTCCGCCTATCATGGACGTCCGCTCATCCTCATACTACGGACGAGGATGAGAGGACGTCCGTGATAGGCGGAACACAGACTGCTGGGAAATTCAGTGTTCCGCCTATCACAGGCGAAGGCGGAGACGGAGGCGCGGCCTTTGAATCCTAGAATGGCCGCTGTCTGTCTGCTCGACACGCTGATCGGGCAGACAGACAGCGATGACTCGAGTATAAGCCGAGGGGGGCACTTTCAGCCTCAAAAAAGAGGCTGAAAATCTCGGCTTATACTCGAGTATATACGGTATTTTAAGTTTGCAATTTCTGGTTTCCCAATAAAAGTAATTAACATTGAAAAACCATATTTTTTGCCTACTTTTACAAAACAGATCAAAGTGTGCAACCTCTAAATATTATCCAATCTTCTTGAAATTTAGCATATATATCTTTTACATCACTCGGGAAGTAAGCAAAGTCTGTTTGCTGTTTGTGTTTTCTTTCTGTGAAAAAAAATCAAAAAAGAATTAGGCGAGTCGTGGGCATTTTCAATATAGCTGAAGGGAGCTCATGTAAGCCCTCAAAATTACAATATTTCATTAAAATCCCCTGATTTTTGCCCAAATGTTACAAAAATTAAACCTCTCAGTTTTGCTCATACCTAATCATAACCAGAAGCTATTCATAAGAAGTCATATGGTTCAAGTTTACTTTACCAAACTTTGCTTTGTTAAAGCCGCGTACACACGGGCGGACTGTCTGTCCAACTTAGTCCACCGAAACACATTTCAGCGGACAGTCCGCTCGTGTGTGGGCTTCAGCGGACTTTTTCAGCGTGCAGTCTGGCGGACTAAGTATTTCGGAATTTCCGTAATATTGTCCGTCCAACTTTGGTTTCAGCGGACAGTCCGCTCGTGAGTAGGCTAGTTGGACGGACTAAGTATGGCGCATGCTCAGAAAGGATTTACACGGCGGAAGGTTGCATTGCTGTGTATTGGACGTCCTATTTCTAGTCCCGTCGTACGTGCTGTACACGTCATTGCGCAAGCTTTCAACGGACTGTTTGTTCATCGTGTGTGGTCAAGTCCGTTCATTCGAAAGTAGGACGGACTGTCCGTCGGATTGTCTGACGGACTTAGTTGGCCAGACAGTCCGCCCGAGTGTACGCGGCTTTAGACTCTTAGTTTAGACAGATGTTGGCTCCTTAAAATTGGACATGATCGTCGTGATGTAATATAGGCATGGTCTGGTCAAACAGGAAAGTATGAACACCATTGTGCTTACCCCAGGACCTGTTTGGTTATGGTTTCATGTTTGTTTGCCTTGTTCTTTGTTGTCTTGTCCTTATGTAGGCACCCAAAAACAATAGTGAATGGAGGACATCTCAAAATCTAAGAATTATTTTAAACAAGCAATTTTCCCAACTGTAGCAAAACCACCCTGCCACCAGTCTGGGGTCCTAAGAAGATAGCTACATGGAGAAGGCAAAAGGTACAGATTTTGTGGGCTTTGCTTAGCTGTCAGCCTGCAGAGCGTCTTTGAGTGCTTTTCCAGTGTTTTTTAGGCGTTTTTGCATGTTTGTATGCAGCATTTTTGGGCTTTGGGTTTTTTTTATTAGCCAGTAGAGAAGACTATTATCTGTTGCAACATTTGCTGCTAGGTATTTCAGCTTTTCCATTAGCGTTTATTTCTTTTTTCATTATTATTCATTTATTATAATGTTTTTTTTTCGTTAGGGTAAGGGGTTCGAATTTAGTTTAGGTTAGAGTTAGGATTAGGAGTTGGGGTTAGGGTTATTTATTATTATTTTATTTTTGTTGATTATTATTATGCATTTAATAATACATGAATAAATAAATGTAAAATAAATACATAAATAAATAAAAAACATAAATAATAAATAAATAAATTCAATTAATTAATTCTAAGTAACAATAAATAAATAATTAACCCTTAACCAATTTAGCCCCAGAAGATTTTACCCCCTTCCTGACCAGAGCCCTTTTTGTGATTCGGCACTGCGCCACTTTAACTGACAATTGCGTGGTCATGCGACATTGCTCCCAAACAAAATTGACATCCTTTTTTTCCCACAAATAGAGCTTTTCTTTGATGATATTTGATCACCTCTGCAGTTTTTAATTTTTGTGCTATAAACAAAAAAAGAGCGACAATTTTGAAAAAAACGCAATATTTTTTACTTTTTGCTATAATAAATATCCCCATATATATATATATATATATATATATATATATATATAAAAGATTTCTATCCTAATTCTAGGCTGATATGTATTCTTCTACATATTTTTGGTAAAAAAAAAATCGCAATAAGCGTATATTGATTGGTTTGCGAAAAAGTTATAGCATCTACAAAATAGGGGATAGTTTTATGGCATTTTTATTTTTAATTTTTTTTTATTAGTAATGGCAGCGGGACTTTATGGTGGACACATCGGACACTTTTGACACTATTTTGGGACCATTGTCATTACTGTGTAAATGACACTGGCAGGGAAAGGGTTAACCGCTAGGGGGCAACAAAGGGGTTAGTGTGTCCTAGGGAGTGATTCTAACTGTTGGGGGGATGGGCTACAACTCACATGGCTGGCACCAATCACTGATCTCGATGACAGAGAGCAGTGATTTCTGTCATGATACAAGGCAGACCGGGGAAATGCCTTGTTTGCATAGACACTTCCCCGTTCTGTGGCTCCGTGACACGATCACCGGAAGACCCATTAGGCACGGTAACGCTGTACCATGCCCACACGCGTACCTACTATCCCTGCCTCTTAACGAGGCTATACAGGTACGCCCATTTGCCCACCGCTGCCGTTGTGCCGATGTATATCGGCGTGCAGCGGCCAGCAAGTGGTTAACTTTAACACTTACCCCTTAAAAAATAAATAAATAAATAACTAAACACCCTAACCCTAACACAAAAATAATAATAATTATTATTATTAATAATGTATTTTTTTTGTTCGAGTTTGGGTGTTGTTATTTTATTAATATTATTATTATTATTATTACTACTACTACTAATAATAATGATAATGTATTTAATACTAATATTAAGGTTAATTATTATTTTTTAATGTATTATTACATTAATTTATTTTTACTTATTTATTTATGATTTTAAGTTATTTGTGTATTTGTTTTACATTTATTTATTCATATATTATTTCTTTTTTATTTTTTTTTAAATAATTTGAGCAGAAAATTGAGCAAAAACACACTTCAAAACATGCGAAAACGCACAAAATGTGTGAATGGTGCATTTCCATAAATTTTTATGGGAATTCATATGCGCCAATAAAAGCCCAAATCTGCCCGATTCAAACAGAACTTGTTTGAGCTGTTGGCATTTTGGAGCTTCTGGCTTCAGGCGTTTTGGAGTGGAGATGTGAATCATCTCCATAGAGAATAATAGATTTTTTCACCTCCAGCGTTTTGGAATTTCAGGCTTTCAGCTACAAAACGCTCAGATGTGAATGGGGCCTGAGTGAGCTACTGTACGTATCTGCTAGATATTTAAGACTGGCACACACATACAAGCTCAGCTATATTTCAAGACTTGAACTTAGGTTCCTTAGGTTCCTTTTCAAAACATAAACAAATTTTTAGCCAAAGTGGCTCCAAAAAAAAAGAAAAGAAAAACAAAAATACTGTGGCTTTGCTTATGACTTCAAATGTTTCTCAGCACACTGACTATATCTGTAACATTATAGGTAGGGTTAGCAAAGGTTAGTTTAAATATTACTTCATGAATGCTATTACACACAAAAAATCCTTCTTAACTCTATTTCTTTGATGTTACAAATGTTTTATATTTAATCAGAGGCTCTTCCAGTTCAGCGCAGAGAAATTTTAGCTTCATTAATTTGATGACACATTGCACTGTACCTTTCTTCTTGCAAATGCACATGCCACTATCTATTTATGCACATTTCCAATGATTAATTCTAAACTTTGCTTTGTGGTGATATATGAAGAACGAGTTCTGTAGTCGTTTTGCTGAATTCAATAACTGGGATAGCACAATGGCTAAATGGATTCCACAGTTGCCCTCTGCTTTAGGGTCCTGGATTCGTTTTCTATTGAAGACACTGGGGGGATTTACTAAAACTGGTGCACACAGAATCTGGTGCAGCTCTGCATAGTCAACTTCTAACTTCAGCTTGTTCAATTAACCTCTTCCCGTCCGCGCTATAGCCGAAAGGTGGCTACAGTGCGGACCTATTTTCCCTGGAGGGCATCCATGGACGTCCTCTCCTGCTCGATCAGCTTGTGCGCCCCCTGCAGGGCGCATGTGGCATGCTCTTTGATCAGCGAGTCTATGATCCCGACCCCTTGCCACGTGATCAGCTGTCAGCCAATGACAGCTGACCATGTGATGTAAACAGAGCCGATAATCGGAGAAAAAAAAAAAGCCGATCACCGACATCAGTCCCGATCATGGAGAGCCTCTGCAGAGGCTTCTGTGCCCACCTGTGCCACCTACCAGTGCACAACAGTGCTGCCTACCATTGCCCACCAGCACCACCTACCAGTGCCCATCAGTGCAGCCCATCAGTGCCCACAGTGTCACCTATCAGTGCCCACAGTGCCACCTATAAATGTACCAATCAGTGCCTCATCACCGGTGTTGCCTATCAATACCACCTACCAGTGCCCATCAGTGCCACCTACCAGTCCCCATTAGTGCCACCTATCAGTGGCCATCAGTGACATCTGTTAGTGCCCATCAGTGCCATCCATCAGTGCCACTCATCAGTGCCACCCATCAGTGCCACCCATCAGGGTCCATCAGTGCCATCTTATCAGTGCCCATCAGTGCCATCTTATCAGTGCCTATCAGTGTCGCCTTATCTATGCCTATAATTGCAGCCCATCAGTGCCCATCAGTGCAGCCCATCAGTGCCCATCAGTGCAGCCTCATCAGCAAATATCAATGAAGGAGAAAAATTACCCGTTTACAAAATTATATAATAAACTATGAAACATGTTTTTTTTTCAAAAATGTCTGTCTTTTTTGTATGAGAAGAAAAGGGGACTGTTATATGGAACATCATAACCATATTCTCCCCTTAAAATCACCCAGCAAATTAATGGACTGTCTTGATACCGATTTATAAAAAAATACAAATGTTTATTATTATATGTAAAAAGTTTTTTTAAAGAAAGAAAGGGAATATATATAAAATTTCAGTAATTGTACAATATAGCTATAACATAGACAAGACACATATTTTCTGACGATATTGAGTGTCCAATTCGGTCTTTAGTTTCTACTAGTTTCGCGACTTTGCTGTCGCTTCTTCAGGAGACCTTGTCTGAAATCGAAGTTAATCACAGTTTACTTAACAGAAATAATATATTTTCAACAATGTTTGATGTATTAGTTTACAAAAGACTTGAAACAAGAAATAGTGAAAAGGATGAGGATACCATATATTTGTTTTATAAACTAGGCACAACAATAGAACTGTCTTTTTTGTATGTTTAAAAAAAATAAAAACCCAGGTCGTGATTAAATACCACCAAAAAAGCTCCATTTGTGTGAAAAAAAAATGATAAAAATTTTGTTTGAGTACAACATAGCATGGCCACACAGTTGTCATTCAAACTGTGACAGCACTTAAAGCTAAAAATTGGTCTGGGTAGGAGGGGGGTCTAAGTGGCCTGTAAACAAGTGGTTAAGCTTTGACAATAAAACCTAGAAAGTGATTGGTTTCTATACACAGCTGCACCATTTTATGTGCATCAACTTTAGTAAATCGTATCCACTGTCTGCATGCATTTGTATATTCTTCCTGGGATAAAAGAGAAGCTTGAGTTTCAGAAAAATCTGTCCACTGCTGCTTCTAAAATGGAGAACTGAGCAATTAAAGACCAATGATCGCTCAGTCCTGTCTTCAATGAGCAGAGAGCCGGTGACTAGCTGTTAGGTAGCTTTCACAAACACAAAAAAGTTTGTACCCACACAATCATGGAACATGCCCATATCTCTGGATAGGGCTGGGTGTCAATGTGGTGGATGGGTATTTGCGGGGGGGGGGGGGGGGGGGTTAGGTGACTCTGTAGCAAATTTGATGGTTTTGTAGGTGATGAGGTTTGTGGCGGTAACTGGAGACAACTGTGGGAACTGGGATTGGTCTCTCCAGATTGCTGGGGACTTTGCATGGGCACTGTTTGTTGCCTGAAGGGTATGACAAGAGTGCTGTGGGACACTGTTGGAGGTTGGGGACACTATGAGGGTCTAGAGGCTCTGCAGTGAAATATGGGACACTGGGTGGCACTGTGGGTGGTTGGGGAGCACTGTGGTAACTGATGGCTCTCAGGGAACCTGGGGGCACTGTGGGAGGTTGGGTGGCACTGTGGGTGATTAAGAGACATGTAGCTAGATGTAGACCCTGGAGGAGAAAGGCCTTTGCTGGTAGTTGAGAACTACTGCTCTATAAGATAGCAAATCAAACATTTTTTAGCTCAGATCCACTTTAACCACTTGTTGACTGTCGCACGCCGATTTACGTCGGCAGAATGGCACGGGCAGGCAAAGGGGCGTACCTGTACATCCCCTAAAATTCATCGCCCTAGCGAGCGCGTGCCTGGCATGTGCCATGGGAGCGAGCCTGCGGGTCCCGCACACTCGATGTTCACCATCGGCCCACGTTTGCGGTGAGGAGAGGCAGAACAGGGAGATGCCTATGTAAGCAAAGCATTTCCCTGTTCTGCCTAGCAACATGACAGGGAGCTTCTGCTCCCTGTCATCGTGAGCAGTGATCTCTGTCATGTTTTAGTGAGCCCATCCCCCTACAGTTAGAACACATCCAGGGAACACACTTAACTCCTTGATCCCCCCTAATATTTACCCCTTCCCTGCCAGTGTCATTTATACAGTAATCAGTGGCTATTTGTAGCTCTGATCACTGTAGAAATGTCAGTGGTCCCAAAATAGGGTCAAAAGTGTCTGATCTGTCCGTCATAATGTCGCAGTCCCAATAAAAATCACAGATCACCGCCATTACTAGTAAATAAAAAAAAATTCTAATAAAAATGCCATAAATCTATCCCCTATGGTGTAGATGCTATAACTTTTGCGCAAACCAATAAATATACAATTATTGCATTTTTTTTTTTACCAAAAATATGTAGAAGAATACATATTGGCCTAAACTGTGGAAGAAATTTTTATATATTTTTTGGGGGTATTTATTATAGCAAAAAGTAAAAAATATAGCTTTTTTTCTAAATTTACGTTCTTTTTTTGTTTATAGCACAAAAAATAAAAACCGCAGAGGTGATCAAATAACACCAAAAGAAAGCTCTATTTGTGGGGAAAAGAAGGATGTCAGTTTTGTTTGGGTAAAGCGTCGCACAACCACACAATTGTCAGTTAAACCGACGCATTGTCAAAAAAATGCTCTAGTCAGGAAGGGGGTAAATCCTTCCATGTGGTTAACAGCCCAATGGTGGTTGTAATACAAATATTATTCTGTCTATAATGGCAAACTTTGTGTTTTTTAATTATTGTCATAGTTTTGTAGCATGTGTGAAAACGAAATAGGTAAGAAGCAGCATTATTTCAGTAGGTCACCACAAACTACCAAAATGGTCCTCAAGTCCACAGTACTCCTAGAAAACCTGAACAACAAAACAGCTAAATCTAGCATTTTCTTTTATACTACTGGCATTTAGAATTGACATTTTTTAAGAAATTCATAGTCTAATAATGAATCTTTAGGTGCCACACATTCTTCATGTCTTTTATCTAGAAAACTGTCTGCGATACAATTTTTTTTTTGCACTAACATACAATTTTTCAGGACAATCTTTCGGGGGATGCCCCATTGTTCAAGGTCTGGGCAGTAACAAATTCACAAAGATTTTAGCAGAATGTTAAAAAAAGGCAATCTCTGAGGGAAATAAATGAAAACACACACACACGAACACAGCAGGAGCCAATCAGCGGGTTCGTGGCCGTGATGGCCACGATCATTCACAGGAGAGGCAGACCGCTGTTCTCAGGTTGCTCAGCTGTCGGTTAATTGCCAGCACTCATTATTGCACAGCGGCTCACCTGGTGATGATTTCCTGCTCATCAGTTCAGATTAAAGCCAGCCTACAGCCAGCCCCTTCTGGCTATTTAAACTGCCTGGTTCATTCCTTCTGTGCCTTCGCCTTGGTCAAACATTTATGGAGATTCTCTGCTGTGTTTCTGTTAAAGACTTGCCTGGCTGACGTCCCTTCTGGTTCCTGACTCTGTCTGCTGCCTCCGATTATGCTGATCTCTGGCTACCTGATTTACTGGTTTGTCCTGACTGCCTACTTTGGCTACCGAACCCTGGCTATGTTTTGACTACGTTTACTACTTGTATTATGTTTACCATTCTATTAAAATGTGTGATTTTTACTGCATTTTCTGTCTCCGTCTGTTTCATGGTTCTGTTTCATGAGTTAAAGCACTCCCCCTACAGTCAGAAAGCACACATAGGGAACACATTTAACCCTTTGATTGCCCCTGATGTTAACCCTTTCCCTGCCAGTGTCATTTATACAGTGACAGTACTTTTTTTTTGGACTGATCACTGTATTGGTGTCACTGATTCCCAAAAAGTGACAGATTTGTCCGCTGCAATGTTGCAGTCCCACTAAAAATCCCCCCCATTACTAGTAAACAATATAAAAAATATAAAAAGTCCCAAAATCTATCCCATAGTTTATAGATACTGAAACTTTTGCACAAACCAATCAATATACGCTTATTGGGATTTTCTTTACCAAAAATACAGTGCCTTGCGAAAGTATTCGGCCCCCTTGAACTTTTCAACCTTTTGCCACATTTCAGGCTTCAAACATAAAGATATAAAATTTTTATTTTTTGTGAAGAATCACCAACAAGTGGGACACAGTTGTGAAGTGGAACGAAATCTATTGGATTTTTGAAACTTTTTTAACTAATAAAAAGATGAAAAGTGGGGCGTGCAAAATTATTCGGCCCCCTTGCGTTAATACTTTGTAGAGCCACCTTTTGCTGCGATTACAGCTGCAAGTCGCTTGGGGTATGTCTCTATCAGTTTTGCACATCGAGAGACTGAAATTCTTGCCCATTCTTCCTTGCAAAACAGCTTGAGCTCAGTGAGGTTGGATGGAGAGCGTTTGTGAACAGCAGTTTTCAGCTCTTTCCACAGATTCTCGATTGGATTCAGGTCTGGACTTTGACTTGGACATTCTAACACCTGGATACGTTTATTTGTGAACCATTCCTTTGTAGATTTTGCTGTATGTTTGGGATCATTGTCTTGTTGGAAGATAAATCTCCGTCCCAGTTTCAGGTCTTTTGCAGACTCCAACAGGTTTTCATCCAGAATGGTCCTGTATTTGGCTGCATCCATCTTCCCCTCAATTTTAACCATCTTCCCTGTCCCTGCTGAAGAAAAGCAGGCCCAAACCATGATGTTGCCACCACCATGTTTGACAGTGGGGATGGTGTGTTGAGGGTGATGAGCTGTGTTGCTTTTACGCCAAACATATCGTTTTGCATTGTGGGCAAAAAGTTGGATTTTGGTTTCATCTGACCAGAGCACCTTCTTCCACATGTTTGGTGTGTCTCCCAGGTGGCTTGTGGCAAACTTTAGACAAGACTTTTTATGGATATCTTTGAGAAATGGCTTTCTTCTTGCCACTCTTCCATAAAGGCCAGATTTGTGCAGTGTACGACTGATTGTTGTCCTATGGACAGACTCTCCCACCTCAGCTGTAGTTCTCTGCAGTTCATCCAGAGTGATCATGGGCCTCTTGGCTGCATCTCTGATCAGTCTTCTCCTTGTCTGAGCTGAAAGTTTAGAGGGACGGCCAGGTCTTGGTAGATTTGCAGTGGTCTGATACTCCTTCCATTTCAAAATGATCGCTTGCACAGTGCTCCTTGGGATGTTTAAAGTTTGGGAAATCTTTTTGTATCCAAATCCGGCTTTAAACTTCTCCACAACAGTATTACAGACCTGCCTGGTGTGTTCCTTGGTCTTCATGATGCTCTCTGCGCTTTCAACAGAACCCTGAGACTATCACAGAGCAGGTGCATTTATACAGAGACTTGATTACACATTCTATTTATCACCATCAGTCATTTAGGACAACATTGGATCATTCAGAGATCCTCGCTGAACTTCTGGAGTGAGTTTGCTGCACTGAAAGTAAAGGGGCCGAATAATTTTGCACGCACCACTTTTCAGTTTTTTATTTGCTAAAAAAGTTTAAAATATCCAATAGATTTCGTTCCACTTCACAATTGTGTCGCACTTGTTGGTGATTCTTCACAAAAAATTTAAATTTTATATCTTTATGTTTGAAGCCTGAAATGGGGCAAAAGGTTGAAAAGTTCAAGGGGGCCGAATACTTTCGCAAGGCACTGTATATAATAATAGCAGAATACATATTGGCCTAAATTGATGAAGAAATTAGATTTTTTTATATTTTTTTATTGGATGTGTTTTATAACAGAAAGTAAAAAAAAAAAAAAAAAAAAAAAAATATATATATATATATATATATATATATATATATATATATATATATATATATATATATATATATATATATATGTATATCAAAATTGTCAGTCTTTTTTTGTTTCTATCGCAAAAAATAAAAATCGCAGAGGTGATCAAATACCACCAAAAGAAAGCTCTATTTGTGGGGGAAAAATTATATAAATTCTGTTTAGTTACACCCATGGCATGGCCGGGCAATTGTCAGTTTAAGTAACGCAGTGCCGTAATGCAAGAGATGGCTTGGTCATGAAGGGGAGTAAAACCTTTTGCAGCTAAAGTGGTTAAAAACTAAGGCATTGAGGTCTTCCACAGTGTGGTCTGGTTGTGAGAAATGAGGTCCCATAGGTGTGCAGAACTCATCTTCTTTATGTTCCTTGATGGTACGTCTGTGCAAATTCATCCTTGCTCAACACTTCTGTCCTGTTTTGCCAACATTTGATCCTTTGCTACATCTTTTGCATTGGATGAGGTACACAACATTACTGGAGGTGCAGCAGTTGTATGATCCCGTGATGTTGAAGGTCCCTTTTGTGTGTGTGACACTTTTAGATTATATAGAATAGAATCCTTGTTTAGAGATTTAATTTGGAGAAGTGGGCAACCTATAATCAGCCTGCAGACGTTGCGGCTGCCGCTCGGGGAGGGGGGTATGGTGGTTCCATACCCCAGAATATATTTTTTGGCATCCCAGCTACAGTACAGGGGGTGGTACATCTTATGGACATAATCCTAGCGGTAGGCTAATGTTGATAGGGTGCCCTCATACCACCCTTTTTGAGGCTCTAGAGGCAAATTCATTTATTATACACTGTCCAACGACAAAACTAATTGTTAAAATATGGCAAACAGCGAAGGCCATATTGGGTTATCAGGGAACATCTGAACTGGCTCCCTTATGGAACAATAAAAATCTAGTTGAGTTGTGTGGTATTGAGAGATCTAAGGAATGGGTAAACCAAGGTATTAATCGACTAAGTCAACTATTTGCAGGTAATACTATAAAATCATTCTCTAACTTGAAGCAGGAATTCAATTTGTCAAATAGTTTGGTTTATAAATATCTTCAGGTCAGGCATGCAGTCCAGACGCAGTTCAGATCTCAAACAGTCTAATGGATCCAGATTCATCTCTTGATTGTATGCCAGGCTTGGAGTTAGAACAATAGATCGTGTCGGCCTTATTAAGAATAAGAAAAGTTGGGAGGGAGATGTTGGGCCATTGTCCACTGTGGAATGGGACCGAATTCTTAGACAAATTACACTTGTCTCAATCTCTCCCTCACAGAAGGTATCACGTCTCTATTTCCTTTATAGAGTATATTATACCCCCAAGAAAATTTTCAAATTGGGATGGCGGGACAATGACCAGTGTCCCAGGAGGAGGGCACCTGGAGATTTTATTGGACGGAGATTGTAGATGAGATCAATGATAGTTTTGGGGCTACACTGGTAGCAATGGTCAAGACCTGCCTATTGGGTTTGGTGGAGGGGTACAGCGCTTCGAAAGGCATCTCTGAATCAGTATTAAGGTGCCTATTCCAAGGGAGGAAAGACCAGGGGGTGGCTAGGGGATTAGCAAGGGGAAGAGAAGAGGGGAATCAAAAAAAGAAAAAAAAGAAAAAAAAAAAAGATTATAAAATATAATCAGTGCAATCACAACTCATATAATATTTGTGCAAATCACTTTCACTTTATTGAGTTCTCCTCATAAACATGCAAAGTGCAAAGTGCAGTGAAATCACATATTAAATTAGAAATGGGTGGGAGGGGCCGAAGTCCATGATGTCACATACCAGCCTTTTGTATCAGCGTGGTGAACATTTAATAAATGTTTGGAAGCATAGAGCACTATGGTATCACACACCCCATTCTACTTGTTTTGACACTCGCAAACCGAGTCAGAATTAAAAAAAAAGAGTTGCTCGTCTTTCAAAACGCTCATTAACCACGTTACTCGTTAACCAAGGTTCCACTGTACTGGTTTTATTATATTTGGTATTGCAGTTGGTGTACTTTGTTTTATTTTTTTTAATTAGTGTATCATTTAATATGTGATTGTGCTGCACATTGACTTTGCACTATACTTTTAGATTATAGCTCTCCCGTTGTCTTATCTCACTAACTGGTGGCGGTCTGTCCATAGGGGGTGCTCGGGCGCTGCCCTCCCCCCCAAGCGTTTGGCGAAAAAATAAAATAAAATAAAAAAAGTCACTTTAAGAGTGACCAAGCGCCGGACACACGGTGGTCTATGGGAAGCTTCACAGCTTGGAATCAGCAGATTGCAAGCTGGGAAGCTGATTTACCAGTGTGCAGGGCGCAAGCCATGCGCTCTCACACACTTCCACTTGCCAGTGATTTGTCCCTGGCTCTTGTGCATTGTTTTTTATTGGTCGGACCGGAGGGTGACTGGGCGGTGCTTTTTGAGCGCTACGGCATCACTTACGTTTCCCAGGAGTGGAGTACGATTCTGCAGAGACTTTTTTATTGTAACCTGAGGCGGGGAGCGGAGATGCAGCGGGTGGATGCAGAGCTGAGCCTGAGACAGAGAGTAGAAGGTGAGTGAGAGTGACTGAGTGCGGGGATCGGAGGTGTCCGAGGTGATCTCTCTCACAGCATGAATGACAGTCATCACAGAGGATTTTTGCATCTCTCTTCCCCATCCCCCTCCTCAGACTCCTCTGCAGAGCGGCTATAGAGTGACTGCTCCACTTGCTGTGTAGTGTGTCCTGCTGTGAGCCTGGCCCTCTTCACCTGCAGAGCTTCATGGAGGGGGGAGGGGGGCTGCTGAGTGTTATGGTGTGTGGCAGTGACTGGCAGCTGTTCCCAACCCCCTCCACCCTTTCTGCATCCTAAAACGGCCCCCCCGCCTCTCCACCCTAAAATGGCCCCCCCGCCTCTCCATCCTAAAACGTCCCCCCGCCTCTCCACCCTTAAAGGCTTCCCCCGCCTCTCCACCCTAAAATGCCCCTCCTGCCTCTCCACCCTAAAACGGCCCCCCGACTCTCCACCCTAAAACGGCCCCCCCTGCCTCTCCAGCCTAACCCCCCCCTTGCCTCTCCACCTTAAAATGCCCCCCCGCCTCTCCATCCTAAAACAGCCCCCACCTCTCCACCCTAAAATGGCCCCCCTGCCTCTCCATCCTAAAATAGCCCCCTCTGCCTCTCCACCCTAAAATGGCCTCCCCTGCCTCTCCACCCTAAAACAGACCCCACTGCTTCTCCACCCTAAAACGGCCCCCCTGCCTCTCCACCCTAAAATGCCCCCACCTATCCACCCTAAAATGCCCCCCACCTCTCCACCCTAAACATTCTATATACCATATTTGTAATGCTGACTCCTATATACCGTATCTGTGGTGCTGATCTATATGCTGTATCTGTGGTGCAGAAATATATACTGTATCTATAATGCTGACTCCTATATACCGTATCTGTGGTGCTGATCTATATACCGTATCTATGGTGCTGATCTATATACCATAGCTGTGGTGCTGATCTATATACCGTAGCTGTGGTGCTGATCTATATACTATATCTGTGGTGCTGATCTATATACCATATCTGTAATGCTGACTCCTATATACCATATCTGTGGTGCTGATCTATATACCGTATCTGTGGTGCTGATCTATATACCATATCTGTGGTGGTGACTGGTGAGCTATATACTGTATCTGTAATGCTGACTCATATATACTGTATCTGTAATGCTGAGCTATATACCGTATCTGTGATCTGTATACTCTGTTCTGTGATGCTGAGCTGTATACTCCTGACACTATGGGTGGAAGCAAGTGGAATACAGGGGGTGGAGTGGGTGGGGCTTATATAAGGGATGTGGCTTATGGGAAGAAGGAGTGGTCAAAAAGGAAGGGTGGGGTCTGGTGCCCCCCATCCTAAAACTTCACCAGCCACCACTGTCACTAACTATGCTAGTTTAATAACCTTAGACATGTGCATTAGTTATCGTTTGGATGCATTTTTGTCAGAATTTCGGGGATATTCGTGTTTGTTTAAACAAAATGATAACAAACACGCAGAATCCGAAAGCCGAAAGATCCAAAATGAAAAAAAAAAGCTTTAGTTTCGAATCCATCATATTTTCGTATCGTTGAGACAACAGTTCGATATAGATAGATGGAGCATTCGACGTGACGGTGACAATAGCGATCTGTGTCTATCGAACCTGCAGTATGTACCTAACCTAACTCTATTAGTCCACGATTATTCGGCAGAGAGAGAAAAGAGTCGACATTATAGAGACAATAGTAAAAGAGCTGTTATTGGTTGCTGCTGGAATGGGTGGGGGAAGTAAAATGATGATGATGAATGTTATTGGCTGATTGTAACCAAAGAGGAGGAGCAGTAGAATAACTAGATCTTAAGTACACATGTACAGCCAACTTACTTTCACTTACGATTAATGCCGTTTGACATGAAGATTCGACAAAGCAGCTAAAACCATACGATCGCCGCGAGCGGGCATTTACAGTCAAATGCTCCCCCATAGGCTATAGAGGAATTCTAATGCTGTTTGACTAGTAATAATAATTTATAATTATAACTATTACTAGTCAAACAACATTAGAATGCTATTATAGCTTGTGGGTGGAGCATTTAACTGGAAATGTACGATCATGGCGTCGTACAATTTAGCTGCTTCGTCGAATCAATCTTAATTAATTTGGATTTTCATACAAATGCATTTTTTCTGTTTCAATATGTTTATTTTAAATTTGAATAAACAAGAATGAACAAGAAACTACAATCTGCTCCTTGAGCGCCCTCGCAGGGGCTACAAAGCATGAATACAAAACCAAAGGGCAAACCATTGCATTGTATTTATAACAAAATATGAGTAGGGGATGATATCGAGACTGGCTACAGTGCCCAACAACTTGTCCCCTTGTTATCTCCAGAGGGAAAGCCCTTCTCCCACTACCCCCTTCCACGGGGGACAGCAGTATTTGTTAGCAATGGGAGAGATTATAAAGAGGAGTGAAAAGAGATAGGGAACAAAAGAAGGAAGGTTAAAGAGGAGAGAGGGGGGTGAAAGGAAAGGAGAAGCTCGGTGGTGGACGCCTCGCCGAGGGGAGTTAGACCCAGAAATGCGGCTTGGAGAGCAGGGAACTCATAGGAGATCCACGGCTCCCAGATTTTTAGAACTTTAGTATGAGAATCATGGACAATACTGGACATACGTTCTTGATGTAGCATAGCAGTCATGCAGGTTTTAACCCCTTGGAAATCTACCCGTTGGGTCTTCCAGGCTTGGGTAATGGTCCGCTTGGCCGCTATAAATAGATAGATAGCCAGCTTCTGTTGAGGGCCTCGCAAACCAGGTACCAGGCAATGTAGGAGAGCTAGCTTAGCATCCCTTCGGATCGTTGGGGAAAAGAGTGTCTGCAGCAAACCAAAAACCCTAGACCAGAACCTCACCAGCCTTGGGCAGGTCCACAAATGCATTTTTTAATGAAACAAAATTAATAAAAATGAATTTTCGGGAGTAAAACTAAATAAATACATTTTTCAGACAAAACAGAAATTCCAAAACAAAATATTTCAGTGTGCACATGTCTAATTATCATTGCCATGTACATTTGTTTGTGTGATTTTGTGTTTTTTGTCTTTTTTTTAACATTTTGCTAAAACCCTGAATTTAGTACTGCTCAGACCTTGAAGAAGGGGACAGACCCTATTGGTGTGTGGGAGGACACCTTAGCTTGGATACCCTGACTGCAAACTTCCAAAGTAAGACTTTTTTTCCCACTGCTCTGAGCCATACAATCTTTGATCAAATACCCAGAAAGCTTGTCCAGAAAAATTGTATGTTAGTGCAACTTAAAAAAAGTATCACAAACAGTACTCATTTGTCTCTGTCGCAAGCACATCAATATGGCTAACATAACCGCAGTCTAGAAAATGATCACTGTAAAATGTTGAAGGCTAAAAACATTGAAAAAACCATCACATAGCCACTGCATATGAAATATACAACTTTTCTGACTAATCCCAGTATTTCCCATGTATCAAAAAGCTGAACTCTAGAAAAATAAGCTCTCTGAATTAATGATTTCCAGTGGTAACAACCAGACACATGGAAGACATCTGGTAGCATCATGGCTCCACTACCAAGCAGTCACCTGTTACAGGGAGAGAAGGACAGCTGTAGTTTGACATTTATAAGGGAAGAGAAAGTGAACGTAAAGAAAGGAAGAATAAATAGATGCGTATTTCAAGGCATCAGAAAAATAATGTGACCATTTGTTTCCCCTTTATAGAAACCTGCAAATAAAATCTATTAGTAGGAAGGGAGCTAAAAGGATTGACCGCGGGAAATCAAAGGGATTCCAAATGGAATTTTCCAGTACAGGTTATATAATGACAGAAAACATCTGACTGCACTCCTACTTTGTATATGAAAGGTTAATGTACACTATAGATTTATGTTAGAAATAAAGGAGTTGGGAGCCTGGTCCCCAGCCAGATGCTCACCAAAAAGCTAGGAGGCAATTGGACTATCTCGGTACAGGTACAATCACAACCTGAAAATTAGGTATAGACCATGTTCACTGGTCCAGACTTCCAATTTGATTCACCATCATCTTTTTCACCAGTATAATGCCACCCGCATTATAAAATACATTATAAAAGCCTTAAGCCTTAAAAAACCTTCTGATGCAGAGAATCCCCCAGCCCCCCCCCCCCCCCCCCCACTTTATACTTACCTGAGCCTAATCTTTAGTCAGAGGTGGACATGAGAGCAGTGTCTCTCCTGGCTCTGTCCCTCCTGACTGGGTGAATTGATAGCAGTGGGAACCATTGGTTTCTGCTCCTGTAAATCAAATTCTATAATGAGGGATCTGGGCGGTGTCAAGTCCCTCTGTCTATGTCAGTAGACAGAGAGGCATGGGGGTGAACACGCACCATTGGCCCATAGAAAACGGTTTACTATGGGGGCACTCAATGGGTGAGAGGAACCAGGAGCACTGGCGGGGGGGGGCGGGACGACCTGAGAATTGGAGGATCGGGGCTGCTCTGTGCAAAACCCTTGCATAGAGCAGGTAAGTATAACATGTTTGTTATTTTAGTTGAAAAAGAAGGAAAGTTTTAATGTCACTTTAACTTGGAACTAACATCACTAATTAACCACTTTAATACCTTAGGGCATCATATGACATCCTTAACTTTGTGTGGGGATATCTGCCTCATTAAAATATCATTCTTTCCAGCCAGCGATTTTGTTCACGATAAGAACTTATAGGCGACAGGAGGGGCTGCCCCCCGCCACAATCCGGTGATTCTTCGGGCTCTCCCGTGCCACCGGAGGACCGGAGAAAGAATCGGCCGGTGTCAGATGATGACAATGGAGATTTCCTGTGACCGCATGGTCACCAGTCGTCTTTATGACCGTCGGAGGCCCAGGCGCGAGGTTATGACGTTACGCCCGGGTTCCTGGAAGTAAACAAAGCTGTCAGCATGAGATTGGTGAATTTTTTTTCTCAATCTCATACTTTCCAGCCTGGAGGAGAGATGTGGGGTCTTATTGACCCTGCATCTCTCCATAAAGAGGACCTGTCACAATAGATTCCTATTACAAGGGATAGTTACATTCCTTGTAATAGGAATAAAAGTGGTAAAAAAAAGTGTAAAAATAAACAAAATGTAGTAAAAAAAAAATTGAAAACGCCCCTGTCTCTGGTAGCTCACGTTCAGAAGTCCCGCCCACATATGTAAACGCCATTCAAAATGTGCAACAATTCTCGCACTAGACCTCCTCTGTAACTCTAAACTGGTAACCTGTAAACATTTTCAAAGCGTTACCTATGGAGATTTTTAAGTACCGAAGTTAGGCGCCATTCCATGAGGGTGCACAATTTTAAAGTGTGACATGTTAGGTATCTATTTACTCATAACATCATCTTTCACATTATACAAAAAAAATGGGCTAACTTTACTTTTCTGTTATTTTTTAATTCATGAAACCGTTTTATTTCCAAAAACAGGCGTTTGAAAAATGATTGCGCAAATACCGTGCAAGATAAAAAGTTGCAATGACCGCCATTTTATTCCTTAGTGTGTCTGCTACAAAAACATGTATAATATTTGGGGATTCTGAGTAATTTTCTAGCAAAAAAATGATGATTTTTACATGTAGGAGAGAAGTGCGAGAATAGGCCCGGTATTAAAGAGGAAGTAACCCCTTATGGGTTTACTTCCTCTTTGATTCCCTGCAAAGGCAAAGCATAATGGACTACTATGTGTCACTTAATGGACATATATGTGTCACTTACCTGACACAGGAGCCAGCGAAGTCACCGCTGTCCCCTGTAGTTCCGAGCGTCCATCTTCTTGGTGGGTCTCGCTGCTCCGGCGCTGTGATTCGCTGGAGCAGCGATGACGTCACTCCCGCATGAACACGGGAGCCGACACTCGCGGCATATTGCCACGATCTGTGGCTTACCCAGTGCGCCTGTGCGCCACAGGCTGTCTTCAGGTAAATATCTCCTAAACCGTATAGGTTTAGGAGATATTTCTTGGACCTACAGGTAAGCCTTAATCTAGGCTTACCTGTAGGTCAAAGTGGTTTGTAAGGGTTTACAACCACTTTAAGGTGGTGCGAGCAGGCAGGTTCTTTATTGCGGAAATTACTTGCAATGTGTCCTCTGCAATAAAATAAACCTACCTATTTTTTTATAGAACGTACACTCACAGCTGCAGTCCTGCACCCAAAAGAAGCCAAGAGCAGCAAGGATCCCTGCAAGGCATCTCAGACCAATGAAGGAGAGGTAAGGTAAGTATTGCAAATGTTGTAGGGGTAGTCTTTTTCTTATGCCCGAAGTTGGTCTTTAATTTAGATTTAAGCGCAAAACAGAATTTTTCTCGCTTCCTTTTTCACCTCACCATAGTTTTAAGTCGTTCTGGGAAAGAAAAACGATTTTAAAAGTTACCCAGAAGTTTGAATGTTTTTTTTTCTTCTTAATATGATTACAGGCTTAGGATTCTAAGTGGCAAATTACAAGATTTAACAGAAGCCCAATGCCACTTTCTCAACATATTTCCTGTTATGGATAATTAAAAGCTGTGTTTTATAGCGATGTGATGCTAATCAAATCTTCTGAATGATGTCCAGGTCTTTGCTTTTTGCCATATTGCTGCAGGATTCATGGGAGCTCTTGATGCTTCAACCATGTACAACAGCCTTTGGGTGGATGTTGTTCCACCTGTTCCATCAATCTGCATCCAAAATCAACAGAAACTGCTCTTATTTTTGCCTGTACAGATACTCGCAAAACTTTGCTGCTAACTTTTTTTTTTTTTTTTTTATTGAACATTTAAAAAAGCAACCATAAATTAAGAAAAAGCAAATATGACATACACTATATTGTCAAAAGAATTGGGACGTCTGCTTTTACACGCACATAAACATGAACACGCGTGTAAATGCACTCGCACATGAACTTTAATGGCATCCCAGTCTTAGTCCGTAGGGTTCAATATTGAGTTGGCCCACCCTTTGCAGCTATAACAGCTTCAACTCTTCTGGGAAGGCCGTCCACAACGGTTAGGAGTGTGTCTATGGGAATGTTTGACCATTCTTCCAGAAGCGCATTTGTGAGGTCAGGCACTGATGTTGGAGAGAAGGCCTGGCTCACAGTCTCCGCTCTAATTTATCCCAAATGTGTTTTATCATGTAGAGTTCAGGACTCTGTGTAGGCCAGTCAAGTCCCTCCACCCCAAACTTGCTCATTCATGTCTTTATGGACCTTGCTTTGTGCTGACCTCAACTTGATAGAATACCTTTGGGATGAATTAGAGTGGACACTGCAAGCCAGGACTTCTCCTCCAACATCAGTGCCTGACCTCACAAATACGCTTCTGGAAGATTGGTCAAATATTCCCATAGACACACTCCTAAATCTTGTGGACAGCTTTCCTAGAATAGTTGAAGCTGTTATAGCTGTAAAGGGTGGGCCAGCTCAATATTGAACCCTACAGACGAAAACTGGGATGTCATTAAAGTGAGTGAATGAGTGTTTTTCTGGGTCCTCCAGTACCATAGATTTAGTACCTGTTGATGCCACCAGTAGTGGTGGATTTTCAACTTCCAGCAACAAGGTGATATCATTGTTCATTCTACAACAAAGTCACAGCAGCATGTGGACAGGATAGGCTAAAACTGACATGACGTTTTATGTGGACTGTGAAGTAAACCTGTGCCCAGAATATGTACACTAAAGCATTTTAAAGCAGAGCTAAACTCCCTATCCTTTTCAGCCAAGGAAGCTGCCATCTTAGCCTCTGTTTGATCTAAATTTGCTATGGTGCTGCACATGTGATCAGTATGACGCCAGTCATGTGATGGCTAGAAAGGTCAGTTAAGAGCACAAGCAACTGTGATAGTTATCATTCATATCATGCCTTACTGTAACTGTTCAGGGAAAATCTTAAACTGATAGTGCTTTAAAATAAGCCCTTATGCACATATGTAGCTATAGTCATTGTGGAGAAATGTATCTTTCACCACTTTCTGCCCGCCATATAGTAAAAGGATAGCCGAAAGGTGGTTCTGTTATCGTGACTGGGCATCATATGACATCCAGCAAAATAAGCCATGATTGCGCACCCACGTGTGCCAGTGCCTCCTGATCAGTGCTGCTTATCAGTGCCCATCACTGCTGCCTATAAGTGCCCTCCAGTGCCATCTATCAGTGCCACCTATGAGTGCCCAGCAGTGTCACCTATGAGTGCCCATCAGTGCCACCTATGCGTGCCCATCAATGTCCAGCAGTGCCACCTATGAGTGCCCATCTTGTTTGGATACAGCTTTGCATTATCGCGCATTTATCATTAAAAATGTGATAGCTCTGAAAGCTGAAAATTGGTCTGGACAGGAAGGTATATAAGTGCCTTGTATTGAAGTGGTTACATTTCACAACAAAGGCACAGTTCTTTACTACTTCTTTCTATTACAGCAGAAGACATCTAATGTAAACAAACAGCAGGTGCTTCTAAGGCCGCGTACACACGGGCGGACTGTTCGCCCAACCTTGTTCGGCAAACAGTTTCATCAAACAGTCCGCTCAAAATTTGCATGAGCGGACTTGCCCACACACGAGCGGACTGTTTGACGAACAAGGTTGGGCAAACAGTTCGCTCAACTTTTGAAATGAACGGACTCGCCCACGTAAGGCGGAGGCAAGTCCGCCCATTTCGAGCGCGTGTACAGGTAGGCGGGGCCCGCGAAGGAGACGTCGCGGGCTCCGCCGCCTGGAATGGGCTTAAAGGGGAACCCCAACGCCGAAAAAAATCGGCGTGGGGGTTCCCCCCAAGTCCACACCAGACCCTTGTCCGAGCACGCTACCCGGCCGGCCAGGAAAGGGGGGCGAGCGAGCGCGCCCCCCCTCCTGAGCCGTACCAGGCCGCGTGCCCTCAACATGGGGGGGTGCCTTGGGGAAGGGGGGGGCCGCGCGGCCCCCCCACCCCAAAGCACCTTGTCCCCATGTTGATGAGGACAAGGGCCTCTTCCCGACAACCCTGGCCGTTGGTTGTCGGGGTCTGCGGGCGGGGGGCTTATCGGAATCCGGGAGCCCCCTTTAAGAAGGGGGCCCCCGGATACCGGCCCCCCACCCTATGTGAATGAGTATGGGGTACAATGTACCCCTACCCATTCACCTGTGAAATAAAGTACAAATAAAAACACAACACAGGGGGAAAAAATATTTTATTGCACAGCCGGGGGTCTTCCGTCTTCGGGGGTCTTCTCGCCGGACTCCTCCGCTATGTGTGTGTAGCTCTTTTGCCAGCGGAGGAGTCCGGCTTTCTTCCTCCCCGCCGCCGGCCTCTTCTCCCGACTTCGGGGGTCTTGTCCCCCTCTTCGGTTCTTCTGCCGGGCCACCGCGCCTGGTCCGGTGGCCCGGTCTTCTGTCGCCGTCTTCCGTTCTTCTGTCGCCGCCTTCGGTTCTTCTGCCGGGCCACCGCGCCTTCTTGTAGCTCTTTTACAGGCGGTGGCCCGGTCTTCTGTCGCCGTCGCCGCCTTCCGTTCGTGTTCTTCTTCTTGTTCTTCTTGTTCTTCTCCTGGAGATGTTGACTCGACGAGCTCTCCGGCCGGAATGCCGGGGACGCGCTGTGCGGTCACTTATATAGTGACAATGGGGCGGGGTCACATGGTATATGTCACATGGGTTGATGTCACATGGTGACCCCGCCCCCTTACGATGTCATAGTCCCCATGTGACATCAACCCATGTGACCAACCCATGTGACATATACCATGTGACCCCGCCCCATTGTCACTATATAAGTGACCGCACAGCGCGTCCCCGGCATTCCGGCCGGAGAGCTCGTCGAGTCAACATCTCCAGGAGAAGAACAAGAAGAACAAGAAGAAGAACACGAACGGAAGGCGGCGACGGCGACAGAAGACCGGGCCACCGCCTGTAAAAGAGCTACAAGAAGGCGCGGTGGCCCGGCAGAAGAACCGAAGGCGGCGACAGAAGAACGGAAGACGGCGACAGAAGACCGGGCCACCGGACCAGGCGCGGTGGCCCGGCAGAAGAACCGAAGAGGGGGACAAGACCCCCGAAGTCGGGAGAAGAGGCCGGCGGCGGGGAGGAAGAAAGCCGGACTCCTCCGCTGGCAAAAGAGCTACACACACATAGCGGAGGAGTCCGGCGAGAAGACCCCCGAAGACGGAAGACCCCCGGCTGTGCAATAAAATATTTTTTCCCCCTGTGTTGTGTTTTTATTTGTACTTTATTTCACAGGTGAATGGGTAGGGGTACATTGTACCCCATACTCATTCACATAGGGTGGGGGGCCGGTATCCGGGGGCCCCCTTAAAGGGGGCTCCCGGATTCCGATAAGCCCCCCGCCCGCAGACCCCGACAACCAACGGCCAGGGTTGTCGGGAAGAGGCCCTTGTCCTCATCAACATGGGGACAAGGTGCTTTGGGGTGGGGGGGCCGCGCGGCCCCCCCCTTCCCCAAGGCACCCCCCATGTTGAGGGCACGCGGCCTGGTACGGCTCAGGAGGGGGGGCGCGCTCGCTCGCCCCCCTTTCCTGGCCGGCCGGGTAGCGTGCTCGGACAAGGGTCTGGTGTGGACTTGGGGGGAACCCCCACGCCGATTTTTTTCGGCGTTGGGGTTCCCCTTTAAGCCCATTCCAGGCGGCGGAGCCCGCGACGTCTCCTTCGCGGGCCCCGCCTACCTGTACACGCGCTCGAAATGGGCGGACTTTCCGAGCGGGAACAGTCCGCTCATTTCGAAAGTACAGCGGACAAGCCCACACACGGGCGGACTGTTCGCTCAAACACAGTTTCAGCGGACAGTTTTTCGGAATTTCCGAAAGACTTTGTCCGTCCAACTGTCCGCTGAAACTGTCCGCTGAAAGCCCACACACGAGCGGACTGTCCGCCCAAACACTGTTCAGCGGACAAGGTTGGGCGAACAGTCCGCCCGTGTGTACGCGGCCTAAGTTGTTAAACTGATTGTAGTCTTGTTTAAAAAAAGAAGAAAATATAACAAACATGTTATACTTATCCGCTCTGTGCAGTTGGTTTTGCACAGGGCGGCCCAGATCCTCCTCTTCTCAGGTCCCTCTTACGGCTCCTGGCCCCTCCCTCTTGTCGACTGCCCCCACAACAAACAGCTTGTTATGGGGGCACCCGAGCCAAGCTGCAGCTCCGTGTGTCCATTCACACAGCTACTGTTCAGGCCCCACCTCCTCCCTCCTGATTGGCTAACTGACTTTGATTGATAGCAGCGGGAGCCAATGGTGCCGCTTCTGTGTCTCAGCCAATCAGGAGGGAGCGTCTTGGACTGCCGAGACACACATGGCCATCACTGGACAGAGATGGGGCTCGGTAAGTTTTAGGGGGCCGAAGGGGGCTGCTACACACAAAAAGCTTTTTATCTTAATCACTTAAGGATCGCCCACCACATATATACTGCGGCTCTATTGCATGAAACAATGTACCTGTACGTTGTTTCATGCAATAGATAGTGTGGGTGTGCATCACCACTGTACGGAGGAGGAGCATATGCACGTGTCTGGCAAGCCCAATGTCCCCCGGCCACCCACGATCACTTTACAGAGAGGCAGAATGGGGATCTGCCTATATAAACACGGCAGATCCCCATTCGGACAGGGGAGAACATGGAGATCGTCTGTTCCTCGCAATCAGGAACAGCAATCTCAGTGTTCTTCCCATCAGTCCATCCTCCACACAGTTAGAAACACACTGAGGGAACACATTTAACCCTTTAATCACCCCTAATGCTAACCCCTTCCCTGCCAGTATCAGGTATACAGTGATCAGCGCATTTTTTTTAGCACTGATCACTGTATTGGTGTCACTGGTCCCCAAAAAGTGTCACTTAAGGTCAGATTTGTCCGCCACAATGTCACAGTCTCAACAAAAATCACTGATCGCCGCCATTACCAGTAAAAACAATTAAAAAAATGAAAAGTCCATAAATCTATCCCATAGTTTGTAGACGCTATTTTGCGCAAACCAATCAATATACGTCTATTGGGATTTGTATTACCAAAAATACATAACAGAATACATACTGGCCTACAATGATCAAGAAATTTGTTTATTTTAAATTTTTTGGGGAATATGTGTTATAGCAGAAAGTAAAAAATATTGTTTTGTTTTTTATATAGCGTCACTAGAATAGAGAAATGCTGTTTACAATGGCACTTCTCCATTCAGCCGTCCCGTGAGACGATCACGGGTATGCCCGCGGCGATCGAGTCCACGGGACCCGCGACCGGACTCACGGGGGTCCTGACCGGCACGTGAGCGCGCCGCCGCCGGCCCGCTCACGATAGCAGGGCGGCATTGACGATTGGACGTACCTGTACGCCAATATGCCTGCCCGTGCCATTCTGCCGACGTACATCGGCGTGCGCTGGTCGGTAACCGGTTAAACAGATTTAAGTGAGTTATTCCTAAGAATTACAGGTCTACAATATAGAATGCCAAATTTCCATGCAAAATAATTGCACCGCTTTCAGCATCAAAAATCTGAAATAATCATACCGCCAGGGAGGTTAAGCTATATTCAAATCTTTGCATGTCAGGATATGAAACAGGCTGCCCTTTAGCAGACACGTGGTCCTGCCATTAATTGTTAATGGTAACCTCACACATCTGCAAATGTGTGAATGTGGTTCGGTGTGGCGTGGTTTCGGAAAGGATTCAGGGACTTATTTTCTGCGTATCTCTTACATAAGAAAGCACCTTGAAATGAATGTAGTATAAGGGCTGAAAGGCTTTGTCTACACACTTTTCATTTTTTCAGGTTTGTACTATGACAACTACACAACTAGAACGTAGAAGGACACAGACGTTATTGTTCGTTCAATTGATCTTTATTTGATTTTTAAGAATAGCAGTCATTGGAAAGCCAACAATAACTATTACATATAGGATAGAGGCTGCAGGTATGCAAAAGCACTTTTGCAAGGTTAATATTTTCAGTGTCGCAATTGAAAGCATGAATCATACATCAATGAGATGAGAAATAGGCAACTTAAAACCGATGGCATGTATAAAGTCGGTTATAGAGCATTTATCTAGTTTGTCGCTCAAATTGTTACACAAATTTAAATAATGAAAATTAGTGAGAAAACTGAGAAATAGTTAAAAACTATACAGTAGAGTGCCCACAACGTCTTATTCTCTGGGAAGACTCATCTTCGAGTTAGAAGTTATTTTCTACTGCTGTCACCATGCCTACCAAAGTTAAAGGAGTTTTAAAGGCAGATAGTTTTTTTATCTTAATGCATGCTATGCGTTAAGATAAAAAAAAAAAACTTTGTGTGTAGCAGCCACCCCAGCACCCCCCTAATACTTATCTGAGCCCCATCTCTCCGGCGATGTCCACAAATGTCTAAGCCACCTTGGACACTCCTGATTGGCTGAGATACAGCAGCGGTGCCATTGGTTCCCACGGCTGTCAATCAAACTCAGTTGGCCGATCATGGGAGAGAGGGGGTGGAGCCAGGTCAGGGCTCCTTGTCTGAATGGACACACGGAGCTGTGACTTGGCTCCAGTGCCCCCATAGGAAGCTGCTGACTGTGGGGGCACTCAATAGGAGGGAGGGGACAGGAACAGCAAAGAGGGACCCAAGAAGAGGAGGATCCAGGCTGCTCTGTGCAAAACCAACTGCACAGAGGAGGTAAGTATAACATGTTTGTTATATATATAAAAAAAATTTTTACTTTACAATCACTTTAAGGAAAGTTGAAAAATAGCACTGGGCCCGCAAGGTTATCTTATTGATATTGCTATCTTATCTTAACCGCTTCAGCCCCGGAAGATTTTACCCCCTTCCTGACCAGAGCACTTTTTGCGATTTGGCACTGCGTAGCTTTAACTGACAATTGCGCAGTCATGCGACGTTACACCCAAACAAAATTGACAACCTTTTTTTCCCACAAATAGAGCTTTCTTTTTTTTTTTTTTGCAGTTTTCTTTTTTTGCGTTATAAACAAAAAAAAGAGCAACAATTTTGAAAAAAATGCATTATTTTTTACTTTTTGCTATAATAAATATCCCACAAAAATATATATAAAAAAATATTTTTTCCTCAGTTTAGGCCAATATGTATTCTTCTACATACTTTTGGTAAAAAAAAAATGTTTGTCTGTTCCAGAGCTGAGGCAAGGGACCCCACCCCAGCCAAAAAAACCTCCACATAGCATGTGGAAAAAATTGTATAAAAATATGAAAAATACCACTAGGGAGGTTAAAAAAACAAAAAAAACAAGATTAATATCGCTTTAAAACTCACGTATAGGTATTCATATAACTTGGATTACCTTAATTCTCCTGAAAAAATGGACAGCAAAACGCGTGGAGATTCCAGCCACTTCTAGTCTTCCAAAGTGGGATTAAACAAAATAAACAGAGGGATCTCATATATTTAAATGGTTGTATATTGATCTATTTTGAGGTGCACTTTTTTTTTAATCTTGTAAAAATGTATAGGATTTTTTTTCCATGATACTGTATCTCTTCTTCCAAGTGTTTTTCTTATTTCTTCTTTTTGTACGAAATCCGTTTCTATATTAAGTGGAATTGATGTAAACAAACAACAGATGGAACTCATATATTTAAACAATGGTTGTATATTGATCTATTTTGAATTGCATTTACTATTATATATTTCACTAGAGATGGTTATTAAGAGGCATTATAGCTAATATAAAGCTTAGTCATAAACAGTTTGGTACATAGATGTATGGTTTTTAATTATTTATATATAATAAAATATAAGTTCATTTTAAATATACTCTTGCTTGTGTATGGTACCTTAAAAATCTGATTTAAAAATTGTTCTCCTTATGCCTAATATGAGGATGCAGAG
The DNA here is from genome assembly GCF_037356315.1 of Lithobates pipiens. NCBI lineage: Eukaryota > Metazoa > Chordata > Amphibia > Anura > Ranidae > Lithobates > Lithobates pipiens. The sequence goes on from NW_027507785.1 coordinate 298,128,125, forward strand.
CCGTGATCACCCATCACTCTTTAATCTATAATAAAGGCTTAAATCAACTAAAGAAGAAACTGTGAAAATAATTATTGTGTGATTGTTTTAGTGTTGCTTTGGTTGCTCCCTTATTTTCAGTTTAACAAACTCTTCCTACATGAATAACTGAATTATTAATGAATAATTGAATTCTTTATCACCCAATCCTAAGAATTATAGAACATAAAAAGTTTAAGCTATTCACTTTTTTTTTTAATCTTGTAAAAAATGTATAGGATTTTTTTTTTCCATGATACTGTATCTCTTCTTCCGAGTGTTTTTCTTATTTCTTCTTTTTTTGTGCGAAATCCATTCTATATTAATTTGACAGCACAAGTGGTTGCCTTCAACTTTATGCCAATGAGATTTGACAGTGGTGTTTAATCATAAGCCTCATTTTAATAAACTTAACAACCCTGGCTTTTGACACTCTCAAAGATCAGCTTTCACTTGGTGGGATCAGTGGGAACTATTACAATATTCATTTTTGACCCCACCTCAGCACATAACACATTTATAATAACCATGAATAGATACCGAAACACAAATGTGTGCTTTATCGGGGGGAGCAAAGCCGTGTTTAATTGTTAATTTTTGTTTATAGCTTGGAAGAATCAATTAAGTTAAAGCAAATGTATGCTAATTTTTTTTAAATACCCATTGTATACTTTGGTTGAGGTTAAGCTTAATAAAAAGCAGTTTTCAAAGAATACTGCTACTTTTTTTTAATCAGAATTTTTTTTTAATGGAACCAGTAAAGAAAAAAAAGTACATACATGAATTAGTAAATACAGTACTCAAGGATTTCTCATCCTTGTTCAGATTCATTACATATCATGGAAGGATAATAGAACCATTTCAGTATGGGGAGATTTACTAACGCAGAATCTGGCACGAATGTGCATAACCAATCAGCTTGTTAAATTAATGCAGGCCATACACGGTCAAATTTCGAACGAATTTTCTTTTCAAAATCAGAAAATTCGTTTTTTTTTGTGATCCCATGATGCCGCCATTGATTTTCGAAATTCGGCCGACCAAGCCTTCAATTTCACCTCATGTTGCTATAGAAAAGAATTTTCTTGGCCGGGAATCTTCTTTTCTCTCCGTAAATGTTCTTTTATCTCCGTACATTTTCTTTTCTTATTACATTTCTCGCACGATTCTCCCATCATTGATTAGAAAATCATTTGTTTTTCAAAAAATTTCCAACATGTCCGATTCCTCAAATTTTATTTCCTCACGAAAATCGGCTGTTGCTGCAGCCCACTAATGGTGCGAAATTCATACGAAAATTCTTAGATACTATTTTCGAAAGAAAATTCTTTCGAAATTCGAACCGTGTATGGCCGGCATAAGATTTGCCAATTAAATTAAGAAGCTGATTGGTTACTATGAACAGCTGTACCAGATTCTGTGTGCACCTATTTTAGCAAAACTTCCCCTGTGTGTCTGTAGAGTTTGCGACAATTCATGAAAGATGAGAAAAGTTCACATATTTACAGTAAATAAAAACGAACAGAAAGGAAAATGGCCTTCTAAGAGTATATGGCAAATAAAGTCATTATCCCATTAATGTAAAACAATAGATAGTTGAGCAATGTTAATATATTTGATGCGACTTGAGGTCCATAGATCTCAGGATTACACAGGCATTGATTCGAGGTGCGTCAGAATTGCATCAAAATCGTGCAACTTTCAGGTCGCACAAGTGTGAAAGGGGCCTTAGGCTCCTTTCTCGTGGGCATTCCGTATGTTCGTTTTTCATCCTTTGACGGATGAACAACAGACATGCATGTATCTCTATGGGATAGCAGATTTTAGCGGATGATCATCCGCTGACATCTGTCTCTGTTAACCACTTAACAACCGCCCTATAGCCAAATGACGGCTACAGGGCGGTTTCTTATCTCCCCCTGGGGCGCGCACTCGAGAGCATCCGTGACCGCCGGGTCCAAAGGACCCAGCGCATCACGGATCACGGTAAACGGCCACTCATAGCGGCTGTTTACCACGTGATCGCTCCGTCAAATGACGGAGTGATCACTTGTAAACAAACCGGCATCATGTTATGACGCCGGTTCCTCCCTCCCCCTCTCTGTACCGATCGGAACAGCGGAGGGGGAAGAGATCGGTGTCAGCAGCGATGTGGGCTGCATCTGCAGTGCCCACATCTCTGCTCACCGAAAATTAACCCCTCAATTCCCTGCCATTACTCTGCATTACTCTGCAATACCCTGCCATTACTCTGCATTACTCTGCAATACCATGCAACACTCTGCATTACTCTGCATTACTCTGCAATACTCTGCAATATTCTGCATTACTCTGCAATACTCTGCAATACTCTGCATTACTCTGCACTACTCTGCAATACTCTGCAATACTCTGCATTACTCTGCAATACCCTGCAATACCCTGAAATACTCTGCAATATTCTGCATTACTCTGCAATACCCTGCAACACTCTGCATTACTCTGCAATACTCTGCAATACTCTGCAATACACTGCAATAATCTGCATTACACTGCAATACTCTGCATTACACTGCAATACTCTGCAATACTCTGCAATACCCTGCAATACTCTGCAATACCCTGCAATACTCTGCATTACTCTGCAATACCCTGCAACACTCTGCAATACCCTGCAACACTCTGCAATACCCTGCAACACCCGCCAACACTCTGCAATGCTCTGCAACACCCGCCAATACCCTGCAACACTCTGCAATGCTCTGCAACACTCTGCAATGCTCTGCAATACCCACCAATACCCTGCAACACTCTGCAATGCTCTGCAACACCCGCCAATACCCTGCAACACTCTGCAATGCTCTGCAACACCCACCAATACCCTGCAACACTCTGCAATGCTCTGCAACACCCGCCAATACTGTGCAACACTGCAATGCTCTGCAACACCCTCCAATATCCTGCAATGCTCTGCAACGCAATACTCTGCAACGCCATACTCTGAGATACCCAGCCATAGACACCCCCCCCCCTCCCGCTGCCCTCCGGTGCTTCTACCGACTCGCCAATACGATCAAATCCAGAATCTTTTTTTTTTTCAGGCTTCCCAGCTTAGAGGTGAGATGCGGGGTCTTATTGACCCCATATCTCACTGTAAAGAGGACCTGTCATGCCATATTCCTATTACAAGGGATGTTTTTTTTTTAAATGTATATTTATTGAGGAAAAGTTTTCATTTGCAGAACAAAAATAATACTGCTTCCAATACATACAAACAAAATTAACATTGCAAATGTAACAGCAAAAACCGCCGCAGGCGGGATATCAATTGTTGGTATCTTGAGATAAAACATTGGGGGGGAAGGAAAAAGGATACACCACAGGTCTGCAAATAAAGATGCATAAGTAAACCAAATGCCGTAAATCATATAGGGGATGCAGGGATAGGATCCCGGGGGAAAGCCATGGGGAGGTCTTCCTGGGGGTACACATCTATACATTAGGGTGTTGCCTCAGGGTTCAGTATGGAGTTGTCCCATCTATCCCATATTTTAAAAAAATTAGGTAGGGAGTCCTGTGCCAAGGCAGTCATATGTTCCATTCTGCGTATGTTTGCCATCGCGGATATCAACTGTGAGTGAGTGGGTGGGGAGGAGGACAGCCAAAGAGCAGGAATCACCCTCTTGGCAGCTAGAAGGACATATGCTGTCAGTTCTTAGCGCTTTTAGATAGTGTCGCCACAGGCAAGCCCAATAAATAATGCCTAGGATCCAAAGGGATATCAACCCCCAGCACAGTATGAAGCAGGGATTGGACCATAGACCAAAAGGGTACAATCATAGGGCAACTCCAAAAAATATGATAATGAGTGCCCTCATGTCGCAGGCATCTCCAACACAGCTTAGATATAGAGGGGTCGTATTTATGCAACATTTCAGGAGTTTTGTACCAGAACATCAGTATCTTATAAGCTGTCTCTCTCTGCTCCACACACCTAGAGACTTTCGAGGTAGACATCCAGATATCCTGCCATTGAGAGATAGTTAAGGGAGTCTGTAAAACAGAGGCCCATCTCCTCATATAGAGGTGAGTTTCCGTGTTGGGAGTGGTTGAATTATGAAGTATGCTATATATGGAGGATATTAGACCCTTCTGGCAAGGACCCTGGGAGCATAAGGTTTCAAAGGTACTAGGGTTGACCAAAGCCAGATCAGGGGATCTGGAATGAAAATAGTGTTTGAATTGAAGATATGAGAAAAGAAGTTGGTTCGGGATATCATACTTATTCTGAAGCTCTAGAAAGGATAGGAATTTACGGGATATCGGATGTACCAAGTGGCGAAGTTGGAAGATACCCGAACTAAACCAGGGGAACATATTCTTCAGGGAGAGGCTGTCTGGTAGGTCTGGGTTGAAAATAACATTCAGCAGAGGTGAGCATGGAGAAGAGAGAGAGAACCTCCTGTGGCATTTTTTCCATATGGATAAAGAAAATAGCATCGGCCCAAGAAGTATGCGTCTAAGCTGAACTATAGAGGAGGGCAAATCTGACCACAGCATAGAGCAAGGGTGAACAGGACTGACAACGCTCATCTCTAGTTCCGACCATCTACTGGTAGCGAAATACGACGACCAGGAGATAGCCGGCAGAAGGTGAGTCGCATAGAAATGCATCTGTGCATTTTATTTCCCCATATAAATTTGGTGAAGGCCCGTTGAATATTCCTAAGCTGAGGCATGGGTATAGCAATTGGTAACGTTTCAAAGAGATATAAAAACTTAGGGAGTATGGCCATTTTTAGTACATTAATCCTACCCAGGAGGGATAACGGGCAAGTCGACCAGCTTCGGAGCAAGCTATGCGTTTCCGCAATCAGAGAAACAAAGTTAGCTTCGTATAAGGAATTATATGTAGCGGTTAAATTAATGCCAAGGTACTTGAGGGAGACAGGGCACCAATGGTAGGGGAATTCATTTTTTAAATAAGCTAGAAGTGGGGGAGGGATGTGAATGGGGAGCGCTTCAGTTTTAGTCGTGTTGACCTTATAACCCGAGAGTCTACTGAATGCATCTAGGAGTGTATGAAGTTTGGGAAGGGAGATGTGGGGTTTCGTCAAGGTGAGGAGGATGTCATCGGCAAAAAGAGACAGCTTATAGTCCTTCAACCTGAGGGAGACGCCGCTTATGTCCGGGTCATCCCTTATAGCTGCGGCCAAGGGCTCAAGGCATAATATAAACAGCAGGGGGGAGAGAGGACATCCCTGTCTAGTACCATTACTATGCGTAAAGAGCGGGGACCTATAAGATGCCAGTTGGACCTGAGACGTGGGTAGCGAGTACAAGGCCTGCAGAGCTGACAGGAAAGAACCAGAAAATCCAAAACGCTGGAGTGTGGCAAACATATACGGCCATCCCAACCTGTCAAAAGCTTTTTGTGCGTCTAAACTTAAAATAATGGCAGGGCGGGATGTCTTGTCGAGCAGGTCTATGAGGTCGATGGTACATCTAGTGTTGTCACCGTCTCGTCTACCGAGGACAAATCCCACCTGATCATTATGGACCAGGGCGGGAATCATCAAGGAAAGTCTATTAGCTAGAATTTTGGTAAAGATCTTATAATCGGAGTTAAGTAAAGCTATGGGTCTGTAATTGTCCGGTAGGGTAGGGGATTTACCCGGCTTCGGGATAACCGTTATGTGTGCATGTAGAAACTGGGAATGAGGTACTATTCCTTTCTGTAAAGAGGAAAAAAGGTTTAGTAAATGAGGGCTAAGAGTCGGGAGGAAAGATTTATAATAGATGTAAGGAAGTCCGTCTGGGCCTGGGGATTTGTGGGACGGGAGTGCCTTTACTACTGCTGCCAATTCCTCTGGCGTGACGGCAGCGTTCAGGGTGTCCACCTGAGAAGAGGACAACATTGGCAATTTCAAAGAGGTACAAAAGTCATTAAAGTGTTCTTGAGAGAACACGTGATTGGGATCGGAGGTCAGGCAGTTATATAATTTTTTATAAAAAGCACCAAAAACTTTAGTCATCGTTAAGGGGCAGTAAGTCGGAGTGCCATCTGACTGCATAAGAAGATCAGGATAAGAGTGAAATGGGCGGGGTTTGAACTTATTCACCAACATCCTATGAGACTTATTGGCGAACTCGTAAAATTTCTGTTTTGCCCAGAGTAGGGCTTTAGAGCATTTATGCATGTCCAGAGATTTTAACCTTTCGCGTAAGGAGGTCACTGTGCGAAGACGGGACACCGAAGGGGAGGATAAGAGCAGAGCCTCAGCTTTTTGCAATTGTGAAAGGATGTCAAGTCTCTGCGCAGCCGAGTCTCGCTTAAGGCGGAAGCCGGCAGAAATACATATTCCTCTGAAGAAGGCCTTGTGAGCCTCCCATAGGGTGGACACGTCCCGCACAGATCCTACGTTAAGTTGAAAAAAGTCAGTTAAACTTTGGGACAAATGAGCCTCAGTGACCGGGTCACGGAGAAGGAAATCATTAAGTCTCCAGTGGCAAGTCCGGGGTGTAGAAGTGGAGAGGGCGAGGTCAAGCTGAACCGAGGCATGATCCGACCATGTCATGGGGTTCAACTCCGCGGCTACTGCCGACGTCAGTAGAGGTGCCGTTACAAAAATATAATCCAATCTAGAGTACATCTTATGTGGGGGGGAATAGAAAGAAAATTGCCGATGTGTAGGGTGTTTAATCCTCCAAATGTCTAGAAGGTTATGGGACCTAATGAGTTTGCGAAACGCAGTGGATTGGCGTTCAGATTTACAGGAGGGGTTACCTGAAAATAGGGTTTGTCTATCCCTCCTAGCGGACATAGTCATGTTAAAGTCCCCGCCGATGATCATGAACGGCTGGGCATATGCGCCCAGCGTATCCAAGACCCCAGTGAGGAACTGAACCTGACCCGAGTTGGGGGCATAAATATTAATTATAGTAAGAGAGCGAGATAGGTAGTCACAGTCCAGGAGAATATATCTACCCCGCGGGTCAAGGAAAGAAGACTTCACCCGTAACGGACAGGTTTTTTTAATCAGTATCGCGACCCCGGCTTTACCAGAGGGGTTGGAGGCCACAAAAGAAACCGGAAAATGTTTGGCAGCAAATTTAAGAGAACCCCCTGGGCGGAAGTGAGTCTCCTGGACTAGGACCACATCTGCGTTGGAGGACTTGAACTCCTTCAGAGCCAACCAACGCTTATGAACAGAGTCCAAGCCCTTAACATTATAAGTAAGTACCCTCAAAGCCATTGTGCATTAAGTAATTGGAGCTTAAAGTACCCATAATTAACATACAGTAACCAAATATACCTGTACAGACCAAGGAAATACTGGAAATCGTGGTGTATCCTAGGGATGAAAAGCAAGTGAAAACATAAAATATCAACAATGCATCTAATGAGTGAGAAAGAAGGCATCCAAAATAAGCAAAAAATGAAAAAAAGGCCAAAAAAAAGGCCTAAAAAATGGAAAAATAAACCATAGGTAGTAGAAAAAAGGCCTGGGGGGTAAAAACCACCCAGGAGTCCGCAGCCGCAGCCGCGGAACAAAAGGAGGCACATCAGGGGTTCCAGCTCATCTGGAGAGACCCAGCCACCTTCCAGCAAAAGTTACAAGCAATAGGAACAATATACCATAGTCCCAGGTAACCAAAAATGGGGAGAAAAGAAAAGTCACAATCTATAACTAAGGGTGCGGACATCCCCTGTCAAGGGGGGAAAAAAAAAAGGAAAAACATGGTGAAATAGGGGCCGAAGTCGAGTCCAACCAGACCCGGCATTTGAGATTTCTCTTCAAGGAGGCAATCTGGGATGCAAGTTACGCTGGGGAGTAGAGAAGGGTTTCTGCAATTTCTGGCGAGCTGGTGTCCAAATCCGTGCCGGGATAGACGTGGGTCTGGGCGTCGTTGGAAGCGGGATGGGGTCTTCGTCTGGCAGAGGTGGTAAACCCAGATTGCGTATGAAAGCTTCACTTTCCTGAAGATCCCTCATGGAGTATTGAGTCCCATCTTTAGAGGCCGAGAGACGAAAGGGGAAACCCCAGCGATACGGGAACTGGTGATTTTGCAGATGTGTAGTTACAGGACGAAAGCTGCGACGTTTGGCCAAGGTTATAGGGGATAAGTCGCTGAAAATTTGTATCTTGGCCCCTTTAAATTCCAGACGGGACTTGTTACGGGTGGTCATGGTCAGCGCTTCTTTGCTGTCGTAGTAGTGGAAGCGTACAATGATGTCTCTAGGATTGGCCCCAGCCGGGGGCTTTGGGGCTAGAGATCTGTGGGCCCTATCCAATCTCCAATCTATGTCTGGAATTTTAGGGGCGACAACATTGAAGAGGCTGAGTAGGTATGGTTTAATCTCCCCCTCACTAACCGTCTCAGGGACTCCTCTGATGCGCAGGTTTTGGCGGCGTTCCCTGTTCTCCAGGTCCTCCTGTTGAGATTGGAGCTGCGAGACGGATTGCTTCAAACCGGCGTTGTCTTCTTCCAAGACGTGTACATATTGCAGTAAGTCGTCAAATTTGGTTTCCAGGACGTCAGTCCGTTCCCCAATCTGAGCAAGCCCCCCCCCGTAATTCATGGGCGAGTTTACCCATTTCCTTAGAGACATTGCTGGTCAAGTCCTGCAGGAGAGCTCGCAGTTTATCATCAAGTACTTCGACGGTAACAGGGGCGGACATCGTGTCCAAGTGGCTCCTGGACAGAGGACTTGGGTTATCTGGTGCGGACAATTGGGAAGCCACTTGTGCATATGTAGAAGAGCCTGGAGTTGGAACAGGGGAGGCCGGCCTGCTTAGAAAGCGATCTAGAGTCTGTGAGGGCCGCAGATCAGGAGACAGCGACTGAGGGAGGTGTTTCGGTCCGTATTTCACCATGAGGCGATGGGACTAGGCATATATTCAATTACACGTGGAGCTCCCCATGTGGAAGTAGCGACTGTAAGCGGTAGGGGAGCATTGGGAGGCGGTTAGGACTCGCAAAAAGTGATCACATGTCTGTCAAGCAGAGGGACCCGGGGTGTGACCCCGAAGTAGAATGTAGCAGGTTAGAGAGCCAGTGGGGGGGGGGAGCCCAAGAAACACTGCCACACTAAGTTACAGGGAGAGTCCAGGCACTAATCAGGCTGTAGATTGGGCAGAAGTAGGCCTTAGGAGGATGGAAGAAGGGACCGGGTGCACCAAGATGGCCGCCGGTAGGGCCTAGAGTATACAAAGGACTCAAAGTAATGCTAGATCCGGGCAGGCAGCTATCCAGAGGGGGGGACAGGCTGTGCATAAACTGGGGTACCGTCCTCGTGGAAGGATTATGCAGGACAGCTGAGAGGAGGAGTGCAGGTAAACTGTAGTAGGCCTCAGGTGTACCAAGATGGCCGCCGGGTCTCACCTCTCAGTGCTGGTTCTCCTCCAGGCCCCAACGAATGAACCGCAGCCCCCTGTCCCCAGCGGGGGGGTCCCATGAGCCCAGCGGTGAGTGATGTCCCAGATTACGGCCCGGGATGCGTCCCGCGAGGCGCCGTTTGGAAGGTCCGCGATGCGGAGTAGGCCGCAAGATGGCGGCGGAGACCGGCCTGTCTCGCCGTCCGCGGCCCTGATTTCGGTCTCGGCGGTGGATCGGCCGAAAATACTGGCTCCGTCCGGAGCTAGGATGTTCCCCCGGCTGGATGGAGGATCCGGCGGGGCGAAAAAACGCCCGACGAACGAGGATGGACGGAGATGCTGAGAGGCCTCTGCGGAGCTCAGCCTTGGCACGTCCGTCCACTTCGACTTCCGGTCACGCCCCTACAAGGGATGTTTACATTCCTTGTAATAGGAATAAAAGTGATCAAAAAATTTTTTTGGGGGGAAAAAAATGTCAAACTAAAATAAATAAAGTAAAATGAACAATACATTTTTTTTTTTTTTTAAAGCGCCCCTGTCCCCATGTGCTCGCATGCAGAAGCGAACGCATACGTAAGTCCCGCCCACATATGAAAACGGTGCTCAAACCACACATGTGAGGTATCGCTGCGAACGTTAGAGCGAGAGCAATAATTCTAGCCCTAGACCTCCTCTGTAACTCAAAACATATAACCAGTAAAAAATAATTAAATCGTCGCCTATGGGGATTTTTAAATAGCGACGTTAGGCGCCATTTCATGAGCCTGTGCAATTTTGAAGAGTGACATGTTAGGCATCGATTTACTCAGTGTAACTTCATCTTTCACATTATGCAAAAATTGGGCTAACTTTACTGTGTTTTTTTTTTTAAGCACAAAACTGTTTTTTTTCCAAAAAAAAGCATTCGAAAAATTGCTGCGCAAATACCGTGCGAGATAAAAAGTTGCAACAACCACCATTGTATTCTCCAGGGTTTGTGCTAAAAAAAACATATATATAATGTTTTGGGATTCTATGTAATTTTCTAGCAAATAAATGATGATTTTTACATGTAGGAGAGAAATGTCAGAATTGTCCTGGGTGCTCCAGAACGCCTGATGGTGCTCCATGCATGTTGGGCCTCTGTATGTGGCCACACTGTGTAAAAGTCTCACACATGTGGTATCGCCGTACTCGGGAGTAATAGCAGAATGTGTTTGGGGTGTAATTTGTGGTATGCATATGCTGTGTGAGAAATAAACTGATAATATGACAATTTTGTGAAAAAAAAAATAAAAAGTAAAAAAAATCTTGATTTTGCAAAGAATTGTGGGAAAAAATGACAACTTCAAAAAACTCATCATGCCTCTTACTAAATACCTTGGAATGTCTTCTTTCCAAAAAGGGGTCATTTGGGGGGTATTTGTACTTTTCTGGCATGTTAGGGTCTCAAGAATTCAAATAGGCTGTCAGTACTTCAGGTGTGATCAATTTTCAGATATTGGCACCATAGCTTGTGGACTCTATAACTTTCACAAAGACCAAATAATATCCACCAATTTGTACTTATTTTTACCAAAGATATGTAGTAGTATAAATTTTGGCCAAAATTTATGAAGAAAAAATTACTAATCTGCTAAATTTTATAACAGAAACACAGAAAAATTCATTTTTTTACAGAATTTTCTGTATTTTTTCTTTTATAGCACAAAAAATAAAAAACCCAGCGGTGATTAAATACCACCAAAAGAAAGCTCCATTTGTGTGAAAAAAAGGACAAAAATTTCATATAGGTCCAGTGTTGCATGACTGAGTAATTGTCATTCAAAATGTGAGAGCACCGAAAGCTGAAAATTGGTCTGGTTATTAAGGGTGTTTAAGTGCCCAGTGGTCAAGTGGTTAAGCTAAGTTTTTTAAGAAGGAAGAAAACCCTTTTTTTCTTCCGTTAAAAAAAAAACCAGAACGGACGAAAAACAGATGATCCGCTTACATCAGATCTGCTGACATCCCCTCATTAAACACACTGTATATAGCTGGTTGCTAAGGGGGGAGGTGGGAAGCCGGCTGCTGCATCCTTAACAACCGATGAGTCATCAGATGTCAGTGGAGTTCCCCACCGACAGCTAAATGTAAAAAGAAAAAAATTGCCAGCAATAACAGATTGCGAAAAAAATGGCATGGGGTCCCCCCCCAGGTCCATGCCAGGCCCTTTTGGGTCTAGTATGGATTCAGGGGGAACCCCCTACACCAACATCTAAAGAAAAAGTGACATGGCGTCTCCCAAAAATCCATACCAGATCTTTAAATGAGCATGCATCACGGCAGGTCAGACGAGTGAGTGCCCCCCCCCCCACCCGAACCATACCAGTCCACATGCCCTCAACAAGGGGGTGGGTGCTTTGGAGCAGGAGGGGCTCTGCCATGTTGATGGGGACAAGGGCCTCTTCCCGACAACCCTGACCATTGGTTGTCGGGGTCTGCGGGTGGGGTGCTTATCATAATCTTGAAGTCTCCAGATCCCCCCCCCAATGTGAATGGGTATTGGGTGCATTGTACCCCTACTCATTCACCTAAAAAAAACTGTGAAAAGTTAGAAATAACAAGAGCCGGTTTTTGACAAGTTCAGTTATACTGCGGCAGGTTGGCATGGTTGCACAAATCGCCATAACTGTACGTTACTTCTTTTAGATGTCACAGCAGGCACACGCCCCCTGAAAAGCCCTGGGGCTGATGCGCGTGCTGGCGGGTGCGATGTGACAGAGCGAGAACCGAGATCTCTGTGTGTGTGTGTGTGTAAACACACAAATCCCAGTTCTCTCAGGGGAGAGGAGAGACAGATTGCGTGTTCACACTAAGTATGAACACCGATCTCTCTCCTTCCCTAGTCAGTCCCATCTCCCCTACAGTTAGAACACACCTAGGAAACACAGTTAACCACTTGATCGTACCCTAGTGTTAACTCCTTCCCTGTCAGTGAAATTTTTCCGTAATCAGTGCATTTTTATAGCACCGATCGCTGTATAAATGCCAATAGTTCCAAAAATGTGTCAAAAGTGTCCGATGTGTCCACCATAATGCCGCAGTCCAGGAAAAAATTGCAAATCGCTGCTATTACTAGTAAAAACAATTATAATAAACATGCTATAAATCTATTCCTTAATTTGTAGACGCTACAACATTTGCTCAAACCAATCAATATACACTTATTGTGATTTTTTTTTTTTTTTTTACCAAAAATATGTAGAAGAATACTTATTGGCTTAAACTGAGGGAAAAAAATTTTTTTTTTTTAAATTGGGATATTTATTATAGCAAAAACTAAAACATATTGTATTTTTTTCCAAATTGATGCTTTTTTTTTGTTTATAGCTCAAAAAATTAAAAAGAAAGCTCTATTTGTGGGGAAAAAAAGGATGTCAATTTTGTTTGGGTACAATGTCGCATGACCGCGCAATTGTCAGTTAAAGCAACACAGTGCTGTATTGCAAAAAATGACCTGGTCAGTAAGGGGCAAATCCTTCCGGGGCTGAAGTGGTTAATAGCTCTGAGCTGTATTCTCCCACCGCTGTCTCTCCCCGAGCCGCCTTCTTTCACCGCCATCTTTCCCGGGCATTTCTCCCGCCACAGTCTTCTCCCGCCACCGTCTTCTTCCGGGGTCGTCTCTCCTGCCACCATCTTTTCCCTCTGCTGTCTTCTTGCACAGAGCAGCCTGGGTTCTCCTATTCTCGTGTCCCTCGCTGGCACTCCTGGCCCCTCTCTGCCCCCCACTGGGTGCCAAAGCAGGCATGATCCCAAGCCATGGCTCTGTGTGTCCATTGGGACTACCCCCTCTTTCTCGTGATTGGCTCACCTGCTGTGATTGATAGCAGGGGGAGCCAAAAGCCAATTAGGAATGCAAGGCTCCGGAGAGGACTTCACTGGATCGAGAGGGGGCTCACGTAAGTATAGGGGGGCTTGGGGGCCTGCTGCACGAATGCATGAAGGTAAAAAACCTTGTATCCTTACATCCACTTTAAGTGTCTCTTTAAATAGAGAAATGCTACATTCGCTGTTGTCTCTTTTATTGTTGTCAGTTGCAGATTTTTTATCATTTCTTGTCTGGGGAAAAAATGTTGTTCCCCAAACAGGAAGTGAGCAAGAAGTAAGGGAAAATCTCTACTGACGCATACACGACCGAACTTTCCAGCAGAAAAGGTCCGATGGTCTTCCCGACAAACTTTCGGCAGAGTTCCAATGGACTTCAGAATGAATGGATTTGCCCACACATGAATGGACTAAGTTCGTTCATTTTGAATGTGATGACATAAGACAGGACTAAAAAAGGAAGTTCAATAGCCAGTAGCCAATAGCTTCCCCTGCGTCCTATGTGGTCCGTTGGACCAGCATACAGACGAATGGTTATCCCAATAAGAATTGAGACCGCCGGACACATTTGAAACATGTTCTATTTCTAGGTCCGTATAATTTTTTATATGAAAAGCGATCAGATTAGCCCATACACGATCGGAATGTCCGACGGACACAGTCCGACAGACGTAGTCTGCCGGAAAGTCCGGTCGTGTGTACGCGACATAACAAAGCCTTGGATAGCAGTAAAACTCTATTTGATCCAAAACGAAAAAAAATTATAAAATAAATAGGTATAGATATATAGATACACTTACTATAACAATTATTTTACCAATAATTCAAAATGAATTTTTCACAAATAGAAAAATCCCCTGTTTTCCCTTTAACGATTTCAACTCGAAAACCAAATTATGTCTTTTGGAAAACGGCTAAAACATTCAGAAACAAAGCTGAGAATGGTAATGAAGGCACACACCATTAGACATTCAATCTTCACATGTACAACGTCTCGGGATTCCAAATTCTTAGCCCGGAGTAGGGGAATTGGCACAAACAAACCAGTCTACCCTTAGGACGCATGACTAATTAGACACTGCAGGAGACTAAACGAAAGACCCCGGGCCACGTAAACTGGACTCAGACGGCGAAAGGGAAAAATCTGCAACATTAAAAAACAGAGCTTTGGAAGAAGGAGCATATGGGAGAGGAATTTTTAAGTGTATCTTGCTTCCAGATCATAAGATCGAGTAAGAGAACACTTGCTAAATATTAAATAAGAAAGAGAAACAAACTGTTAGATGTAGACATCTCAGCTAATTCATGGGGGTCTTTACATTTTCAGCCTTTCTTTGCCAAACGATAATCTGGGCTGTTGGCTGATGGAGGGGGATTGCGGTTTCAAGTTTATTAAAATTGCAGGAATTATGAAAGTTTTCCTATTTTAATTACTGACAAAGGGTCATTTAGAAGTGATATTCCAGATACAGGTGGAATCCCACATTTGATCCTCGTATATCATGCAAATGCAAGGGATCAGATTTCCTTGTCATACTGCCAATTTTTTTTTCCTGGCTTCTTTGGAGCATCATCTCTTTTGCTGCAACAGAAGTGTTCTTGATGCTCTTGTTACATTGTACATAGTATAAAATAAATAATATAGAAGATAGGGATGTGGGGTGACCTTGTACTGAACATGGTCTGCAGACCTGTAAATTCAAGAAGAAAGATCTCCTCAATGGAATTCCCCAGGCACGATAAGAAACGGCTTGCTTATTAAAGTGGTTGTAAAGGCTGAAGGTTTTTTTTACCTTCTTGGATTCCGTGCATGAAGGTAAAAAACCTTCTGTGTGCAGCAGCCCCACAGCCCCCTCTAATACTTACCTGAGCCCCATCTCGATCCAGTGATGTGTACAAGAGTCCAGGCTGTCCCGGGACTCCCTCTCCTCATTGGCTGAGACAATAGCTCCCGCTGCTGTCAATCATAGTCAGTGAGCCAATGAGGAGAGAGAGAGGGGTGGGGCCGAGCTGCGGCTCTGTGTCTAAATGGACACGCAGAGCAGTGGTTCAGAAAGCGCAACTGCTTGGGTGCCCCCAGAGAAAGTTGCTTGGGGGGAGGAACCAGGAGCACGGGTGGGGTACTCAAGAAGAGGAGGTTTGGGGCTGCTTTGTGCAAAACCACTGCTCAGAGCAGGTAAGTATAACATGTTTGTTATTTAAAAAAAAAAGACATTGCCTTCAACCCTCCTGGCTGTATTCCTGAGTCTGGCTCGGGGTGAAAATTCAGTGCCATTAGCGGTAACCCCGAGCCAGACTCGGGATCGCATCGCTGGATCCAGGATGAGTATTCTTACCTTATCCCCTGGATCCAGCAATGCCTCCCCGCAGTGCGAGCGGCTCGTCCTCCACTCAATCTATCACGGAGCCGAGCTCCATTCCATGCGAGCTTTGCGACGCACGGGGACAGAGAACGGCGCCAAATTCAAAAAGTGGAACACACACATTACATACAGTATAATGTGATTTACAGATTACATTGCTGTATGTAATTATTTCACATCCCCTTTGTCCCTAGTGGTCTGCCCAGTGTCCTGCATGTAGTTTTATATTATAAAAATTGTTCTTTCTGCCTGGAAACTGGAGATTGTCCAGCTAGAAAACACCGATAATTAGAATCACTTGCAGAATTGAGTCATCAAATATTGAAAAGTAATGACAGTGACAATTCTGCAACTGAGCAAATTTCAGTGTTTTTGATTTGATTACATTATTGAATAATTGTTATTATTATTATATTATTATTTGGTATAATTGTTTATAGTTATTTATTATTATATTATAGTTTATGATTTAATTTTTCAAACTTTATCATACCCGGGATGTCTGCTAGACTCTTGTTTGGACAGATTTAAGTGAGTTATTCCTAAGAATTACAGGACTACAATATAAAACGCCAAATTTCCATGCAAAATAATTGTACCGCTTTCAGCACCTAAAATCTGAAATAATCATAGCGCCAGGGAGGCTAATATCACTTTAAAGCGTAACTCCACATTCCTCTCAGGGGTGATTGTAAAATGCAGGGATTTTAACAAACTTTGCTGCAGTTTCCTACCTTTTATTATTCTGAAGAAGTCCATGTGTGTTTGTCTGTGTTCATGTGGGAAACTGAGTCTAAGCCCTGGTTCACATTGGAGCAATTTGGCATTTGACTTGACATGTTAAATTGAATGCCAAATCAGCAGCAATTGCCTGCAATGGCACCGTCCAAAAGGGTGCAACGCCGCATTTGCAGTGCCACACTGATTCCCAAAAGTAGTTTCTGTACTACTTTTGGCGACTTCGGGGTACGATTTTCATTGACATCTGTGCAGAAACCAGCGCAAATGTCTCTGAAATCACCCACCGAAGTAGAGAATGACATGCGGGAATGAATTTGTCAGATTTCAGCTGAACTCAGACAATTTCATTCCTGCTGTCAGTGTGAACCAGGGCTTATGGGAATGGTTTCATAATTTTCAATCCGCTGCTGCACCTGCAGAGCACTAATGAGGAAAGCTGCTGGGCCTGCATGGGATTTTTAGATGTGATTTCCTATTGGGAGTATCTCACCAAAAAATACATTTTGTTGCAGGGGATGCCTGAAATCTGACTTCTACCTTAGTGCAGACTTCTGGTGAAACTAGTAAGCCAATCACACAAGCAGGAAATTATGTTTCTGGGGAGCATTTTGTACACAACACCTCCAGGTCGCCATGTTGCATTCAGAAAATAACAGAGCTGTGAACATGTTGGAATACTGCCCTGCAGCCCAGTCTCTGAAGGGAGGGGATCATGCTCTGCTTCAGTATGTCACAGTACATGTTGGTATTCATGGTTCCCTCAATGAAGTGTAGCTCCCCTGTGCCAGCAGCACTCATGCAGCCCCAGACCATGACAATCCCATCACCATGCTTTAATGTAGGCAAGACACACTTGTCTTTGCACTCCTCACCTGGTTGCCGCCACACATGCTTAACCAAATAAGTTTATCTTGGTCTCATCAGACCACAGGGCATGGTTCCAGTAATCCATGTCCTTAGTCTGCTTGTCTTCAGCAAACTGTTTATGCGCTATTTTGTGCATCATCTTTAGAAGAGGCTTCCTTCTGGGGCGACAGCCATGCAGATCAATTCGATGCAGTGTGCGGCGTATGGTCTGAGCACTGACAGGCTGACCCCCCCCCCCCCAACCTCTGCAGCAATGCTGGCAGCACTTATACATCTATTTCCCAAAGACAACCTCTGGCTATCAGTGCCCATCAGTGCCACCTATCAGTACCCATCAGTGCCGCCTTATCGATGCCTATCAGTGCAGCCTTTCAGTGCCCATCAGTGCAGCCTATCAATGACCATCAGTGCCCATCAGTGCAGCCTCATCATCGCACATCAATGAAGAAGAAAACATTTTTCAAAATGTTATAACTATGAAACCCTGCAGTGATTAAATACCATCAAAAGAAAGCTCCATTTGTGTGAAGAAAATGATAAAATTTTCATTTGGGTACAGTGCTGCATGACCGCGCAATTGTCATTCAAAGTGTGACAGCTCTGAAAGCTGAAAATTGGCCTGATTAGGAGGGGGGGGGGGGGGGGGTAGGGGTTTAAGTTTCCCCGTAAGCAAGTAAGCAAGTGATTAAAGTATATGTGAACCTTCACCTTGTAAAACAGCCCATTCAGTTTAAAATAGAAAAGACAAAACATTTGTGTATAGATCAAAAAAAAAAAAAAATTACCTTTTTTTAAAACTTTTTGTATGTGATTTTATACCCTCAGTTCTCAGCTGCATACAGAGAGCTAGGGGGAAAGAAACAGCAGCACGCTGATCTTCCCAGTGAATGGCTGTGGAAAGGGGGGAGGTCTGATCATTGGGGGAGAACAGACTGAATTCCCAGCACAGCCAAAAACCTTACCATGCTGTTCTCTCATACCTAATGTGGTCAGTTTTTAATAGGAAAGACTGGCAGGAACAGGTAATCACACAAAGGAAGCAATACAAAGAGAACAGGATACATTTTCATACAAGTGCATGTTATAGGATGCACAGAAATATGAAATGTTGGAATAACAAGAACAGTACAACCAATACAGATAAAATACAGGAATGGCTATTTTATATTGGTTTAATTTGGACCAATGTAACTATGCTATGCCATAACCGGCCAATGCCCTTGGAAAAAAACCACCCAAGTAGATACTGCTACTCCAGTAATCTCCACATGCTAACAGGTCCTATGCCGAGCAGCTGGCGGCTGCATTTTGACCACAGTCAGTCAGCTGTTTAGCACCAGCACCATTCAGAGAATGCTTTGCATTTTCTGAAAACAAATGGCCATTGGCAGAGAGCGCTGATTGGGAGTCAGTCGGCTGCTGGTTTTTCAGCATGCTCGTCTGTCAGAAGCTGGCCAAACGGCCGATTTCTGCCAATTTCTGTCAGACAGGGTGGCATACACATGAGCCGAATGTTGGACTTTTTTTTTCTTAACCTGCGGATGTCTCCTGACACTCAGCCCGTGTGTATGTGGCTTTACTGTTTCTTTACTGTTTCGGTTGTATAAAAAAGGATTGAGAAACTCAAAATATAGATGGACTTTGTGGGCATGAGAGGAAAACTATAAAAAAATATATAAATGTTATTATGACATGGTTAAAAAACATAGAAACGTACAATCAACACTCTATATGGACACAGTTACCAGATACCCAAAAAGAATACAGTTATGAAGGCTGGACCAGAGATAGAGAAATATCTAAGTAGTTTGTCTAGTAGAAAATGTTTTGATCCAATATCACCTCCAAAACTTGCTCATTGGTTGTACTGTTGCCCTGGACTCACAAGCCCTACACTATAAAACCAAGCTCTGCGTTTCAGGTATTCATCATCTCTAGACACTATCTCCAGATATTAATACCACTTGGTACACAATCCAGTCCTGACCTGCCAGCACATTTTTTAGCTTCTTGTAGACTTGTACAAGCTTCTACCTCTAGGGCTGGTTGGTGCATCTACATAAAAACACCATAATCTGAGGCACATTGACTAAATACCTAGTGTGCATAAAGCCTTATACTTCATCTTTGTGCTCCCCTTCAGCTTGGATGAGCTGACCAACTGACCATGGTCAACTGAGTCACAAATTGGGGGTGGGGGGTAAATGGGAAGCTGAGGGAGTTAAGCTGCTGAAACACTGCTGGTAGGAAGAGCAGAGGGAGCTGAGCTGTTAAGTCACTGCTCTCAGGGAATGCAGCATCAGAGCTCCAAGGGCATCTCCTCTTAGAGCCTCCAACTATGGATGAACAAAGCTCACCATGAGCTAGAAAAAATTCCAACAGTGTGTATTATTTTAATAGTAAAAAGAAACATAAAACAAATGAAGGACAGTGACTCAATAAAACTTACATCAAAAGCCGCTGCCAACCTGGAATCATGCAGCAGCGTGATGTCAGCACCAAAATCTCTGTCCCAATGCGTTTCGTCCAATGGGACATTATCAAGGGGTAAAAGCGTGGATATCACTTTGTGTATTGTTTTGAAGCTTGTTTACTACTTGTTCAGTATGTATAAATATTTAAAAGCCCATACTCTGGCCACAGGTTAACTTTAAGATCCTCTTGAGACAAAATGGTTCTGAAAGGCCAAGAGGAGCCAGGCACAGATGACACTGATACACCATGTTAATTTTGTAATAAACTGAAAAACATCTAATTGTTAAATATTTTGCAAAACATCTCTGGATGGAGGCCACCTTAAAGTAAAAAAAAAAACAAAAAAAAAAAACAGTGTAGCACTGTCATTGCAAAAAAATAAAAAAGAAAAAGAAAAGAAGAAAACGTATTACCACAACTGCCTTTATAATTATACAAGCAATTGCATCTCGCTTTCATTTCCCACATTGCTGTAATTAGTGCACATTGCGGTATTGGGTTTTGTTTTGAGCCGAAGCTTGGGACTGAAAATGGGTGGTGAGAAAATTGTTTGCTGGTCTTGGGAGTGGTAATTTGCGGTAGCGTCAGGAAGTGTAAATTTAAATACGACCCCGGGGTGGAAGTACGGTATTAGCTGGAAAAGGGCAATGTTCTGCAAATCTCTAGAGTGGTTAGTAAACTAATAATATGCAAATGAATTGTTTGAACACTGATTACATTATCCTGATAACACTGTAAGTTGATAATGATCTGCTTCTTATTGTTTAGGCTGCTCCCATAATACATCACTTTTTCTAGGTGTTAATTTGGTTTGGTTTAAAACACTGAGCTAAACAATTCTTCTTGTACAACACGTTTTCTCAGCTAAATATACCTAACCTTGTTTATTACTAACTTTTATTTTAAGAAAGTTAATTTTTTCAAATTGTAAATCAATCTATCTATCTATCTATCTATCTATCTATCTATCTATCTATCTATCTATCTATCTATCTATCTATCTATCTATATATTAATCAATATTTATTATTTGCAGAGAAGATGAACATCGGTTCTCTGGCAGTTTTTCACACTGAGAATAAACAAATTATACAGCTTTCCTAAAATAGTATCACCTACTTTAAAATACTCTCATAGCACTTAACCCTCCCCAACTTCAACACTTAAGGCCTATTCCCATTAAGCATTTTCATGCACACATTCAAGAGTTTTCTTGCATGTTGACACTCTGTGTGCAGTGAGCATCCAATTCTGAAAGGTTCTCAACACACATCCATGGGCAAAAACAAAAAAACATTAAGGCAACAAATGTGTCCTTTATTATGCTGAATGCTAGAGTGCCATTGGACATAAATGGCAACCCACTGGGACTCATATGCACAGTGCATTGTTGTGTCATGTGTTAATTCAAAACAAAGTAAGGTAAAATATGTGCAAACGAGTTTCTATAAAAAAGATAGGTACGTTTTCTGACAGCCTCTAACCTCCAAAACCCCATCAAAAATGTAGTTTTGCTACATACAGTATCTCACAAAAGTGAGTACACCCCTCCAGGGACGTGCGGTGTGGTCAGTAGCTGGTGAGGCACTGGCTAGTATCAGAGCCAGATACACACAGGTTACATATACCGCAATCATTAAAGCGAGAGCAATAATTCTAGAACTAGACTGTAACTCTAAACATGTAACCTGTAAACATTTTTACAGCATCGCCTATAGAGCTTTTTAAGTACTGAACTTTAGCGCCTTTCCAGAAGTGTGCATCATTTTAAAGTGGAACATGTTAGGTATCTATTTAATTGGTGTAACATCATCTTTCACATTATAGAAAAAAAACAAGCTAAGTTTTAATTGTTTTTTTATTTTTTTTATTCAGGAAACTGTTTCCTTTAAAAATAAAAGTGTTTAAAAAATTGCTGCGCAAATACCATGCAACATAAAAATTTGAACAACCACCATTTTATTCCCTAGGGTGTCTGCTAAATATAAATATATATATATATATATATATATATAATGTTTGGGGGCTCTGAAAATTTTTCTAGCAAAAAAATTTAGATTTTTTTATGTAGGAGAGAAGTGTCAGGATTGGCCAGGGTGGCAATGGGTTAAGTACCATAAGTAAGTAATATACAAATAATTATATATTGTTTTTAAGGTAATTTACTATATTTTCAAAAACTGTACTCAAGCAAGTGGCTTAACGGACAAATTACTGAAGTTTGATGTAATAAATTCCAACCAGTAATTCCACAGTAAATAGATAAATAATAAATTATTGTATTATAGCATATAAATACATGATTTAGCTTGATTGAAACAGTACCTTTTCATCATCAGATTCTTATTCTCCCTCTTAACTGTGTGAGAAATACACGGGATTGTGGAGAAATCTTATACCCATAAACTCATGCTTTTTTCTTCTATTGTATTTTAGACACATGCCCCCTTCTATGACACTGGTGTGCCTCCACTGCAGCATTTTTATTGAACAGCTTGGACCAATGATACTTTACCATTGGTCCAAGGCTCCAAGCTGTCCATTGAGCTCAGTGCTTCTGACAAAAAGGGAGAGGCACTGTGAGCTCATCCTCTGAGTCTGCTGCTGAGTGTGCCAGCTTGTATTTAAACTGGCCTCTCTGTACAGGCATACCCCACTTTCAAGTACACAATGGGGTATATTTACTAAAGCTGGAAAGTGCAAAATCAGGCTCCCTTCTGCATAGAAACCAATGAGCTTCCAGGTTTTATTACCAAAGCTTAATTGAACAATCTGGGGTTAGAAGCTCATTTGGTTTCTATGCAGAAGAGAGCCTGATTTTGCACTTTCCAGCTTTAGTAAATAAACCCCATTGTGAAGTGGGGTATGCCTGTATGTAGTTTCTGACAGGCTGCACAATGATTCTCATATCTCCAGAACCATAGATCATAGGAGCCCCACATTTTGACTAGTGGTTGGGTAGGACTTCAGCTACCTACACCCACATTTTTGAAAATATTTTATTATATCTTTTCATGTGAGAACACTAAAGAAATTACACTTTGCTATAATGTAAAGCTATGTGATAATAAATGGCTTCATTTGATTGCTATCCTTAAATAAAAGACAGTTTTTTGGCATGATCAGTTATATTTTCAATAATAATGGCAACATTTTGCAATTTCTGCCAGGGTATGCAAACTTTTGAGCACAACTGTATACATGTGAGTGTGTATCAAGTGGTCTGTTTAGATGCAAAGTATATGTATTAAAATGTAATAAATAAATCTATACATGTACGGGCTGGCTCTTTCTTATCTTCTCACCAGCAGCGCTAAAGGTTTCTTTTTGAAAAGTTTATCCCATGAGAAGATGAATAAGAGAGTATTAAAATGGAAGATGTTTTCAGTTTTTCAGTACTAATATGATACAGTTCATATAATACATATCCCAAGATGCTTGATCTAAGCCATTTAACAGATGGGAATCTGCAAGAAATTACAGGATTGGTGCTGTGTAAATTCTATATTGCACACATGTATAATAAATACTTGTAAATGCAACACACTGAGAGCCAATTATAAATGTGAACTTGTAAATTTCTCAGAGGGGAGTTCATGTATATTTTTTTCATTCACAATAAATATACACATATTTACATAATATGCTTTATTATTTCACCCTTTAGTGTTAGCTGACGTTTTAATTAAAATGAAAGCACACCAATATTGTACCAACCTAATTTTTACAATTTATATCTTCTGGAACAATGGAGTAGAGGAACCTAATCTTCTGAGAGAAAGACTTGAAGAGCTCCAGTACTTTAAGGATGAGTTGCTCTAACATGCCTTCATATACAGAAGTCAGTGATGGCTTGAGGACTTGCCATAGTGCAGCCTGGTAAGTCTAGCGATAGCTTAGCAAGTCATTTTCAATCTTGCAGCTCAATTGCTTGCTGTCAGTGTTGTGTTCAAGCTTAATACTTAATAATAAATATGAACAATGTGATAACTTGTCAATTGTCTAGCACATTTCTTCCATCTATGCTATATTGCAAAGACATTGTTGTGTCTATTGCTTTGGCTAAATATGAACATAGGTGCATGTCTTTGTCAGCATTGATGTTACTTAATGCCCATTGTAATATTGAAAAAACTTTTTTTTGGACTAAAAAAAGAAACCCAAGCAGTAGTTTCTTTAGGCGCAATCCTTTTTTTCTATCTATTAATGTATCAGGGCAAATATAGGGAGGGGGGGGGGTCTGTTATTACAGCCCAAGTAAACATTAAGCTGATTACTTTTTAAATTATTTGTAAAAGCAGAGAGATAGACTAGTGGATAAGGTAAAATTGTGCAACCAAATACAATGATATATAAAAAATGTAATACAATTTAAATTGTGTCTATATTAAAGTCCACACAATGCTCCAATGAATAAACCATTGAATGCTCAAATGAGGCTTGATACTTCTGTTCTGATAATGTAATAAACAGCACGGCTTACCTGATAGGGTAAATCTCAAATTGTAGAGGTCAAATTCGCTCATCCAGGAATCACTCAGCTTGGGAATATTCCTCCAGGGACTTCTCCAATGCAGGTATCATCTCAATGCAGCGGGCTCTTATATTGATGTAATATTCCTCACGTATGCAGCGATAACTCTTTCCTGGTAATCTCCAACAGTGGGACATAACACAAAATAGAAAAAATAGGCTTCATGGTGCAGTACTCCAGTTTAAAAGATTTGTTAAAAGCTTCACATCCTAAAACAGTGAAACTATATTTTCAAACAGGTCAAGCCAGCCAGCTGGTGCGTCAAGAACCGGTGCTCCACCCAATGTGTTTCCCCATGCAAGGCACCGACTGGGAACAAAGGCTAGGTCTAGGCGCCACACACCATGCTCTAAATACACACACTTCAGATATGTGTGTTGTCCGGTAAATCATGCGTATGATTAGACATGTGCATACGTTTTCGTCTGAATGCATTTTCCCCTGAATTTCGGGTATTTTTGTTATCATTTTAACAAACGATAAGGAACGTGCAGAATCTGAAAACTTAAAGATCCGACATAAACAAATGCTTTATTTTCATTTTCGTTGTGACCACAGTTCCATACAGATAAGAGATTAGACATGACGCTGACAATAGCGATCTGTGTTCATTGAACCTGTGGTCGAATGTGCCTAATCTTAGCTCTGTTAGTTCAAGATTATTCTACATAGAGAGAAAAGATTCAACATAGAGAGAAAAGATTCAACATTATAGAGACAATAGCAAAAAAGGTTGAATGTGCCTAACCTAACTAACTAACTTAGTCCGAGATTATTCGACATAGGGAGAAAAGATTCGACATAAAGATTCAAGGAAGCAGTTGCTGCAAGCAGACATTTATGGTCAAATGCTCCACCCATAGAAGAATTCTAATGTTGGTTGACTAGTAATAATAATTAATAAATATAATTATTACTAGTGTCATACAACATTAGAATTCTACTATAGCTTGTAAGCGGAACATTCAACCGGAAATGTACGATTGCGGCGTCGTACAGTTTAGCTGCTCTGTCGAATCTTCTTAGAACATTCAACAGACACCATAAGCCTTCAATGACAGAATCAACCTTAATTATTTCGGATTTTCAGACAAATTTATTTTTTAACGAAAATAAATAAATAAAAACAAATTTCAGGTGTAACTAAATACATTTATTTTTCAGAGGAAAATGAAATTCCCCAAAAAAATATTTCAGTGTGCACATGTCTATGTATGATACTGACAGACTGCCAGACAGGACTTAGCATGTGATTTACGCAATAACACACATATCTGAAGTATTTTAAAGGTCAGGGGCAGCGCAGATATTTCACTATACACAGAGATATAGACTAGCCAAGCCAGGTGGATGTATCTTAAAGGTTGCCTGCTACTTTGACTATTAACCACTTGCCGACCGCCTCACGCCGATGTACGTCATCAGAATGGCACGGGCAGGCATAAGCACATATATGTACGTCCTTTGCCTCCCGCGGGTCGGGGGCCCGATCGGGCCCCCGCCCGGTGCCTGCGGCGGTCGGTTTTCGTTCGGGAGCGATCCCGGACGAGGGGACGGCCATTCATTCATGGCCACCCCCTCGCGATCGCTCCCGACGAATGGAAATCCCCGGTGACATCACTTCCTCTCCTGTAATGTAAACACAGGAGAGGAAGTGATGTATTCTCTCCTCCGTGTCGGTATTTTTCGTTCCGACACGGAGGAGAGCGGATCAGTGAGTTGCACCAACACATCCCACACACAGTAGAACATGCCAGGCACACTCACACCCCCCCTTTACCCCCCGATCACCCCCCCAATTACCCCTGCCCCCCAGTCACAGTGACACCAATGTCATTTTTTTTTTTTTTTTTTTTTTTTTTGCATTGGTGTCATTTGTGACTGTAATAACTGTTAGGGCAGTTAGGGTTAGCCCCCTTTAGTTCTAATGTACCCCCCTAACCCCCCCAATAAAGGTTTAACCCCGTGATCACCCCCCGTCGCCAGTGTCACTAAGGCTGGGTTCACATTGCAGCGGTTTATGAGAACGAATGTGATTCGCACCGCACTGCAGTGCAAATCACATCCGATCTCTGTGCGATTCGAGTTCAGCCATTCGCCGCACCCGCCGCACCCGCCACACCCGCCGCACCCGCCGCAAATTCGCACGGGACCCTTTTTTTGGCCCGCAGCAGAATCGGATCGCATGGGTGTTCACACCATGCGATCCGAGTTTGCAGATCGCACTGCGATATGCGAACTGATCTGGGGGTGTCAGTAACATTTCACTGACACTCCCAGCAGTTCGCATAGGGCAGTGTGAACTGCCGCCGGGAGGCATGCGATGCGGGAACCCGCCGCGGATTCGCGGCGTTTCCGCATCGCTCCAGTGTGAACCCAGCCTAATAAGCGATCATTTTTCTGATCGCCGTATTAGTGTCACAGGTGACGCTAGTTAGGCAGGTAGGTATTTAGGTTCGCCGCAGCTTTTTATAGCGCTAGGGACCCCCATATACTACCGCATAAAGCCCCCTGATTGCCCCCTAGTTAACCCTTTCACCAGTGATCACCATATAACTGTTACAGGTGACGCTGGTTGGTTAGTTATTTTTTTATAGTTTCAGGGCACCCGCCATTTATTACCTAATAAAGGTTTAACCCCCTGATCACCCGGCAGGTGTCATTTGTGACTAATAACTGTTAGGGCAGTTAGGGTTAGCCCCCTTTAGTTCTAAGGTACCCCCCTAACCCCCCCAATAAAGGTTTAACCCCGTGATCACCCCCCGTCGCCAGTGTCACTAAGGCTGGGTTCACATTGCAGCGGTTTATGAGAACGGATGTGATTCGCACCGCACTGCAGTGCAAATCACATCCGATCTCTGTGCGATTCGAGTTCAGCTATACAGATAGTATGGCTGAATTCGTGTCGCACCCGCCGCAAACTCGCACGGGACCCTTTTTTTGGTCCGCAGCAGAATCGGATCGCATGGGTGTTCACACCATGCGATCCAAGTTTGCAGATCGCACTGCGATATGCGAACTGATCTGGGGGTGTCATTAACATTTCACTGACACTCCCAGCAGTTCGCATAGGGCAGTGTGAACTGCCGCCGGGAGGCATGCGATGCGGGAACCCGCCGCGCATTCGTGGCGTTCCCGCATCGCTCCAGTGTGAACCCAGCCTAATAAGCGATCGTTTTTCTGATCGCTGTATTAGTGTCACAGGTGACGCTAGTTAGGCAGGTAGGTATTTAGGTTCGCCGCAGCTTTTTATAGCGCCAGGGACCCCCATATACTACCGCATAAAGCCCCCTGATTGCCCCCTAGTTAACCCTTTCACCAGTGATCACCATATAACTGTTACAGGTGACGCTGGTTGGTTAGTTATTTTTTTATAGTTTCAGGGCACCCGCCATTTATTACCTAGTCTCACTAGTGTACCCCTAAATTTAGGGGTGTCTACTTTCTAAAATGGGGTCATTTGGGGGGGGGGGGTTTGTGCCATCTTGGCATTTTATGGCCTTCAAAACTGTAACGCCCTTAGAAAGCCTGAAGGCGGTGCTTGGTTTTTGGGGCCCCGTACGCGGCTAGGCTCCCAAAAAGTCCCACATATGTGGTATCCCCGTACTCAGGAGAAGCAGCAGAATTTATTTTGGGGTGTCATTTCACATATGCCCATGGCATGCGTGAGCAATATATCATTTAGTGACAACTTTGTGAAAAAAAAAAAAAGTTTGTAATTTTCCCGCAACTTGTGGCAAAATATAAAATATTCCATGGACTCAACATGCCTCTCAGCAAATAGCTTGGGGTGTCTACTTTCTAAAATGGGGTCATTTGTGGGGGTTTTGTGCCATCTTGGCATTTTATGGCCTTCAAAACTGTAATAGGTAGTGAGAAGTGAACTCAAAAAATTACGCCCTTAGAAAGCCTGAAGGCGGTGCTTGGTTTTCGGGGCCCCGTACGCGGCTAGGCTCCCAAAAAGTCCCACATATGTGGTATCCCCGTACTCAGGAGAAGCAGCAGAATTTATTTTGGGGTGTCATTTCACATATGCCCATGGCATGCATGAGCAATATATCATTTAGTGACAACTTTGTGAAAAAAAAAAAAAAAAAAAAAAAGTTTGTAATTTTCCCGCAACTTGTGGCAAAATATAAAATATTCCATGGACTCAACATGCCTCTCAGCAAATAGCTTGGGGTGTCTACTTTCTAAAATGGGGTCATTTGTGGGGGTTTTGTGCCATCTTGGCATTTTATGGCCTTCAAAACTGTAATAGGTAGTGAGGCGTGAAATCAAAAATTGACGCCCTTAGAAAGCCTGAAGGCGGTGCTTGGTTTTCGGGGCCCTGTACGCGGCTAGGCTCCCAAAAAGTCCCACATATGTGGTATCCCCGTACTCAGGAGAAGCAGCAGAATTTATTTTGGGGTGTCATTTCACATACGCCCATAGCATGTGTGAGCAATATATCATTTAGTGACAACTTTGTGTAAAAAAAAAAAAAAAATTTTTTTTTTGTCATTATTCAATCGCTTGAGGCAAAAAAATAAAATATTCAATGGGCTCAACATGCCTCTTATCAATTTCCTTAGGGGGTCTACTTTCCAAAATGGGGTCATTTGGGGGGGTTTTGTACTGCCCTGTCATTTTAGCACCTCAAGAAATGAGATAGGCAGTCGTAAACTAAAAGCTGCGTAAATTCCAGAAAACGTACCTTAGTTTGTAGATGTGACAACTTTTGCGCAAACCAATAAATATACAATTATTGACTTTTTTTTTACCAAAGACATGTGGCTGAATACATTTTGTCCTAAATGTATGACTAAAATTGAGTTTATTGGATTTTTCTAATAACAAAAAGTAGAAAATATCATTTTTTTTCAAAATTTGCGGTCTTTTTACGTTTATATCGCAAAAAATAAAAATCGCAGAGGCAATCAAATACCATCAAAAGAAAGCTCTATTTGTGGGAAGAAAAGGACGCAAATTTTGTTTGGGTACAACATTGCATGACCGCGCAATTACCAGTTAAAGCAGCGCAGTGCCAAAGTGTAAAAAGACCTCTGGTCATTTACCAGCAAAATGGTCCGGTCTGAAAGTGGTTAAGAGTTATGCACCTCACTATGAATAGTGGCCATTGGAAAATGGCAGTTATATATTCATTTCCATTAGAATGTGTACTCCGGAGAGATGATCATCCGACGCTGGATAGCAAGAGTGGATTACCACCACTGGAATCTTTTTTTATTTATTTTTTATTTTTAATAAAGGACTTTTTCAAAAGTGTGTTTGTCTTATTTAACAATTTTTTACACTTTCTTTGTGAAATGGTAGGGGTACTTTTGTACCCCCTTACCATTTCAAACAGGGGGGCTGGGATCTGGGGGTCCCCTTGTTAAAGGGGGCTTCCAGATTCTGATAAGCCCCCTGCCCGCAGACCCCCACAACCACTGGCCAGGGTTGTGGGGATGAGGCCCTTGTCCCCATCAACATGGGGACATGCTGCTTTGGGGGACCCCAACGCATGCTCCCAATGTTGAGGGCATGTGGCCTGGTACAGTTCAGGAGGGGGGGCTCTCTCGCCCCCCTCTTTTCCTGCGGCCTGCCAGGTTGCGTGATCGGATAAAGGGTCTGGTATGAATTTTTAGGGGGACCCCCACATCAATTTTTTCTTTAATTTGAAACGGGGTTCCCCTTAATATCCATACCAGACCTGAAGGGTCTGGTATGGATATTTAGGGGGAACCCGACGTCAATTTTTTTTAAACTTGACGCAGGGTTCCCCTTAACATCCATACCAGACCTGAATGGCCTGGTAATTCAATTTGGGGGAGCCCCACGCTTTTTTTTTTTTTGTTATCAATGACTTTCAATGAATGTTCTCTGTATTATGGGAGCGGACAATTCATTA
The DNA here is from genome assembly GCF_037356315.1 of Lithobates pipiens. NCBI lineage: Eukaryota > Metazoa > Chordata > Amphibia > Anura > Ranidae > Lithobates > Lithobates pipiens. The sequence continues at coordinate 298,158,218 of NW_027507785.1, forward strand.
TAGCCGCGAGTGATTTTAAATTACCTTTTTTCCTGCAGAAATGACACTTTGCGCAGGGACAGCTCTAATCATTGGAAACATGCCCCCCTCCACAGGCATACTATAGACACCCCCCAGGTACAAAATTTAAAGGAATATTACACTTTTATTGTTTCACTTTAATCATTATTAAAATCACTTCTCCCAAAAAAAACGTCAGTTTTTAAAACTTTTTTTTTGCATTTATACATGTCCCCTGGGGCAGGATCCAGGTCCAGGTCCAGGTCACTTTTTAGGACAGTAACTTGCATATTAGCCTTTAAAATTAGCACTTTAGATTTTGAACATTGGAGTCCCATAGACTTTAATAGGGTTCTAAAGTTCACACAAAGTATGCTATATAGAGTTTAGCAGCTCCGTCGAATCTTCTTTATACATTCGACAGACAACATAAGCCTTCAAAGACAGATTCGACCGTAATTCATGTGGATTTTCAGGTGAATGCAATTTTTGAACGAAACACTAAATAAATAAAAACGAATTTTGGGAGTAACTAAATAAATTTATTTTTCGTACGAAAACGAAATTCCAAAACGAAATATTTCACTCTGCACATGTCTAATAAAAACTAAATGACACCGCTAAGTATTACATAGGTTGCCAAGTGTTGCAGTAACTAGGGATGAGCAAACCTGCCTACAGTAGGTTCCGTTCATGAATCTTGCATGAAGTTTGGAAATTTTGCGGGGAACCCCATTATTGTTTAATGGGGAAAATCGTGTTCTTACAGTTGGTTCTGGAAATGTGTAGTGCTAATAAGCAGGCTATTATGAAGCAAAATGTATGGGAAGCTGGGCTCTGTGACGGGTGATAGACATGTGCGTTTAATTTTGAATCTGAAAAAATTCATTCATTCATTTCATCAGGATGACATCACATGATGTGATAGTAGTTTGGGCCCATGGGGAAATTAATTTAATTTTCACATTTGTTTGATAATTCAGATTCAGATAACAAATGGATCCAAATTTTGTTTTATTTGTTAATTCGGATAAGGGATAGGCACAGACCAAGGCCTTGGTGAAGAACACCAAGATACATTTAAAATTACAACCATCAAAAAATACTCTGTCTACCAGCAGGGTCCCCATAGATCCCCCTTTAGAGCAGCCCAGGGTCCCCCATAGATTCAGCTTTAGAACAGGGACCCCCACAAATATTTGAAACAAATGCCAAACATACAAAACTAATTCTGAAAATGAAATGGTTCTACATCACATGAAGGTTAGAGACATAAACACACAAATTGTGCATTTGTGAGTGAAAAAGAAGGTGGTGTGTGGAAAAACCTGAATAGTTATCTCAGAACTGTAAAAAAATGTGATATATATATATATTTATTTATTTAAAGTGGTTCTAAAGGCATACTTTTTTCAACTTATATGCATTATATTAAGATTAGGTTTAGGATAAAAAACTTTCTGTGTACAGCAGCCCCCCTTATACCTGCGTCCCATCTCAATCCAGGCATATTACATGAGAGCCATGAAAACTGGGTATTCCCCCCTCCTCATTGGCTGAGAGAGAGGGCGGGGCAGAGCCATGGCTCTGTGTCTGAGTGGATACACAGAGCAGCGGCTCGGCTTGGGTGCTCCCATAGCAAGCTGCTGGCTGTGGGGGAACACAGCAGCAGGGAGGGGCCAGGAGCACCAGCAAGGGACCTGAGACTATAAGGATCTGGGCTGCTCTGTGAAAAACCACTACACAGAGCAGGTAAGTATAACATATGTGTTATTTTTAAGCAAAAAAAAAAAAAAACAAGACTTTAATATCACTTTAACTTTTTTTTCATTCACTTTCACTTCTGAACCTTAACCCTAACCACATAACCCTATTTAATTTACACGTGACATTTGTAACCTTTTCATTTTGCAATATAAAATGGAGCATGTTTACTTAATATTTATTCCATTTGTTTTTTCAACATGAAAATCACGAACATATGACAATATAACTGAGTATGGAACTTCCGTTTCCATTTTTGTTGCATTACACTACAAGCCAAATAGACCATAGAGATCCTCTGTTGTGTAGAAGCCGCCTGACCAGGAACCTGATCATTTACGCCAACATCAATATTTTAAAATATTAATACTGGTGAGATAAACTTAAGAGTCCTGAGCTATTTCTCCACTTTCCCCAACTTTTATAGAAAGGGGGCTAAATTATTTATTTCTTCAAATTATAGGTTCAGCTATGCATGGACAAAGGCTATGAACTGCAGTATAGGCTGTTTGTTATTTTTGGCAGTGAACCTGCAATGTTTTTAGACAAATTTTTGTGATTCACGGACTTTGTAGTGTCTTAGTAGCTGTGAACCAGAACCTCATCCTTAGCGGGAACATGGTAAAACTTTGCCACGAGGAACAAGTTTGAAGGGGTCCTTAAATGTTTGTGATACCAATCATCTGGAACTGAGTGTGGAACTTCAGTTTCCATTTTTGTTGCATTACACTAGGGTGTAAAATGGTGCCTGCCCAGGAAGCAGATAATTTACATCAACATCAATATTTTAATGATAGTAATACCTTTGAGATAACCCTACAGGTCCAAAGCTATTTCCCCAACCTTTATAGAAAGGAGCTAAGTTATTTATTTCTTCAAATTTTTGGTTCAGCTATGCATGGACAAAGACTATGAACTGCATTATAGATTGTTTGTTATTTTTGGCAGTGAACCTGCAATGTTTTTAGACAAATTTTTGTGATTCACGGACTTTGTAGTGTCTTGATAGCTGTGAACCAGAACCTCATCCTTAGCCAGAACATGGTAAAACTTTGCCACAAGGAACAAGCTTGAAGGGGTCCTTAAAGTGGAGGTCCACCCTGAAAAAATAAAATATATGAAAAATAAAAAAAAAATCATAAAAAAAAAAAAAATTAAAAAAAAATATTTTTTTTTACTTACCAGAAATACCTGTTGCGAGGCACATCATCCTAATCTGCCTCTTCCTCCTCCACAGGGATCTTTCTTCTCTCCTCCGTGCGGCATCTTCTGGGTAATGGGTCGCACTGTGTTCTGGGAACTGCGTGTCCCAGAACACAGCACGTCCCATTCACAAAGCGATGTGCGACTCACGCATGCACAGTAGGAAACGGGCAGTGAAGCCGCAAGGCTCCACTGCCTGTTTCCCTTACCAAAAATGGCAGCGCCGGGACCCGAGACAGAGGGACGGGTCAGCCTCGGGCGGCCGACATCGTGGGTGCCCTGGACAGGTAAGTATGCTTATTAAAAGTCAGCAGCTGCAGTGTTTGCAGCTGCTGACTTTAAAAAATTTTTTTTTCAAAACCGGCCCTCCTCTTTAAATATTTGTAATACCGATCATCTGGAACTGAGTGTGGAACTTCAGTTTCCATTTTTGTTGCATTACACTACAAGCCAAATAGACCATGGAGATCCTCTTGGATGTAAAAGGTACCTGCCCAGGAAGCAGATAATTTACATCAACATCATTATTTTAAGATAGTAATACCGGTGAGATAACCCTAAGGGTCCAAAGCTATTTCCCCAACTTTTATAGAAAGGGGGCCTAAGTTTTAAATTTCTCCAAATTATTGGTTCAGCTGAGCAGGAACAAATTGTAAGGTGTTTTTTTATTTTGGCAATGAACCTGCAATGTTTTTAGCCATTTTTTTTTGATTTGTGGACTTTGCAGTCTCTTGGTAGCTGCGAACCAGAACCTCACCCTTAGTGGGAATATGGTAAAACTTTGCCACAAGGAACAAGTTTGAAGGGGTCCTTAAATGTTTGTGATATTGTTCATCTTTCTTGCTTAAAGCAGCAGTTAAAAGGATCAAAAAGTCTAAAGGCATAAAATAAAGAGTTAAACCTCATATAAACATATCTGATACACTCATTGTAAGAGTTAGTAGTGTAGTACCAGCTGGATGATTGACTGCTGACATGACTAACTAATTTGCAAGTAATAATGTAACCAGATTACAGCTTGAGCAACACTTTTGTCCTGCTGTTTTTACCAGTGATCCCGTTGCTTCATTACAGAAGTGTGGAAGGTAGCATATGCTGAAAAAACCAGCATGGTCTATACCACTATCTCATTACTTGTTCCACTGACAACGCTCATATCATTATCTAATTAGTAACTTTTTATATAGCTAAATTTAAATCTTGTTAATAGTTATATATATGTCCAGATGTGTGAAAAATCTATTTTTCTATTTAATTTACTTGTTTTCTTTTTTTTCTAGGTTGTTTTATTTTTTTATTTTTTATTTTTTGCATGATGAACATTAGGTGAAGTTTATCTGATTAAATGATCAGAGTTTTATTAGGGTAGCTGAGAAGTGCTTGCAGATGTTTATGTGATTTTGCAATTCATTAAACAATAGGCAGTTTTCAAGGATAACACTGGGAATGTTTCATTGCAGGGGCTCTTTGTTTCCTAAAGTCATCTTTCCTCTACATGGAACAAAAATCAGGCAAGTAAATCAAAATGAAACAACGGCTATATTTTAAAATGAACCACTTGACCTCCGGAAGGTTTACCCACCTTCACAAACAGGCCGTTTTTTGCAATACGGCAGTTACATTAACTGACAATTTGCGCGGTCATGTGACACTGTACCAAAATACATTTATTGTACTTTTTTTTCCACAAGAGCTTTTTTTTTGTAGTATTTAATCACCTCTGCGGTTTTTATTTTTTGCGCTATAAACAAAAAAAAGACAGACAATTTTGAAAAAAAAAAGAAAATATTTTTTACCTTCTGTTATAAAACATATCTAATAAAAAAATGTACAAAAATCTAAATTCCTCATTAATTTAGTCCAAAATACATTCTGCTACATATTTTTAGTAAAAACAAAATCACAATAAGTGTATATTGATTGGATTTGTGCAAAAGTTATATTGTCTTCAAATATGGGATATTTTTATTTATTTTATTATTTTACTAGTAATGGTGGCGATCAGCGACTTATAGTGGGACTGCGATATTGCTGCAGATGAATAGGACACCTAACTGACACTTTTGATGCTTTTTGGGGACCACTTGCTGGGAAGGAATTAAAATCAGGGGTGATCAAAGGGTTAGCTGTGTGCCTAGCTTGTGCTTAGTCACTGTTTGGCAGGTGATATGACTAGGTGAAGGCAAAGATTCATGTTCCTGCTTTGCAGAAACACAGGGATGATACCTTCCCTTCTGACAGAACGGCAATCTGCCTTGTTTACATAGGGTCGCCGTTCTGCCTCTGTACTGTGTAATCGGCGGGTGCAGAGGTACTCAGAACTGGGCTCCCACTGCGTGTGATCACAGGGGGAGTGGGTCACCGGTGGCATGCGTGCCCCAGACCTGGAAGTGTCAGATCATGTACTAGGCATGTGATCTGGCACAGAAATGCCGCTCTGCTGCAGTATATGTACGGTATGCGGTCTGCAAGTGATTAAGAAACCACCACATTCCGTGGTGTCACAGTCAGATAAACATTATTCCACAAAACCACGAGTCCCTGCCTTGGGACTACCCACACTGATGTGTTTCACTCATCAGAGGTTATTCGTAGAGATGTGAATGGGAAATGGGAACCCTTATGAAATCCTTAAAAGTACCTGTCAGCATGAATTTGCATTACCAGTCTGATAATTGTGATTGGGTATTCTTTGTAAAGGAAGCTTTAAAACAGAGTCCCCCCCCCCCCTCTAAAAATGAAAAGCCAGCAGCTACACATACTGTAGCTGCTGACTTTTAATATTAGGACACTTACCTGTCCTGTTTCCATCGGCTGTCGATTGCTGCCGCCGCCATTGCCATTAAGGGAACCTGGCAGTGAAGCTTTGCAGCTTTATGGCCGGGTCCCTTCTGCGCATGTGCAAAGTGACCTGCGCTCATTTACTAGCCCAGCAGAGGGGGGAGGAGGAGGAGGGAGCCGGACCTCTGATGTGCCTCATCGCGGCGAGGTCCAGCGGAAGTGGGGACAGGGTACATGTCAAAAACAGGTACCCACTCCCCCCATAAGGTGCCAAAATGTAGCACTGAAGGGGGGGAGGAGACAGATGAACGGAAGTTCCACTTTTGGGTAGAACTCCACTTTAACTAATTTTTCAGGATACTATTTGCCTTTAGTAAATAAACCCCTTTATGTACCGTTTTTACAGCCATCACATAAACACATGATTGTGTTTTTGTGTTTGTGTGTGGGTGTATGGGGAGGGATTGTGTCCCTCCACAATAATAACCATGCATGCTCAAAGATTAATGTTTGTGATAGGGTCATTTAAAAAAAAGCTGTTTCAAAAGCAAGATCTTTCCTAAAGTTAAAGTACAATTCCTGCCTTACAGTAAGTAGTAGACATGTGCAATTAGTTTTGTACGAATCGAAAATTCGTATGAATTTCCGTTAATTAGTACATTTGGGAGGATCCGAAATACGAATTGCTATGCGTCCGAATTTTGTACGAAATTTCGTTTACGAATTTCAGATCCAAATTCCATTACAACAGAAACGTGACTGGTGTTTTGTTGACCAATCAGAGGTTTTCTTCTGCTTCTGATTGAGGGTTGGGAAAATTACCTTTTTTAATATGGGAGTGGGAAACTGGTAAGATTCAGAATCGGACAAAATAAGAATGTTCGTTAATTACGATTATTCGTTATGATGAAGTTAAAAACCCAGGAAGTCAGTACAGCACAGGGATGGTGGGAGCCCCTCATAATGAGCACCGCACAGGGATTGTGGGAGCCCATCATAATGATAAATTCCTCATAGTAATTCATATTTTGTACGAATCCAAATTGAATTTCGGACACAAATTACGATATACGACGGCTAATACGAAACAGAACGAAACTAAACAAATTTATTGACAGAGCACATGTCTAGTAACTAACCTTAAAAATAAAAAAAAAAACTTCTACTACCTATGCTGACTAACCTGTGTTAAAAAAAAAGTGTATACTTACCTATTTTAAGCCCGCTCCAGCTGCTGATTTCTTCACTGTCAGGACCTGGATCACCTGCTGGTGGCACTGTGGTTCCCAAAGCTGACAGGAGTAGTTCTGGTGCCCACCAGTGGGTGTCTCCCAGCAACAATTAGGTTCCACCTGATGCTGACTGCTGGGAAGATATATAACCCCAATCCTATTTGCGGCAGTGGTTCAGTGTTTTGCCTGTTTGTCATATCCCTTCTTGCTGATGTAGCACTAACTCCCGAAAGAGCTGCTGGTTTGATTGGGCCCACCGTTACCTTCTTCTCCTCGATTTGTGTCTAGGGGTTTCCTGTGGTAGATGGCCCAGTAACTTTAGAGACTGACGACAAATCCGCATAAAAGGGATTTTTATTTGCAAAAACGTAGACAACAACAGTCTCTTAAAATAGGATCAGAGGGTTAGGAAGAAAGTTCAGGTACTCTTAGTGTCAAAGTCAATAATAAAGGACTTGCTTACTTTGACTAAATCCAGAGAATAGCCATTCACAACTGGATGTTCACTAAAGTTGGATAGTCCCTCTCTCACAAGGCCTAGCAGCCAACAAGGTGCTTAACTCAGGAACAAGTCTCTGTTACAGACGTTGTTGTAGAACATTCAGGAAACTAAAACTTGTAGAACACTCGTATGATACCTGGATCTTTCAGCCAGCTTGGCGATACCCACGAGGCTCGATTCACTTAGGTACTTTAGCCCCACCAGGCTCTTGCTAAGAAGCCAACCCGTACGTGGCCTTCTTCTGAATAGTCTTCCCCTGGATAGCTACGAAGTTACTGGGCCTCTCCAACTAGCAGAGACGGCACCAGACCACCTCGGAATCCTTCTTTAGTTTCCTTGCCTCAGGCTAGCCAGCCCGAGACAATAAATCGGGTGGATCCACACCCAAGGCCATAGCCTTCCTGGGGGCTGGTCAGGAGGACCAGGACCATGGATTCAAAACATACTTCTGGACCGAAAACGCTGAACCTTGTGACATCCGCATCTTAAATACCCTCTCCCAGAAAGCACAGCAAGAGTGACACTCCACCTGGGCGGGCTCCGAGAGAAGGTAACCTTAAAATACCCAACCAGACTGTGGTTCCATGCCTACCAGAAGAGACAGTGCCCCCTGTGGCCAGGCTGAACATCCTATAGTCCAGTCAGACTGATGCTGAGGTCCCAATTTGAAACAATTGTACCCAAACCAAACTGCAGTTCAGGTGTAACCTTAACTTTCAAAACATATAGCGCATGCTCTTCAGGAGCCGGCGCTACACTGATTATCCTGGTGACCGCTTTATCCTGTATCTTATTACCCCATCTCTGCTCCCCTTGTTCCCAGTGCAAGTCCTGTTCATGGCCCGGTTTGGCAGCTTCCCTCTATTTGTACAGTATATAGTATAGGGTGATAGTGTTCACAAATGAGTGGCCAATCACTATGCGCAAACACTCTCAACTGGAAAGAAGGAAAAGTAAATAAAACTTGCAGAAGGAGTAGCAGATAAGTGTAATACTGTTCAACACAAAGACTATCAAAGCCATGGAGCCCTCCTAACTACTTACATCTGCAAAGCTGGTCTTCCACTTTATTATCATTGACTGTTGTTCATGCAATATCATTCACAATCTGTTCTCATGTGAGCTACTCTTACATGGAAAAATCAATTAACCCTCTGTATGTGCCCTGAATAGGCAACATGACAGAGTACACAGAACATGGAAATGCAGAACATAGCAGTCTTGTGACTTATATCAGTGTCTGGTTACAGCTTAGGGGGAGTTTTTATACTGCATTGGCTGTCCTATCAGGATGCAGGACCCCTGACCTTCTGTCTGGACAGTGCTCATTGGCCCTGTGCTGATTATGTGCATCCTCCCAAGAAAAAGAAAAAACTCTCTAGCAATACACACCAAACTGAGCATGTGCAGCCTGATTTCAAAAGCTCTGTCTTATCCGTGCATGTTTTGGAGTCAGTGGAAGAAGTGGAGGATCAGAGAAGACAGGATCAAACATCCTTTTTACACAATGCAGAGGATTAACCTCTTAGTTTCCATATTGAGCATAACAAGCATGCTTTACTGCATATACACACCGATTTAACTGTTGTGGGTTTACTAACACTTTAACCACTTAAGGACCGCCGCATGGCAATGTACGTCGGTGCAATGGCACCGACAGGCACAAGCACGTACATGTACGTGCTCGCCTTCCAGCGGGTGGGGGGTCCGATAGGACCCCCTTCCACTGGATGCGGCGGTCCGTTTCGCTGCAGGAGCGATCCGGGATGAGGGGATGGCCGTTGGTTTCTGGCCATCCCCTCTCGATCGCTCCTGGCGAATGAGAAGCTTCCTCCCACTGTGTATAGTAAATACAGGCAGGGAGGAAGTGATGTCATTCACCTCGGGGCGGTCTTATTGACCGAACTACAAGGAGAGGACACAGTAAGTGTGCACCAACACTACACTAACACATAGGCACACACAGGCACACAACCCCCCCCGATCACCCCCCTCCCCCCGCCCCCAGTCACAGTGTCACTGATTTCAGTGATCATTTATTTACTGATCACTGCATTCAGTGTCAGTTGTGACAGTAAAAACTGTCAGGGCAGTTAGTGTTAGGTCCACGGTAGCCCGCTACCACCCGCCAATAAAGGTTTAACCCCCTGATTGCCCCTAGAGTTAACCCTTTCACCCCCTTTTGTCAGTGTCACTAAGCGATCATTTTTCTGATCGCTGCATTAGTGTCACTGGTGCCGCTAAGTAGCTAGTTATTTTTTTAGGTTCACTGCCAGGTTTTTATAGCGCTAGGTACCCCGATATACTACCCAATAATGGTTTTAACCCCCTGATTGCCCCTAGTTAACCCTTTCAGCCCCTTTTGCCAGTGTCACTAAGCGATCATTTTTCTGATCGCTGCATTAGTGTCACTGGTGCCGCTAAGTAGCTAGTTTTTTTTAGGTTCACCGCCAGGTTTTTATAGCGCTAGGTATCCCCACATACTACCCAATAACGGTTTTAACTCCCTGATTGCCCCTAGTTAACCCTTTCATCCCCTTTTGCCAGTATCACTAAGCGATCGTTTTTCTGATCACTGCATTAGTGTCACTGATGCCGCTAGTTAGCTAGTTATTTTTTTTAGCTTCACCGCCAGGTTTTTATAGCGCTAGGTACCCCCATATACTACCCAATAATGGTTTTAACCCCCTGATTGCCCCTAGTTAACCCTTTCACCAGCGATCACCGTATAAGTGTCACTGGTGACGCTGGTTAGCCAGTTAGTTATTTAGGTTCCCCGTCAGGTTTTTTATATAGTGCCAGGGACCCCCATATACTACCTAATAAAAATTTGAACCCCCTGATTGCCCCTAGTTAACCCTTTCACCAGTGATCACCGTATAAGTGTTATGGGTTACTCTGGTTAGTTTGCTTTTTATAGCATCGGGGCACCCGCCATTTATTACCCAATAAAGGTTTAACCCTCTGATCACCCGGCGGATGATATCAATTAGGTTTTAGGGTCAGGGTCTGCGTCGCCCCAGGCAGCGCTAGGTTAGTGCCAGTACCGCTAACACCCACGCGCAAAGCATAAACCTCCCGTAGTGGTATAGAATCTGAACAGATCAATATCTGATCTGATCAGATCTATACTAGCGTCCCCAGCAGCATTGTTAGCAGGATCAGCCCAGATACCTGCTAGCACCTGCATTTTGCCCCTCCGCCCAGCCCATCCAAGTGCAGTATCGATCGATCACTGTCACTTACAAAACATTAAACACATAACTGCAGCGATCGCAGAGTCAGGCCTGATCCCTGCGATTGCTAACATTTTTTTTTGGTAGCGTTTTATATTTAAACCCGAAAGGCAGTGCTTGGTTTTCGGGGTCCCGTACGCGGCTAGGCTCCCAAAAAGTCCCCCACATGTGGTATCCCCGTACTCGGGAGAAGCAGCAGAATTTATTTTGGGGTGTAATTTGACTTATGCCCATAGCATGTGTAAGCAATATATCATTTAGTGACAACTTTGTGCAAAAAAAAAAAAAAAATTGTAATATTCCTGCAACTTGTGGCAAAATATAAAATATTTCATGGACTCAACATGCCTCTCAGTAAATAGCTTGGGGTGTCTACTTTCCAAAATGGGGTCATTTGGGGGGGGGGTTGTGCTATTTTGGCATTTTATGGCCTTCGAAACTGTGATAGGTAGTGAGGAGTGAAATCAAAAATTTGCACCCTTAGAAACCCTGAAGGCAGTGATTGGTTTTCGGGGTGCCGTACGCGGCTAGACTCCCAAAAAGTCCCACATATGTGGTATCCCCGTACTCACAAGAAGAAGCAGAATATATTTTGGGGTGCAATTACACATATAACTATGGCATGTATAAGCAATATATCATTTAGTGACAACTTTTTGTAAACTTTTTTTTTTTGTTGTCATTATTCAATCACTTGGGACGAAAAAAATATTCAATGGGCTCAACATGCCCCTCAGCAATTTTCTTGAGGTGTCTACTTTCCAAAATGGGGTCATTTGGGGGGGGTTTGTACTGCCCTGCCATTTTAGCACCTCAAGAAATGAGATAGGCAGTCATAAATTAAAAGCTGTGTAAATTCCAGAAAATGTACTCTAGTTTGTAGACGCTATAACTTTTGCGCAAACCAATAAATATACGCTTATTGACATTTTTTTTTACTAAAGACATGTGGCTGAATAAATTTTGCCCTAAATGTATGACTACAATTGAGTTTATTCGATTTTTCTTATAACAAAAAGTAGAAAATATATTTTTTTCTCAAAATTTTCGGTCTTTTTCCCATTTATATCGCAAAAAATAAAAATCGCAGAGACAATCAAATACCATCAAAAGAAAGCTCTATTTGTGGTAAGAAAAGGACGCCAATTTCGTTTGGGTACAACATTGCATGACCACACAATTACCAGTTAAAACAGTGCAGTGCGAAATTGTAAAAAGACCTCTGGTCCTTAGGCTGAAAATTGGTCCGGGGCTGAAGTGGTTAAGGACCCTTTATTTTTAACATCTGACCCCTTATCTTTTCCATCTTTATGACTGTGGTTGGTGTTGCAGTGGCACAATAAATATCTTCACATTAATAGGTAACCACACATTTTAAAACCTTCAGTTATGCAGACAGATTGCCAATGCAAGGCTCCCATTGCCAGTTCTTTGATGTGCATTCTAATAAGAATTCAACCCTATCTCACCTACCACCTTACAGACATTTTCCCTGTGAACCCCTTTTCTGTAAGCAAGTTCCAAGAGCCATTACTTCAGCAGTTATAAGGGTTCCCCACTAAAACATCAAGATTAGATGATAGTAAAATTTGATTACTATTAGGCTTTTTTCACACTGAGGCACTTTACAGGCGCTACAGTGCTAAAAATAGCGCCTGTATAGCGCCTGTAAAGTGCCTATCCTATGTCTCCAGTGTGAAAGCCCGAGGGAGCTTCTAACTTTAGCTTGTTTAATTACACTTTCACCAAAACAAAATTGGAAGCTGGTTGGTTTCTATGTAGAGTGCAGAGGTGAAGCTGATTTTATATATATATATATATATATATATATATATATATATATATATATATATATATGTGTAAATGAATATTTTCCTATTTCTTAGATAAAACTAGCCAAATCTCTTCTTAAACAGGAACCACAAGCAAAAAAAAAAAATGCCAATAAACACTTAATGAACACAGTAAACTCACCCTCACGTTTTCCTCTACTAGTCAATACTAAAATAAATAAATTAATGTATATATAAATAAAATAAAAATTGAAAAGTATTAATATTGGTAAATGCTCAAATTGAATATATTATTTACTATTTTTACATTACATATTATTGTAATATTACATTCATTTCATAATTATGAGGAAGCCTTTATAGATATTTATGTAAAATGCATTCTTATATAAATGTTTCCAGGTTAGAGGAAATTCTGCCCTGCCTAGAATGTTCCTTTTAACCTAATAATGTTTAAATTTACTGAACATCATTACAGCCAATCTTGTTCTAAGTTGAAAGGTCCATACCATATACGTATATTTAATACAATTTTCCTGAAATGTTTATAATTTAATTTTAGAAAATTATCTTACAATTAAAATGCAATAAAACAGGCCTGCTTTTGTGATTACTGTAATTCAATTTGTGCCCTTTTAAAGAATAAATATAATGTAGGCTGAAAGGTATGTCCTGAGGTAATATTATTATTTTAACATTTAAAATTTAACTTAAAATACAGCAAAAAATTAAAATGAAATGTGTGTCTTTGTGTGATCTCACAATCCATAGCAATTCTCAATTTACATATAGAATCTATTAGGAATTTCTCAGGACTTTTTTTTTTTTTTTTTTTTTTTTTTTAGCAATTTAAGTATTCACTCTTATTTTGTTTTGTAGTATACACTAGTTTGTTATTTTATGACTTATTTGTTATTTGAGTGACAGGAGGTTTCCAGACATCGCAGCTTATTTAAAGGGTATGTAAACCGTAAGGCCTCCTTCACATGGCTGTTTAGCCACATGCACTGGAATCTAGTGGAAAGTATCAATCAGCACATTCTTGTGTCTGTACCGCATCATGGATGGATGACACTTTCTTTCCCAAGCTGTTTAATATTCAGTGGAGTCCATGGAGGAAGGACCAGAGGTGGATTACTGAAGGGGTGAATATAGAAATAATGGGCAAGGGATGGCTTTTTTTTAATACAAACGTTTTTATTAGGTGAGAAAAAAAACAGAACATAAAATAGTTACATTGCTATATCAGGGTGCATCAAATAGGACACTTCACGTCAGATGTTAGGGTTCAGCATCTCAAGAGGAAAACGAACCGTAAAAAAAATAAACATACATAAATCTGTTTACAATGTGAGATACCATGTATGTCTATCCGACAAATTGTCAAAGAGCTGACACAACAATGAACCGACAAACAAGACTTACCATATACCAAAGAAACAGTAAAGGAAGTAAACCAACTCCTATGAGGAGCCGTATCTCAGCTTAGTGTGTAAGGGAGTCCAATATCATATGATTGGGGTTAACAAGTGACTGTGATATTGAGAGCCACATCCCATCCCCACTGGGGTGCTCAAATCCATCTTAAATAGTGATGGACGAACTTCCGACGGGACGTTTCGCGAACGCGAAATGCGAACGGACCCAAACGTTCGCGAAACCGAACGTTCGCCGCGGGCCCCATTGACTTCAATGGGAGGCGAACTTTGCAAACCTTCATGTCGAATTTGCGGCCACGTGGTAATTATTAGGGGGTAAAACGTAGTCCCACCATCTGGACAATGACATAATACATGTATGAGGTGAATTTGGGATCGATAACTACAAGCATTTTTATTTTATTTGGGAAATTGTTCTAACAATTCAGGACTATGGAGCTAATGAAGGCAATGGAGGAGAGGGAAGGTCAGGGACCAGGGTAGGCAAAGAAGAGGGTGCAGGAGATGATCACCAGCAGCGTGACATACCGGAATGACACATGCACCGTGATAGAGGCATCTGACAGCAGCACCGTAATACAGAGCACTGACAGCAGCACCGTGACATACAGCGCTGACAGCAGCACCGTGACATACAGCGCTGACAGCAGCACCGTGACATACAGCGCTGACAGCAGCACCGTGACATACAGCGCTGACAGCAGCACCGTGACATACAGCGCTGACAGCAGCACCGTGACATACAGCGCTGACAGCAGCACCGTGACATACAGCGCTGACAGCAGCACCGTAAGCAGCCCCAGGAGGAAGTCAGCACAGCACAGGGATGGTGTGATCCCCTCATAATAAGAACCCCCAGGAGGAAGTCAGCACAGCACAGGGATAGTGTGATCCCTTCATAATAAGAACCCCCAGGAGGAAGTCAGCACAGCACAGGGATATCATAAGCAGCCCCAGTAGAAATATGACACCGCTCAACCTCTTCAAAGAGGAGGGTAGGGGCATATAGTACGGTGTGCTTTTTTGGGTCAAGGAAGTGAGCCAAATGAATTAAGAAGGTCTGTGTGCTTGATTAAAAAAATAGTTTATAGACATATACATGGTCTACTGGTCACATGTGTTGAATTCCTCCGAGATCCATGCCTCATTCATTTTTAGAAATGTGAGGTAGTTAACACTGTGGTGAGCTAGGCGAGTACGCTTATCGGTCACAATCCCCCCTGCTGCGCTGAACGTCCTTTCGGACAGGACACTGGATGAGGGGCAAGCCAACAGTTCGATTGCAAATTGGGCAAGCTCTGGCCAGAGGTCAAGCCTGCCCACCCAGTAGTCTAGGGGTTCATCACTCCTCAGAGCGTCCACATCGGCCGTTAACCCAATGTAGTCGGACACCTGACGGTCTAGGCGTTCCCTGATGCTGGATCCGGATGACACCTGTCGATGGGTCGGCTGAAAGAATGACCTCATATCCGAAGTCACCAACACATCTTCAAACCGGCCTCTTCTTGCAGGCGCTGTTGGATTGGTACCCGCAAATCCTTCTCTGGGAGTGGGAATTGCTCCTCTGCCAGCGCACGCAAAAGCAGAATGCAGCATTTCTCGAAGCAAGGCCTGGAAGTGCTGCATTCTGACAGCCCTCTGCGACGGCGGTAACATTTCCGCCATTTTGTGTTTGTACCGGGGGTCTAAGTACGTTGCCACCCAGTACTGGTCCTTGACCCTCATGCTTTTTATACGGGGGTCCCTATTAAAACACTGGAGCATGAAGGCCCCCATTTGCACTAAAGTGGAAGCGGTGTGGTGGCCTGGCTCCTGCTCATCATCCAGGATAATGTCGTCCTCTTCATTCTCCTCTCCCCATCCTCGCACAACAGGGATCCCAGAAAGGTTTAAAGCATGCTCTTCTTGCTCCTGCTCATCCGCCCCGGCACCATCCTCCTCTGACTCCTCATCAGACTCCTGTTGTTGACTTGTCTCAGATAGAGTAGCCCCCCCTGGGAATTCATCCAGCATTGCGACTTCCTCATCTTCCCGCTCCTGCTCCTCCACAGCCTGATCAATGACACGACGCAATGCACGCTCCAGAAAGAAGGCATAAGGTACCATGTCACTGATGGCGCCATGGCTGCGACTGACCAGTTTGGTGATCTCCTCAAATGGCCGCAGAAGTCTGCATGTGTCGCGCATGAGCAGCCACTGGCGCGGTGAAAAAAAACCCAGCTCCCCAGAACCGTTTCTTTCGCAGAGTTCATACAGGTAGACGTTAACTGCACGTTTCTGCTGGAGCAGCCTATCAAGCATATAGAAGGTTGAGTTCCATCGCGTCGGGCAATCGCAAATAAGACGTCTGACCGGCAGATGGTGTCGCCGCTGAATGTCAGCAAGGCGAGCCATGGCTGTGTAAGATCTTCTGAAATGGGCCGAGATTTTCCTTGCCTGCCGCAAGATGTCCTGGACCCCAGGGTATTTGACAAGGAATCGCTGCACGACCAAGTTTAAGACGTGTGCCATGCACGGCACGTGCGTGATTTTGCCCTGTTTCAATGCGCTAAGCAGATTGGCACCGTTGTCACACACCACTTTACCAACTGTCAAATTGAGCGGTGTTAGCCACTCATCTGCCTGTGAACGCAAAGCTGAAAGGAGTGCCGGGCCAGTGTGGCTCTTTGCTTCCAGGCACAACAGACGCAGCACGGCATGGCAACGTCTCACCTGGCATGTGGAATAGGTTCTGGGGAGCTTGGGCGGTGCAGTGGAAGAGACGCTAGCAGCGGAAAAGGAGGAGGCAGCTGAGGAGGAGAGGGAGGAGGATGGAGTAGGAGGAGGAGAAGAAGAGTCAGGCCTGCATGCAATCCGTGGCGGTAAAACCAAATCTACACGGGTGCCACGGGTTACATGCTTGACGGCCGTCAGAAGGTTCACCCAGTGGGCAGTAAAACTGATATACCTTCCCTGCCCGTGTTTGCTAGACCACGTGTCTGTGGTCAGATGTATCTTGGCACCGACACTGTGTGCCAGAGATACATTCACTTGCCGCTGAACATGGCCATATAGCTCTGGGATGCCCTTCTCTGAGAAATACTTCCTTCCTGGGACCTTCCATTGTGGTGTTCCAATGGCCACAAATTTGCGAAAGGCCTCCGAGTCCACCAGTTTATATGGCAGTAGTTGGCGGGCTATGAGTTCTGACAAGCCAGCCGCCAACCGTTGGGCAAGAGGGTTATCCGGCGTCATCATTTTTTTACGCTCAAACATTAGGCCCACGGAAGCCTGCCTTTTTGCAGAAAAATGTGAGCTTGGCGTGATGGAAGGTGGAGTGGAGGACAATTGTGAGGAGAGAGGAGAAGGAGAAGTAGAAGACGAGGCTGGACGGTGAGAGCCTGCAGTGTGGCTTTGTGTGTTCCGTTGCTCCCACTGGGCTCGGTGATGGCTGCTCATGTGCCTTCTTAAGGCGGTCGTCCCTAGGTGAGTATTGGGCTTACCGCGACTAACGCGTTGACTGCAAAGATTGCAGATGGCAACGCTATTGTCAGCAGCGGACACGTTAAAAAAAGCCCACACTGCGGAGCCATGTGCCGGTGTCCTGGGAGCGCCAGATGTGACCGTACATGGTCGATGACTCGCTCCTGATACATTTGCAGTCTGCTTTGTCCCTGCTGTGCAATGTAAGTCATTGCTGCTTCTCCTCCCTATCTGCTGGTCCATATCTCCCTCTGAACTCCCCTCCTCTTCCTCTCTTGTGGGCACCCACGTGACATCACTAGACACGTCATCATCAACGTCACCTTCCCCACCGCTATAAGTAGAGATCTCGGAGTAGGCAGCAACACCGGGGACCAACCTCCTCCTTGGGCTGATCTGGGTACTGGCGTCAGACTGCTGAGTAGCGCTTGTTGCTACCTCCTCTTCCTGATCCAATACCAAGAGTGGCTGCGCATCAGAAATGTCCTCTTGATATGGATCGGAAAATAATTCCAGTGACTCAAGCGGAAGGTATGTGGTGGTGGTGGTGGTGGTCGTGTTGTTGGTGGTAGTGTCTTTGGGGGTGCACATAGCAGAGAGTGAAGAAGAGGGTGCAGATCGAGAGGATGAGGAGGGTGCAGAAGAGTAAGGCTGAGCGAGCCACTCAACCAAGTCTGGTGCATCCTTTAAAGTAATTGAACGCACCTTCTGCAACTTCCCACTTTGGCTCAAGCCTGTTGCTCCTGCCCTACCCCTACCACCCCTGCGGAAGGGCCTGCCTCTTCCTCTGCCTGTCATTTTTTAAATGACCCTGTGACAAAACTCTTAGTCCCTATACCGATGAAGGACTGCTGCAGTATAGGGCAGCGGTCAGCAGTGGTGCACGTCAACCCTATCTATTGTGGACCGATAGCGGTCCTTACAGAACAGCAGACTGTACCGCACTCAAGCCTATGTACCGTAGCACCCTATACCAAGTTACCAGTCCTTATAAGAACTTTTGTGGACCAAGCAGGTTGTGTATTAGTGTTTAGCAGACTGTACGTCAGTCCCTATACCGCTGAAGGACTGCTGCAGTATAGGGCAGCGGTCAGCAGTGGTGCACGTCAACCCTATCTATTGTGGACCGATAGCGGTCCTTACAGAACAGCAGACTGTACCGCACTCAAGCCTATGTACCGTAGCACCCTATACCAAGTTACCAGTCCTTATAAGAACTTTTGTGGAACAAGCAGGTTGTGTGTTAGTGATTAGCAGACTGTACGTCAGTCCCTATACCGCTGAAGGACTGCTGCAGTATAGGGCAGCGGTCAGCAGTGGTGCACGTCAACCCTATCTATTGTGGACCGATAGCGGTCCTTACAGAACAGCAGACTGTACCGCACTCAAGCCTATGTACCGTAGCACCCTATACCAAGTTACCAGTCCTTATAAGAACTTTTGTGGACCAAGCAGGTTGTGTATTAGTGTTTAGCAGACTGTACGTCAGTCCCTATACCGCTGAAGGACTGCTGCAGTATAGGGCAGCGGTCAGCAGTGGTGCACGTCAACCCTATCTATTGTGGACCGATAGCGGTCCTTACAGAACAGCAGACTGTACCGCACTCAAGCCTATGTACCGTAGCACCCTATACCAAGTTACCAGTCCTTATAAGAACTTTTGTGGAACAAGCAGGTTGTGTGTTAGTGATTAGCAGACTGTACGTCAGTCCCTATACCGCTGAAGGACTGCTGCAGTATAGGGCAGCGGTCAGCAGTGG